>NC_091632.1:21516635-22141635 GCF_027580195.1 Bos mutus
AAGGAGTAAAGAAAATATTTCAAGATGAGTCAGAATTTTCTTAATCTTAGAATCCAACTAAAACCTTCATGTCTGTCCCCCTGAGGATACTGGTTTATCACTAGTGAATTCAAAAATTCAAAAAAAAAAAAAAATCCTTTTAAAGAATCTTATAATGCAGACCATGCTTCTAAGACTTTGCCAGATATATAGTATGAATCAAATAATCCTAAGGGCCTTAGGAATAAGACTAGCTATTTATGTGACTGAAAGCAGAGATATCTCGAATGGTTCTTGTTCCTGATCCACTCACCTTTAGGCTTTCCATGAGGACAGCAGAGGAATCCTCCATGGATGGGCCATGGCCTGTCCAGGAGCCACTTGGAGTGCTGGCCTGATGCCAACTGCTCTCAGAGGATGATGTTGCTGAGAGATAATCGATGCCAAACCCACCCATGGCTAGGAATGAAGAGAAAAGAATAATTCAAGAAGATGTTCTTTCACTGCCAAAGGTCCAGGAAGGACACAGAGTAAGTTAGTTCACTTCTGCTAAGCAATGAAGACTGGATCTCACCTGGCTTATCAGTTTTCCACCGGTCTGCAGTTCTCCTATCCCTGTTATCTGGAGTCCCAATGGGTCCAAAATTGGAGAATGGGACAGAATTGTGGTTGTGTGTTGGAGGGGAGCTTGGCAGGCTGCTTGGGTTGGAGGAATGAGGAGATTGGCTGGCTGGTGTTGAATGATCTATTGAATAACAGCAACGCAGGACATTAAATAGAGATGTTTCACAAACATACCAAGAATGAAAGTTTCCAGTAGATTTGATCACTTAAATTCTCTTAAAAATAACCACAGGGTTTCAGGAGAAAGGCAAAATAAAGGCCCCCAGAGGGACCCTGCCAGATGTACTAGTCTGTCTTACTGTACATGTCCAAGACACGTTCCTTACCTTAAAAATAAAAATGTAGACAGTTTTGTCAAACGTATGCACTGTTTTGGTGTGCCTGTTTCAGATAAGTATATACTGGTCTTCTCTATCAGAGCAGAATTGCCTAACCGTAAGAATTTTCCTGCAAAGAATGAATATCTACAAATAAAACTAAAAAACAGCTGCAAACCTTAAGATAAAACTCATATTTTTCTCCCTTACAACTGTGCTCATTACTGAGAATGTAAAACAGCTTTTTTTAATGGCATTTATTATGTGAACCAGCTCACCAGGCTTTTTTACACCCCATTTTCCTTCAGAAGTTACTTTAAAAACAAATACAAACGACAACAACAATAAAAATCATAGTAACAGACAAAAACCACCAAATACATAAAACTATCAAACCACACTATCTTTTGAGTGTACGGCTAATAATGCAAAGTCTATAATGTAAAGACTAGTCGATACCTGAACTGGCAGGAAGAGATGGAGACCATGGAGTCCCTTCAAAAAGCGAATACAGTGATGTTTCCTGGGGAGCCATTGAGGGATTAAGTTCTGCTTTGGAGCTGGTTGTCAGGTTCTTCCCGTATACCTCATTGAACACACTGTTATTTGGGTATCGTTCCTGAAAGACAATGACCACCAAGTGAACAGACTCACTCCAATGAAAGAAAATGTAGTGTTCATGCACGTGGATGCTTGATGGATCTTAAGACTTTCTTTGCAAGACAAACTTTTGAAGTTTGTCTATGTTTCTTTCAGTTTTCCTGTTTTTATTCATTTGCTTTTTACTTTCCCTCACCCTTTATCCTGCTCTATGTAAACCGCCCAGGTTAAAAAGTACGAATAATTTACTTGGCTGAACAAGAGAGCCCCAAAGATTTTATTATTAATGAGAAGTTAAACAATTCAAACTTACAAAAGTCTCCAGTATACCCTAATCAAAGCGGGGCAGGGGGCGGGGTGAGGGGGAGGTGGAGGTGGTAAAATCAGATACCTGGAAAACACCAATATATGGAAAAGAAAGGAAAGAGAAAAACAGATGTATTGAGATAGACTGGAAAAGAAAACGCTAGCCCACAGCAGGATGCCTCACTGTTTACGCACCTGATTGAGGGAGAATCCGGTGAGGGACAGGAAAGAGGATGAATGTGACATGAGCTCTGAGGGCTTCTCCAGTAAGGATTTCTTCATAGTCCCAGAGGGAAAACAAAAGATAGTTAAATTATGCTTTCCATTTTCTTAGTACTAATTTTAAAATACCATACAAGCAAAATAAAAGACCACAATTTAAGAATATCTGTATTCACCTCTCTCGTACAAATTAAAGCTTAGAAAGTATCAATTCAATTTGGATTAATTTTTATTAATACCATGGTCCCACTAAGGGCCAGTCGTCACAGGTGAGTCAGACAGAACCCTCCTGATCAGTGCTTCTAACTTAAGCACAGAAATCCTGGCAGGGACCCCGGAAACTGGCAGTACTGAGTATTCACTGGGTAAGAACCTCAGGAATCCCTGTCACTAGCTGCATTTAAAATACTCTCAAAACAAGACACTGAGCTGATCAAACACTGTTTTCTTCCTAATTTGTTGCCCCCTTGCTAGAATCTTAGAAAACGGACATTAATGACTTTAAAAAAGCCTTTAGATCCATTTGACAACTGGTTTTGTTAGCATGGTTCCTAAGCAACTCTATCTGTGGTATGTATTCAAACACTTGCTAAAGTCAAGTTTACATTTATTGGTCCTTAAGAAACTCACTGATTAAAAAAAAAAAAAAGCTGAATCTCTGATGCTCACTATCACTGAACTGTTGGTCAACAAAGCATTTATTAAACACTTGCTACATGCAAGGCACTGTCACACACATGACATCATTAATGATGTTAAATACAGGAAGGGCTATAGTTAAGGTTGTTTTTTTTTTAACATGACAAAACCCCACTAAAAGCACCCCCCTCCTTGTTTCATCATTAGGGTCATTTCCAGCGGAGAAGGTAAGCACAACAAGAATTAAGGGATTAGGAAACAAGTGAACAGAAAGGCGCTCTGCCCCTAGGCCCTTAAGCCACCCAGCAAAAAAAAAACAAAACACAAAAACAGCAAGAAAGGCAAACAGGTAGAATCAGCAGTTTAGTAGCTGGGCTCTCCACGACCTCTAGGCGCTGTCACCGCACTACTACCATCTCGGTGTCCAGCGGATCTTTTATTTCTGCTCATTTGGGGAGGGCGGGGAATGGGAGGTCTGTGTGGCCACTCACTCAGAAAAATTCTTAAGGGAACTTCAAGTGCCAGAAATGGCAGTTTCTGTCAGGAGAGCCATTAAGCTTTTATTTCTAACACTAAAATCAGTGCACTTTAGTCCTGTGAACGTTCTCTTACCTTGTGTTTATGGGAAAGAAACAGCAAGAAAGTGGAACTCAAAAATGTTTCACACTTTATTAAGATCAGGGAGGGGGGAAAAAACCTCCTAGCATACTTCTTTCTTGCAGTTCCCGACCTCAGTAAAACATGTAAATAATGGCATCCTTTGAAATGCAGACTGGGATACAGAAGATTATTTTTAAAAGATACTACTAATCAATTCTGAGACCTTATCTCTGTGCTTACTCATTGATGGTACTCCAATCATGTTTTTAAATAGAGTCCTCTTCATATTACAAATCTGGCTCTGAATTTAGATCAGGGCTCTTAGTTAACCAAACAGAAAAGAACCACTTACTGTTCAGTAAAATCAATCTAGAATATTTTTATTCAGTAAAACACCTGGAACTTTATTTCATTTCATATTTTGAATACATGAGGAAAAATCTCACTGTTCCTAAGCAAGATTAAATGACACCTAAAATTCCTGGGTCCAGGTGGAAATGACACCTGAAAAGGAGGTTAATTTCCCAGCATTACATCCTGTGTGTGCCCAGCCCTACAGGATGCTCTCTGGATAACATATATTACAAAGCTACAAGATTTGAGGAAACTATGGGACAGAAAAGTTTTACCACATTTTACTGTCATGTGAATCTTAGTTTGGGCAATCAGGAAATAAGCTTTAAAATTCTGGTAAAAAAAGGAAAGCCCTAGAAAGAAGAAACTACCTATTCTACTACAAAATCTCAGAAGAAAAGGCAGGGGTTACAGCAAGAAAAAGAATTACATCAAATACATACAAAGAGGCTTCGTCCAGGAAGAGAGGCGAGAGGCCCCAGCAGAGCTGGGTAAAGATCAGGAGGGTTAGAAAAAATCAGCTCTTCCTCTTCCTCCAAGGCAGCCAGACTCTTTAACAGGTCCGGAGGAAGCAGAGGGGAGCCTTTGGGGTCCTAGTGACAGAAAGGATCACAGTGAGATGCAATGTGGGATGACAAAAGCACAGCGGAGTAGTCGCATCATTAGGGGGATGAAGGCAGGTAAAGTCAAGGAGGAAGCTGTAAGGAACAGAAGACAGCGCTATGCAAAGAGGAAAAGGCTTCCAAACACCGAAGCAAGGTGACACAAGGACAATGAGAAGGAAAGATCAAGACAGCAGAAAGAGGCAAAGACAGTGGCCAGCAGAGCAGAACACAAAAGGCTAGTGGACAGCCAGCGCAATGACGCAAGGCAGCGAAGAGACGAGCGTATCTTGGGCTAACGGAGAAACAGCTTTTTTTTTAAAAGGTACCAACACACACCTGTTTCTCATGAGTAAAAAGGGCAAAGACAGGGAACTCCACCATCAAAGGTGACAGGCTAAATTTGTTCCTCTCAGAAAGCCACTTGCTTAAATATGCAGTAAATCTACTTTTAAACTTAGAGGATTCAGCCCAACTGAGAGGAGCTTTGTCTCAGAATTCTCTAATGCGCTGCCTTAGAGATTCCTGCACATGGTCCTCTCTGCCAGACCGTCACAGTTCAACGTCAGGAACGGCGTTCTTCAGCTTCCCCAAATCTACATGGTGTGAAGAGGGCGCCAAGAGCTGCACCCACTCACTCAGTGGCGGTCTGTAGCACTAACGAAATCAGAGGGACCTTTAAACATCCACCTGAGATCTCTGAAGTGCCTGGTGACAGGGAAGGACACGCACCTCAAATGGCATCCTGGGCACAGGGTCCTGCTCTGGACGGAAGACTCCCGGGGACCGTTTGCCCCTGCGGTCCACACTGGCTTGCTGTGCCATCACAGCTCTGTTATCAGCAGTGCTGTAGGAAGAATCCCAGTAGAACTCCGGGATCTTGACTTCTGAGGGGTTATGGTTATATGGCTCCATGGGGAAAGGCTTCATTGTTTTCTCGAGAGGCTGCTGCTGCCTTACAGGAGGTTGCAACGACGGCTCAAACAGTTTTATGGGGTCTTGGGTTTGAAGGTAGTAGGGCTGTTTCACAGGCATGATTTTCCCTAATGGGCCTTGAACCTGAGGGGGATTCCACAGCTGTTTGGAGGCATCTGCCTGTTGATACTAAAAAAAGAGATGCCTGGTTCACCAAGATGAGGATAAAAATGCAATGTTACTTCACTCAGGACTCACAGAGAGAACTTGAGAGATTTTACCACCAACAAAACTCCTGGTCATGCAGGGCTCTTTGCTCTTTAAGTTTTTCAATAAGCAGAGCTTTCTGGGAACAGATTAAGGGCACTGAGTTCATATTCTCTTTCAATTCCAATATTAAGAGGTTTAATAAATGAGGCTGTGAGTATGGGTGGGTGGGCATGCATCCATTTCCCCTTCTGCTTCAAGTGCTGCAGGATGATGATACTTAAGACTGGTGTCACAGTTCTCTTAACATCTCATCAAGAGCACGATTCTGTTTCCCTTCTGTAGTTCAGGTTTAAATATGGGAAATTATTTACAGAAAATCCCTTTCTATAAAGCCAACAAGCAGTAGCAGGAAAGTATGGTAGGTAATATCTATTCTCCTTTACAAAAGTAAAAAGAACAACTGAACTTTCCTCAACAGCAAAGACTGCTGTGTTCCCATAATCATTATAAGTCTAAGAAAAAAGTAGCTGAATGCTTTTGTTTTTTAAATTGGAGGATAACTGCATTACAATGTCGTATGCTTTCTGCCATACAACAACCTGAATCAGCCGCAGGTACACATACAGCCCCTCCCTCCCACATCCCACCCCTGCCCCACCCCATCCTACCTGCCCACCCCGTTCCACCCTCCCCAGGTTGAGCTCCCTGTGTCATAAAGCAACTTCCCATTAGCTCTCTATTTGACTGAGGGAGGTGGATTAACTAGTATTTTGAATGAACTTGACACTGAATGATTCCAGGTGCTCCTCTCCTCACCTCAGCTGGAAGCACACACAACTAACTCACCTGCTGGAATCCAGAGTGGTGAGGAGGACTTTTCCCCAAAGCCGGCACAGCTTTTGTAGGGGACTGTTGCTGCTGAGCTAGAGCTTGAACCTGCAGCTGGCCTGCAGTCTGTGCTGCTGGCGGAGCTGGCAGAGGTGGGAGGGGCTGCTGGGAAGGTGGCTGAGGCTGCTGAGGTCCCTGGGTCACTGGCCCTGGTCCGGAGGGCCGTTGCTGGCTGTAAGGAATGTGGGACTGTTTCCCAGCTTGCACCTGGTTTCCTGGTGGAGAGTGAGCTGTAGGCTGAAGAAAGGTTCCTGGGACAGAAACACCAGCTGGGAAGGTGTAACCTGAGCCCATAGAAAATGCCACAGGAGGGGGGATAACATATGTTGGGGGCGGGAACCCTTCAAAACAGAAGAACATCGTTTTAGTTCTAAGGAAACTTAGCAAACGAAAGACAAAAATTAGTCATCTGGGGCTGGGGTGGAGAAGAGGTTTTCTAATAAATCACGAAAGACAGGCATCAAGCATCAAGTAAGATGCAAGTGTCAACCTTTAACCCGATTTCAAGAATTAAATACAGATTACTGCCTGCTACTTCTATCCACTGAGGCAACTGGAGTGTCCTAAAGGTTTCTCGGATGCCATGTTTAATGACAGGCACTCCTACATAACAACGAGCACGCACTTGCGCATAAACTACAGGCAAATGGCTCAAAAATCATTGAAACCTTAGGGGAAAGAGAACTCCTTATACCTTTTGATATTAAGGATTTAGTCATGTCCCGCAGAGTCTAGAATTTCTCAGCAGGTGAACAGAAACTCCTACACAGACGGAATTCAGCAGAAGACATTGCAAAACATGTATTTACCTGGCCGGCTGGGAAGAGGAGGGAAGGCTCCAGGGTGATGAATGGGGATGAACTGGGAGTTACTTGCTTGACTTGGGGTTTGAGTTACAGGTGTTTTCCTGGCTTCAGACACTGGAGTCTTTCTTAACTCTGTCTGAGATTTTACCTATGACCAACCAGAAGCAAGACTACCTATAATAATCTGAAACTCAAATGAGACAGAAAGCAGCACCTACTCTAACAAAGGATTTAAAAGCCTATGTTAAAAAAAAAGTAAAGTACATGCTTATTCACTTCACCTAAATTAAAAATGGGAACATCAAATTACTTAAATACCTCAAAAAGCTGTTAAGGGCTTAGTTTTACTTGTATAGTTATTCTGCTTTCACAAAATCACAGAAGTACGAAATATGGAAGAGGACTGAGAACTGATTTCTTTTATAAATGAGACACCCAATGCCAACAGGTTGAAACAGTTGCTTATTATCTTAAGCCAATGTTATCGGCCCCAGGGCCCTGTATTCTCTAATTCATTAAGAACATACATGAATTGATAATGACCACTAGCTCACAGATGAGACACTTTGGCCCTCAGTGTAACTTCATCTGGGAGGCTTTAAAGGTATCAGTCAAGCATCCACCCTGCAACCCTACCACCCCCAGAATAAATGAGGATACTTTCAGCAATAAAAAAATCAGGCCTGAGATCCTACACGTGGCGCCAGAGAAGCAGATCCCATATGCATTGCTCAAGTAATATAAAGATGAATAAAATGAGGAAAACTGGCAGCATTTAATAGAAAACTTAGGATGAGGTACAGAGGGTGGTGATACACTGATTATTGTCAGGCTTTCTTTAATCACAGATACTCAGATTTAAAAGGGATGAGAGACTGGAAGAAGATTTCATTTTCCTGGACCTTTCTGGGAGGCAGTTGCAGAGGATGAAGGCAGAGCAGGCGGGAAACAGCTGAGCTCTTTACCCTAAAACGCTGACCTTTGGCTTTACAGCTCTTGCGGCGTTTGTCCCTTGCCTTTCCCCAGCGCCTCTCTCTCTCTGTGCCTTTCCTCAATTTCTACCATGTTCTTTCTCTGTTTCTCCCCCTACTACTAGTATTAAAATGGAACTATTATGTTCTTTCCCCAAAAAATCTTGTAAGGGAAATACACTGTAGATACTGTTTATCTGAAAGCAGCTTTCAAAAATGTAAGATTCCTCATGCCTACTGTAAATAAATATATTTGCCAAAATGTGTTCAATGAATCAAATGGCTACAAACACTGGTGGTATTAATAAGACCAGCACAGAGTAAAGACCTTTTTCTGTTTATATGAAATCATCTGTATCTCTTTGGAAAGATACATACATATATATATATAAACAAGTCACTAATAACTGAGTGGTGTTTATCTTTCCCCAGCAGGAGACTTGGATTCTTGCTTTACAAATTCTCATGAGTCAGGATAACACTGAGGTTATACAATGCTACTGGCTGGGGCAGATAGAAATGTCAAGGAAAATCTTTTTCCAAAAATGTGTTTCATTTTGTATAGTGAATCTGGGGGGAAAAAAACACAAAACCCCACGAAATACCACTGTGTAAGCCTCAACATACTCAACTATGTGGGATCTATAAAGATCTCAAATTTTTAAAAAATCGCAGTTATAGCTCCCAAAGAAAATGTAATTATTTGTGAAATCGAGAGCTCTGCAACTGGGCTCATTTCCTACTACTTAAACTGGAGAGAACTGACAGAGATGTCCAATCAGGTTAGGATTTTTTCACTCACATTACAACTTCTGTGAACTGACAAGAGTACAGATCTACCATAGTTCTTCACATTACCTTACTATGCAGCCTTCTTAGAGTGCACGGACGCTTCCAGAATAGCCAATTCTCAAGGGTCTAGGAGCGAATGGAACGCTTGCCTTTTGTGTGAGCCTTCCTCTACCTGCTTTACAGTTCAAACGCAGCTTACCTGCACTGCCACACTCTGCTTTCCTGTTTCCTGTAACTTTTCTAAGGTGCATTTCTTGGTTTCTGTTTTCCTCTTGTTGTTGTCCTTCTTTCCATCATTCTTAGTTACAGCTACTCCTTTGCTATAGTCCCTTCTCACCTCTTTGGGAGGAAAACTTCTTCCTTGGTCTCTGCTCACTTCTCGTGGCTTCATGTTCTCTTTGAAGGTGACCACTGGTTTCTCTCCTGGGTCGCAGTTGTTGCTTAGATTCCGGCCTGTAGATAGCACTGATTTCAGTCCTGGGTTCCCGTCAGCTGCCAGGGACTCTATGATGGTTGTGTCTTGCAGAATGAGGTTCTCTTTGGCTTCACTGGGGTCTTCCAGTATTAACTCTGGGATTTCTGTGATAAACAACAATTTCCCTACCTCATTTTCACACTGAATCAGCCTAAAAAAGTAAAAATAAATCCATATATGAAAAACATAAATCAAAAACAGTAACAGCTGAACTTTGTATGGGTCCCACAGCCTTAAAATGTGGGAAACAGCAGGATGCAATAGCGTGGACTTGGGGAACATAAACAGCAGTTCTGTAGAAACTCACATTCTCATTATGCTACCACACATCGCCACAACACACGCCTAGGCCCTTTTACCATTTTTCTAGTAAGTACAGTTACATCTGCTCAGCGTGTTTTAAGCACAAGACACCAGAATGGGCCCTTGACGTTCCTATTTTATACGTGTGAAAACTGAAGCTCAGAGATGCACAAGCATCATCCTGGTCCGTCTTGACTGAAACTGACCACCATGCATGCCCTTGTCAACACAAATCACCGTGACTGTGAACATACAATTTAGTTAAGATTTATACGGATGTTCATAAATTGGAGAAGCATCTCGCAATAAATAGGGGAGACAAGGCCAATTCCTCTAAAAGAGGCAGGGTAATGAGAAGACAGAGATTAAAGAGATTCTAAAGATCACTAGGGTCATAATCCGATGCTGTGTTCCCAACCTTTTGACTTAAGAGTTTACAATCAATAGCTTTATACCAAAGTGTAAAACTCATATGGGGTGTGTGTATGTATCTGATGAGGAATACCTTGGCTGATTATCTGCAATCCATTTGCCTATAGAGATCAAACGCTGCTGTCGTATTTGTCGTTGCTGACCCTCTTTGTCTCCTGTAATACCCTGGTGACCTTTGGAAAAATCCAAGTTCCTAAAATTGACATAAGCAAATTATAGAAAATTAAACCTAATGAACTGCAATGGCTTCAGATTTTTCCATACAGGTTAGCTATTTGTTGTAATTAGCTGCATTTGCTTGAACTTATTTATACTCTTAAAGACTGTAAATACCATGAAACAAAGCAATATTAATGTGATATTTTTATTTATATTTCACTTTCTCATGGAGGAGTTGAAATAAATCACGTTTTATTAGGAATGACTTTTTTTAAAATATAAATAAAGTTTTTATTTAACAGTAAGCTCACATTGTAAGTAACTTACTTCAAACAACCATGGCAATGCTAGAGTCTTTGAGGTATCTATTCTAACAGATAGTATTATCTATTCATTTCAAGGTGGCCCAATCTAAATCAGAAAAAAATGAACACATACCATAAAGTGTACAGAGCAAAAAACTCACTGACATTAGAAAAGTAAGTCAACCTAAAAAGTAAGGGTTTTTCAAATTTCTCTTTAAGCTATCTTAAAAAAAAAAAAAGCAGCAGCATCTAAGAACTTCCAGGCAGTAGGCCAGAAACTGAGGATACAACGATAAATAGTCTCCTGACCTTAAGGAACAAATAATTATGATTTAATCCGAAGAGATAAAAGCTAAGCAAAGAATAAGAGAAGCATTATAAAAGAAACATTACTGTCTTCTGATAAGCTTTGAAAAGGTTCACAAAATAAGTGATACCTGACCTGGACCCTGGACAGGTATGGTTAAGAGCTTACAGATTAGTAAGTAAGGGAAGGATGAAAGAGGAATGTGAACTTTTCAGGCACAGCATGAACAAAGTTTTGGAGGAATAAAAATACAGAGCTATTCCAGTACAGGTCACAGTTTATGTATAACGTGTAGCTACTGGGGGGAAAGGGGTGAAAGTCGCAGGAAATATGGCTGAAAAACTAAGCTTTTGGACATTGAGATAAAAAAGATATTTTAACAACTGGGGATGTGTAAATTGAAGTTTTCTGTACTAGTAATGGGACATCATAAAATCTATACTTTATAACTGCAGAAGCAGAGTAAAAATGGACTAAGGAGAGAACTTTTAAGTAGGGAAGTACATTAGGAAGCTTTTTTATACTCTAGGTAAACAGTGACAAAGGCCACCTACCTGAAAGAAGGTCTCAAAGCCAAGAATCCTTGTAACTCAAACTCCTCTGGAAGTGGTGTTGCTAGAGAACGGCAGAAATCAAGACTTGTAAACATTTTAATTAAAATATTATTGTTCAGCAGGATATTGCTTCCTATATTAAAAAAAGAATATTTTCTAGACAGAAAGAAAGATTAATGCTCATAGTTCTCTGTTCCTCTTTATAGTTACTGTGATAAAATAACTTACCCGTGAAGCCCCTACCTGTGGCCTCTGAGCCCGTGACATTGCCCAAGACTCAAGGCTGAGGAGGATGGGTACGATGGACTATTTTTTCCCCTAGCAGCCTTAAAAATTCATAGCTTGATCCATTAATCACAATGTTTAGATTATCTCCTTGTTAACTCAAAGCACTGAATATCAACATTACATCACCCAGGAGCTTGTAAGAAATACAGAATCTTGGGCATTATCCCAAACCTACGGAATCATAAACTGCATTTTAACAAGATCCCAAGTGATTCATTTGCAAATATGATGCTTGAGGGGCACTGATCTAATGGAAGAAAAATAATCAGAAAGGAGTCAATTATAGTTTGTTCAATGCAGTGCTACTTATAATGGGGCAAAGTTTTAAGCAAATGGATAATGATTAAATAAATTATGGCACAGCCAATAGGATGGACTATTAAGCAGCCTTTAAAAATCACGTTCCAAAATGTTTAAATGACAAAGAAAAATTCTAACAGTATCTTGTTAAACTTATAAAGCGTGTGTGTGTGTGTGTGTGTGTGTGTGTGTGTGTGTATGTGTGTATGTGTGTGGCTTAGTCGTGTCCACTCCCCATGGACTGTAGCCCAGACTCCTCTGTCCATGGAATTCTCCAGGCAAGAATACCAGGGTGGGTTGCCATTTCCTTCTCCAGGGGATCTTCCAGACCCAGGGATCAAACCCGGGTTTCCTGTATTGCAGGCAGATTCTTGTGGACTATATCACATAACTTTAACGATATGATATCAATCACATGCAGGTATGTGTATGTATGTACAAAGAAGTAAAAGCCTCAAAGAAAATAGAGTATCGTGAATAGTACAGAGAGTATTTCTGTACGAGAGAACTAAGGGGGACTTGTGTTCTTTGTTTGTATGTCCCAAATGTCCTGATAAGCAAGTATTATTTTGACAGAGTAATGTTGTTCACTTTAGTTCCCCAAAAAAATAACTATTAAGAATGAGGAAGAAGGGAAGATGGAAAGAATCTGAAAACACTACTCTCTGGACTCCTATTCAAATGAAGCAGAACAGGAGAATAAGCTGAGAGAATTACAAGAGGATTATTATCTCTATTTCCACCCACTTAACCAATGCAAAGCACAAAGTCTCCTCTGAGATACTGAATTTAAAGTCAAACACTTAAGAACAAAACCTTGTTTTTCTCTGGCCTTAAGCCCACTATTTACTTCCTTTGTGGCTCAGCTGGTAAAGAATCTGCCTGCAATGTGGGAGACCTAAGTTCAATCTCTGGGTTGGAAAGATTCCCTGGAGAAGGGGAAAGGCTACCACTCCAATACTCTGGCCTGGAGAATTCCAAGGACTGCATAGTCCACGGGGTCGCAAACAGTCAGACACAACTGAGCAGCTTTCACTTTCACTAAGCCCACTGGTAGTGACAGAGAACAATGTCAGCAACACAAGGTTAAGGGAGCTCTTACCATTAGTACTTGAAAGATCTTCTTCATGGGGATGGAAACTGTTCAGAAGAGAAATTAGCCACGGCCAAATGCTGTAAATTAAACAGATAGTTCAGACTTTATTTTTGCATGAGAAACCAGAACGCTAATAAGCCATAAAAATGTTACCAACAGGACCTAGACTATGTATTTTTCTCTTGGTTTAGCATTTTAAATGCTGTTATGATTTCCTAAAATATAATTACAAATGTGTCTAGATAAGATACACCAGAAGGGCCAAACTTCTATAACAGAGACCTACTACTGCAGATCGGTCCCCAGGTTCCTAATTTAACAATCAGAAAAACTGACTTGTCAGTTTTATTCACTGAAAATGGATATTTACTGAGAAACCTTTGACCAGAGAAATAGCACATTATGTTTTTATATTTTTCACATACATTATCAGTTATGGAACCCATTACTAGTTCTTAATCTGTGACAGGGGATGTGGTTACATCATAGTCATATCACATTAAAAGTGATGAATATGCCTTTTTCTTTATGATATAAAAAAGTTCACATTGTTACAATGTCCTTACCTCTGTCTCCTAACACCAAACCTTTGCCAAAGTTTGCAAAATATTAAAAAATGTTCTTAATACTTAGTTAAAATATTAAAAATAATTACAATCTACTTAAGATAATATTAAGATTTTCTAGAAATATGTAACCACCATGTTGGTAAAAGAGTGTGGCTTTAAAAAAATTTAAAAAGCCCAGGGTGAGCTGCCCAGGATAGAGAGATTGGATGCATATCATCACATCAGAGAAAAAACCTGGAAGCTGACAGCTGTACACTTTAAAATATGGGAATACGCTACTTTAAAATATATATAAATGAATAATATAGAAAAAAATATATAAGGAAACAACATTGAAGAATAAATGTCTGCTACAAGCCTTTGAGGATGTAATGAGTTAAGAGACAGTTGAAAAGGAAGGTTAATAATCTAAAAAAGCATGCTAGACTAGAACAATGTCTCTATGCAACAAATATGAAATCTCAAGAAACAGACAAAAAAGAGTATAAGAAATGACCTAATGATATATTGCTTTACCCCACTGTGGGTTACTTAAGTCTAATTCTGCTTTCTACAAAGAAAAAAAAATCACTATTTCATGTACTTATCAGTCTAAGAGAACATGTTTTCAAAAAAGTATAGAAGAAAACAAGTTCTAGAAATTATAATGGTCAAAAGCAAGAAACTGAAGTTTACTTGAAGTTCAGAAAATTGTTTTTACCCTCATTTAAAAGATATGAGGATTACTACACCTTGATGTATCTGACACATTAGGAAAATCTTCAGTTTTAGAGAAATACCTCAAACAAGCTGAAAATGAGTAATAACATACTTTAAGATAAAATAAAATACCTGCAAGGACATAATTTAAAGATCCCAATAAATCTGAGAGAAGAAAGGGAGAAGAGTAAATGATACGGAAGAAAAAGGAAAGAAGTTTGAAAATAAAGCTATTTCTTCTGGTTGAATATCCTTTGCGATGATAAGAATGCACAGGGAGTTCCCTGGCAGCCCAGTGGTTAGGACTCGGGGCTGTCGCTGCTGTGACCCAGCTTCAATCACTGGTGGGGGAACGAAGATCCTGCAACTTATGTGGCACAGTGAAAAAAAATTAAAAAAGAAAAGAAAAGAAATGGGAATGCATAGAATGGGCCTAAAAGATCACTCACTGTATAGGAACAAAAAAAAACTAAATAAAAATACCAATGCTTTTTCCATAACATTACTAATACAACTTACTGAACCAAACACAAGTTCTAAAGTACACATGATAAGGAAAAAGGTATAGCTTCTGGTTAAGAAATGAAAATTCTGTGCAAGAAAACACTATCTAAAATATAACTTTACTACCTTGGCATGAAAAAGAGAAGTGTAGTATGCTGTGCTTATGTTGCTAAACTCTGTTCATGGCAATATCAAAAATGAAGGCGCTTAAAGTTAGATTTGAGAGGAGAAGAGGTAAGACAAGCACAAAGTAAGAGGGATCATGGGGTCCTGAATGTGGCTAGGACATTTTTCAGGTTGTGACCTTGGTCAATATGTAGATGCTGAGCCACAAAGTAGAAATTTCAGAGACTCTCCCAATATCCACCATCAAAGTATGCAGGAGAGAAGCTTCTCACTCACTGCAAAGCCTTACTGCAGGTATTTATTCTATTGTTGTTTAGGGGCTACGTCATGTCTGACTCTTTTGTGAACCCATGGACTATAACCTGCCAGGCTCCTCTGACAATGGGATTTTCCAGGCAAGAATACTGGAGTGGGTTGCCATTTCCTTCTCTAGGGGATCTTTCTGACCAGGGATTGAAACTGCGGCTCCTGCATTGTCAGATGAATTCTTTACCAATGAGCCACCAGGGAAGCCCATTTATTCCTATGGCCAAAGGTAAACTGAAAGCTTTCATTTGTCACTGTCTAATGAATAATTCCTAAGAACTGTCAGGAATATTCTGAGTAGAGATTACACGGAAAATCATGAGAGCCCAAATAATAGCCAATTCTCTATGCTTAGAACAAATATAACTCAAACTGGGTGTTACTGAAAGTCAGCAGCAAACAGCTTAGTTAAAAAAAAGAAGGAAGAAGTAAAAAATCTCTTCCCTTCAATTCCTAAACAGAAAATTGGGGTGTATTGTAATGAATAAGAAACAAACTATTTCATTTTGCAATGTGAAAAATGCCTTTCCCCAGGATGACAAGCAGGAATGCGGGAGCACACAGCGAGTCAGAAATCTAAGATTGTGCCTCCCATGAAGAATTCAACCAAGTAAGTGAAAAGCTTACAAAGAAGTCTTCAGTTCAATTTCTAGAGAGTAGGTGGAAAATACAAGTCCTCCACTGTTCCAATATTGTGTTAGAAGGCAGTTTCTACATATCTGTGGATATCAAACAAACAAAGCACACAGCTAATGGGAAATTCCGAGATACTTACTACTGTCTTTCATCCACCACTGCCTCCTGAAACACCCTGGGTCTGAGTCTCAGCCAGTCCATGGACACCTTGACGGCAGGTAGGGGATAGGCATTGTAGGATTCCTCCTGAGACTTGTTCTGGAGAGGACACTTGCACAGGATGCCAAGAAAAGACACTTAAAGAAAAAATGTGTGCACAAAGAATAAAATATTTGAAATTGTGTACCAGTCCAAATTAAAATATTACTACGAGCCTTGGGCTGTATGCTACTTAACACTTAAATATCTTACAGCTTCCTTCTAAAAAGACATCTTCTTTTCTACATTAGCAATGTCACAGATACAGTTGATGAAGGGGATGTCAGCAGATAAAAGGAGAGAACTTAGGGTTTAGGCCTCCTGATTCAGTATTACGAAATAAACACTTTTTCATGTTACTAATGGTTTGTTGCAACGATGAAAATGTCAAAGTTCATGCTTCCCAAAAAAGATGGCACAGGAAGTTAAATGATTTAATACTCACTAAAGAGGGCCAGCAACTGTGTCCAACACAGCTGCTCATCTTGGCTATAACTATGCTGCTCCGTTTCGTTGCTAAAGTCACGAAGATGATGAAGTTGAAACAGGTTAATGACAGTGACGTGAACTAACTGCTGAGAGTTGAAAGCTTTCTGGAATAGCAGCCTCTATAAAAGAAGACAGGAATACTGAATATATTATCAAGAACTGAAGCTGTCTTCAGCACAATTAAACTGGCAGTCTGCATTTAAACCACAACGGTAACATTTATAGATGAGTATTTTAATTGAATATGATGCAGTCTGATGTTTCTCATGTTGACTTTCTGCCCTGAAAAGATTTAACCCAGTCACCACAGAGCTGTTTTTTGTTTTTTTTTTTAACAATGCTTTTTACTGCAAGAAACTATGTATTTTTTAATATGATCCGAGAAAAACTTTTTAGAGGACTATTAATAAATTTATACATTTTAATTCATCAGAAGCTATTTTATAAGAGATGGAAACATACTAAAATATGAAACCAGGACCAATGATGACAAAATAGGTGCACATAGTGAAAATCAAAATTTCAAGTAAAAAGAGGCAAAATGCATGTTTCTGAACTCTTGGCATGTAACAAATGTCTTCCAAACTTGGTCATAAAGTTTACTCTTTCAAAGGCTTGACACATTTAAAGAAATTTATTTATAAATGAGATATATAGCAAAAACATATCTGAAACACAGGGTAAAGGATAATCCAAAGCAATCATTAACAAGTATTATAGGCCACCTGATGCGAAGAGCCAACTCATTTGAAAAGACCCTGATGTTGGGAAAGATTGAGGACAGGAGAAGAAGGGGACGACAGAGGATGAGATGGTTGGATGGCATCACCAACTCAATGGACATGGGTTTGGGTGGACTCCGGGAGCTGGTGATGGACAGGGAGGCCTGGTGTGCTGCGGTTCATGGGGTCGCAAAGAGTTGGACATGACTGAGTGACTGAACTGAACTGAACAGGCATTTGTACAAATAATTATACTGACACGTTCCTCTATCAGGAAAGCAATGGCCTTCACAACCACATTTCTTTGACTTAAGAAGTGTATGCTCACAGTGATCTGCTGAGCATCCCCGTGAGGAAGGTTTCACCTGCACGCTCTCAGCTGCCTTAACTTCATCACCCTGCTACCTCAATATGTGCAGTAGTGTAGAGTACTCCCACAGAAAACAGTTTTCCAACACAAGTTCCTGACAAACTTGATAGCTATTAGAGACGACATCCTGGTTTCACCTTACACTTCAGCCACGGCCAAATACCCTCCCTCCCCAGGCCAAACTTCTGGAGAAAGTGGGGTTCACCGCCACTAGCCTTACGATGGGAAATGGATTATGTCACTTACACTTCTACCAGCAGTGACAAGAGATCCTACCATCTCAGAAATTTATAGCTGCTTGTGTCCAGCCTATTCTGAGATTTTTTTTTTTTACCATAAAGAATGTGAAACATCCAGAGTAAGTTCCATAATTCTACTAACAAGATCTTTCACATTATCATTGGAAAAAACACAGTTCTATTTCTCTTTAATTCTATTCTCCCTATCATCCTGCCATCTGTCTTTCCAGTATGTACATCAAGAATGCTTACTCCTTTTCAAATGGCATCGACCATTTTTCTTTCCTTTACTCTGAATATCTTGAAATGTTATTTCGTTCCCAGAGTGCTCCTATAAAACTCTTCTTTCGTTTTCTACATCCAACTTTACAGATCAGCTGACTATTTACATAAACACCTAAGACTGGCATGAGAATATTGTTTTTCAAGAAGTGTGCTTTTCTATGAGTATAATTTATAGTAATGTATCCCTTGTATCTATAAATCCAGTGGCATTTATTTTAGAAGGCAATGTTCTACTGAACAAAATTTTTTTCCTAGTTTATGTACAGAAACATAGCATATGAAAGCAGCCTAGGACTAGCAAATGATAATGCAAGTTCATGAAGGTACAGACTATGTCCTGTTCTCCTCTATATCTCTAAGAGCTTAGAGAAGTGAGAGAAGTGCAGAGTATACAATAGGACTCAAACACTTAGTGAAGGAATAACCCATACTTTTAGAAATACATAACTATTAAGTTGTAATTTCATAACATTTGGATTGCATTTTAGTAACAGGTTAAACTGGGACTGACTTTTTGTTACTCAAAGACACTTGCAACGCAGTTAAGGATTATACTGAACTAAATACTGTTAAGAAACAGCACACATTTAACAGATATAAAAGCCGTGTATCTCAGTTCCTAAACCCAGATCTTAAGTCCTCCAATGAGGACTTAAGGACCTCTCAAGTTGGTACATGTTTCTGCTTAGTAGGTAAAGACTTGCTGGTAAGACAGATACACTGAGATTTACATGTGGATAATACTAATTATCTGTAAAAGCTTTAGAAATACTTACTCAACTATGCTAAAATTCCACTCCAACAATGTTCTTCTGACATTTCAATACTGGCTAAGGTTTAAAATAGATCTGCCTCATACTATGTTTAACTTCAGAGTGTTGGAATAATACTTTAAAGTGTTATTTTAGCAATTGCCCACATACACCCACCAGAACTTCACATGCAAAAATATATATCTGAAGACAGTATTAGTGTCTGAGGTTGAACCAAATTGACTACAAAACTGACTAGCTTCTATATGAGAATGACTTAGAGAAGATCTCATGAAGGTAGGTCCCCCCTCCCTCCCCATTTACGGAGTATATCTTGAATAGAATCAGAGTTGGAAGCAATCTCAAAAGATCACTTGGTCCAACCCCCTGCTATTCAATGAGACTGCACCTAAACCATTCAAGAAAAATGGCTGTCAATCTGACTTTTAAGCTCTCAAAAGAGAGACCTCCTAGTAAGCCCCTACAGGTCTCTATTTAAATTTTAAGATTTTATTTCCGACCTCAGGAAGACAAAGATGTGTTCTTTTAAAATAATCCTTCATGTATCTGAAAACTTACAATGAATAATATTTAGACTTGTTTTTCTAGGCTGAACAGCCTAGGGCTTTAAAAAGTTGGTTGTTTCTTTCATGTACCCAACCCCATAAATCATGGGCTAAGTTTAAATAGGTCACTAACAGAAGCAGAGAACAGCAGGGGACTCTAAAAGCTTATTTCAAAAACAAACTATGTCTATTATAGTTACTTGGTATAATCTCTTACACATAAAAAGTATCAACTAAAAAATGATCGTCTATAAAAACTATTTCACACTGATTTTATCTGGCTAATTTACTGTCTTTTAACTAAGTTCTACAATCTCTGGAATGTGAAACCTCTATAATACTTCATAGACAATTTCCCGGTTACAGACAATTCCTCAGTTCAGTTCAGTTCAGTTCAGTCGCTCAGTCGTGTCCGACTCTTTGCAATCCCATGCATCACAGCATGCCAGGCCTCTCTTTCCATCACCAACTCCCGGAGTTCACTCAGACTCACGTCCATCGAGTCAGTGATGCCATCCAGCCATCTCATCCTCTGTCGTCCCCTTCTCCTCCTGCCCCCCATCCCTCCCAGCATCATAGTCTTTTCCAATGAGTCTACTCCTTGCATGAGGTGGCCAAAGTACTGGAGTTTCAGCTTTAGCATCATTCCTTCCAAAGAAATCCCAGGGCTGATCTCCTTCAGAATGGACTGGTTGGATCTCCTTGCAGTCCAAAGGACTCTCAAGAGTCTTCTCCAACACCACAGTTCAAAAGCATCAATTCTTCGGTGCTCAGCCTTCTTCACAGTCCAACTCTCACATCCATACATGACCACAGGAAAAACCATAGTTACAGACAATTCCCCAAGTGTATAGACACTCAAAAGTAACCTAGGAATATGTTCTTTGAGACTGTCTTATTCACTGTTGATTTCAGTGACTAAAACAGTGACTGATACATACTAGTCAAATATTTGTTGAATAAATGAACTAAAAACAAAACAGTTAATTTTAACTCCTCCAATATTATATATATTTTACTACATCATTTAAACTAAGTTAATATACTAATAAAAATTACTTTCATACATATAACTAGAAAAAAGGTTCCTTAATTTTATCTCCTTGTACAAATTAGTGAAATATATGCCTGCTGAATGAAATTCTCATTACTTTCCTTCAGTCAATCACAAATCCTGAGGGATCAAAGCACAGTAAGAACAATGAGCTCAGTTCGCAGAATGGAATTACTACCAATAAAGTAGGCAACCAGATCACATCTAAATACAGAAAACATCAAATGCAGGACTTCCAAAACTGAGAAAAGAAAGGTGCTCCATCTGACAGGGAAGGAGGAAAATTTGTCTTTTCCCACTATGATATTTTCTGCCAAATGGCAGCTACTTAGTGAAAACATGTCTGCTGTATTTCTTTATATAGATAGCACCTCAGTTTAAACTGAAGGAATGCGGTTTGCCAGAATTTCACATGCTTTAAATTTCGGTTTTATCAACATTTCATAATTAAGTAATGACATAAAACTGGGAGTGAGTCTCCTCCAAATCATATGCTTCCTCATTTAGACAAGAAAAAATTCTGTTTAAAAAAATCTAACCTTAAACTGTTCTTCCAACTTCTCTCGAAGAGGGCTCAACTTTTCCAAGCTCTTACTCAGGTACACATGACCGTGGAATTTAATAAAGGCCTTGATGAAGTCAGAAACACCCCATTTGGTTTTCACCTCATCCCGGCTGAAATGAAAGAAAAACTTTCATGAATCTTAAACAGCAAAATGGCTCAAACGTCTTACAGGAGACTTTGATTTTCAAAAACATGTTATTTGAGCACCTGTGAGTCAGGGAGTGGATTGTGTTCTCAATGACTTTTCAACTGTAACACGCTCAGATGAATTAGTACTCAGCAGCCTGTACTACTCCACTGGGAACAACTCAGAGACTGGTTGAAATTCAGTGGCGACTACATGCAAAACTGTTGTAATACATATGTTTAGATTTTAGGCAAATATGAGAGACAGGAAGCATGAGCAACTGGCCATTATTTCTTGTATGCCCAAATTTGAGTCCATTTGGAAAAGTCAACCTTACCTTTCCAGTGCTTTAGAAAGTGCTTTTTGTAGATTAGTAGAGGCAGCTGGGAAAGGGAATTTCACAGCAATGCTTCTGCAGTAGTAGAAAATTGTAGTCAGATGGTCTCCTTTGGAAGAAGCTAAGATAGCCAACTGATTGTAAGGCTGACCTAGAGGAGAAAGGTAAGATTCTAAAGTAATCCAAGATGCAATGAAGTCTTGCTATCACAGAATGCAGAAGGTCAGTTTTTAAATCTCTGTATTAACAATGGGGAGCATTTTATAAAGTAAATCCCATGACTAGCTCGTTAAAAATGGCCTAGTAGCACACTTTAGTGATGGCACATAGGTTAAAAAGTCATATGATTAGGGTGGAGGGCACTCTAAGTTCAAATAAGACTTTGGAAAGGGCTAGACAGGAAGTATTTTTTGCTTTGTGGGCCAATCTCTACCACACCTACTCAACTCTGCCACTGCAGTGGGAAAGTAGCCACAGACAGCATGAAACAGTGTGTCCCAATGCCATCCCTGCTTGCAAGGGACTCCTTTAGAATCTAACGGACTTTCAATGTGGCTTAACAAGAATGCATATCACCAAACACCTACAGTAATTTAATTCAAGAATCACTCCTAACGCCCATTTAGAGAGCCATCAAAAGACAAAAGCATTATCTTTTTGTAATAAGAGAGAATTTTTCTAGGAGGGAAATTATGGTATTAAAAAGAAAATTATTATTATTATTCTTGGGGAAGCCAGTTGTTGAAGCAATTTTAGATCCCATTAGAGGATATTCTATTCATAGTGCTTTACTGACAACAGTAATAATATTTTTATTTCCAATTGCACAGAATATACAGTTAAAAGGAAAAATACAATAATCAATACCAAAACTGAAAATATCTTTTGGCTTCTTACACTTAAAACAGGAGCCCTGAACTACCTATTTTCTATTTTTCTACTGAGAGTAAAGTGTCATAACCAACTCACCATTAGAGGGGACAAGCTGAGCCGCATGCCTATAGTAGGACTCTGCCTGGCTGGTCTGGTTTCTGTATCGAGCTAAGAGGAAGGAAAAAAAAAGCTCAGTTTAAAAACAAACACACAGATAAAAACAACCATTAGGGTAATTCCAAAACAGCTATAGTTTAAAGATTTAAAGTTAATAAATACATTAAAATTAAGTTAAGATGATTAAAGACAAAGCATTTTAAAACAAATTAACTACAGGATTACGTGTGAAGTGTCCATCTGGCCTTCCTATCTGGGACACTCAGCATGGAACCCACTTCAAAGCTTACCTAGGCCCCATTTTCAGGTCCTCCAGTGTCATGCCATCACCAGCTCTCACTACGGACTATGCTGGTGACCTGGGGCCGGCCCACAGAAGGGGTGAGTTATATGGCACTTAAAAACAAAACAAAACAAAAAACACTATACAATATGATCTGAAATTTATGTATTTCTTTAATATCTTTATAAAGTAATTTTGAAAAATGCCTCATACCTATTGAAATATTATTTATGTGTGTGCAAAGAACACACTGAAAGCAAAAGCAATCTAGATATACTACTACTCGATGAATCTCCCTGTAGAAATTGGTGCTTGCTTTGATGTGACCTCTCCTGGAGTGAATGATTTATGACATCAAGAAATCTAAAAATCTCTGAATGTAAATCCACTCCTTGTTATTTGAGGACAGTCAAAACATAATCCTATAGTTAATTTGTTTCACAACCCTTTTTAGGTCACCTTAAAAGAATGAACAAGAATATATATATTACATAACATTCCCAGATAAAATATATAAAATGGAAATACAAATCAAACTGTAAAAAGCAAACAATTAAAAATGAACTTTTAATGCACTGGTAGGAAGAAAAGAAGGCAACCCAGCTTCAGAAGGAGTAATTTGTATAAACTCCACAATTCCAAAGGAATACAGTCTTTCAGAAAATATTATGGCATCACTTTGAAAAATTAAGCTTTGATTACATTTTTGCTGGTTTATTATTTGCCTATATCTGCATAAAATCTGAATATGAAAGTTACTTCCTTCAAAATCCTTTGCCAATCCCAAAGCATTCAGAAAATCAAAGTTTCTTAAAATGCATTTTATAGTTTTCTCTTATGACAATCTAAGTTGTACGTGTATACTTGTTTAAAAGAAAATAATCTTTCTATGACTACTCCAAAGAAAAGCATGAATGTATTATCAATTCCTTCACACCAAGGGCTCACCAATGTCTCCAAGGTGAACGAGGCAGTGCTGGCAAATATAGGAACAGGAGCTAGACTGTGGCTTCACTATGGCGCTGGTATGCGTCTGTTTATTGCTGATAATTCCCAACTGGGAAGACTTCACACGGCATGGTAAATCTACATTAAACACTGTACACAGTTCTTGTAATAACTGAAAGGAAAACATGAGCAAGGATTAGTATTAAGTCAGAAGTGCTCTAACAGTAATGTTGGTATACTTTAACATGTGTAACTAATATTACATACTGCTAAGACCTAAGATAGGACAACCTTTCATAGGATAACTAGTAACATTCATTACAAATCATATCATTTGACTTGCCAAGTATTAGAGCAATCCAAGATGTACACCTAAAAGGAACAGCAGCAATTTAGGAAAAAAATGATTTTACCTGAGTAGGCTATTCAGATTCATTCAGCAAGCAACTCCATGAAATTACCTCTCTCTATTTTGTTTTCCTCTTAGAAATACACAAAACTCATTAAAGACTAGTTGATTACAAATTTGGAGAAGGCAATGGCACCCCATTCCAGTACTCTTGCCTGGAAAATCCCATGGATAGAGGAGCCTGGTAGGCTGCAATCCATGGGATAGCGAAGAGTCGGACACGACTGAGCAACTTCACCTTTCACTTTTCACTTTCCTGCACTGGAGAAGGAAATGGCAACCCACTCCGGTGTTCTTGCCTGGAGAATCCCAGGGATGGGGGAGCCTGGTGGGCTGCCGTCTATGGGGTCGCACAGAGTTGGACACGACTGAAGCGACTTAGCAGCAGCAGGTTACAAATTTGACTTAAATACAAACCAACATATTTGGCAGACTTCAGGAGTTTCTTGAGATTTATTTTCTTAAGCCCGAGGTCAAACTTGGGTCTCTGCATACACAGATCTATACATCTGTAGAGATCTGGAAGGAACTTTTGACATTATGTAGACATCCACTTCTTTCTTCCTTTCTTCTCTAGTTTTATGGTATGAGAGGGTTCCTTCTCTCACTGAGAAATAACTTCTCTGTCTGAGCATGTTGTTTCATTCTTTTCTGCCTCCTGCCTGTCATCCCCTCATTTTAAAAATCTACTTTCAACTTATCAAGCTTCTTTGCTATGGCCTATGAAATGGTGCCCACAAAAAAAAAAACAATAATTATTATTGTAAGACAAAACACACAGAACCAAAGCATTTTCCCTTGACTCTAGATTTCTCCTTTAGCAAGCCTCTAATGTCTCTTCTTCTCAACAGAATTCCTTCAAAGGAGTCCACAAGTATCATATCTGCTTTCTCAATTCCTAGTCGCTCCTTAGTCCATTATGATCTGACTTTCACACAGCCTCTCCACTCCCCATCCCACCATCTACAACCACTCTACTGAAACTGCTGTCAAAGACTTGTTAAAAATAAGCACATACAATGGATGTTTCCTAGTCATCCTCCTATTGGATCTCTCTGTCACATTGAAAACAGCTGATTTTATGACTGATCACTAAGCTTGCCAGTTCTTTTTTTCTTGCCAATCATTTCTTTTCAGTGTCCTTCATTCAAAGACTTTTCTTCCCCCACATTAATAGCCTCAAGCACCTAATTCTTGGCCCTCCACACAGCTCTTCACATTCTACTCTCATTCATTCAAATATTTACTTACAAGCAGATGACACCACCCTTATGGCAGAAAGTGAAGAAGAACTAAAGAGCCTCTTGATGAAAGTGAAAGAGGAGAGAGAAAAAGTTGGCTTAAAGCTCAACATTCAGAAAATTAAGATCACAGCATCTGGTCCCATCACTTCATGGCAAACAGATGGGGAAACAGTGGAAACAGTGGCTGACTTTATTTTTCTGGGCTCCAAAATCACTGTGGATGGTGACTGCAGCCATGAAATTAAGATGCTTACTCCTTGGAAGGAAAGTTAGGACCAACCTGCTGCTGCTGCTAAGTCGCTTCAGTCGTGTCCGACTCTGTGCGACCCCATAGACGGCAGCCCACCAGGCTCCGCCGTCCCTGGGATTTTCCAGGCAAGAACACTGGAGTGGACCAACCTAGACAGCATATTAAAAAGCAGAGACATTAATTTGCCAACAAAGGTCCGTCTAGTCAAGGCTATGGTTTTTCCAGTGGTCATGTATGGATGTGAGAGTTGGACTATAAAGAAAGCTGATCGCTGAAGAACTGATGCTTTTGAACTGTGGTGTTGGAGAAGACTCTTGAGAGTCCCTTGGACTGCAAGGAGACCCAAGCAGTCCATCCTCAAGGAGATCAGTCCTGGGTGTTCATTGGAGGGACTGATGGTAAAGCTGAAACTCCAGTACTTTGGCCACCTGATGAGAAGAGCTGACTCATCTGAAAAGACCCTGATGCTGGGAAAGATTGAGGGCAGGAGGAGAAGGGGACGACAGAGGATGAGATGGCTGCATGGCATCACCGACTCGATGGACATGGGTTTGGGTAAACTCCGGCAGTTGGTGATGGACAGGGAGGCCTGGCATGCTGTGATTCATGGAGTCGCAGAGAGTCGGACACGACTGAGTGACTAAACTGAACTGAACTGATTATCATTCAAATACTTGGTTATTGTATCACACACCCATGGAAAACAATAGGGACACAGAGATAAATAAAAAAATCTGTGTGCTTAAGGAGCTCACAGCTAAATGAGCGAGACAGGTACATAAATTAGGGAAGGGAGAGTAGGAGAGACGAGGAAGAGAGAGAAAAATAACATACACGATAGCATAAACCAATGGAATATTCTATGCCTGTAATAAGTTTCACTCCCTGGGCTATGTGTTTGTCTCACTTAATCCTTGTGATAAACTAGTAGCAATGCAATATGTTGCTTCAACACAGGTATGAAGCTCCATTTTTTTCAGACGAGGGTATGAAAGCAACAAAAATACTGAGTTGTTTGACAAATATTACAGAATTAGAAATACCTTGATTCAAACACCACTCTAATAAGTACAGATTTCACAAAACAAGATACCTTGGGGGACCCAACTTAGAATGATATATAATATCTCACCCTTTTCCTAAGATAAAAAGCACCTCTACAGCCAAATATAAAATCCTATATTCCCTTCTCACGAAACACAGGGGTTACCTACAACTGTACTTATACCTGTACACTTGCAATGTGCAAGAAATTTACTGACATAAAACTGAGCAAACACAACTAGTGCCAAGAAAGTCTGAAAACAGAAAAAAAGGAACAGAAAAAGGGAAAAACCCTAAAACAGATTCTGTGGCAGCTAGCAAGAACAAACATGACAGAGGATAAACAAACAATTGAGTTCTACAGGTACTGAAAGAACAGACTGGAGAATTAGGCACAGCTGATTATCTATCAAGAAGAAAAAAAAGATATTTAAGAAAAGTAAATCAAATACGGTTGAAACTTCATGTGGCTGTCTTATAATAAAATTTTTGCCTGAACCCAGGAGTTGTAGGTAGAGATACTGGAAAAATTCCTGCTGGTTCAAAGGATTCCAGGTGAGAAAGCACGAGTTGAGGCAGAAACAAGGTGGGACTAAAGAGAAACAGATGTTTAATAAGCTGAACAAAACTGTATTTGGCAATTATTCTGTGAAAACTCTATTATACTATTCCACTGCTACTTAGCTCTTCAATCTACCCTAAGAATTTAGAACTAAATATGAATACACAGGGATTCCCTCATAGCTCAGTTGGTAAAGAATCCGCCTGCAATGCAGGAGACCCCAGTTCGATTCTTGGCTCGGGAAGATCCCCTGGAGAAGGGATAGGCTACCCACTCCAGTATTCTCAGGCTTCCCTTGTGGCTCAGCTGGTAAAGAATCCGCCTGCAATGAGGGATACCTGGGTTTGATCCCTGGGTTGGGAAGATCCCCTGGAGAAGTCCCCTGGAGAAGGGAAAGGCTACCACACTCCAGTATTCTGGCCTGGAGAATTCCATGGACGGTATAGTCCACGGGGTCACAAAGAGTTGGACTCAACTGAGTGACTTTCACTTTTCACTTTCACTATGAATACACAGAATATCTTTTAATTACTACAGATACTTAACGCTTTCTTTTTGGCTCCCATTTCTTAAGAGTAAGGACTACTCTACTGTTCTGTATTTTTATGTTTTAAAAAAACCCATACAGCATGATGTTACATCTTTACTTCATTTGGCAATTTGGTTCTGGTTTGAAGCACCATGCTTTAAATACCAATAGTTAACAAAATGATCTAAGTCAAAATCATCTTCACAGAAAACAGAAATGAGGATAATCATGTATCAGTCTCTTTTCAATCCATTCTAATCAGATTTCTATCTGGACCACTCAACTTAAGTCACATTTCATCAAATCCAAGATACCATAAATTGTAAGATGAACTATTATTTATGTAACAGAATAAAAAACTGCCAATTAAATGGTGAACTGACCATCTTTTGTAAATGTATCCCTATCTCAGAGGTGTTAAAATATGAAAAATGGTTTAGAAATGAGGAAATACGTATCCATCAATTTCACTAATAACTTCTGTGTGTCAAATCCAACTGGTCCTTTTGAATCACCTTACCTGATTTCTTTGTAGCACTCAACTGAGTTGGTTCCTCCTCCTCAAAGTGAAGTGCTTTTCTCTTGTCTTCTAAGATACCACTCTGATTTACTCCTACTGAGATGTGGCTCCTCCTGTGCCAAACCTGTTCCCACCTAGTTTTATGGTTTTAAATGCAAAACCCTAATGTCTAAGTCAGGGTACTTTATTGTAATCATAAATTTTACTCTGGCTCTGACCTTTTCACTGAGCTCCTAGCTTAGCTTATCGAATTACCTATTTGACCTCTCCACTTATATGTCAAACAGGCACCTATCTCCCTAGCATAGCATGAATAGAGTTGTCTTTTCCTCAGTGTTCCCTATCTCAGTAAATGGTACAACCAGTCAACTAGCTGCTCAATATGATAACTTAAGTTATCTCTGACTCTTCACCTATCCTGATTCCATACATCTGATCCAATTTATTAGGAAGGCCTGGCCATACTTTAAAAATCCATCAATATCTTTCCATTACCACAGCAGCACAGTATCTACCTTCCATTCTTGACCCCTGATAAATCAATCTCCAAGTAACATCCAAAGTAATCTTTTAAAAATACAAATTTTATCATGCTATTCCCGTCTACTTCCCAATGACTTGCAACTATACTTCAGATTAAAATTCAAAACTCATCTTAGTCTATAAAGCTGTACAATGATTTGGACCTGGTGTACTTCCCTAGTCTGGTAGCTTAATCTGCACCACATGTCATCAAAAAAGATGTACAGAACATTATTGTTTACAACATCATTTAACTGTTTCAATTACCAAGTCAAGATAACCAAAAAAATGTTACTAACAAGTTCTATTAACGTTGAGACCTGAAAAAAGTTTACTGCTGCTCATTCTATGACTCAACCAGGGGCTGTGGAATGCAGTGGGGGAAAGATCAATACTTACTACAAAAATTTCACAAAACAAATTTCAAAATTAGATTATTTATATATTTTCCTTTATAAAATAATATTTTCCTTTATAAAACAATATTTTGAGACATTTAGTGATTTTATTATTGACTTGCTCATAAAATGTTTTTGCAAATAACCTGCTACCTCAACAAAAATGATTCCTGCTATACTTCCTTGCAGATTTGTTTGGATTTATCAGTGTCCAATCAAATGAGAATCCCAGGGATGGGGAAGCCTGGTGGGCTGCCGTCTATGGGGTCGCACAGAGTCAGACACGACTGAAGTGACTTAGCAGTAGCAGTAATCAAACCCTTAGAAATGGGCTACAGGTGTGTCACATCATAAAAAAAAGGTTAAGAATCATTTTTCAAGATATTCTGTGTAATGGCTAATATAAAAATGTACTGCAGAAGGTGGATACTCTATTGGGTTGGCCAAAAGGTTCATTCTGGTCTTTCCATAAGATCTTTTGGCCAATCCAATACCTGCCCCAAGTCTCTACTGCTCCTCCTGACTTCAGGTGTGTTCACAGTTTAGATTTCCACTACATGGAGGAAGGAGGAGATTTAGGGTGGAGATGAGACTGGAGTTTTAAAACTAGACTGTTTATTATAAAAACCTAAGAGCAATGAGAATGGTACAAAATCTATCCGAAAGGTTATGATGGGAATCTGGAATTCAAAGAAGTATAGTTCAAAGTAGTAATTGGGGGGGTGTGGGCTAGGAATAGGGAGACATACCATTTTTGTTAATACCCCCATTGAGCTTAGACTATTCAACTAACGTTTAGAGTCCAACTGTATACATAATTTTATATCGTGATTTTTCATTTAATATAATTTCCTCATCATAAAAAAAAAATCTTCATAAACAGGACCTGCTGCTGCTAAGTAGCTTCAGTCGTGTCGGACTCTGTGAGACCCCACAGACGGCAGCCCACCAGGCTCCCCTGTCCCTGGGATTCTCCCGGCAAGAACACCGGAGTGGACTGCCATTTCCTTCTCCAATAAACAAGAACTAATTAAATTTAAAAGCTTTTGCAGAGCAAAGAAAACTGTCAACAAAATGAAAACACCACCTACCAAATGAGAGAAAACTGATAAGGGGTTAATATCCAAAATACATAAACTGCTCATAAAACTTAAGATCAAAAAAAACAAATAACTGGATTAAAAAATGCCAGAAGATCTGAATAAACACTTTTTCAGTGAAGACATACCGATGGCCAACAGGCACATGAAAAAGAGGCTCAACACTGCCAGTCATCAGAAAAATGCAAATTAAAACCACAATGAGTTATTACCTCACACCTGTCAGAATGGTTATCAATCAAAAAGAGCACCAATAACAAATGTTAATGAAGAACTGGAGAAAAGGGAGCCGCCATACACTGCTGGTGGAAATGTAAGTTGGTACAGTCAGTGTGGAAAACAGTATGGAGGTTTTTCAAAAAAATAAAAACAGAACTACCCAATTACCTAGCAATTCCACTCCTGCTCCTGGGCATATAACTGAAAAAAAACCAAAAACACTAATTCAAAAACATCCATGCACTTCAATGTTCACAGGAGCATTATATACAACTGCCAAGATACGGAGACAACCCAACTGTCCATCAACAGATGAATGGATAAAAAAGATGTGGGGTGTGTGTGTGTGTATCTCCACAAACAATGGGATACTACTAAGCCATAAAAGAGAATGAAAATTTGCCACCTGCAACAACATGGACTTGGAAGAGATTATATTAAATGCAATGTCAGATAGAGAAAGGTACATGCCTGTATGTTATCATTTACACGTGGAATCTAAAAAACACAACAAAATAGTAAATATAACAAAAAAATGAAACAGACTCACAGATAAAGAAAACAAACTAGTGGTTACCAGCTAGGAAAGGCAAAGGAGAGAGGAGAGGCAGAGGTAGGGGATGAAGAGGTTCAAACTGTTATGTGCCAAATAAATAAGCCATAAGGACATAATTACGCAGCACAGGGACTATAACCAACATTCATAATACATTAACAGAGCAAGTGTTTCCCAGATGGCACTAGTGGTAAAGGCCCTGCTTGCTAATGCAGAAGACATAAGACAGGCGGGTAGGTTTGATCCTTAGGTCGGGAAGATCCCCTGGAGGAGGGCACGGCAACCCACTCCAGTATTCTTGCCTGGAGAACCCCATGGACAGAGGAGACTGGTGGGCTACAGTCCACAGGGTGAAAAAGAGTCAGACACGACTGAAGTGACTTAGCAAGCACACAGGCATAAACAGAGTACAACCTTTAAAAATTGTGACTCACTATACTGTATACCTGAAACTTACATAATATTGTACATCAGCTAAACCTCAATAAAAAAAAACTTCATAAATACCATTTATAATAGTTTTGTAATTCCATTTTACAGATGGTTTATAATTTATTTAACCATTACTCTATTGTAAGATATTGGTGTTGCTTCCAAATTTTAGTATATGAATATAATACCTATTTGTTCCTTTAAATGTAATTGTTAAATATCTGTTGATCTATGGACAAATGCACAAAGAAAAACCTGTACTGTAAGAACAACAACTATGTAACTTCTGTATTTCAAAAAACTTCAAACAAAATGAAAGGACAAGAAGAAATTGGAGCAAAAGATGTCTGTCAAAAAAAAAAAAAGGAAGAAAAATTAATATCCCTATGCAGAAAGAGCTCAGATACATTACTACAGAAAAAATTAAGAGTCTGAACAATGGATGGGGGAAAATAAATGATTAAACTGATTGTATAAAATACAAATATCTAATAAAGAATGAAAGAAGTTCAACATCACTAGTAACTAGACATTAAATTATTCTTCATCTATGAAGTATGTTATTCAATTCATCATTCATTTGCCTTTACTGAAATACTTAACGCTGTTCAGTGTATATCAAGATAGACACGTGCATACACTGTTGATGGAAATTTAAAAACATAAATGATAACTTTCCGGGAAAACAAAAGTGATTATCAATAGTGTTAAAAACTCTACTCATGAGTAATTTATCCTGAATGAGAGGGTAAGGAAAAATGCTTTGACTTTTTATAATTTTAAAATCTCTTGGCATTGGTATGCATTTTTTATAACGGAAAAGCCAAAAAAAAGTATCTATTAATATACCCATCTCATTTAGACTGGATAGTCTTTTGATAAAGATGGCCTCTCTTCCCTCTAATCTTCTAGTATTGTGTCTTACAAAGAAAAGACTTTTAACAGTTACATGCAGAATGAATTAACCTTTTAATACCTGCCCTAAGGATTAGTCAAGTCAAACCACAACCCTTCTCTCCAGAAATACCAACTTTTGCTAAAAGCTGGAAGCAATTAAAAAATGAAGTGTGAGAACAAGAAACATACTTGACTTCTTTCAATGATGAACAATGATTAACTTTTTAGTCTAAGTAAATCTATAAGATGGTGGCTATTTGATATCTTTCAACAGTCTTTTCTAAACAGCAAAACCAAAATAGACAAAATATAGGTAGCACTGGTCAAACAGCAGCACAGACAGAAGGTTCTGTGAATTTCTTTGGTGCAAGCTCCTCAAAATCTTGCCTTGTCATTGTAAGATGAGAATTTATACACATTTTATTAAATTATGAATGCTATTACAAGTGGATGGGATGAAGTTTTCAAAGGAATTCTGCTTAAATAAAATTCATTGTCCAAAAAGAATTATTCGTCTGTCCAAAAAAGAATCATTCTACCTCATGTGATTTAGAAGTCATATCAAGATGTAACTAAGGGCAGGGAAAGTTTCTAAGAACAATAAATAACAGCTTATTATTCAAACTGAGGAAAGGCTACTGTATCTCTTAGGTAGCTTAACAGCATTTGAAGCTCTAGATATATTCTACTATATATTTAATACTAGAGAAACTCACTTGAGATCACAGAGTCTGACTTTCTTACCTGGCACAACTGGCTGTTACTTTCTTAGTGACTATACCCATACATTCACGTTTGCTCTAATGAAGCAAAGTCAGTTCACTTGTAACTGTACTTGTGCTGCTTCACTAAGGCATTGCTCGCATTACCCTTTTTCTATTCATACAATTATACCTCCAACCTTTAAGGTGAACCATCACCTTTTAAAGAGCAGAGACTTTACTGTTTTAATAGTCTTATGGTAAATAATTTTGGACATTTTTTTTTGAGATTACAGATGATCCACTCCTAGACATACCATACTATGGGTACGTAAAGTGCCTATACAAATAAGGTGTGCACAAAGGGAATAATCACCACTGATTTTTAGGAAAACTGGTATGTAGTGCCGAACTCACCTGAGTATAGAAGCCACTAGCTGCCTCTAGGAACAGAGAAAGGTTTGCCTGAACTTCACTCCGATTCGGGTTTGCTCGATTCTTTGCCTGGCCTTGTAGTGTTGTGATCTGATTCTTAAAGGCATGATTCCAGCTGAAAACAAAATGTAATTCTATTTGGTATAGCAGTGACTCACTGGGCAGACACTGGTCCCCCTGAGAACAAGAAAGAACTGTTTGTTATAATTATAACACATTGGACAGTAAACCTGCATTAAAGTTATTCACTTAAATAACTTTATGCTCCCCTTTGAACATGATTAGACAAGCAGTAGAATGCAACTGACCTTAGTAAACACTTACCAAATGTTCGAATAATCAGACTGTGGCTTCAGTTATTAATCTTTTAGGGTTACTAGAGTTAGAACCTATTTAGGAATCCCGGTACAAACTTAGAACTACAGTGGTAAGACCAAAGTAAAAGTAAGCTATTAACAAATTTTCATACATTGTATCATTGCACCAAAAAATGTCTTCTATCACGTGGCATGCCTGGGAGGGGGTGGCGGTGGGGTGGTGGTTTCCTTATAAATATTAAGCCGTATTTCTTATTTCTCTAAAACTTATTTCCCACAACACTTGGTTCTATTTCTATTTAATAGTTTTGTTTCTCTTGGGGTTAATATTTTTGCTAGAGCTTGAAACATAAACTTATTTTTGACATTTCAGTTTTGGCTATTCAAACTAAGAAACAACACAGTGCTGAAATATGGCATACCAAAATCCTGTTATAAAATGCCTTTCATTCATTAATCAAGCTGTACAGAGAGTCATTTTAAATTTAGTTATGGTGAAGTACAGTTGCTCCCTAATTTGGAAATCACAGGGGGGAAAGAAAGAAACAAACAAAAAAACAGAACTAAGAAGGAAGGAAGATATACTGGCTTCATTAAAGGATGCCAACACAGATAAAGGGTTTACAACCTACCTGGAAAGTACCTATTTCTTTATCAACGGCAGCTTTTGAGACTCTTTTGAAGCACTGGGGTTTTTAATGATTTCTGAGGGCAATCATTCCCTCAGCAATTTTGATGTCATCTTATCCATGATTCTAATATCAAAAATACGCGTTTGAGTGGTTGTGATTAAATTCTATTACTAGGTCTTCTAACAATATAAAGGTCAGGTGTGCAAAAATCAGGAAAATTAGATTAGGAAAAACTAATTTTCACCACAACTTAGGTAAACAGAATATTCTTGATTTTTAATTTTCCACCAGGTTAATGTCCTTGTTTCAGTTTATAAGGCAAGGCCTTCCATGGAAGAATTTATTTACTCACTTGGGAATCTGGTTATCTGCCATTTCACAGCTCATAGAAAGAATGAGTAGAATAGCCTAAATACATAAAATTTTTCTTAGTCTTGTTGGCAAGTGGGGGAAGGAAATATCTACTTATTTGATTAAAAGGAACAACTTTCCTTACAATGTATTTTCCTTTGGGAGAGACTTATAGAATCGCATTTATCAAAGAAAGCCTGCTCTGAACACTTCCTTTTCTAAATCATAGTTTAAATACAGGACTGAATACAATACAGAGAATCCAAACACTGTTTCTTTGCACTTGAAATATATACAGATTTGTTTTTATGATATGCCCTAAACACCTTAATAAAACCCAACTCTGAACATTTCTCTTTACACCAAAAGTCAGTTTGTTCAAAACATCACAAATATTAGAATTTCTTTTTTTTCCCATTGAGATAGCTTACTCTGAAATAGGTTAAAAAGAAACAACCAAACTGTTCTCTTCTAAAGTCTCGGTGAGATTCTTGATCTTACAGGGACATCCCAAATGGTAATACTTACAGATCCTGTTCTACTTTCTTGTCTAAAGCGTATTCCAAATCAGTAACAAGCATTTTCTGGTACAGGTCCTGCAGAGCCTGCCTGGATGTCCAGACTTCGGCTGGACCCAGCTTAGAATCTGAGTGACAAAACAAAAACAGTAGATAGATAAACAGATAGTTAAGGCCATTATGCCACACCAACAATTCCTTCACTCTCCATTCACCAAAGCAAAAACCCGCTTTAAATACATATCACAGACTGCTCCAAAAGTTTTATACTACTACATTTCAGATGAAACTTTCCACCTTTTGGCTAATGACTGAATCTTTCAAAATGCTTCTGTATTTGTCTTTTAGTTTTGAAATAACACCATGAAATGAAAAAGGCTTAAAAAAGAGAGAGAGAATGGTTCACCCTTTGATTTTGGTATGGATATTTATATATTTACACCATAGGAAGTCATATGCCTCATAAGAAGTCACCCCATTTGAAACGGTGGACTGCCAAGTTATCTGTTTACTCTTACATTAATAACTATCTCTTTGTTCAAAGAAGCTTTTCTTCTTTTGAATCAATCTCACAATTGCCCTTACAGAAGCCTCCTGTCAGCTCACAATCCAGCAGTTGTTTGAGCATTCTGCTATTACTCCTACTTTCCTATATATGTCAAGCCAATAAAGTCATCGGTAGGCTGCTTGTCAAGACACTTTTGTGAGCAATGCATACTTGCTACTTAATGTCAATGAGCAGACAAGTGATTAAACTGCTCAAGAGGCCAAATGAGAGACTGGGTGAAAGATGAGAGCAGGAAGTCAGGCCACGACTACATGTAATACCAAACTGGGGCTGTATTGTCAGCCAGAGTCCTACAAGGCACATTAGCCTTTCCTATTACTAGGCTTGTGAGTGCAACAACTGATAGTGAGCTGCCTCAATAGAAGAACTTAATAATGGACTTTTCAATTATATATTTCTGACTGCTAGTTAGCCTGACTGGTTGCATTTCAAGGTTTTGCAACGGCATAGTCTTCACTCCTCTGTAGGTTTGCTATTAGTATCTACAGGCACCATAATCTTATTCTGCACACAGAATCTCCCAGATATTAGACTTAATCCTCACGAGAGTTTGCTAGAAACTAAAATATAGGGTCTATTTTTTGGTATCAGGTTCTTGGCCCTTTATTAAGCTTTTAATGACTAAATAAATAGATATATAGATTTATTCAACCCTGCTTCAACTCATCGGCTGCAGGGAAAGGATTTTAAGGTATCATTAACTCTGACCAATCAGAGAGACTAGCATTTGAATGAGAAGACTTAATATCTTAGGGACAAGTCAGTCACCTTCTGGGTACAACAGATGTACCCTACAAAAGTCAAACCCTAAGCCTTCTTACTGAGGGTGTTCAAGAGTTAAGAAAATGTTAACAGTGTTCTTGCCTAGAGAATCCCAGGGGACGGCGGAGCCTGGTGGGCTGCCATCTATGGGGTCGCACAGAGTCAGACACAACTGAAGCGACTTAGCAGCAGCAGCAGCAGCAAAAGGTATATAGACTGCCTGAGACTGCTCCATATACAACTTTTATTGCACAATGCAGATTACAATGCCAACACAAAGAGGCATAACAGAGCAGAGCGCAGAGCTGATCCTGGTAGCCACAGTATGGAGGATAATGACAGCTACATTAATAACAGGAAGAACTGTAAACTAAGAAAAAGTGATTCGGGCTTTTTTTCCCCTTGAACAAGATGACAGTGAGATTACTCAAATTCTTAGAATATTAGCCTGCAACTCTGGAAATTGAGAAAAACACATCCAAATAGCCCATTTCCTCTTGGTTGTAAATTTTAGCAGGTATGCGGTTTACAACAAGTTTTACCCTCGTTGTGGGTTTCACTGCAGAACTAAAATCTTCAAAAATTAGAATGAGATCCACTAGCACCTGTATTTTTAAAAACATCTCAGCAGTCACAAGGAAAGCATGCTGCTGCTGTGCAAACATTTCAGCACAGTTACACAGAGAGCATGCTGCTGTTGTGCAAACATTTCAGCACAGTTACACAGAAAGCATGCTGCTGCTGTGCTGTAAGAGAGCGTTTTAACCGCTACATGGTCGCCGCCATGTGTTTCCTAATTTTGAGTTCAAGTCATTTGCTCCTTTTTGCAGCTAAGTCCAATTATTCTTTCAAAAACACCTTGGCTATTATAGAAAACAAAAAGGTAAGAGAGAAAAGAAAAGTGGCAAGGTAGCTCAACTTAAAGGACTTTCAATTTGCGAGAGTTTTCCTGAAAATATTTTTCTCTGAAGGCTTATTTACTATTTAGGTTTGGGGAATTATAAACAGGAAGATATAAACCTAATGTCGGTACTTGTGTTTATATGGTAGATGAATCATTTTTTCTGTATCTCTTAAATCGCTATAGTATGTCAAATTTAAATGATTATATGCATTAAACTAGGCAATATTCAAGTCAGTGTAGCACAGATTATAAAAAATTTTGATGAGCCATCTAGGTAAAAATTCAAAGTATAAAAACAATAAATATTTAAAAAACCTTTTGGCAACCAGGACAATACCACAAGTAGTATAATAAGATGACACACTTCTCTTAATTTAACAGTATAAAATAAGTTGTGAAAAACAAATGAGTCAGACAGTACCTGTCATGTCAGCCTTCAGGACTTCTGCCTGCCTAAAAAAGGGAAAAAGAACATCAATTAGAAACAAACTAGGCCTACCCAACGTAAGTAACACTAAAAGTTAAGTAAAATTGTATGACAAGAATGCAAATTAAAAAAAAAGAATGTATAGCAGCTCTATTTGTGGCACTGCAAACAGTGACCCTGCTTTAACATCCAGAATAGTAAGATCTTAGCAAACGGATGTCATTGCTTAGACGTTCACAGGGTCATCATGAACTCTTCTACCAAGTAGGGTTCACTTTCTTACTGTTTACTCCCAAATCTAATACATTTAAAGATAACATTTAAGTGACATTTATTAAATTAAAATTTTTCTGTCAATGAGGCCAGGAAATTCTGTGTTTCTCAATTCACTAGCCACTTTAACTATTTTAAATCTCCATCCTCCTCAAGCTGATTTCTGCCCTCTTCCCGAGTCTCAATTCTTTTCAGCAAAGGACAGTTCCATACCTCAGGGAAAACAACGCCCTTACTAAATAAAGGCTTACTATATTCACAGAACCCTCTTCTTTCTTACTCTTGTTAAAACACTAGAGGAAGCGTATATCTTGTTTAAGACCAGTAATTCCACTTAGGTATGCTCTTTCTAGTCTTTGTAAAAACTTCTGATCCTTTAATGACCACCTCCCCCCTCTTTCAACAATTTAAAAACTTCCCTCTGTTGGATGCTTCTCACAGAATATTTAAACATGCCCTACACTTTCACAGACTTTAAAATCTTCTATCCCATATTCTCCTCTAACCGCTGCTTCTTTTCTCTCTTCCCAAATTCTTCAAGAATTGACTGTATTCAAGAAACAAACTCATGATCCACCTCCACCCTCATCTCCGGTTTTTCTTTCTAGAGTTTTGTACATTACTAAATGCATCATGGCTTCCCAGTTGTGAAAAGCAGACACCTGGAAGTCATCCACGACAACATTCTCTCAAATCCCGGATAACCTATCAATGCCAAAGAATTCTACCTACTAAATACATCCTGAATCTGTAATTCTCCCTTTACTTCTTTTTCAGTCACTATCATTCAAGTTATAACCATCCATTGCCTGGACTATTGCAAAGCCACCACATTTTTTTCTCCACTTCACTCTTGTCTCCTTTCATTCTGCTTGCTCTATTGCTATCAGAGGGATCTTTAAAACATGCAAATCTGACCTCATCAACTGCCCTCTTAAAATCTTTTAATGACATCCCACTGCTTTTAGGGTGAAAATCAAGATCTTTAGTAAAGTGGTCTACAAAGCCCTGTGCACTCTGAAGAGAGCCTCTGTACTCTACTTCTATCATCATTCTGTTCTCTCCTTGATCCTTTTGCTCCAGTCCCTGGACTTCTTTCTAGATTCCCCAATGTGTTTGGCTCCCTTCACACTCAAAGCCTTTGTAAAGAAGAGTCCCTTTGCTAGAAATACCTCTTCCCCACTTTGTCTACTTAATTACTCATCCTTTGTCTCAGTCAGACATTACTTCTCAAGGAAGCTTTACTAAAACCCTACATGTGTGTGTGTGTGTGTGTGTGTTAGTCACTCAGTCATGTCCGACTCTTTGTGACCTCATGGACTGTAGCCTGCCAGGCTCCTCTGTCCAAGGAATTCTCCAGGCAAGAATATTGGAGTGGGGTGTCATTCCTTTCTCCAGGGGAGCTTTTCAAACTAGGGATTGAACCTGGGCCTCCTGCATTGCAGGAAGATTCTTTACCATCTGAGCCACCAGGGAAGCCCTTGAACCCTACATACATGAAAGATATTCTTGTTTTATGTTCTTAAAGCACTTGTATTTTTTCTTCATAGTACACATCACAGATTTTAATGCACACCATCACAACTCCTATCCCTACACAGTCGGCATTCAACAAATATTTTTTAAGTGAAGAAAGAAAACAGGCTAAATTACAGTCATATACTATAAAAAGGTAAGAATATAAAGTTAAGAGATTTCCATGTTTAAAAACAAAATCTGACATAAAAGCTAGAGAACAGAGACTCTAAAATTTTTACTGTAAATTTTTATTATTTAATATCAACTGTGAATTTTAGTTTCATCAAAATATAACATTAATCTTTTTTCTTAGCTTTTAAAAAGTTTTTAAAAATTAAGCTTTCAAATATAACAGAAGCATAATAGGATCCTACAAAAACCACAAGCCACATAAGAACTATCACTATAAATGAACAATATCAAATACGCAGCTATGAAGTGAAGTGAAGTCACTCAGTCGCGTCTGACTCTCTGCGATCCTGTGGACTGTAGCCCACCAGGCTCCTCCGTCCATGGGATTCTCCAGGCAAGAAGACTGGAGTGGGTTGCCATTTCCTTCTCCAGGGGATCTTCCCGACCCAGGGATAGAACCCAGGTCTCCCGCATTGCAGGCAGACGTTTTAACCTCTGAGCCACCAGGGAATACCAATACACAGCTATACTAATCCTAAAAGATAACATCACATCAAATTCCATTATCCATTCAGCATAGTTTTACTGTTTGCTTTGAGTGCTAAACTTTTGCCATTAAAAAAACAAAACAAAACTTCACACAGTAGTTGATTTATGTCCTTAAAACCTAAGATCATATTTAGAAATACCTCACCTCTTAACCTACCAGTGTCACACCCTCCTGCCCTCACCCGAACCTAATTAGAGTACTAAAACTTATGAACCTGAGACAACCAGCCCTACTTGTGCATCTTCATTGGATTCAGTAACCTTTCACTCTGAGTAGCCAAGTTACTAAGGATATATTTTACAATGTATCCATATCTTGGAGATCTGACCAGTCCATCCTAAAGGAGATCAGTCCTGGGTGTTCATTGGTAGGACTGATTTTTGAAGCTGAAACTCCAATATTTGGCCACCTGATGCAAAGAGCTGACTCATTTGAAAAGACCCTGATGCTGGGAAAGATTGAGGGCAGGAGGACAAGGGGATGACAGAGGATGAGATGGTTGGATGTCATCACCAACTCGACAGACATGGGTTTGGGTAGACTCCAGGAGTTGGTGACGGACAGGGAGGCCTGGCGTGCTGTGGTTCATGGGGTCACAAAGAATCGGACATGACTGAGTGACTGAACTGAACTGAATCCGTATCTTACCTAAAAACACATACTCTAGTATATACAAGATACACTGAGAACCATGTGTTTATAGATTGTTTTCTCATTCCGAACAAGATTTGCTCGTAAAGATGAACAAATACCATTTTGGTATCCTAAGATCTGCCTAATGAGGATACCAATTTCCAGTCAAATGAAGATTATATTGAGCATATAACAGGAACTATTTCCAAATAATCTGCTTCTCTGATAGGCCATCAGGAAGAAAAAAACTATAATTCTAACAGATTCTGGAACAGGCTTCCACTGATAAAGATCAAAATTTCACTATATATTTTTATATACCATTTTTATATAACCTGTCCAAGAAATATAAAACTAAAAATCTAAACACAAACAAAACTGCAAAAATGTCATAAAAACTATCTGACGTGAATGTCCAAGCATTTTGAAATTTCAAGAGTTTTGATACCTCAAGAATGACTAGGGAAGAGATGCTCACCTTTGAGCACAGTTCTCTCCTAGGTTCTGAAAGAGACACGTGTTAATAACTCTGATCAACTGAAATGGTAAAGAGAGTTAAACAGAAAATAAAACCATGGGAGACAGCCACTATGATTCCCATCCCATAAACAAGGAAACTGAAACTCTGAAATGTGGAAATAATCTGTCCATTATCACAAAACAACTAGGTACAATTAAGTACGAACTTAGTTCTTTCTGACTCTGAAGTTCAAGTTATTTTTATTTCAAGTTGGAGTTAAAAATTCTATGACATAAAAAGCTAACACAGACTTAAACTAGGTTCAGTTTCGTGCTCTGTTGATTAAACCTTAACATTTAAGTCAACTAGTCTAAATTGAAGATCAGTTCACAAAAAATGAAAAACAAACCAAAAAAAAGATCAGTTCATATTAGGAAATAAATACCTGAGATTTCTACCAGAAAGACCACAAGAAGTAAAATTCATATTCTTGTGCAGTGGTCAGACCGTGGGTAAAATTTCCTCTTTCACAATGGATCAACTTTTGTAAATACATTTTATTGGAACAGTCTTGCCTAGTCATTTAGGTATCATCTATGGTTGCTTTCTGCTACAAGAGCAGAGGTGAGTAGTTAAGATAAAGACTACATGTCTCATCAAGCCTAAAACAGTTACTATCGGCCCCTTCACAGAAAAGGTTTGGCTCTCCTGCTCCAGGGAGTATTTGATCAAAAACAAGAAGTCGATATGTATAAATCCCCAAACCAAACAGTTTTCCCATGAGGAATCATCAATAATAGTCTCCTCAGAATAAAGATTTTTATTTGTTGACATCATAATGTCACAAAGAAGACTGTTTGAAAATAAGTTTTTTTAGATGGGGTATAATATATAAGAAATCAACAGATATGTGATCTTAAACCAACTGCTTTCACAAAGATTAGCACAAAATTGGCTACTTGATTATTTTACTTTTTTTATAAAGAGAAAATATTGTACCTCAACGACCTATTGGTTTTGTTAAAGATCAGTATTATGAAAGATTAATACTACAATGCTTATATAAAGAGATATAAAATGCTTATATAAATGCTTATATAAACTAGTTTTCAAAAATTTCCTCTTGGCTTCTAGAAGGTGTGGCCACATGAATTCTTTTTTATTCTTACTTTAAGCCGAAGGAATTAACAAAAAGAATGAACGAAGAATCCGAGAATTAAAATCATCATGCCTTCAATAATAAAACAGCATTATTTAAAATATAAAGCTTTCAAAATACTAAATATATTGTCTGTTTGTAAATAATAAAAATTAAGCACCTCTATCAAACAAGAGAAAAGAAAAAGCCATTTAAAGGCTGAACAAAATCTGAAACATTCAGTGATAACCAAATATGTTTAAAGCCAAGCATCTGAAACAATACTCTTGGAGATGGGTGAGCATCAAGATCTATAAATACATTTAACACATTCTAATGCACTAGGTACACTAAAACAGCTAGCACTATATTTAGCGCTTATTATTGCCACATTGTTCTAAAGTAAGGGTTTGCCATAAAGTAATCATTTAACCCTCACTATGTACTATTATTGCTCCCACTTTATAGCTGAAGAAACATAAGAAGATAGAGGTTAAGTAACATGCCCAAGGTCATCAAGTTAGCAAGTAGCAGAGGTAGCATTTCAACACACTGATTCCAGAGGCTAACTCCTAACCACTGCATCACAGTTCCTCTCTTATACAAGACTGTAAAGGGGGGGAAGAGGGGAAAGGAATGTTTGATAATAAAAGCCCAAGGAACTGGGGCTTTCAAAAATTAAACATTTTACAGTAATTTTTTTTATAATGTCACTAGAGGAAAAAACTAGTTAATGGTAATCTTCTTTAACAAATAGCTTGATTATACATACCACTGATACAACAATGCAAGGTAATGAATACAGAATAATCTCTCAAAATCACACATTATATTCATGGCTTAAAAATATACAAGGTATTTCCAAGTAAGGGGCAAATACAGTGGAGGATTCCTTTTACCTGGACCAACCCCCTTCCATCTATGAGAAGAACACAGGAATATATAAGCCAATGTCCTCTGATCTCACAGTTGAGGAGAGGTGAATTAGTCTCTTGTTTTGGGAGGCAACACTTTTTTTTTTTTTTTTTGAAATTTAATAAAAGCCACAGCACGTCTTATTTCAAGATAATTTACTTATTTCCATAAAGTACTAAGGAGTATTCAGGATATGAGTAGCCATCAGTTATGACCATAAACATAATGACCTGATGATAATTATTTGTGTTAAATAACAGGTCAGAGAGTAGACACTAGAAGGCGAGTATGTGCTTACAAACGCAGATGCGCGCGTGCACACACACACACACACACATTCCTGAGACCTTTAAGGTAACATCAAATCTCACGGACATTCCTGAGATCTTTAAGGTAATACCAAGTCTCACGGTATTCAGTTCATTTCAGTTGCTCAGTCGTGTCCGACTCTTTTCGACCCCATGAATCGCAGCACGCCAGGCCTCCCTGTCCATCATCAACTTCCGGAGTTCACTCAAACTCATGTCCATCGAGTCGGTGATGCCATCCAGCCATCTCATCCTCTGTCGTCCCCTTCTCCTGCCCCCAATTCCTCCCAGCATCAGGGTCTGTTCCAGTGAGTCAACTCTTTGCATGAGGTGGCCAAAGTACTGGAGTTTCAGCTTTAGCATCAGAAAAAAATAAATCGTGCTGCTCTACTGTTGAATTTCACATTGAAAAATAACATCTAGGGAAATGCTGCTCCTAAAGGAGCTTCTCAGTAAGAGATAATAAAAATACTAACTTGCTTTCTCTCTCTATGGCACTTCACAGTCTGGCACAAATTTTCAAATCTCCTGACACTCCACTGCTCTGTATTACAACATTCATTCAATAATCTATATGATTTGAACATGTGTACCTAGTTTTATAAAGGGCCAATTCTGGTTTAGGAATCTCAAAGCTTGAGAAGGAATTACTCTTCCAGGCAGAGAAAATATCACAAAAGAAAAACAAAGCTAAGCCAGTGAAGGAGGGAGACTGATGCATCAAATGCAGGGTGGGAAGCTACAGATGAGCTGGAGAATCTCAGCAGACTGCAGACTGTGAGGCCGTGCATGACATGTTAAGGAGCTCAGGTTCTGTCTTTTAACTACTAGGAAATCTATGCTGGGTTTTAAGGAGGGGTACAGCATTGTCAGAATTGCCTTTTTAAATGATTACAACAAGATGCATGGAAGATGGGGTTTAAAAGGGCAAGACTGGAGGTAAGGAAGTGAAGGAAATGAATGGATGGAAATGGAGGCATGAATGGATGGAAACACCTAGATTCAAGAAATACTTGGAAGTAAAATCAGCAGAAGATAAAGCAGAGGAAACCATCTAAAATCATTCTCAAATTCTTGCCTTGCACATCTGGGTATGTGACTAAGTAGGGGTGAGCAAGCAGACACTTAAGAAGAGATGAGTGTCAAGCACAGGGGAGACATCAAGACGATGGACACAATGCTGGAGTGATCAGCACACAGATGGCAGTTACAACCACGGGAGTAACTGTAATTGCCCAGAAAGGCAGAAGGGTGGTGCAAGCTCCCTATCTTCATTCTTAAAAGGCAGATAAAAGAATGAAGAACACCAAGAAGAAACTCACAGGCACATGAGGGCAAAAGAAGAGGATAAACAGGAAGGGTAGTCAACAATATCACAGGCAGTAGATAAGTACTCTAAGGACTGGAGGGTGTGTTGGATTTAGTGTAATAAGTGTTAATGACTGCCTTGTCAGAGAAAGAAACAGTGTCAAATTGTAGGGAGAATGAGGAACAAATAAGAGGGAAACGTTTCAGTCAACTCTTAAGACACTGGGCTGTGAAGAGAAAGAAAAGGGGGCCGTGGGTAAAAGTTTCTTATTTTCCGATGGGAGAAACTTGAGCATGTTTAGAATAAAGAAAAGAAGCTAGTGGGAATGAACAGGTGGAAGATATAGGAAAGAACAAGAGTGACACAGCATGCTTCTGGAAGAGATGGAAAGACATGAAGCAAGACTGGCTTTCAAGAGGATGAAATTGAAGGAAAGTCGTGTTAGAAAGAACTGTGCTAGGAAAATCTGGGAGTAGGGCAGGGTGGAAAGATGTCCAGAGAATTCACTGCTACATTGCCTCAAATTCAGAGATAAAGCAGGAGATCAAATCAGTGTCTAAAAGTAAGAGGGAGATTAACTGAGGAGAATGGTGAACCTATGGGATAATAACAAAATGAAAGGCAAAAGAACTGAGAAAAAGTGATGAGTACAGTACGGATCACACACAACGAAAAAACGTGAGAAGACGTATTCAGGACTATATCCCCAGCACTCAGAATAATGCCTGGTATGTCACAGCTGTTCACTAAAATTTTGTTGAATTAATGAATGGTAAAATGTGTATCATACTAAGGCAACTTTATGTAACACAAAATGATACAGAAGAAAAAAGACTTAGGTCTGAATCTGGGTTTATATTAATAGTGTTACCTTGGAGTTTCTTTTTAAGAGACCTCATCTTCCTCATCTATAAAGCAGGGATACAAGCTCCCTTTCAGAGTTGCTATCAGGAATAAACAAAACAGGTAAGTCCCATAAAAGAACATAGGTGATAAGTCCAAGTTGTTGCTGTTGAGTCATTAAGTCCTGTCTGACTCTTTGTGACCCCATGGACTGCAGCATGCCAGGCTTCCCTGCCCTTCACTATCGCCTGGAGTTCGCTCAAATTCATGTCCACTGAGATAACTCCAAGAGAGAGGGTTAACCTGTGACATGAACACTTCAGTGACCACCAAATTACTTTTGTTAACTGGGTCACTGACATAGGATCCTTTCTGAAGCAACATACTAGGTTGAAGACGGCAATGTTCCAAGGTGGAGGTAAAAAATCCTGGGTCATCTATCACCACATAATGCTAAGTAACAAAAGAGAACCTGAATGTTGTAATGACCACATTATAGTATGTACAGAAAATAAAAACAAGAGAGTAATATGTAAAAATTGCAAAGGGCTTACATTATTGCATTTTTTGTTTCTCCTCAAACATGTTTTGATTATATAAAACTTAAAGAAATACAGTTTAAAGTTGGATCGTGAACACATTTTTCTCCTCTCCAAACATTAGTTTTGATCACACAGCTTAGACAAACAGTTAAAAACTAGACATGACAGCACATCAAGCAAAGTGTGAATTACAGAATGCCATCTAAGCTCATCTCCTAGGAATTAATCAATGGCTTAAATAATAATACAGTTGATCATTTACTATTTGCCAGGTGCTGTTTATGTGCTACAATATATTATTAAACCTTTAATTCTCACAAGAAATCTATCAGGTAAGTAACAATACTATTCCCATTCTTCTGATGAGGAAAAAGTTAAATAACCTGCCCCAAATCACACAACTGGGAAGTGGCAGTTTGGGTTCCACCCTGCAGTCTGGTCCAGAGCTCATAAGCATTACACAACAAAGCAAGGCTTCTGGAATGGCCTGGCTCTAGGTGCCTCTGTCATGGTATCCACTTGTAGGGACAACCAGCACTTCACATTTAAAAGTCTCATCTCTGACCCCAAGCACCTTCACACTATCATTTAAACTGATACAAGTTACTGTGAGAAGAGTTACCAGCTCACTGTGTGGCTGAGAGGGCTTCTCTTGCACATCACCATATACCTATTTCTACAGGCATCTAGAAGGCCTGACTGTATGCAGGCTAACACACAGAAGCAAGAAATGAGGCTCCCTGTATTCAAATGAACTGCTATATATGCAATTCAAAACAGGAATTTTTATTCTAAAGGATAGTCCCCCACAAGATAAATCACATACCCCTCTGCTTGCCATAAACATTCAGAGACCATGTATGCAAACATAAAATTTACATTTATGTTACTAAATGTTTAAAAATTTTCTTTGGACTGTAAGATATAAATGCTCATGACAAAGTAAACACACAAGGTTCTTATGAGGCTGCGTAAGTTAAAACAAAAAACCCTTAGCATTCCCTCCCCCATCCCGGCCAATAGCAAATGCTTCAGAAAGCTTCTAATTCTTCTACTAGTGTTCATAGTATGTGAATACGTTAACACATCTCTAAAAGGAATACAAACATGTATAAATCCCTTGTAATTTTTATCCTACCTAATATTACTTGATTTCAGATGCTCCTCTGATTTCAAGTTTCCGGTCCTCATCTGGGACTTAAATGAAACGTTTTCTCCCACAATGACTATCTGCAAGAACATCCAATTTCTCATAAGGTAGAATGGTTTAAGACATTCTAGATAGAGGAGAGGAGGAAAATATGAGTTAACCCACAATAACAGAGAACCCTCTTGAAGAAAGTTAAATTATTTTCTCTTTAAAATGATCAATGTCAAAGGCAAAAGGAAAGATATCATGGCTTTTTTCCTTTTTATATTTAGTTTCTGAGACTACACATTTTAAAATTCTGTTTTGTATATATCTAAAATTCTAGTCTGGTATCCAACTGTTATTCTAATCTCCCTGCCTGAAAGCTGAGTGATCACTAAAGGACAAACAGGTATCAGTTACCCAGAAGGGTTCTTGTGGTACCAAGGTTCAGGAGCAGATGGCTGGTCCAAACTGGACTACGTATGGAAGGAAAACCATGTAAAGCAATTAAACCACAATTACAGAAGGTACAAAAAAAGCTTACATTCTGAGACCAGCTAAAAGGTAGGTATTTAGATTTTCAGTTACTCAATGAACAACATATGCATGCTAAGTTGCTTTAGTCATGTCTGACTCTTTGCGACCCTATGGACTTGTGACCCACCAAGCTCCTCTGTCCATGGGATTCACCAGGCAATAATATTGGTTGCCATGCCCTTCTTCAAGGGATCTTCCCAACCCAGGGATTGAACCTGTGTCTCTTAGGTCTCCTGCACTGGCAGATAGGTTCTTTACCACTAGCGGCACCTATGAAGTCCTAATGAATAATAATTTGGTTATTTCTCTATACTAAACAATGTTAAGGACTAGGTAGACAATGATAAACAAAACATTATAGCTCCTGCTGCTGCTAAGTCGCTTCAGTCATGTCTGACTCTGTGCGACCTCATGGACTGCAGCCTACCAGGCTTCTCCATCCATGGGATTCTCCAGGCAAGAACACTGGAGTGGGTTGCCATTTCCTTCTCCAATGCATGAAAGTGGAAGTGAAAGTGAAGTCGCTCAGTCATTTCTGACTCTTAGCGACCCCATGGACTGCAGCCTACCAGGCTCCTCCATCCATGGGATTTCCCGGGCAACAGTACTGGAGTGGGGTGCGATTTAAATTCTAATGTGGAGACAGCCCAACAGGAAAGAGGAAGCAGTAGAAGGTAGTGGTTAAAGGCATGGGCTTGGATATCGCACTGTACTCAGTGGCATGCTGGGAATAACTCAAGCCACTTGCACAATTTCTTTCAGACACCAATTTAATTTAAAGATGTGGGCAAAATAAATTGAGTAATTATTATTAAATACTAATAACTGCTTACATTTAAAATTATTACGTGGCAGATTCTATACTAAATGCTTTACACACTGATCTCACAGAATGGGAAAATAAAATGTCATAGTTAAGTATCATATTCAGACTGCCTGGGTTCAAACCTCACTCTGCTATTTACTAGCTGTGTAACTTTAGGAAAATTACTTCTCTATGCCCTAATTTTATCAGCAGTAAGGAGATAATAAAAGTACCCACTTCACTGAGCTGTTTTGAGGATTAAATGAGGTAACAAAAATAAAACCTCTAGGATTGTTCCTTGTTATATAAGCCCTCAAAAACTGTTATTATTGTCATTATATCATTATAGGTATTACTACTCTTCCCAACAATCCTAAGACGTAAATGCTATTATTATTCTCATTTTAAAATTAGGAAACTGAAGCTAAGAATGCACATTAATTGATTCTAGAATAGAAGACATATTCATAATTTTAAACAATAAAACATCAATATTAAGAGAAATCTCAAACATGCAGGAGGTCTATGTAGACTCTGGCTCCATACTTCCAAAACATGTATTTAATCACCTGTGACTTTAATTGTACTTTAGTGGAAAAGACTAGGAGAAAACACCTCATGACAAAACCCAAGTTCATTGGTACAGCATGTTAAGTCCTATAGCTTCCAACTATATATGTTAGGACCCAATAAAACCAAAATTACTTTTAGTTCTCTGCTATTTTGCCCCACTGCATCTTGATTCATGCTTTCACTCAACCTGAAATGCCTTTCCCCTTCCTTCTTTGTCTGGTTAATCCCTTTTTGTATTTTAAGACTCAGCAACTCCTGTAAGAGGGACTTGGCTTGGCCAAGCATTCCCAATGAATCTTAATGCCCACTTCTATAACAGCACTCACAGCACTATGATGAAGTTATTCATTCACACATTTCCTGCACTAGAGATTATTTATTCTATTGGATGATGTAGGCCAGGATGGTGGTTTTCAACACTACTGGATTCAACGCTTAAGAAAAAAGACATTCTTTGCAACAATGCTTTTATCTTCCTGAAATAAAATACAAGATGATATACACTACTTAACACATTAAAATGAATAACTAAATGCCTTCTACAAGGAAAAATAAAAAGAAAGAAATTTTTAATAAAACTAGTATCACAATATACAAATGGTCAAGATATCAATGCTTGTACATAACACGTGGCTTGTGGTATCTCAGTCTCCCAGACCAGAGACTGAAGCCGGGTCGATGGCAGTGAAAGTGCCAAGTCTTAATCACTGGACCACGAGGGAGTTCCTATATACACTTTTAAGAGAAGGGTAACAGAACTCCAAAGACAGGAAAATGAAAGTAAAAATCTGAGTAGACATTAGAATTAAAATGAGTTTCAGTGTAAGTAACAGCAAATCCAATTTACTGGAAATGCTAAGAGAAAAATAACCTGACATGGGGACAGCGTGACAATACAAAGTATAAAGAGCTGACCTGAAGAAAATAAGGGTGTGACTATATCCCTTGATAGGTAAGCAGGAAACTAATATTATGTTGGAAAAAGAAATAGTAAACAGTCCCTTATATGATGTAAAACACCATATAAATTTAGGTTAGGGAAAAGTAAAGTACAACTTCCCAATTTGGAGTATAACATGGGATATGGACACCTTAATTAACTCAGCCAGCAACAATATTAAGATACTGTCTGATTTAACTGAATAAAATAATCTGTACATTATCATGGTATATCTAGAAATTTCCACTTCTGTGGTCTCCGAAATTTAAGAGATATAAAAAAAGTCAAATCTGACTTATCCACCCAAGAACCATTATTTAACCTGTACTTCCAGACATCAGTTTATCTAGTCAGGTTCCTTTTTTCTTTATTATTTACCTGTTTGTCTAAAGACAGGGGTGATGCATTATAATCAAATAATCTAACAAATCTGATACAAATCATAGAGGGCCTATAGAGTCTGTTACCCTGACGGCCCCCAATGAATCATACACCTCCTGGCATCTGTACCATTGTGAACTCTCTTCATGCAGTGACCTTGGGGTTTGCCGTGTGACTTACTTTGGCCAATACTTCAGGAAGTGCGACACAAATGGAAGCCTGACAAGCACTTGTGCATTTGGGCCTGCCCTTCTGTAATGCCTTCACAATGTTATGAAGCAGAGGAGACAGATGACTTGGAAAGAGGAGACTCCATTTTTCCACCTATCACATCCACCCCAGTTGACAGTTCAGACATTTGAGCGAGGTCATCTTGGGCCATTCAGGACACTGAACCACTGGATGACCAGTCATCCAACTTGACCTAGTCAGTCTGAGAGAGGGGACACCTTTGGACATTTTGAGCAAAGAAGCTCCATGACCTAACCTAGATTTTAACATGTTCCACTGAGCCACTATGTCAAGAATTTACTGGCTTGAACCAGTAGGCAGCAATGGAGAGAATAAAATGTGATTGGACTTTGACCGAGTTTGCTGAGTGAAATTTTAAACAGAGAGAGAGAGGCAGGAATCAAAAATGATTCATGAGGATTTGTCATTTACTAGTTAAAGATAAAAGTAGGCATAGGGTAAAGAGTTCATTTTGGACAACAATGCTTGGCACATGGTGTTATATAAACCACTTGCTATTGTTTTTTACGATGATGATAACTTTAAGACATTATACATCCATGTGAATGTATACTAGCAGTTATTAAAGCATCTGACATTTAAAGGAAAGATATGTAACCACAGAAATCCATCTTGGGAGTCATCAGCACAAGGCAAGAAATGACAAGGGAATAATAAAAAGACAATTAATGACCATAGAGAAAGGAGGGAAACTTGAAGTTTTGTGGTGTAGTGGAAGCCAAATGAAGAAAGAGCTTCAAGAAAAGAAAGTAGAATCAGTAAGTGTTGCTCATGCAGCAAGTAAAATGAGGCCTGAGAACTGACTACTGGATTCAGTATGTGGAAGTCACTGAGGATCTCGTTAGGAACAATGTGGGCAGTGAAGTGGGAGCATCAGCCCACGGACTGACTTTAATGGAAAATAGGAAAGGATCAGAGACTAAAACTGAGTTTAGATACCTTTTTCTAGGCAGGAGAGGCAACAGAGTGAGGGTCAAAAGTTTTTAAGATGGAATATATGTTTTTTTTATGGGATGGAACAGGATAAATAACAAGAGGAGGATTCAATGGAGGGGAAAAAAAAAAAAAAAAAGGCTGAAAACAAAGTCTCAGGAATGCCAGAGGGGGTTATACGAGTTTGTTTAAATATAATACAGTTTAAAGGCAAAAAGACCCCTGAATGAAAGAATAAAACTTGAAGTGAATTATATAAAGAAAGACAACTAATAATCAGTGACTAGGGTGAATGGCAAGTGGATTACATAAAGTGAAAAGTGAAGTCGCTGAGTCGTGCCCGACTCTTAGCGACCCCATGGACCGCAGCCTACCAAGCTCCTCCGTCCATGGGGTTTTCCAGGCAAGAGTACTGGAGTGGGGTGCCATTGCCTTCTCCGGAGGGGCCTCTAGGGAGGCCTGGATAACTTTAGGACAGGAACTGGATTACATAAACTATTCTCAATTTAACTTTCATAGCAACCTGAAGTAACTACTATTTTCTCAGTTTTACAAAGAAACAAAGACTCAGAGATTTTAGGAAACTTGCCCAAGATCACAAAGGTAGTAAATGCTAGGACTGAGGTTCAAATCCAACTGTATCAGAATTCCAGAACCTTGCTGTTGCTATTCAGTAGCTAAGTCGTGTCCAACTCTTTGTGACCCCATGGACTGTAGCATGCCAGTCTCCTCTGTCCTCCATGGAGTTTGCTCAAATTCATATCCATTTGAGTTGGTGATGCTATCTAACCATCTCATCTTTTGCTTTCAGTATTTCCCAGTATTAGGGTCTTTTCCAAAGAGTCAGCTCTTCACATCAGGTGGCCAAAATATTGGAGCTTCAGCTTGAGTCCCTCCAATGAGTATCCAAGGTTGACTTACTTTAGGATTCAGTTCAGTTCAGTTGCTCAGTCATGTCCAACTCTTTGAGACCCCATAGACTGTAGCATGCCAGGCTTTCCTGTCCATCACCAACTCCCAGAGCTTGCTCAAACTCATGTCCATCAAGTCACTGATGCCATCCAACCATCTCATCCTCTGTCATCCCCTTCTTCTGAATTCAATCTTTCCCAGCATCAGGGTCTTTTCGAATGAGTCAGTTCTTCACAGCAGGTGGCCAAAGTATTGGAGTTTCAGCTTAGCATTAGTTCTTCCAATGAATATTCAGGACTGATTTCCTTTAGGATGGACTGGTTAGACCTCCTTCCTGTCCAAGGGACTCTCAAGAGTCCTCTCCAAAAACACAGTTCAAAAGCATCAGTTCTTCGACACTCAGCTTTCCTTATGGTCCAACTCTCACATCCATACATGACTACTGGAGAAACCACAGCTTTGACTAGATGGACCTTTGTTGGCAAAGTAATGCCTCTGCTTTTTAACATGCTGTCTAGGTTGGTCATAGCTTTTCTTCCAAGGAGCAAGCATATTTTAATTTCATGGCTGCAGTTACCATCTGCAGTGATTTTGGAGCCCCCCAAAATAAAGTCTGTCACTGTTTCCCCATCTATTTGCCATGAAGTGATGCCATGATCTTAGTTTTTTAAGCCAGATTTTTCACTCTCTTCTTTCACCTTCACCAAGAGGCTTTTTAGTTCCTCTTTGCTTTCTGCTGTAAGGGTGGTTATCATCTGCATATCTGAGGTTATTGATATTTCTCCCAGCAATCTTGATTCCAGCTCGTGCTTCTCAACAATAAATAGGAACAAACTATTGATCCATGAAACAAAGGATTATTTTTAAAAATATTACATCAAAAGAATTTGGACACAACAAGAGTATGTACTGTATTATTTCATTTATGAAGTTCTGGAACAAGCAAAAGTAATCTTTTGTGATAACAGAATAATGATTGCCTGAGACATAGAGAAACAAGTAAGGTAGGGGTAGGACTGACTACAAAGAGGCCTGGGTGAACTTATTTTAGGATTTGGAAATGTTCTATACCTTAGCTAGGGCAGTGGTTAGAGGTATACGTTCATCAAAATTCATGACTGTGCACTTAACATGAGTGTATTTTCATTATATATAATGATTACTTCAATTAATGTGATTTAAGAAGAGGTGGCAAGAATACACAGAAGAACTGTACAAAAAAGATCTTCACGACCCAGATAATTACGATGATGTGATCACTGACCTAGAGCCAGACATCCTGGAATGTGAAGTCAAGTGGGCCTTAGAAAGCATCACTATGAACAAAGCTAGTGGAGGTGATGGAATTCCAGTTGAGCTATTTCAAATCCTGAAAGATGATGCCATGAAAGTGCTGCACTCAATATGCCAGCAAATTTGGAAAACTCAGCATTGGCCACAGGACTGGAAAAGGTCAGTTTTCATTCCAATCCCAAAGAAAGGCAATGCCAAAGAATGCTCAAACTACTGCACAATTGCACTCATCTCAGAAGGCAATGGCAACCCACTCCAGTACTCTCGCCTGGAAAATCCTATGGACGGAGGAGCCTGGTAGGCTGCAGTCCATGGGGTGGCTAAGAGTCAGACATGACTGAGCGACTTCACTTTCACTTTTCCTTTCTTGCATTGGAGAAGGAAATGGCAACCCACTCCAGTGTTCTTGCCTGGAGAATCCCAGGGACGGGGGAGCCTGGTGGGCTGCAGTCTATGGGGTCGCACAGAGTCAGACATGACTGAAGTGACTTAGCAGCAGCAGCACATGCTAGTAAAGTCATGCTCAAAATTCTCCAAGCCAGGCTTCAGCAATACGTGAACCCTGAACTTCCTGATGTTCAAGCTGGTTTTAGAAAAGGCAGAGGAACCAGAGATCAAAATTGCCAACATCTGCTGGATCATGGAAAAAGCAAGAGAGTTCCAGAAAAACATCTATTTCTGCTTTATTGTCTATGCAAAAGCCTTTGACTGTGTGGATCACAATAAACTATGGAAAATTCTGAAAGAGATGGGAATACCAGATCACCTGATCTGCCTCTTGAGAAATCTGTATGCAGGTCAGGAAGCAACAGTTAGAATTGGACATGGGACAACAGACTGGTTCCAAATAGGAGTACGTCAAGGCTGTATATTGTCACCCTGCTTATTTAACTTATATGCAGAGTACATCATGAGAAATGCTGGGCTGGAAGAAGCACAAGCTGGAATCAAGATTGCCGGCAGAAATATCAATAACCTCAGATATGGACATGACACCACCCTTATGGCAGAAAGTGAAGAGGAGCTAAAAAGTCTCTTGATGAAAGTGAAAGAAGAGAGTGAAAAAGTTGGCTTAAAGCTCAACATTCAGAAAACGAAGATCATGGCATCCGGTCCCATCACTTCATGGGAAATAGATGGGGAAACAGTGGAAACAGTGTCAGACTTTATTTTTCTGGGCTCCAAAATCACTGCAGATGGTGACTGCAGCCATGAAATTAAAAGACGCTTACTCCTTGGAAGGAAAGTTATGACCAACCTAGATAGCATATTCAAAAGCAGAGACATTACTTTGCCAACAAAGGTCCATCTAGTCAAGGCTATGGTTTTTCCCGTCGTCATGTATGGATGTGAGAGCTGGACTGTGAAGAAGGCTGAGTGCCGAAGAATTGATGCTTTTGAACTGTGGTGTTGGAGAAGACTCTTGAGAGTCCCTTGGACTGCAAGGCGATCCAACCAGTCCATTGTGAAGGAGATCAGCCCTGGGATTTCTTTGGAAGGAATGATGCTAAAGCTGAAACTCCAGTACTTTGGCCACCTCATGGGAAGAGTTGACTCATTGGAAAAGACTCTGATGCTGGGAGGGATTGGGGGCAGGAGGAGAAGGGGACAACAGAGGATGAGATGGCTGGATGGCATCACTGACTTGATGGATGTGAGTCTGAGTGAACTCCGGGAGTTGGTGACGGACAGGGAGGCCTGGCGTGCTGCAATGCATGGGGTCACAAAGAGTCGGACACGACTGAGCAACTGAACTGAACTGAACTGAAAAACAGTATACACCACATGATCATAATCTAATTAAATTCATTACCTGTATATGCATAAAATGCGTATCATATATATAAAAAAAAGTTTGGACAGTGTCAACAGTGCTGGTGGCAATTTAATATTACAGTTTTTTATTGTAACATTTTAATTTTACTCAATGTATAATACCTTTACAACAATGAATGACTACTAAATATATCAATGTCCTAATAAGCCAATTATTAAATATTTTAAGGTTAGAATGCTTTCTGCATAGAAAGCTTTCACTAGTCACACTAAAATAATTTCTAATAAATAAATATCCTTTTCCATTAGGTTTAAAAGTACTTCATTTCTTCCAATCTAAATTTCCTTTGATCCCACTATTTCCCTCAAGCATACACCCTAATCCTTTCCTCTAAATTCTGTTAAAAGACAATATGTACCAGAGGGATGGTATGGGGAGGGAGGAGGGAGGAGGGTTCAGGATGGGGAACACATGTATACCTGTGGCAGATTCATTTTGATATTTGGCAAAACTAATACAATTATGTAAAGTTTAAAAATAAAATAAAATAAAAAATAAAAAAGACAATATGTAAGTACTGAGTTCACTTTCTCATTATCCTGTCACTTTTAAACTTTCAATTAGGCGTCCATCCTTACCACTGTAACAAATTTCTCAAGAGTTAACAATGACTTTGCCCAATCTAAGAGCGTTTTCTCAGTCCTCATGTTTCCTGAACTCTGCAGTATTTCTCAATAGTATATTGCATCAGCATTCTTTCAAACTTTAGCCCACATCAAAATCACTAAGAGATTTATAAAGTGATTGCTGGACCTTATGCTCAAAGTTTCTGATTCAGCAGGTCTGAGACAGGACATAAGAATTTGTACTTCTAATAAGTTCTCAGGTAATGATGCTGCTCCTAATCTGGAGACCACTCTGAGAACTACTCTGTTAGAGTAAGCCTTCATTAAATCTTTCTTTAATGCTTTTCTTCATTAAAGTACACTTAGCTGACCTTTCTTCTGCACAGTCTCCTGACTCTTCCTACCTTTTGGATAGATCATTTCTTGCCTTTTTCTGTTTCCACCCATCTAGATTAACAAAATCATTAAGAATGAAAGTTAAGCTTTATTATCATTGGCAGCTGTTCCCTAAGTGTCTAACCCAAATACCCCCTTATACTTCTATAATTCCTTCCCATATCTAACATCAGACACAATGAAAAGCTAAAAGCCCTCTCATTACTTTTATTCAACTCAGTATTCAAAGTCCCAGCTGCAGCAATCAGACAAGAAAAAGAAATGAAAAGAATCCAAATTGGAAAGGAAGAAGTAAAACTGTGCAGGTAACATGCATGATATTATACATAGAAAACATTAAGGAAACCACCAAAAAAACCACTAGAGCCCATCAATGAAATCCATAAAGTTGCAGGACACAAAATTAATATAAAGAAATCTGTTGCACTTCTAGACACTAACAATGAACTGTAAGAAAGTGAAATTAAGGAAACAATTTCATTTACAGTTGCATCAAGAAGAATAAAATACCTAGGAATAAGCCTACCCAAGAAGGTAAAAGACTTGTACTTGGAAAACTGAAAAAACTGATTAAAGAAACTGAAGACGACATAAACAGATGGAAAGAATTAGTACTGTTAAAATGACCATACAATTCAAGGTAAGCTACAGATACAATGCAATCCCTATCAAAACACCAATGGCATTTTTCACAAGACTAGAACAAATAACTTAAAAATTTGTACAAAAACATGTAACACCCTGAAAAGCCAAAGCAATCTTGAGAAAGAACAGAGCTGGAGGTATCATGCACCCTGACTTCAACTATATGACAAAGCCACAGTAATCAAAACAGTATGGAATTGGCATAAAAATAGTCACACAGATCAATGGAACAGAATAGAGAGCCCAGTAACCAGCTCACACACTTATGGTCAATTAACCAACAAGAGGTGCTGGAAAAATTGGACAGCTACATGCAGAAGAATAAAATTAGAACATTTCCTCAAGTCACATACAAAAATAAACTCTAAATGGATTAAAGGCCTAAATGTAAGACTGGAAATCAGAAAATGCTTAGAAGAAAACATAGGCAGAACACTTTGACATAAATTATGGCAATATTTTTTTAAATGTGCCTCCTAAGGTAAAGGAAACAAAAATAAGTAAAATGGGATCTAATTAAACTTAACACATTATTGACCAGAGACATATTAATACATCTTTTGTTACCCAAATGTCACTTATTGGAGTGTTTCAATATTCACCAGCTACAGGCGTTAGCTTCTGCAAAAATCCCCTGGTCAACAATGTGTTAAAAGCTTTTGCACAGCAAGGGAAACCATCAACAGAATGAAAAGACAACATACAAACTGGGAGAAAATATTTGCAAACGATGTGACCCACAAGAGGTTAATTTTCAAAATATACAAACAGCTCATACAACTCAATATCAAAACAAAAAACAAAAACAAAACAAAACCCCTAAAAAACAGACATAAAACTTGAATAGACATTTTTCCAAAGAAGAGATATGGCTGGCCAACAGGCACATGAAAAGAGGCTCAAACACTGCTAATCGTCAAAGAAATGCAAATCAAAACCACAATGAGAAATCACCTAATATATGTCAGAATGGCTCTCATTAGAAAGACCTGAAATAATGAAGGCTGGTGAGGATGTGGGAATTTATATTCCCATTTCTGGTGGGAATATAAACTGGTACAGCCACTGTGGAAAACAACACAGTTCTTCAAAAAGTTAAAAATAGAGCTACCACAGGATCCAGCAATCCCACTCCTGGGTATATATCCCAACAGAGCAAAAACACTAGTTTGAAAAGATAAATACATCCCAATGTTCATAGCAGCATTATTTATAATAGCCAAGATATGAAAGCAACCTAAATAAGTGTCCATCAACAAGTGAATGGATAAAGAAGATGCAGTATAAACACACACACACATATATTAGAATACTATTCAGCCATAAAAAAGAATGAAATTCTGCCATTCACAACAACATGAATGAACTGTACAAAGTCTATGCTTTGTAAAGTAAGTCAGAAAGAGAAAGATAAACATTGTATGTTACCACTTACATGTAGAATCTTAAAAAATCAAACAAACTAGTGAATATAAAAAAAAAATAAACAGACTCACATATTAGAGAACAAACTAGTGGTTACCAGAGAAGGGGAAGAAGATGGGTGCGGGGATTAAGAGGTACAAACTACTATGCATAAAATAAACTACTGGATATACTATAACGGCAACCCACTCCAGTGTTCTTGCCTGGAAAATCCCAGGGACGAGGGAGCCTGGTGGGCTGCCATCCATGGGGTCACACAGAGTTGGACACGACTGAAGTGACTTAGCAGCAGCAGCAGCATACAGCATGGGGAATATAGTCAATATTTTATACATGGAGTATAAACTTTAAAAACTGAGAACCACAATGTTGTACACCTGAAATTATATAATATAAATCAACTACACCTCAATAAAAAAATTAAATGTTGGTAATAAGCAGGATCTCATACGTTACTAGTTAACATTTACTGAGTGTTGGTATTGCTCTAAAGTTGTACCAGGACAATTAAGAGAAAGCCCTTCCCTCAAATGCTATCAGGGAATGGTGAACAAACATTAAGAAATCTGATCAATGAAAGAGACTGAGAATAAAAAGAAACATCTTGTCATTTATCTAACAAAATTCTACCATGACTCAAAGATTTTCTGCAAGGAGGGACTTTTCAAAGACAATGTGAAGTCACATGAAAGAAAAAGTTCAGACTGTGAGTGCCCTTTTTGAGTAAACCAGTCTTGCTCACTTTCAGGTGACTATGTGTTTAAGAAGAAGAAAAATGGTTAATTCAAAGATGTCAGGCCACATATGAAACCTTCAGTAATCTGTTACTGTTTTTAAAAGTCACACTGAATTTTCCTTTTAAAGTAACTTATCCAAGGTTTGAATTTTGTACATGCAAAACTATGTTCCTTAGTATCAGAAGCTAACATCTGAATATGTCTATGTAACAACAATATAAAGTCAATAAGGAAAAGGCAACTCCAATTTTCTTTACTTAAGTTGCCAAAACTGGCAAGTCATTTTCCACTTGTCTGATTAGCTCAGGTGGGTCAGAACTATTTTTACCATAATAGCTGGGTCTCAGTATCCCCAAGAGTCCTGGGAAATACTGTATTTAAGTACTAATACTGAAGAGGAAAACTGAAGAAAGAACAGCTGTAATTGAGAGAAGAGTGGCAGACCAACTAGTCAGTCCTAGTTCCTTAGTTTATTAATAAATTAATTTCAAATATAGAAGAAAAATGATCTTCGCTACTGTTCCCCTTAGTAAACATTCTGAGAAATTAACCTGCCCTCTTTCTTATATTTCACACACAAAAAAATGCATGAGGCAGCTTGAGATTGAGGAGATCAGTTTGTTCAGACTATATATTCATATTTAAAATATGTATATTTTATGTAAGCATATAATAATAAATGTAAATAAAACAAAAATAAAAGCAAAATCCTACAATCTCAGGCAAATAGGAAAATAAAACTATAGAGGTAGAGTCTATATGATACATAGTTAAAAACATGGATTCTAAAGCCCGATTCCTGGGTTCAAATCATGGTTCTGCTACTCTATGTATGACCTTGGACTTAACTATTCTGCCTCTCTCTTTGATTTGCTATAAAATGAAGCTAATAATATATACCTCATAGGGTTGCCATGAGGATTCACAACTGAAGGATGTTTGGAATAGTATCTAACACAAAATAAAACTGTTGGCTTATTATTAATCAGGTCAAAAGCACAAATCAACAGCCTCTCTCTATAAAGTTATCATACCTTACTCTACTCTATGAAAGCTTCAATATTAAAGGTGAAGAAACAAAAAGTACATTAGCATTGCCAGATTACAGGTGACTGAAAGTTAATCCAGAACCCATAAGGCAGAGTGTCTAGGGCATAATCATTAACCTCTGACACTAAGTTGTGTCCAACTCTTTGTGACCCCACGGACTGTAGCCCACCAGGCTCCTCTCTCCATGGAATTTTCTGGAGACTGTTGCCATTTCCTTCTCCAGGGGATCATCCTGGCCCAGGGATTGAACCCCTGTCTCCTATGTCTCCTGAACTGTAGGCAGATTCTTTACCCACTGAGCCATCAGGAAGCCTGCATAATCATTAAGATGCCCTTCAAAAACAATAAACAGATCAAAATGATTCTTAAAAACTTTTTATAAAATCATAAAATAACAAAAACAATAAAGGGTATACCTATATAGCCAAAAAATCAGGATAGACTGTACATGTTTCCTAAATATTAGTACAACACAAACACAAGTAAATCCTCACACAAAAGAAAGCAATTCCCTGTTAGCATTTAAAATGAGAGAAATACTTATGGTAATAAATTTGTAGCATCACACCAGCTGCCAAAAATAGTGGAGAGGAAAGAATGTCATCTTAGGCATGAAAAAACAGTGGAGGTAACAGGTATAGGAAAGCAGGAAACTTGGAGATTTTATTAACTTGGTATTGCATTATAACATTTTCAAACTCCTTTTATATAGTACATGGCTGTAATTCGCGATTCTAAATGTTTCTCTCATTTCATTTTACCTCACTTGGGAATCTGGGGATCTGAAATAACTAACATAAAGGAAGGAATTACGGGACTTCCCTGATGGTCCAGTGGTTAAGAATCTACCTGCCAATGCAGGGGACCACAGGTTCGATCCCTGGTCTGGGAAGACCCCACAAGCCTCAGGGCAACTAAGCCCGTGCGCCCCAACTACTGAAGCCTGTGTGCCCCAGCGCCTGTGCTCCACAACAACAGACGCCACTGTAATGAGAAACCCCTGCACTGCGGCTAGAGTAGCCCCTGCTCACCACGAGACAGAGCAAGTGCAGCAAACGAAGACCCAGGGCAGCCTTAAATAAATAAATACATAAATAAATAAAAATCTTTTAAAAGAAATCATGTCCACATTCAGGTCTAAAATTGTTTTAAAGCAACTCATAATCATCTTCCCCCTGACAGCTCTCTAGCCTATGTCCTGCCATTCCTCCACATACACCCCTCACATTAGTGTGTAGGTCACAATACCTTTGCAAAAATGTACCTTTCATTGGAAATGACCCTATGAATAGTCTTCAAGGCTCTTGGAATTTTCCCCATAAAACAGTTTATAACACCCATCATAGTATCTTCAGTAACCCCGTTTCCTTAAAGCCAGTCATCTAAATAAACTGCTACAATTAAGTACTGTTTCTAGTTCTCTGAGAAGATTAAAATGGCCAGAATTCCCTGGTGATCCAAGGGTGAGGACTCAGAGCTTTTACTGCCAAGAGCGTGGGTTCAATCCCTCGTCTGAGACTAGGTATAAGCCTCATGGCACAGCCAAAAAAAAGTAAACAAATAAATAGATTAAATAACAAAATTATAAAATGCCCATAAGTCCAATGCACTTGTATTCACAGAACTGTCCCTGATCCAGTGATCTATCATAGTTCCAGAACTTAGTATGTGCTTTGCTTAGTTGCTCTGCCATGTCTGACTCTTTGTGATCCATGGACTATAGCCCACCAGGCTCCTCTGCCCATGGGGATCCTCCAGGCAAGAATACTGGAGTAGGTAGTCTATCCCTTCTCCAGGGGAACTTCTCAACGCAGGAATCAAACCCAGGTCTCCTGCATTGCAGGTGGATTTTTTACCAGCTGAGTTACCAGGGAAGCCCACAACTTGGTATATGTAAATTCAAATTAAAAAAAAAACAAAACAAAACTAATGAAATTCATTAAAAATAATTTAGACAACTCAGTAAGAATGTGAGGTTTTTATATAATAATGTACTGCTACTACTAATTATTAATCGCTCAATTTACCGCTTCTTTTTTTAACCCAGGTATAAGGTACCATGCTAAGAACTTTCACTATGTTATCTAACTTCAGTTCAGTTCAGTCGCTCAGTCGAGTCCAACTCTTTGCGACCCCATGAATCGCAGCACGCCAGGCCTCCCTGTCCATCACCAACTCCCGGAGTTCACTCAGACTCACATCCATCGAGTCAGTGATGCCATCCAGCCATCTCATTCTCTGTCGTCCCCTTCTCCTCCTGCCCTCAACCCCTCCCGTAATCAGAGTCTTTTCCAATGAGTCAACTCTTTCCATGAGGTGGCCAAAGTACTGGAGTTTCAGCTTTAGCATCATTCCTTCCAAAGAAATCCCAGGGCTGATCTCCTTCACAATGGACTGGCTGGATCGCCTTGCAGTCCAAGGGACTCTCAAGAGTCTTCTCCAACACCACAGTTCAAAAGCATCAATTCTTCGGCACTCAGCCTTCTTCACAGTCCATCTCTCACATCCATACATGACCACAGGAAAAACCACAGCCTTGACCAGACGGACCTTTGTTGGCAAAGTAATGTCTCTGCTTTTGAATATGCTATCTAGGTTGGTCATAACTTTCCTTCCAAGGAGTAAGCGTCTTTTAATTTCATGGCTGCAGTCACCATCTGCAGTGATTTTGGAGCCCAGAAAAATAAAGTCTGACACTGTTTCCACATCTATTTCCCATGAAGTGATGGGACCGGATGCCATGATCTTCGTCTTCTGAATGTTGAGCTTTAAGCCAACTTTTTCACTTTCCACTTTCATCAAGAGGCTTTTTAGTTCCTCTTCACTTTCTGCCATAAGGGTGGTGTCATCTGCATATGTGAGGTTATTGATGTTTCTCCCTGCAATCTTGAGTCTAGCTTGTGTTTCTTCCAGTCCAGCATTTCTCATGATGTACTCTGCATATAAGTTAAATAAGCAGGGTGACAATATACAACCTTGACGTACTCCTTTTCCTATTTGGAACCAGTCTGTTGTTCCATGTCCAGTTCTAACTGTTGCTTCCTGACCTGCATACAAATTTCTCAAGAGGCAGATCAGGTGGTCTGGTATTCCCAATCTCTTTCAGAATTTTCCACAGTTTATTGTGATCCACACAGTCAAAGGCTTTGGCATAGTCAATAAAGCAGAAATAGATGTTTTTCTGGAACTCTCTTGCTTTTTCCATGATCCAGTGGATGTTGGCAATTTGATCTCTGGTTCCTCTGCCTTTTCTAAAACCAACTTGAACATCAGGAAGTTCACGGTTCACGTATTGCTGAAGCCTGGCTTGGAGAATTTTGAGCATTACTTTACTAGCATGTGAGATGAGTGCAATTGCGAGGTAGTTTGAGCATTCTTTGGCATTGCCTTTCTTTGGGATTGGAATGAAAACTGACCTTTTCCAGTCCTGGGGCCACTGCTGAGTTTTCCAAATTTGCTGGCATATTGAGTGCAGCACTTTCACAGCATCATCTTTCAGGATTTGAAATAGCTCAACTAGAATTCCATCACCTCCACTAGCTTTGTTCGTAGTGATGCTTTCTAAGGCCCACTTGACTTCACATTCCAAGATGTCTGGCTCTACGTCAGTAATCACTAATTTATTCCTTCTCAAACCCTAGGAAACATATTATATCCACTACACCACTGAGGAAACTGGAATCAAAACAATAGGTAACTTACCCAAGATCATGCACCCAGTTTTCAAACGCAGGGCTGCCAGAAAGTAAAGGCCTTGCTCTTAAATCACTATATTGTTAAGTGCTATACTTGGCTAATGCTCATATTTGGAGTATCAGGCTAAACTTTTTGATAATACAGCTCCATTTTAAAAGTATAGTAACACACTGACAGGATACAATTTTTCAATATAAGAATCAGTCTTTACGTAACAAGAAAAAGCAGAAAAAAATACCAAATTTAAACAGAGTTAAAAAACAAAACAAAGTCACGGAAACACATAAAGACAGAAACAAGGCCAGAGCAGAGAGTCATAACAGACGGTAGTAAACTGAAGTATATTCATACATTCATTGAATGAACATTCATCAAACATATGCAAGGATTCCACTATGTGTCAGGTACCATAGAGGCCTTAGGGATACAATTATTAGCCAAACAGTCCCTGAGCTCAATTTAAAAAATGAGTGAATAGAAGAGTCTGTGGAGTTAAAAACAGAGAGGCCTTTGGTGACCTGACCAAGTACAGTTTCAGTGGAAAGGCAGAGGTAGAGGCCAGGGAACACTGGGTTGAGGAAGTCGGCACAGATCATGTTTTAAGATGATAAACGGGGAAGATAAATGACAGATCAAAGGCTAGGGAAGGACAGGTTAAGGGAAGCTTGCACAATATTTACAACAAAACAAAGTTCCAGTAAAGAGGGAAAGGGTTGGATATAAGAACAAGGTGATGAGATCCAAAGCATACACACACAAAAGCCCACCTTAATAAGGAGGCTGAGAACCTGTCCCTTTCCAAGAGGGACAGAAGCAAGAACTAGTAGAAGGGATAGGAAGCAGATCAGCCCCACCAGAAAGCTTTTGTTGTTATGTTCACATAGAGGCCATCTGTTGAAAGTTGTACAACTTCAAGAAAAAGTACTAAAAGTTTAAATTAAAAGTACTGTGAAGAAACTAGCAAAACAGAGGGAAAAAAGAACAGATATTAAAGTGGTAGTCTACGCATTTCAACAACAATTGGCCAGTCTGTAATTTTGTTTTTCCCAGCAACGCTATCAATTATACCCAAAGAAGTTTATTTTCAGAATCATTCAGAGTGAATTTTCCTAGACTGGGAGAACAAGGAGACTGAGGACACTGGTAAGACAGTTAAAGTAGTATCTATAAAAGGGCAGAAGAGAAAAACAGGAGGAGAAAGGAAAGAAAAAACCAGGAAGTGACTAACAGCAAATAAGTTTGGAATCTACACTGTAAGTCCTCAACAGAAGCAGCTGGATTAGAGCAGGTCAGGATGTGGTCAAAGTGAAATGGTCGAATGTAGGACTTTAGAAGTAGAAGAATCCTGAAGAATAACAAAGTCTAAGGTATAATATGGGCATACGTGAAGGTTAATATATTAAAGAGAAATAAGAGACCAAAGAACAGGAAAAGGACTGTTGCATCTTAAATGAGTGTTCCAAGAAAATGTCAGTCCTATGAGACGTGACACAGCTTTGGAAACACCAATCTCTATCTCCCTCTTGAAGGTTCTTAATACATATGTAGCATATTATAAGCTATAAGAAGTCGTAAATAAAGAATCCAGTTTAATTCTGTATTCTTAATTTATTTTGCCTTGGAAATACTGAGAATCCTAACACACATGAATTTGCCACATTCAGCAGAACACACTGTGGGAAATGCTAGAGTACTGGATAGGCTTGTCTATGTATGTGCTTAGTCACCCAGTCATGTCTGACTCTTTGCCACCCCACGGACTCTAGCCCGCCAGGCTCCTTTGTCCATGGGGATTTTCCAGGCAAGAATACTGGAGTGGATTGCCATGCCCTCCTCCAGGGGATCTTCCCAACCCAGGGATTGAACCCAGGTCTCCTAACACTGCAAGCAGATTCTTTACTGTCTGAGCCACCAGGGAACCCCTTTCTATGTATAAAGACATCAAAGAATCTGCTTCAAAAAAAGGTGAAATATCAATACGTGAAATCTTCAATACTGGTGAGCAGATACAGAAAAAGTTACCTGGGGCCAGAATAAACTGTACTGCTTCCCAGGTGGCACAGTGGTAAAGGAGCCACCTACCAATGCAGACTATGCAAGAGACTATGGTTTGATCTCTGGGTCCGGAAGATCCCCTGGAGAAGGAAATGGCAACCTGCTCCAGTATTCTTGCCTGGAGAGTTGCATGGACAGAGGAGCCTGGTGGGCTACAGTCCATGGGGTTGCAAAGAGTTGGGCATGACTGAGCGCACAGACACAAACTGTACAAATCTTTCTGGTACCTTTTGGCACTATCCACCATGTACTGTCTCCCTACTGCTGCTGTAATGTATTAGCACAAAATCAGTGGCTTAAAACAACACGAATTTTATTCTCTTATATAATGTCCGAAAGTTAGAAGCCTAAGTGAGTCTCAGTAAAGCAAAAACAAGGTATAACCACGGCTATGCAGCTTTTTGGAGGTTCTAGGGAAGAACCTGAGTTTGTGCTTCTTCCTGGTTCTTGAGACCACCTGCATTCTTTGGTGTGTGACCTGCTTCATTCCAACAGGATGCTCTTTCTCTCTGGTTCTGACTCTTCTGCATCTTTCTTCCACAGTTAAAGGGTTTTTGTGATTATACGGGGCCCACCAAATAATCCATGATAATCTCCTTATTTTAAAATCAGCTGATTAGCAATCTCAATCCTGCCCCCATAACATAATATATTCCATAGGGATGGGGGACCAGGATGTAGATGTCTTTTGGGAGGCTCATTGTTCTGCCCACCACAGTTAACATATGTTAAACATGCTACCCTGTCAGTCATGTGTACGCACCAGGATGCTCATTAGTGTTTTTTTAAATAATAATAAAGCACTGGAAACAACATACTTTTTCATTGTTAGGAAATCAGCTTAGAAAATTATGTCACTCCTATAATTTTCAGCATGCTGAGGTTTCCAATGATGTTATAGACATATAATTATGAACACATCTTTGATACAATGTTCAGTGAAAAAAAATTAAAAAACTATATGATTTAGCCCAATCCCTGATGTTAAAACTATATACATTCATATGTATATACAAGTATATGAAGGTTAATATACAAATAAACTGAAAGGCTACACAGCCCTGCATGGTAGGGTGACTGTACGCCTGCAACACAAGAACTCAAACTGTGTATGTGTGCGGAAGTGCACAACTTTACAGATGCCCTAAGAAACGCTCTATACCCAAATTCATCCTATGGTGGTTCTCTTAACACTATGCTTTTTATCTTTTTCTACCACCAACAAGTAAGTCTTCAAGTAAGCATACCTCTAACTCACTTTTCCTTTGAAGCATACCTCTAATTCATTTTTTCTTGGAATATCATCTTCCAGTTGCACTTTACTGATTATCTACATTTCATCACCACAAAGTATCTCAAAGAAAATCAGGTTAAGTTGTTGCCTGATGAAAAACTAAATAATTAAGAGGCAGTAGTAGCAACGGAGAAGGCAATGGCACCGCACTCCAGTACTCTTGCCTGGAAAATCCCATGGATGGAGGAGCCTGGTGGGCTGCAGTCCATGGCGTTGCTAAGAGTCAGACACGACTGAGCGACTTCACTGTCACTTTTCACTTTCATGCATTGGAGAAGGAAATGGCAACCCATTCCAGTGTTCTTGCCTGGAGAATTCCAGGGACGGCGGAGCCTGGTGGGCTGCCGTCTATGGGGTCGCACAGAGTCGGACACGACTGAAGCGACTTAGCAGCAGCAGCAACAGCAGTAGCAAAACATATTCTAATATACTGTATTCCAACTAAGCACTGAAATACTAGGCCTTTGGGAAGAGAAGAGATGGACAAAGGACTCAGTGCAGTCAGTGAGCCCATGGAGTTTTTGGAAACAGACTGAGAATATTAATGCATCAATACAGCAATTCTTTAAATACAATGGATTTTAGAATGATGCTTCTCACTTGAGACAGACACTACAGAAGGGAAATGCCATCAAGAACAGTGAGAACAAGATGTTAGTCATCAAAAAGGGTCTACCTTATTTTTAGAAAGACAGACTTGAAAAAGTTAAATCCAAAGATACTGTATTTAATATTCCGATCTCTACCCTCACCCCCCTCCCGCCAACGCTACAGAACTCTTTCCCTCTCCTTCACTTCCTTTCCATGTCTGATCTCAACAGGTGAGGAGACTATAATGTAAATCCTATTCACCCAAAGTTATTTTCAGAATTACAGGTATTCACTAAAACTTTCCCCTACATAATAATTTATGATGTTCCACATAACTAATTTTTGCCTAAGATGAGACGACTTTCAAAATTACGGAAAGGAAATTTAAATCTTCATGTATATCAAAGGAAGTACTAGAAGCATAACAAAAATTTCTCTTTTGTCTTCATATTATGGTAGAAACATATACAACAAACACCAGCCACCTAAATATAAATTACTCCTGCAAGACTAATGACCAAGTTTATTGAAAGAGAACGTCAAACTCCCAAAGGAAACACAGAATGAGATGTAGAGTTCCTCCAACACACTGTTCCCAAGCATATACTCATTCTGTTCCTCTCTGCCTGCTGCACTTTGTTCACCTGACTAACTCTACTCAACCTTTAAGACTGAGCTCAAGGGCTCAACTCCAGAAGCTTTCTCTGAACTCCCAGGCAGTAAAAATTCAACCTCCCTCAGCATGGCAACCCACTCCAGTATTCTTGCCTGGAAAATCCCATGGATGGAGGAACATGGTAGGCTACAGTCCATGGGGTTGCAAGGAGTCGGACAGGACTGAGCAACTTCACTTTCACTTTCAGTATACTCATGGCATCCCTTGAAAACATTTACCTTGGTATTTACCACATGTAAATACCCCTCAGTATCAGAGGGGAATGATCCCCAGATGCTCAAGTCACTTATATATTAATAAAATGGTGTAGTGCTTACATACAGCTTTTGCACATCATCCTCATCCTCTTGTATATTTCAAATCATCTTTAGATTACTTAGAATACCTAATCCAACGTAAATGCTATGTTGTCTAGTCATTAAATCATGTCTGACTCTTTGTGACCCATGAACTGTAGCCCACCAGGCTCCTCTGTCCATGGGATTTGCCAGCCAAGAATTCTGGAGTGAGTTGCCATTTCCTTCCCCAAGGGATCTTTCCGACCCAGGGACTGAAGCTGTGTCTCCTGCTCGGCAGGCAGGCGGATTCTTTACCACTGAGCCACCAGGGAAGCCCAGATGCTATGTAAATAGCTATTAATACAATGTAAATACTATGTACACAGTCGCCTGTGCTTGGCAAATTCACATTTTGCTTTCTGAACTTTCTGAAATTCCAACCCCCCCCCCATATTTTCCATCCACAGTTGGCTGTATCTGCCAGTGGGGAACCCACATGTACAGAGGACCAACTGTATATTGAAATACCTGTGCAACATTCTCCCCCAGGAGACCACTAGCCTCAAGATCAAAATTCAGTTTATTTGCTTTTATATTCTTAGAGTCTAGCACTGGCATTCATAAGTATTCCATAAATGTTTTGCAAAAATGAAACAGAAGCATAAAAACTCTATTTAAAACCCGTTATGTACATTGTGCATTCAAAAACTGCTGAGACATGATCCCTATCTAAATGTGTCTCACCACAGAGACAATTCACTTATATTAAAAAAAAAAGGTCTTTATAAATTTAAGAAATTGTATGTACCAGATGACTGAAAGACATGAAATGCTACAAAAAGTCAATGACTGCAGAAATCACCAGGGTGGACAAGAAATTTTCACAGAGAAGGTGAAACCTGAGAGTGGAGGATAGTACCTCCTACAAGTGAAATGGCTTTGGAAGATAGATTAAAGCAGGAGTGGATAAACGATGTTTAGAAGACAATGAGTAGATTACTCTGGCTTAAGGTGGCTGATTCTTTTCAAAAAGTAAGGAGATACCATGTGGCAGAGGTAGATGAGGGTCACTTTATGGAAGGGCAAGAATGCTGAACTAGGAGCTGCAGCATTTGGGAAAGCCACATACAAATGCTTTTCAGGAATAATAACACAGAAGCAACGCAAAGGATTAACTGGCAAGGGGACAGGTGATAGGGCCTGAAGGAGAACCATAATTTAGTAAACATACATAAATCTGCTTTTTAAAAACACTGCCCACAATTTTATGAGATCAACGTCCAGTTTAAAGACAAAGAAATCAACACCCAGAGATGCTGTTAGTTCAAAAACGGAAAGTAGTGGGCAGTGCTTAAAAACCCGAAGTCAGTGCTTTCTTCTTGCTACTTGCGAGAATTGCAGGGCTAGGTATCACATGAAGACTGTTTCAAGAGTATGCATATAGACCGACAGTGCTGGAAATGAAGAGAGCAGACAACAGGAAGGCAACACTTTCCAAATCGGTTTATGTGTGGAAGAGGGTGAGGAAAACTGGGAGAACTCAAAGATGACTGCCAGGTTTTAAACCTGACTGGGAAGATGGGGAGTGGCAGCATGAATGGAGAAGAATGAGAAAGCATGGGGGTCGGGGAGAGAAGGGTAGGAGCAAGAGTTTACCTTTAAGCGTGTTCAGTTTGCTATGACAGAAAGACTTCTAAAATGAGGAATGGCCAGAAGGCAGTGGTGAAAAATTATCAGATTAGTCAGTGCCAGGGGCTAATTTTCAGGCATCATACATAGCTAAAACTTATACGCTTACGTATGCCAGAACTATCCCAAGCACTTTACACTGAACTCACTTGACCTTTATAACTCCAAGGGATAGATGCTGTTAACTATCCTCCCTTTTCAGATGTGGAAACTGAGATATAGGAAACTTCAGCAGGTTGCCCAAGGCAGCACAGCTGTAAGTGGTAGACCCGTGCTCTGAGAACAGGCAGTTGTGTCCCAGAGACCACAATAAAGCACTGTGCCCAATTGCACTTTGTTCTGCATTTTTGTGTGTTTATGCCTGTTGCATTAGTTTATAAGCTCTCTGAACGGCAGGCGTGGTCTCTTTCACCAATCTGTCTCCACAGGACATAGGAGTATATTAAGTAGGTGCTTGACAGGTTTTAAACAATGATGATGAAAGACGCAAAAGTACTGCGATTTCTGAGGGGAAAAAGAACGTTGAAAGGAAACAGAGGAGTAGGGCTATGCCTTTCGTTTTGTCCCAAGTGGGTTGAGGCGGACCAGGAAAGTAAAATAAGAGGTAGGGTAATCATAATCTCAGCACTAAAACACACAGAGCTCACCAAGTTCCCATAAGGCCCCAGAGTGTGCATCATAGCAGCTAAGAACTACGTGGTAGCTGTGTACTTACCTGTGGGCCCGGTGCGCGCGTGTGCTAGGTGCTCCAGTCGCTTCTGGCTCTTTGCAGCCTTATGCACTGCAGCCCACTAGGCTCCTGAACCCATGGGACTCTCTGGGAAGGAGTACTGCAGCGGGGCTGCCGTGCCTCCTCCAGGCATCCCTCTCCACCCAGGGACTGAACCCACACCTCTAGCAGGTGGGTTCCTTACCACCAGCACCACCTGGGAAGCTCCTATGCGGCCTGGTAGAAACCACTTAGGAGTATATTCTCATCTCATCCTCCAGAGATCTGGGATATATCTGGGTCCAAACTGAATGTTTACTGATGGGATGGATGGACAGATAAGAGAAGAACACAGAAAGCCTGAGGAAAAGGAAAGCAAAAGTCTGAGTGTGTGAGAGAGGAAAGCAACCAATGGGTGAATCTGGCCATTAGGTCTCTGGCACCTTTGGAAAGGTCAAATCCAACAAAGTGCTAAGGAGAAATGGCTGTATTACAAGGGATTAAGGTAAAGAAGATGGTAAATAAAAGGAAAAACATAGTACAGGGCAAACTTGAAATTGTTACATTAAAGAAAATCAAGGACGGACAGAGCTTAAAGGGAAAACGGGAACAGGCAAGAACTTTTAAGAGAAAGCTGAGTTTGGTCCACGAAACAGAAAACTAGTAAAGGCAGTGATTAAAAAGATTAAAAGGAGGAACACAGCACATCTGAAATAAGGTTCTAGAGGGAGTAATACATAATCAAGAACAGAGTCAAGGAAGGGATTCTGCAGGACCCCACTGCCAAATTGCTTTTCCCTTTTCAAGACCTCTCCCAGCCACCAAGTCTTCAGAACTAACACTTCACATATGTCTAATTCTCTGTCCATAACAGAAAACTTAGAAAGGCCTGGCTAGAATTCTAACGTTATACACTGAATGAGTTAATAAAATTTTTTAAAATGTATTTGGAATAAAGGAGACATGAGATGTTCTTCTTGCCTGAAATGTCAATTTAACCAATATCTACTTTTACAAGTCCCAACCATATTAAAAAACCCAGACCAAATCTCACCTCCTTCAAGATACCTTCCTCATCCCAACTCTATTCGAATAAAGTTTCTTTCCCTTAAACTTGCACAGTATGTGTTTATTGTAGCACTTACCAATTCACTCACTAATAACCTTTCTCTAGTATCTTTGAATTTCCCAGAGGCAAAGCCCCTATAATTGTGATCTGCACATTAGTATTCAGTAATTATCAGTAAAATAAAACACAATTTTTAAATAAATACATTTAAAACTTGTACAGGTTTATATAGGTAAAATCTAAACATGGTAACTGGCCTATTACTACCTAAAACCAAACTGCTAAGAGAAGCCTTAGCCTTATTTGTAACCTGCGGTTTGAAGGAGGTGGGAAAAAATAAACCTAAGTGAATCTGCACCCACAGGGAACTTTTGGCGATGTGCTGAAACATTTTTGGTCGTCACGAATGGGGTTGAATGATACTGTTATCTAGTGGGGAGAGGACAAGGATGCTGTTAAACATCCCATGATGCACAGAATTGCTCCCCACAAGGAATTATCTACAGCACAACCCTGAGCAAAACTGTTACCTAGTCTACCGGAGAATCATAACGTTTTTCTTAACATAGTCACCTACACTTAAAAACTGGGCCTCAGGGAAGGTGAAAACAATCTGTCTAAACAGCTCCGCTTACCTGTTAACAAGAAAGGAGCTGGTTACAACTTTTCCCTTACAGTGTGACATGCTGGCGAAAATGCCACCACGGTATTTTTCGGTAACTGTTGATTAAGTCCTTCTAAGTTGTAACTTCTCAGGCCATTGACAAGTCTATTCACAATTCAAATACAGCTTGATTACAAAATTAAATGGCAATATGTGATAACCACCTGCCAGAATACCCACATACAGATGAACAATCCACTATCCAGAAGACATTTGCTTAATAGTCTATTCTCTGAAAAAGATCAGTTAAACAAACCCACCTAAACTTTCAGGTACTTATTCATGCCACCAGTAACAGAAATCTGAAAGGCTAGCCAGGGTTAGAGATGCAGTTGCGGGCTACAAATGCTATTTCTCCACCATACAACAAAACAGCCCTTTTTAAGTCTGAACTCTCATCCATCCCAAAATTGCCTCATGACAAACTTGCTACACTAGAGGGCCCAGATCTTAATATAACATATCTTAAAAGAAAAAACAAAAACTCAGCAAGTGCTTCATGGACCATGAAGGTAAAACAGAGCAGCTGTTAGAAAGCAATGAAACACAGGATGGAACAGGAAGTATACATTTTGAGTCCAACTGAAACCACAAGTAAAGCAGAAATTAACTGCCAGAATAATTTAGCCAGTTAATACCCAAGTAGGTAAAATGCTATTGACACTACTGCAACAAAAAATAGACTTATAAGATGTGAGAGGGTAATTTTTTTCAAACAATTTTACCACTTTTGGTAAATCAGCCACATTTGGCTGTATCTCTGGGACCAATGCTATTTTAAATCTTCAGCATGAGAGTGGGGGGGTGGGTGAATGGGTAAGGGGAAGACTTCTTGACCATATGAATTAGCATCAGTACATGCTAGAGAACTTCTTGAGCCTTCCAGGGACAGTGAATATCCAGTCCTGCATTACCAGATTCTTCCAGAATCTGGAGCCCACCCTATTTAGTATTCGTATTTCCCCCAAAAGATCCCATGACCTAGTTCTCCTCTCCAGGCTAGAAAAAGACTCTGCTTGCTGCTTTATCCAGTCTCATCCATTCCCTTTATCTCCCTCTGTCTCAAGGTTTAAAGTGACAAAGTTGATCTTACAACATATTGGATGTTTTAATTAGTATTTAAATGACAATCATTTCTCTGCTATCTCAGAAAAAAACCTTGTGGCTGCTGTATATCCCTCCTTCTGGTAACAAAGTTTCTGACAAAGAAAATGCTACTGGAATGCACCTCTCCACCCACAGAAGTATTATTCAGAAAATTTCTACAAAACAGGTAAGCTGTAGTCCTTTCCTGTGAAGTGGTCTAACACCAGGGATCAACTTCAAGTGGATGCCACTGGAAAACCTTCAGCATAAAAAGAAATTAAAGACAAAAAAAACAAAGGAGACTATTGGAGGGAAGACAGAGGGAACAGTTGCCTCCCACAACCACAGTAGGTGTCGGGCAGAAGCTCCAGTGGCCACCTTTTACAACCAGATTTGACCTGATACTCCCTATGGCTATGATTATTCTATGTACTCATCTTCCAAAACAACTTTAATGATGTCCTCCCTGTCTGGTACTTTAATACTTCAGTTCGGTTCAATCACGTCACTCAGTCATGTCCGACTCTTTGCGACCCCACGAATCGCAGCATGCCAGGCCTCCCTGCCCATCACCATCTCCCAGAGTTCACTCAAACTCACGTCCATCAAGTCGGTGATGCCATCCAGCCATCTCATCCTCTGTCGTCCCCTCTTCCTCCTGCCCTCAATCCCTCCCAGCATCAGAGTCTTTTCCAATGAGTCAACTCTTCGCATCAGGTGGCCAAAGTACTGGAGTTTCAGCTTTAGCATCATTCCTTACAAAGAATACCCAGGGCTGATCTCCTTTAGAATGGATTGGTTGGATGTCCTTGCAGTCTAAGGGAGTCTTCTCCAACACCACAGTTCAAAAGCATCAATTCTTCGGTGCTCAGCTTTCTTTATAGTCCAACTCTCACATCCATACATGACCACTGGAAAAACCATAGCCTTGACTAGACAGACCTTTGTTGGCAAAGTAATGTCTCTGCTTTTCAATATGCTATCTAGGTTGGTCATAACTTTTCTTCCAAGGAGTTAAGCATCTTTTAATTTCATGGCTGCAATCACCATATGCAGTGATTCTGGAGCCCCCAAAAATAAAGTCTAACACTGTTTCCACTGTTTCCCCATCTATTTCTCATGAAGTGATGGGACCAGATGCCATGATCTTCGTCTTCTGAATGTTGAGCTTTAAGCCAACTTTTTCACTCTCCTCTTTCACTTTCATCAAGAGGCTTTTTAGTTCCTCTTCACTTTCTGCCATGAGGGTGGTGTCATGTGCATATGTGAGGTTATTGATATTTCTCCCGGCAATCTTGATTCCAGCTTGTGCTTCTTCCAGCCCAGCGTTTCTCATGATGTACTCTGCATATAAGTTAAATAAGCAGGGTGACAATATACAGCCTTGACGTACTCCTTTTCCTATTTGGAACCAGTCTGTTGTTCCATGTCCACCTCTAACTGTTGCTTCCTGACCTGCATATAGGTTTCTCAAGAGGCAGGTCAGGTGGTCTGGTATTTCCATCTCTCTCAGAATTTTCCACAGTTTATTGTCATCCACACAATCAAAGGCTTTGGCATAGTCTTACCCAGCTCCATTTTTCCAACCTTGACATGTTAATTTCCGTATTTCTATTCTTTCAAACGTTATTCTTTTAAAGCCTATCATACCTCACCTACTGTCTCCTCTATGGCCTATTCTCACCCTCGCCTACCCTTCTCAAATGAACTATATTCAATACAACTTTTTCTTTTATTCAACAAAGATGGCAAAGTCTTTAAACATCTTTCCATTTTGTCATAAATCAAAAAAGAAAACACTGAATTCTTTGAGTATTAAATTTCCAATGTTATTCAGTCTGAAAGCCCCATATTTAAGACCATTTGTTTTTATAAAATATAAAAATGTATTCTCAACTTAATCATTTGGATAGGACTCTAACTGGTCTATTTTAAAAAGTGACACTCCCTTCCCCTTTTAACAACAAAAAAGAGTCATCATTCTGTCTTGCCCAGAACATCACCCATACAGAGGACAGGCTTATCTTTCCTTTCATCTGCACACTATTTCTACAACTCAAGACTACTTCAGTCCCCGTGATGCTGACTTCCCTCTCTTTGTCTTACTGAGGCTTCTTACCTCATATCCTCACTTCTCACTCTTTTGAAACTGCCACCTTATCCCCTGATTTGCCACCACCCCACCATTTCAACACCAACTCATTTACTCTGACAAATTAATTCAGCTGAGACAAAACTAATTTTCATCTACATGAGGAAGATCTGTAGCTGTACAGTCTAAAGACTGCCCAGTCATGGTCTTACACCACTGACAAAGGTAGACACCAACACTCTTCCTAAAATGAAAGTCACAAAGAATAACTGCTATACTCACAGCCACACTCACTCAGCATCCTCCCCAGGTTGTCTATAAAAACCAATGGTTCCACAGTCATCAAAGGAAAGAAAGTGAATATAATGCTTCCCTGAAGACATTCTCTAGACTCTCACAGCAGATTTTATTTTTAATTTTTAATACAATGTTTAAGGGTTACTGCCCATTTACAGTAATTATAAAATACTGGCTACATTTCCCATGTTGTGCAATACATCTTTGAGTCTCTCTTACACCCAATAGTTCATACCTCCCACTCTTCCACCCCTATACTGCATCCCACTGCATCCCCACTGGTAACCACTAGTTACCAGCACACTTCAAATGGAGTGAGTATCTAAAGAAGAGAAAGAGGGAAATTCTGGCTGGTGCAAGTCTTATTTTATCACCTCTTCCCATCTCTGTCAACTGTTAGCCCTAAGATTTGCTTTTATTTACTTAAGACAGATGAGCAAGACTGAGAAAAGACTAGCTTTCAGGAATCTTTATGTGATTTCAGGTCCTACGCCTATTCAATTTTGCCTGTTCAACTTTAGCTGGGAAATTTAGGCTATTTTAACCTGTGTTCACTCTTATTCTTTTCTCCCTTCTTTAAAAAACTAAATTCATTACCAGGTGTCTACTATTGATTCTACAACCCAAGGATAAGTCTTCCTTACCATGCTAACTTTAAAAACACAAGATACATTAACATAGAAGCCTCTCAAAGCCAACTGATCTTCCCACTAAAAATACCACCACGGAACCTCCTTGGTGGTCGAGCGGCTAAAACTCCGAGCTCCCACTGCAGGGAGCCTGAGTTAGAACTCTGGTCAGGGAACAAGATCGCAACAAAGACCAAGTGCAGCCAAATAAATAAATATTTTTAAAAACGGGGCTTTTCAAACATCATTCATCATCATTTAAAAAAAAATACCACCACTCTCCCGATCTGCTTTTCACCATACCTTTCCAGTCTCACTGACACCACCTTATTTCTGGTCCTTAACTGCCCACCACACAGATGCACCTTCCTAATACAAAGCTATGAACATGTGATTTCCCTTCTAAACAAACCCTCTCAGAGTCTCCATTGTCCACTCATTTTAATGATACACTAAAGGTCGAAGTAATCAAGATTTTTCTCTATGGGCACCTAATCAGATAGACTTTCCCTGACCACCCTGTCTATATAAAACAGCACATCCCTGTCTTACTTTATTTTTCTTGCTAGTACTTATCACCACCTGGTAAACATATTTATCTGTTCCTATGTTTATTTGTTGCATCTTTCCATCAGCAAATACTTTCCCATGTTCACTGTTAATCATTCACCACTGAATCCTCAGTGCCTAGAATACAGCAACCTCTCAAGACATATCTGTGGAAAGAATGGGTAAATTCAGATATGCTGAACACAGCATAGCTGGTCTGGACTCAGAAGACCTATATTTGAGTTTTAGCTTCCACAAATCAATTATATGATCCTCAATAATTTTAACTTTTGGGGGCTATGCTCTCTTCATCTGTAAAAAGAAGGGGTCAAACTTAATCTATGAAACTGTTAAATTTTTCCAGCTGCATCACCTTATACTTCTGTTTAACTGGACTGAGTACTTCCCCCAGAGCCCAATCCTCCTTTCTATATATCTCTGCTCAATCTCCTTCATATGGATTCCTCCTTCGCAATCCACACTTCTCAGAACACTGTTTATCCTTAAGGTCCAATTTAAATGCTGCTTTCTCCTTGAAGCCTAGCAAACTGCAAACTCTGTAAGAGGAGGGTGGAGTCTTACTTTTATACTCTTAGTAGTTAGTACAATGGCTCTCATACAGGTGATCACCAAAATGACTGATGAATCATGTGTATGAATGAGGAAATAAACAAAGGAAGCTTTTCCTGATTCATCCCAATTGCTCGAATACTCTGCCTTTGGACTGGTGACACTTGTTATCCTTTATGATCCTTACCATAGTTTACTTGCCTAATACATACTAACCTGCAAATTCCTTAAAATTAAGGACTGTCCTGACAGTTTCCATATCTCTCCTCTACAGCATCTGTCATACATCTTCACCACGGTTGTATTTATTAAGCTTATCTGATATGTTAAACAACAAAGGGATAATAAAGGAGAAAAAGGACCTTGAAATACCCCTATAATTCCACCTACCTACCATGCAGTCATTGGGCATACATGCTGTCAGTTAAACTCAGGCATTCCACCATACTTGAAAGATCTCAACCTTCTCTACACACTCCGCTTAATAAAACGATTACTACTTTCAAAAGCAGAATAGCTACCCTCATGTAGCACTTAACTACAAACCTTTTCTTGCAGGGATCCACTCCCACACCAATACTTTCACTTCACTAAATGGCTAAAATGACTTTTCTGCTCATTTCAGACTACTACCCCATCCAATTCCCTCCTCCACAAGGTATGAAACCACTTTTTAAATCATTTTACCATAAGTTTGCCATTCTTAGTTTTGCTACTAAAAGACAAAAAGACCTGTTTCAGGGTCTCCCTTCCCCTTTTCTAAGCAGTGGCAACTCCCCATTTAGTCTTAGGCTCTTAACAATCTCATTTTCCTGTGCCATCAGGATCTTGACCCCCGTTTATCTCTACCTTCAAGCTCTTATTCTGCTTCCATGGAACCTTCCAAGCTGCACAATAGCTGGTGCAATACGCTCTCGCCACCATGTACTTGGTTCCAATCTGCATCTTCCTTCTCCAGTGTGTATTAATCGCCCCCTAAACCCTCCCCTGATACACATCACATTCTCACACTCTGCACCCATGCGTCACTCTACCTCGACATACAAGTTCTTTACACCACTCTTAATGGATCTACACTACTCTCCGAATGGTATCTTCCGACAGATTCTAACCCAGTTTCTTCTGGGGAATCCAACCCCGGCCGTAGTACCTCCTTCTTTCTTCACTTCCTCATCCATTCCCTTCCCTATGCCCCCTACTCCCACCCCACCAACTAACTAAGGATGACATTATTTCTCAGTACTTCCAACCCCAGAACGATGAACAAACTCCAGTTTCCGGCGGCCTCCCCCTCCTCTAGGCCTCCCCACACACCCCAGGTGTGCAGACTTCCACCTGGCCTTCTCCCCAGCCATCGCTCCAGCCCCACAACCACACCACGTTTCCCCGCCGCCGGGATCAGACCCCTCCACACCCACCTTCATTCGGGGTCGCCGCCGCCTCCCCGGGCGCCTCCCCGCCCCGACTCGCCAGCGAGCCCGCGACCCCGGGCGCGCGCGCACACACACACGTTCTCACGCTTCCCTAACCTCCTTCCCCGCACCGAGACCAGCCAGCTCCGCGGGAACTCAGCCCGGCCCGCGGAGGGGGATAGGCACCCAAGAGTGTGCCCGCTCCGCCCCCTCCCGCCGAGCCTCTCGCAGCCCCCGCCTCCCAGCCGGGAAAAGAGAGGACACAGCAACTCCCCCGCCACCCCGGACGTACCACCTCTGTGTCTGTTGCTCCGTGCCCCCAACCTTCGACCCGCTCCCCGGCTCCGTACTGGGCCGGCCCCCACACTCACCGGAGATACTGCGCGCTCTGCAGGCTCATCCTCCGCCGCCGCGTCTTTCCGCGAAGCCTCTGCGCGTCTCTCAGGCTCCTCGGAGCGGCCCCGCGGCACCACGGGTGCTGGCGGCCGCCGCCATCTTCCTCTCCTCCGGCTCCTCCTCGCTCGGCGGGGGGGTGGGGGTGAGTAAGGCGAGGTGGGAGGGAGCGGGGAAAGCTGCTCTCGCTGCTGCTCCGGCCCTTGGGGCGCAGGGACACTCCGACCCGGGAAGGGGGGAGGGAAAGGGAGAAGGGATGGGGGCGGGGGAAAGAGGGACAGCAGCGGAAGGAAGTGGGGGGGGGTCTCTCGCGAGATTTCAGCGGCGCCGGTCCCTTCGGGTGATTTCCGCCTTTCTGTAGCGCTCCCTCTTGGGATCAGTTAGCCGTGCGGCGCCTGTGCGGCTGCTGAATGGCCCACAGGAGGCGCTTGGCGGCTTCCGGCCAACCCACCCCTCTCCTCCCGCGCGAGGGGGCAACCCCAGCCTCACCGGGAACATCGAGCCCAAATCAATCGGGAGTTACACTCAAAGTCTTCCCCCGTCTTTCCACTCCGTCCGATTTCGCTCTTCCTTTTTTCCTTTCCTCCACTCTTCCCGACCGGAAACGCGCCTCTTCCTCTTACAGTTCCGGCCCCCAGTCCCTTGTCTCTGGTCCGCCCTCGCGCCCTAGAGTGACGCTAAGGACCCCCTCCTCTTTTCTAGGGCCCCTCCCTCTGCACGCAGGGACACTGTTGGAGGGGTTAGGGTGGAGCCCAGGGATGGAGAGAAAAGAAACCAATCGGATTGGATAAGCAGCTGTCAAGGCAACTGGAGGCTGTAGCTGTATTGTCATAGTAACCAATGTGTGCAGGCTGAATGACCCTCCCTTGGCTTAGTGGATTCCCCGAAAAGTGCCTAGGGTTTCCCCTCGGCTTCCCTTCCATCATAAAGGCCTACCCCAGGTTGGGAATTCGGGTAGTTCTCCTGGGCAGTGAGGTTCATTTTCTCCCCCCTTTCCCTTTCCCGCAGCGATGGGGGAGACCCCGAGGCATTCACCATGGGCTTTTCCACCCGCCTGCGGGCGGGAACCGCCTCCATAGTTTTCCTCTCGGTGACGGACGCGGGGAGGGCCAGGCCTACGAAAAAGATGCCGGGCCTGAAGGTTGGTGGGCGGCGGGCTGGAGCCGACTGGGCGAGGCGGCGGCGCTAGGCTGCGAGGCGGGCCAGGGTTTTCCCCATCACCGGGAGGGCTCTGGGAGGCGGGGTCCCGCCAGGACGGGGTCCCTGAGGGAGGAGAACGGCACACGACTGCCGAGATCCCTCTTCTGCCGACTGGGACAGCCGACTTTCCCCAGCGGGTCGGCCCCTCACAGAAATCCCCGAGACCCCACCCCACAATCGCACTCGGCGACGGAGCCTCCTCGGGAGTTCCCCGCTCTGCTTTCACGAGCCATCTCCTGTCACGAGGAGGCCGGAGTTGGGGTGGGAACTCATCTTGGAAGGCTGACAAGTGGTTTTTCCAGCACTTAGGACAGGGGACACGGTGCGAAGTTCAGGGCCGCCATCCCTCTGAGAGGCACCCCTCCCCGCAGTGGGAGTCCCCGGGACTTGCTTATCAAAAGCAGACGTCCCATTTCCTTTCTCCTCTTCAAATTTCCTTCTGTCATGTGTCTGCAGTATTTCAGAACTCATCACTATGTATCTTTTGGGTTGGAGAGGAACGCATTGGGTAAGATAGTGTCAAGAAAAACAGACACTTGCGCAAAGTTCCAATGAAAGGTTTCTTAGGAAATAGATTTTCATTCTTAGACACAATCTTTTTGAATGCTTATTATGTGTATTTTATCTCAGGTTTGAGGCAAAAAAGAAAAAAAAAAAAACCAGTAACGAATGGGTTCTTCATAATATGGAGTGTGAGAAGTAGCTGGGGAAGTTGTTATCCTAGTGATTTGAAAGAATTATTTAGCATTTTACAAATTATATTTTCCATTGGTATTATGGAGCTCACCCAAAGTACTTTAGGATGTGTAACGGATAAACCCCTCCAGGAATGCCCGCCTCATTTCATGGTTAAAATAAGAATTTTAAGGGGCTGTTTTCTTTTGACTCGGGATACCTGATCCTTTCATGCTGGGTGAAGAGGCACTGTCAAAATCCTATTAAAAGACTGGACCAATGTCTATGCGTATGTTTGGAGGAAATGAAAGTGCAAGCTACTTGTAGTTAAATCCCAAGGAGAGATTATCATTAACGAAATAGAAACTGAACTATGCCCCCTTGTGCTGCAAGCGTCTACTGTGATGTGGTGTGACCCGCGGTGTGATTGCAGCTGTACAATGCCCCCTATCGTCCCTCCTCCCACTGAGAGGCCGCCCACTCATGGGAAAGAGAGACACCTAGTGAAAGATTGTTCTCATCTCTGGTTTAGAATCCGACTTTTCTTCAACCTGCGAGCCCAAGGATGGAGATTATTGCTACATAGTACTGAAAATGGGTTTCCTCAGTGGCTCAGCGGTAAAGAATCTGCCTGCCAATGCAGGAGACATAAGAGACATGGCTTCAATCCGTGGGTCGGGAAGATCTCCTGGAGGAGGGAATAGCAACCCACTCTAGTATTCTTGCCCAGAGAATACCATGGACAGAGGAGCCTGGCGGTCTGCAGTCCATAGGGTCGCAGAGTCTGAAGCGACTGAGCACGTAGGCACACAGTACCTAAAATACCATAGATTTCCTTTCTGAAATTTATTGGTTAGATTTTTTTAAAGATCTTAACCAGAATAAAAAATTTTATTATGTAAAACAACCACCCCCTTTTAGCACCTTCTATGTCTATGGCTCCTATGTCCAGTCAACAGTTTATCCAGTCAAATGTTTATTACTGAACATTTATTATATTTCAGACACTGTCCAGGTTACTATGGATACCACTGTGGAAGAGACATGTTCCCTGTCTGGGAGGAACCCACCTTTTGGTAGAGATACCAGAGAATAGAGATGGGATTTGGATGCAATATTATGAGTTCGGCAGTTAAGGTAAGAAGAAAGTGCTTTAAGTGTGCTGATGAAGTTCAGACACATAAGCCTTCTTTGTATTTTATAGCAGCTTTCCTAAGAATTTTTCAAGACTCTTCAATAGCTTTAGAGTCTCTACAAACCAGATAGAATAGTAACATTTACACTTTACAGATTATAGAACATTGATACCCATCTTGAAAGTAACTTTAAAGTCAATAGGATTCAGAAAGATTATGATCCAAGTTTATATATTGCTTAATGTACATTTTCCAATTTCGTCTCTTTCTATTAGCCCCCATCAACAGGTTTGTAGAATACAAGCATCTTCCTGCAATATTATTCACCTTGTTCCCCCTGCCGGAAAAGGTTACATCGAAACTAAAAGAAATTATAGAAGACAAGCTGTTTCATTTTGTTTCATCCTACCTAATCTTAAGTTTTTCACTTTATGCCTAAGTGATTTTATGGAAAAATCATAAGCTAGCAGATCTGAGTGCATCCCAAGTCTTCCATCTCAGTCTCTGAACTTCAGTTTTTTCCTTGATTAAAGGAAACATTACCTATCACAGGCTTTCTGTAAACTTTAATGATAACTGTATGCATATATGGTGGCTCACCTAGGGTCCCACAGAGTTGGACATGACTGAAGTGACTTAGCAGCAGCAGCAGCTGATAAAGAATCCACCTGCAATGTGGGAAACCTGGGTTCAATCCCTGGGTTGGGAAGATTCTCTGGCGAAAGGAACAGCTGCCCACTCCAGTATTCTGGCCTGGAGAATTCCATGGACTGTATAGTCCATGGGGTCACAAAGAGGTGAACACAACTGAGTGACTTTCACTTTTTACTTTCATGAATATATGAGTGCCTGACATACAACACTGGCATTTGATGAATGTTAATTTTTTTGACCTGTTGCTCTTTTATCAAGCTAAAACTAGTAATATAGAACTACTGCAGCATAAAATTATTTTTTTAAAAAATAGGTTATACAGTCTTTGTCTATAATACTCATAAATCTGACCACACACCCAAATTTATTCTCATTCAGTGCTAGAAGATAGATTTCTTTGTCCTCGACTCTGATTTCAGAAAAGAATACAGTATCAGGACATTATGAGTCAGATTCCAGAGGGTGGAAACTTTAAAAAAAAAAAAACCTTTTATCACTAAAAACAGCTTAATATAACCACACTTCTGCCCAAGTAAATAGAGTGGCCAGTTTTCAACCAGACACCAAGTACTTGCTAAGAAGCTACTCTTAACATTGCTATTGAATTTACTCAGAGCTTTGGTAACCTGATAATTAATATATAGCAAGCCTCCTCCTTTTTACTAATAATACCCATCTCACCTGTTCCATGAACCCTTAACAAGTACTAATTTATTTTGATAATTAACCTACATATTCTGATTGTTTACAAATCTTGTGTACAATAGATACTTCATAAATGTGTTTCTATTTTGATGAGAATGATTTGTCAATTGCAGTACTCAAGGACACAATGTATAGGAGCCCTTCTCTTCAGTACCACACCTCAGACGTGGAACTAAGTGATTCAGTCAAGTGAGTAATTCCTTCTCTTCAAATAGTGAGTTGGATACAAGTTGATTAAACTCACTGGCAGCCTTTCTCAAACAGTTTATTTATTCTCAAACAGTGTGAATTTATTCATTCATTTCCAAGAAGGAGTCACTGAGCCTCCAGAACAGTCAGGAAGCTTGCAGTTCAAGATTTAAGAGAAGAAACTTCTGGTTTGGGAGACAGTGAGATGACAGTGGTAGTCAGAGCTTGCTCCCTCTCCTCCACTCCCCTAATAATTCCCAAAGGAAACCTTATTAATCTTCAGGAGTTTCTCTTAACTCCCGGTAAGAAAACACTTCTGGTAAAGAACTACACCTTAAAATCCTATCTGCTGTTTTAATGGATGTAGACCATCTGGAGAAGTCAGGAAGAAATGCCCATAGGGAAGACTGAAGACTATTAAATTAAAACCTTGGCCTCTTATACTTTATGTTGTCCAAAGGCCTTTGTGTTCATGGATTTCTTTATTACTCCAAGAACTGTACTACGGAAACCAGCATGGGGTCCCTAGTCTAAAATCAATGTATTTCATGTCAAAATATGTGGTATTACGCAGAAGCTGCCTTTTTTTTTCCTTAAAACACCCAAATAAAAGGAAAACAATTTTTTCACTATTTTATAGTCACCTCTTTCCTTATATCTGGAGCATAGTCAACTATTTTTGAGCACGGAGAATATGAAACTGATACTGTCATAAATCTGCTCTTCTTCAAAACCATAGGAAACCACACGTGTGCACACATGCTCATACGCATGCACACAGTCCTCTTTTCCCTGCCTTTATTATTTTACCACTTCCATTTTCAGTTGAAGTTAAAATGTGATATAGATGAAAAGCAAAGCAGCTCACGATATGCATTTGTTACTTCAAGGCTGACTATGGATAGGTACCCAAGTACTGTTCTGCTTTGCTTAGCTATCCTAGGATGTTTTCTATTCACAGAAAAATTCTATATGTTATAAACCTAGATAGTTTGTCTCACATTTATAAAAATCCTTAATATCATTGGATTACAAGATATGAGAGCATGTCCCAGAAGAAATTAGTGAATTAATATATATTTTAGTCTATATTTTATCCATGTTAATCTTTAAAGTTTTTATTTTAAATTCTTGGCTTGAATTTTCCATTGGCTTTCCATTGCTCTTAGAATAAAGTCCCCAGTCCTTATGATGACCTACATGATCTGGTCCTTGCCTGCCTTTTCTCTAACATTTCCTGAAGTCAGCGCTTTACCCACAGTGACCTTCCTTTAGGTCCTTAAATAAGTGGTATTCTTTTCTACTCAGAGCCTTTACACCAGCTGATTCCTTATTTATATAACTTTTCTCCCTTCTTATGCTTCAAGCCTAAACTAGAACATCTTTGGAAAAGTCTTCTCTGCCCTACACCCCATCAAGCTAGGCTAGCTACACCTACTACATACTCCCATAGCACCCTGCCCATCTTCTTCATGGCATTTGTCATATTTGATTCTTTATTCAATGTCTGTTGCCTCCAGTTGGCTATAAACTCTGTAAGTGCAGACACTACCTGTTTTTTGCTTACTGCTGTTTATCACTCCCCCAGCAGGTTGCCTGATATAAGGATGCTCATAAATGTTTGTAGAATCAATCAATCTTGGGAAAATTTTGAAGTTTGGACCCTGACTTTTCATATAAATGATTAAAATTCCTGGCCACCTTTCTATGGAATACCGAAGTCTAAGCAATAAGAGAGGCATTACTAAGCAATAAGAGAAGAAATTTTCTGGGCCTTCAGCCTGTCTGAGAAATTGAAACTATTATATGTAATTTACTTAGTCAGTAAAGAGCACACTTATAAAATTATGGATAGCTCATCTTTGAAAGGAGTGATGCTAAAGCTGAAACTCCAGTACTTTGGCCACCTCATGCGAAGAGTTGACTCATTGGAAAAGACTCTGATGCTGGGAGGGATTGGGGGCAGGAGGAGAAGGGGACGACAGAGGATGAGATGGCTGGATGGCATCACTGACGCGATGGATGTGAGTTTGAGTAAACTCCAGGAGTTGGTGATGGACAGGGAGGCCTGGCGTGCTGCAATTCATGGGGTTGCAAAGAGTCAGACATGACTGAGTGACTGAACTAAACTGACTGAACTCATCAATTATCTAACAGCAAAGTCTCATACTTCAATATAGGAAAAAGGTCTTCAGTGTCCAAATTACTTTTAACTTTTGTATTTTCTACTTTGGGCATAGGGGAACCAGTTAATCCTCTTTTTGTGTGGCAAAAGAAAAGCACACTTCTGGGGAAAGATGGCAAGAGAAAAGACAGGCAATCAGCTAGGTTGGAAATAGGATAGAAAAATTAGATTTAAAAAATCAGAAAATTGTCACAGTGTAGAACAGAAAACTCAGTGGTCTTTGTATTGCTCACTGGAAAGATGTTTAAAAATTCTGGCATTATTATTGTTATTTTTTTTTTCTCCTGTAAAAAAGGCAATGGCACCCCACTCCAATACTCTTGCCTGGAAAATCCCATGGACGGAGGAGCCTGGTAGGCTGCAGTCCATGGGGTGGCTAAGAGTCGGACACGACTGAGCGACTTCACTTTCACTTTTCACTTCCATGCATTGGAGAAGGAAATGGCAACCCACTCCAGTGTTCTTGCCTGGAGAATCCCAGGGACGGGGGAGCCTGGTGGGCTGCCATCTGGTGGGTCGCACAGAGTTGGACACGACTGAAGCGACTTAGCAGCAGCAGCTGCAGGATAGGGCTAAATAAATTTAATGTATGTTTCCTAAGGAGAGGGTCATATGCAGTTTCAAAGTAAATGAGATATTTATATTTAAGTTATATTTCTAGAGGCAGGCATGTTATCTAAGTTCATGGTGGCTCAGTGGTCAAGAATGTGCCTACAATGCAGGAGATGCAGGTTTGATCCCTGGGTCAAGGAGATCCCTGGAGAAGGAAATGGCAACCCACGCTGGTATTCTTGCCACAAAAATCCCATGGACAGAGAAGCCTGTGGGCCGCAGTCCACAGGGTCGCAGAAGAGTTGGAAACACTTAGTGACTAAACACTTAGCGACCTACCAACTAGATACCGTGCCCGGCAGCTGCAGGCACTTGGTAGGCGCTCAACAGGTGGTGCTGCTCTTGTTACACATATAAGGTGAATCAGAGCTTCACACAGTCAACTTCACATTCTAAATAATGTAGATTTAAAAAAATAATGTAAAATTGCATTTGGGAAGAGAGAGGTACACAGCACGCTGCCTTAAAACTCTATGACCAGTTGTATCACTTGACCAAGTATAAAGTGCCAAGAGAGAAAACAGCTTTCATCTACCTACAGAGGATATCTCAGTTCATTAGGAGTTTTATATCTGAATGAGATGAGGTCCAAGATCTGTCAACACTGAAGACGATAAGGAGGCTTAGAAGGAGCAAAACCACCTGCTTGTGCTTTCCCTGCCCTCTTTCAAACTGACATTTCTAGAAGGCTCTCTGGCTCACTCTCCCATTATCTTGCTGTCTCTCAACCAGTGTCTGTGAGCTTTCCTTTATGGTATCCAAAGTGATCCGACCCTTTGTCCAAGAAGTTATTCAAGGGTTTAGTTCTTGAAAAATAACCCTGTGGTAAACCTATAAGGCATGCCAACTCTTGGAATACCAACACTTCCAAAATGTAGGCAGCAGTGGCCTAGATGTTACGGAAGGTAATCAGCTTGTAGAAAGTGAAGTTGAAGTCCTTTTTCTGTAAGTATTTGTTGGACAGCTAAATTGTAGCATTAAAGTGCAATAGGAATTTTAGGTAAAGATGTTAGAGACCATAGGGAGTGTTCAACTGATGATGCATTCCTATCTTTCTCTGCTCTTTAAAGACAAATCTAAACCAATCCTTTACTTCTCAGAGCCTTAATCTGGGTGTATTTAATGCTAAGGAGAAAGCTTAATGAGTTATGGATCCTCTAGAATTTTAGTGTTTAATTATTTATTCAGTTTTTTCATTCACTCAATCCTCAAAAACATATTGAGAATTTTCTGTGTGTTGGGTCATATGCTAGTCACTGGGGTACAAATGTGAACAATACGGTCTTGCTCTCAAGTGTTTAAAGCTTAGAGGAGAATTATGGGGCAATTGTAGTATAGAGTGATAAAACTTTTAGAGGTCTTTGGAACCATTTCATCTTGAGATCAGGTGCAGACAGACATGCAATCAGATGGTCCTTAAGTGTTCCAGTCAGCTTCAAAGTCTTTCAGAATGAGGTTTTGCAGAGTTAACTTTTTCAAATTCTATTTCCCAGAAGGAAAAGGAATATTTACAATTCAGCTACCAGAAGAGTGATGGCAAACCACAGCTAAAAGTATTCTAGACTAAAATATGGCTGAAGGATGCAAACTTTGTAGTTCTATGTCACAGTTATATTTAGGTTAATAGAGCTTATACAAGTTGTATACTATAGTAGATGTAAAGTCTAACTATGACATATACTTGCACAGAAAATGGCCAAAAACACAATACTAAGAGCAGTTATTTCTGTGAGGCAAATTATTTATGGGAGGCTTTTATTGATCTCCCACCAACCAAAAAGTAAAGTAGATTTTATTGTTGTGGTGGTTGCTATTGTTGCTAGGAGTTTCATTGTTTGTCATTGTTTTTAAAGACTGTCTGGACTATCTGCCAAGTTACGGAAACCTAAGGGTAAGGGGGAAACTGAATAGGAGATAGATTAAAAATAAATTTAATAGCTTTTTGCATACTGGTGATTAAAAAAAAAATGGCCTTATTAGAGGCCATTCCCTAGGACATGTCCTAAGGCTCACTGTAACACAATATCAGGTACTGATACTTTTGAACAAAAGTTGATCCGGGTGATCATCTTTGAATACATCATTGCTGACTTTCTTTGGCAATTCTGGATCTACTGGGAACCATCACAGCCTGAGAAGGATGAAATGCCCTAGAAGGGATTCACAAAGGATCATTTTATATAATAAAAGTCTAACATTAAACCTTTACTGAACCTTTTTGCCTTCTCTTCTCTTTAGAATTCTCTTCTCATCCCTCAACTTTAGGTCATACCTGACCCCTCCCAGTTGTATAACAACCTGCATTTCCTCATTTCTCTGGAATGTGACCAGTCAGGAAACTCAACAGTTGCTTTGCTCTTTTTTTTTCCTAGTGAGAAAGAGAAAGATAGGGAGGAAAACTGAGTAGAGAAAGAAGCAAGAGCATGGAAAGAGAAAAGGGAAATTATAAAGTCTAGAGGAAGCGAGAGAAGAGATGGATGAGCAAAGAACCACATTACCTGGTAGTAGTAATAGTTGTTAGACACTTACCTATTAGAATCTACTTTCTGTGAAACTCTAAGAAAGGACTAGATCCCCAGTCCAAATTAAAAACAAGAAAGGAACTTGTCAACCTCTGAAATACACTTTCAGACCCAGTGATCTCTATCTGCTGAATGGGACATCTCTGATTCTTGCTGTCTGACAAGTTCAAGATGTTTTCCATTTAATGATCCTTTTTGAGGCTGGTACAGACCATGGGAAACTTTATATTGCCATTTTAAAAGTTGATATTCCCCAAAACAAAATATATCATTTGAATTTAGCCTGCAGATACAATGTAGAGTATTACCCTTCTCTTACCTCTTATGCATGTGGTGGTGAAAGCACCCTATAAGTACAGAGTAGTGCAGTCGAAACAGTTGTTAAAACTACTAGACACTCTGCTGAAAATCCTCTTTTTCCCCTCAGGTGTTTTTAAGATGACTTGGAACCTTCTAATTAAATCTGACACTCTCTTTTAAATTTTTCATTCTTTTAAGCTTTCTGTTCTACTGGGTAATACTAATCATATTTCCTTTACCCAAACTATTTTTACTTTGAATCCAATGACACTTTAATTTTTTTTTTTTAATTTTAGTACCTTAACCTCATCTTTAATTCATTGTACTGTTATGGTTCTAGTGATACATAATAAACACTTGGCTATAAATAATCCATAAATGGAAACATAATGACAGGACTTGGTCACTTCTTGGATGTGAGCACTGGAGAGGAAGAAATCCAGGAGACTCCAGGTTTCTGCTTGAGAAACTAGATGAAAATAGAAATCATAAGAGAAGAAATATTTTGGAGTGATGTATGGATGTGAAGATAATGAAGTTTTGTGGACATGTTGAACTGGAGTGGTCTGGAGTTGAGAGATCTTGTGATCTGGAGAACTTGAAAGAAATCTGACTAGAGTTGTAAATTTGGGAGTCATCAATATGTAGATGTAACTGAAGATACTTGAGTGGTTTCAGAAAGCTTGTCTATAAAGTAAGAGAGCTAGGAGAGGTTTTGTCTTACAGAGAGGTGAGAGCCTTCAGCAGAAAGGATCCAGGATAGAAAAAAATAAGAGATAAAAGAGAGGCTGAGGAGATAGGAAATGCGGCCTCTGAAGAAATGGGAAGAGAGACTTTCAGGACACAAAGGCAGAGATGGAAATCTTTTTTCTGATAGAATAATAATGAGATGGTAAATTATGGAGTTTCTCCCCCCAGCCCCAATATTTTCTTTTATCCCTTGCCCTCTAGGATTTTAAAACTTCAGGTTATAAAATCACATAGATTCTGAAGAATCAGGACAAAAACTGATGATTTAAGGGCAAGGCTTTCAGCATCAGAATATATTAAAAGTCCTTCAAATTGATATATACAGAAAATCAGAGAGGAGAGCAAGAAACAAACGGACTTTGTACTCTGCCTCCCTTCATCCCAAGTCAGAATCCCGAGGAGACTTACAGAGATTCTGAATAGGTTTTTGACATTTGAGAACAGAGGAAACCTCAATCCCCATTACTGAGTAAAAGCCAAAGAGGTAGCAAGACCACAGAATTCCTCACATCCAGAAAGGCAGAGGAAAATAGTCAAAATGGTATTGTGAGCGATGCTTTGAATGTCCACATCTTCTCCAAGAACTCCAGTCACAAAAACATTTTCTTTTTTAAATTAAAAAATGTCTCTGGGTTCAGTCACAAGAGAATCATCTCTGGGTATCAGAAGTGAAAAAGCAGCACCACTAGTTTAGTGAACCTAGAGCTGTGGGCCTGATGGTCTTCTAGGTCTGGAAGCAAGTAGAAGTTGGCTAGGAGTTTGAATTCCTCAGAGTAGTGGGGATCAACAGCATCCTGTATAGGGTATGGCACCTTAGTCAGGCTCACTGTGAAACTGGGATTTGGGAAAACCTTCCAAATGGTTTCCACCCTGACCTAGAGTTTTAAAAAATGAACAAAGCAAGCCCCAGCTTGTCTGCAGTGGTGAAAGGAAGAAGAGAAACCAGGGCACCCCGTCTGCTTGCTTTCCTGTCTGACAGACAGATCTGCTGTCTTCTCCAATATCCCTGAGGGTCAGGAGGTCTGAGATACCTAGTTCTGGACAAAGGGGTTTCCAGATCTACCTGGAGGCTACACTGAAGTGTGTGCATGCTTCGCCGTGTCCAACTCTTTGCAACCCCATGGACCACAGCCCGCCAGGTTCCTCTGTCCATGGGATTCTTCAGGCAAGAATACTAGAGTAGGTTGTCATTCCCTTCTCCAGGGGATCTTCCCCACCCAGGGATTGAACCCAGGTCTCCTGCATTATAGGCAGATTCTTTACCATCTGCTTTAATTTCAAGAACTTTAGAAAGTTCTCAGTGTATATTGTCTCTCCAAATATGACTTCCACCGTACTGTTTATCCTCTTCCTAAAACTACTGATTAGATGCATGCTTCATGTATTCTGTGTGTTGCTGTGAAACAAACCTTTCCACAACACAGTGGCATAAAACAATCTCCAAGATTCTGTGTGATAGGAATTTGGATAGGTACTTCAGGGATAGCTAGACTCTGCTTCATGATGCTCAGGGTGTCAGATGAGAAGACGTGACCAGCTGGTGATCATTTGAATAGCTGGGTTTTTTTGGTTCACGTGTCTAGGCTACAGTGAGCAAGGCAGAACTCTACTTGAACTGTAAGGTGGATGCCTACACATGACTTCTCTGTGAGGTTTGAATTTCCTCACAATGTAGTATGATTTCGTCATGGTAATCATACTGTTTAATGGCAACTCAGAGCTCCAATAGTGTCTGTTCCAGAAATGAGGCAAAAGCTATATAGACTTTGATTATCTAGGCTCAGAAATCACATACTATCCCTTCGACCATTCTTGGGCTTCCCAGGTGACTCAGACGGTAAAGAACCTGCCTGCAATGCAGGAGATGCAAGAGATACGGGTTCGATCCCTGGGTTGGGAAGATCCCCTGGAGGAGAGCATGGCAACTCACTCCAGTATTCTTGCCTGGAGAATCCCCATGGTCAGAGGAGCCTGGCAGGCTACAGTCTGGGACTGCAAAGAGTCAGACAACGAATGAGCCACTAGGCACACAATAAACCTGCCCAGACGGGAGGAATGCAGGGGCTACACCCACCTCTGAATAGAAGGCATATCAAAGAATTTGTGGCTGCGATTTTAAGCTACCACAATACAGTTCAAAATAGATTTGTATTCTGCATGAATTCCTTAATCTTCCAATTCAGTAATTCTTCCTTAATTAACTGGATGAGAGTAATCCCTTTACAATGTGTGTGTGTATTAGATCATCACAATGTACACTTTAAATGTCTTATGATTTTGTCAATTAAAGCTCTAACAAAACTAAAAAAATTCGTTCTCTGTGATGAGTTTAGAGTTTATCTCATTGAATATTTTTTTAATCAAATGTTTGTTTCTCTGTTTAGCTATTTTTCATGTTCATCTTTACTTAATTCACATCTTCTTTGTTTGTCTCTTAAGCTTTGGGTTTTTTTTAGATTTTTTTTAAAATTTCTTTGAATGTATTTATTGTAAAGTCAGTTTAAGACTACTTGCCAATATGGACTTCTTTTCTGGTGGGAATGGATCATCTTCAGGGAACAGAGATTTAAACAATATTTTTTAAAGTATAGTTGATTTACAATGTTGTGTTAGTTTCAGGTGTACAGCAAAATTATTGTCTTTTTTTTTTTTTCAGATTTTTTTCCATTATAGGTTGTTACAAGATTTTGAATGCTCTACAGTAATGACCTTGTTGTATATCTATTTTATATATAGTAGCGTGTATCTGTTAATGCCAAACTCTTGATTTACTCCTCCTCCCCTTTCTCCTTTGGTAACCATAAGTTTGTTTTCTATGTCTGTGAGTCTATTTCTGTTTTGTAAATAAGTTCATTTGTATCATTTTTTAAGATTTCACATATAAGTGATATATATTTGTCTTTCTCTGTATGACTTATTTTACTTAGTGTGATAATCTCTAGGTAAATTCATGTTTCTGCAAATGGTAATACTTCATTCTTTTTATGGCTGAGTACTATTCTTTTGTATATGTACACCGTATTCTTTATCCATTCATCTGTTGATACAGATGTTGAGGTTGCTTCTGTGTCTTGGCTATTGTAAATAGCGCTGTGAACATTGGGATGCATGTCTTGCCGAATTAGAGTTTTTGTCTTTTCTGGATATATGCCCAGGAGTGGATCATATAATAAGTATATTTTTAGTTTTTTAAGGAAGCTCCACACTGTTTTCCATAGTAGCTGTACCTGTTTAACATTCCCACTAACGGTATAGGAAGGTTCACTTTTCTCCATACCCTCTCCAGCATTTTTTATTTGTAAAATTTTTGATGATGGCCATTCTGACCAGTGCTGGGTGATACCTCATTGTAGTTTTGATTGGCACTTCTCTCTCATTTTTTATTTGCATTAGTGATATTGAACATCTTTTAATGTGCTCGTAGTTACTCCTTGAAAGGAAAGTTATGACCAACCTAGATAGCATATTCAAAAGCAGAGACATTACTTTGTCAACAAAGGTCCGTCTAGTCAAGACTATGGTTTTTCCAGTAGTCATTTATGGATGTGAGAGTTGGACTGTGAAGAAAGCTGAGTGCCGAAGAACTGATGCTTTTGAACTGTGGTGTTGGAGAAGACTCTTGAGAGTCCCTTGGACTGCAAGGATATCCAACCAGTCCATCCTAAAGGAAATCAGTCCTGGGTGTTCATTAGAAGGACTGATGCTAAAGCTGAAACTCCAATACTTTGGCCACCTCATGCGAATAGTTGACTCATTGGAAAAGACCCTGATGCTGGGAGGGATTAGGGGCAGGAGGAGAAGGGGACGACAGAGGATGAAATGGCTGGATGGCATCACCGACTCGATGGACATGAGTTTGAGTAGACTCCGGGAGTTGGTGATGGACAGGGAGGCCTGGCGTGCTGCGATTCATGGGGTCGCAAAGAGTCGGACACGACTGAGCAACTGAACTGAACTGAACTGAGGCCATCTGTATGTCTTTGGAAAATAATATTATATACCTATGTATATAAAAACCCTCCACCTAACAAATAGAGAATTCATGCTCTTCTCAAACACACATAAAACATTTAAAAAATTTGACCAGGCTAGATATTTTAATGAATTACTGTAGTATAGACCACATTCTCTGATCAAAATTTAGTTAAATTAGAAATTCTCATATGTTTGAATACTTAAAAACACATTCCTGAATAACTCATGATTTAAATAAAATTTACACACCATTTACAGAAGAATAACAAAGAAAATGGGCTTTCCTGGTGGCTCAGTGGTAAAGAGTCTGCCTGCAGTGCAGGAGACAGAGGAGATGTGGGTTCAGTCCCTAGGTTAGGAAGATCCCCTGGAGGAGGAAATGGCAACCCACTCCAGTATTCTTGCCTGGAAAATCCCATGGACAATTCAGCCTGATGGGCTACAGTCCATAAGGTCACAAAGAGTCAGATGCAGCTGAGTGACTGAGCACAACAACAGCAGCAAAGAAAAACACATGATAAAACTTGGCTAATGCAACACCTTGAGAACTACTGGTTTAAATTAACCTGACTTGGGGGGTGGGAGTGAGGCTCAGGAGGGAAGGGATATGTGTATACATATGGTTGGTTCATTTTGTTGTACAGCAGAAACTAACATAACATTGAAAAACAATTATATTCCAATAATAACATTTTTACAGACGAAGTCAATAAAACAGATAATATTATAAAATCAAGTCTAAAAAATAAAAAATACTTGTGTAATGCAGGTAAATTGAAGGAAATTTATGGCATTAAATGCACTTATTAAAAATTATTTCAAACAAATGAGCTAAGCATCCACTTCAATAACCTGGGAAGTGAATAGAGTCAGCCTCCCCAAAATACAACTGATCAATGAATCCAAACCTGATTCTTTGAGAAGACTAATAAAATACATTTCTAGCAAGCTACACTGAAGAGAAGATAGGATAAATAAACAATATTATTTTTTCAAATAGAATTTTTTGAATAAGAAATTCAAAAGGGGACATAATTAGAGATTTAGTAGAGATTAAGAGTATCAGTAATGCTCAAAATTCTCCAAGCCAGGCTTCAGCAATATGTGAATCATGAACTTCCTGATGTTTAAGCTGGTTTTAGAAAAGGCAGAGGAACCAGAGATCAAGTTTCCAACATCTGCTGGATCATGGAAAAAGCAAGAGAGTTCCAGAAAAACATCTATTTCTGCTTTATTGACTATGCCAAAGCCTTTGACTGTGTGGATCACAATAAACTGTGGAAAATTCTGAAAGAGATGGGAATACCAGACCACCTGATCTGCCTCTTGAGAAATTTGTATGCAGGTCAGGAAGCAACAGTTAGAACTGGACATGGAACAACAGACTGGTTTCAAATAGGAAAAGGAGTACGTCAAGGCTGTATATTGTCACCCTGCTTATTTAACTTATATGCAGAGTACATCATGAGAAATGCTGGACTAGAAGAAGCACAAGCTGGAATCAAGATTGCCGGGAGAAATATCAATAACCTCAGATATGCAGATGACACCACCCTGATGGCAGAAAGTGAAGAGGAACTAAAAAGCCTCTTGATGAAAGTGAAAGTGGAGGGTGAAAAAGTTGGCTTAAAGCTCAACATTCAGAAGACGAAGATCATGGCATCTGGTCCCATCACTTCATGGGAAATAGACGGGGAAACAGTGGAAACAGTGTCAGACTTTTATTTTTCTGGGCTCCAAAATCACTGCAGATGGTGACTGCAGCCATGAAATTAAAAGACGCTTACTCCTTGGAAGGAAAGTTATGACCAACCTAGATAGCGTATTCAAAAGCAGAGACATTACTTTACCAACAAAGGTCCGTCTAGTCAAGGCTATGGTTTTTCCTGTGGTTGTGTATGGATGTGAGGGTTGGACTGTGAAGGCTGAGCGCCGAAGAATTGATGCTTTTGAACTGTGGTGTTGGAGAAGACTCTTGAGAGTCCCTTGGACTGCAAGGAGATCCAACCAGTCCATTGTGAAGGAGATCAGCCCTGGGATTTCTTTGGAAGGAATGATGCTAAAGCTGAAACTCCAGTACTTTGGCCACCTGATGCGAAGAGTTGACTCATTGGAAAAGACTCTGATGCTGGGAGGGATTGGGGGCAGGAGGAGAAGGAGATGACAGAGGATGAAATGGCTGGATGGCATCACTGACTCGATGGATGTGAGTCTGAGTGAACTCCAGGAGTTGGTGATGGACAGGGAGGCCTGGCATGCTGCGATTCATGGGGTCGCAAAGAGTCGGACACGACTGAGCGACTGATCTGATCTGATCTGATCTGAAGAATATCATTGTTTATGCTATACAATTTATAATACTAAGCAGCTTTATGTCAGTAAATTGAAAACTGAGGTAAAACCTACAGTTTACCAGAAGAGCATAAATTTATTTAAGAAGAAATAGAAAATCTGAATAAATCAATCATCAACAAATTAGATCAGTAGTCCAAAGTCTCCCAACTCATCCTTAGATCCGTTGCCAAATAAACAATGCCACATGGTTTTGTAGGTAAGTTTTACCATATTTCGGAGAAGGCAATGGCACCCCACTCCAGTACTCTTGCCTGGAAAATTCCATGGATGGAGGAGCCTGGTGGGCTGCAGTCCATGGGGTCGCTAGGAGTCAGACAGGACTGAGCAACTTCACTTTCACTTTTCACTTTCAAGCATTGGAGGAGGAAATGGCAACCCACTCCAGTGTTCTTGCCTGGAGAATCCCAGGGATGGGGCATCCAGGTGGGCTGCCATCTATGGGGTCGCACAGAGTCAGACACGACTGAAGCGACTTAGCAGCAGCAGCAGCAGTTTACCATATTTAATGGAACAGACAATCCCGTACTCTATAATTGTCCCAGACAATAGAAGTAAAGATAGTCCAGCTTATTTCATGAAGTTACTAAGCTGTTAACACCAAAATAGAAGAACTCTGCAAGCAAAGGAAATTATAGATGAATCTCATTTTTTTGACATTGTAGTGAAAAGTAATTAGAAAATCAAATCCAGAAGTGTATTCAGAGCAATACATCAGGCAAAAATGAAGTTTACCTCAAATATAGATGTGACTCGGTGGTAAAGAATCTGCCTGCAATACAGGAGATGCAGGTTCAATCCCTGGGTTGGGAAGATCTCTTGGAGAAGGATATGGCAACCCACTCCAGTATTCTTGCCTGGACAAGAATACAGACAGAGGAGCCTGACAGGCTGCAGTCCATTGGGTAGCAAAGATTTGGATGTGACTTAGTGACTAAACAACAACAATAATTTTAAATGCATCTGTAATCTGTTTATTATCAGATTAAGGAAAAGGCCCATATGCTCATCTTAGTGGCTGCAAAAAAGCATTAAAATGTCAAGAACTATAATTTAAAAACAATATCTCTTACATAACAAAAAATATTATACTGAGTCTATAACAAACATCATATTTAATTATGAGACTAGAAAAGTATTCCCATTAAATTCGAGAACATGACATGCCTGCTATAACCTCTGTAGTTAAACATAATACTACCAGTTCTACTCCTCTATATTTAAGAGGGAAAAAAAAAGGTGCAGTCATTAGCAAGGAAGAGAGCAAAATATTTGCGGGTATCATTTTTTTTAAGTAGAATCTCCAAGAAGCTATTCAAGAAAAAAAAAAAAAAAAAACTTAGCCTAAGTGTTCAGCAGCCTTGCTAAATTACAATCAATGTGAAAAATCAATATCAGTTCTATATACCTAATAGGAAATCCATACACCTTTGTAATTATGGAGTAGTGGTGGTGGTAAACATCCCATTTACAATTGCGATAGAAATAATAAGATGCTCAGGAATAAATCTTACAAAAATGTGCAAGATCTTTGTGGTTAAAATACCTAAAATGCCAAATGGAAAAAAATAAAGATTTTAGTAAAAATTATGTCATACTAAATTCACAGAAAAATCAGTACCTTAAGTATTATGATACTCCACAATTAAATGGAATTTCAAAGTCCTAACAAAACTTTTTGTGGAATTTGACAAACTAATTCTAAAGATAATTATAAAGAGAAAAGGTCTAAAAAGAGCCAAGAAAGTTCTAGAAGCCCAAGGAAGTGTGATTTTTTTCCCCCTAAATAGGAAGAGTCCTCATAGAGCTATAGTAAGTAGATGAAGCAGTGTTGTAATACAAAGAGCGCTGAAGTAGACACAAGTGTGTGTGGGCCCTTGGCATATGATAGAGGAAACATTAGTGAATTTGAGGGCTACTCATTTTCTGTGCTGAAAAAAAGGAGATTAGATCACTATCTCATACCTTATGCCAGCAGTTCTTAAAATTTTTTGGTCTCAGAACTCGTTTACACTGTTAAAAATTATTGAAGATGTCAGAGTTTTTGTTTATGTGGGTTGTATCTGTTGATATTACTATAGGCTATGATCTGAATTTTGTGTCCTCCCAAAATTCCTGTGTTGAAATCCTAATTGATGGCCTTAGTAGGTGGGGCCCTATGAGAGGTGATTAGGTCAGGGGGTAGAGCTTTCCTGGATGAATTTAGTGTTCTTGTAAGAGATCCCACAAAGCTGTATATAGCTCCTTCCTCAATGTGAGAATACAGTGAAAAGCCTGTGACCAGAAAGAGGGGCCTCAAGCAATCATGTTAGCACCCTGACTTCAAATTTCCAGCCTCTAGAACTGTGAGCAATAAATGTTTGCTCTTTATGAGCTACCCCGTCTGGGGTATTTTATTATAACAGCCTGAACCAACTAAGACATTGTATTAGAAATCAAAATTAAGAAATGTGTAAAACACATGAACAGATTGTGTTCATGTGGAACACATGCTAGTGGAAGCACGCATTCCATTAGCCATCAGAGTGATGGCATCATCACGTCATGTAGCCCCTGGAAAACTCCCCTGCTCAATGAGAAAATGAGAGTGAAAAAAAGTGAATAATGTCTTAATATTATTAGAAAAATAGTTTTGGTTTTCCAAGTCTCCTAAAAAAGTCTTGGGGACCCCCAGGGTATCCCCATACCACTGTTTGAGAACCACGGCTATAAACAGGACTCCAGATGAATTAAGGATCTAAAACTGGGACAAAATAAAAATTTTATAACTATTGAAAGAAATTATAGGTGAACACATTGTGGCCACAGGGGAAGAAAGGATTATTTAAGTGTTAGTCAAGAGCACAAATTATAATAAAGGAAAAGCTTTATAAATTTGAATACTCCAAATTTAATACTTCTGTTTGATGAAATATCTCGTGTGTGTATGTGTGTTAGTTGTCAGTTGTGTCTGACTGTTTGCGACCCCATGAACTGTAGCCTGCCAGGCTCCACCGTCCATGGGTTTCTCCAGGCAAGAATACTGGAGTTGGTTGCCAATTCCCTTCTCCAGGGGATCTTCCCAAGCCAGGGATTGAACTCAGGTCTCCTGCATTGCAGGCAGATTCTTTACCACCTGAGGCACCAGAGAAGCTCAAATATCTCACACACAGTATTAAAAGGAAAGCAACAGTCTGGGTGAAAATAGTTGTAGCATATCTATGAAACAAAGGATTAATATTCACACAATATAAATTCCTTATATAAATAAGAGAAAGACAATCTAACAGAAAAATATGGGGAAAGAAAATATGCTCAACCTCCCTAGTAGTTTGAGAAATTCAAATTAAAGAGTCCATCAGATTGGGAACTATTTCTAAATTTCACAATACCAAGTGTTGACTATTAGTTATATGGAAGTGAGAAATCTTACCTACTGCTGGTGGAAATGTAAATTGGTAAGGCCACTTAGGAGAGCAATTTAGAAATGCCTTGCCCAGTTGAAAATGTGCACGTCCTATGATCCAAAACTCCACCTCCAGATACATAATTTAAAAGAAATGGTGAAAAATGCATGAGATAACATTAAATGCATGAGATAATATTTAATGATTGATTGATAGTCAATATTGATTGATTAAATATCGATCAATATTCAATAAATATTCAATATTTATCAAATTCCTACCTGAACCCATAATCATAGTAGGTTTAGGGAATAAAAAAGTAGACAACACTGCTCTCAAGAAACTAAGTGAAACTGACATTTATGGAGATATATAGATTAGATATAGACATAGAGATATAGATATTTTATAAGTATTAAATATAAAATATATTTTATAGAATAGTCTGTGTCAGTTCAAATAGGATTGAGTACTCTGAAGCAAAATTGAGCAGGATGAAAGGGTGGGGGCTGGAGGTGCTATTTTAGGAAGGATGGACAGGGAAGACCTTCCTGAGAAGGTGAGTTTGAGGAAAGACAGAGAAATGAGGGAAGAAGGTCTGTGTTTAAGGTCTGAGAAAGTACATTTCAGAAAAGAAAGCATGGCAAACACAAATTCTCTGAAGCAGAAATGACTTGGAATATTGGAAGAAAGAAGCCCACGAGGTAAAGTGGAATCAGTGTGTGGGGTACGGTAGAAAACTATTGTAGTAGTGGGAGAGAGACGGTGGTGGTTGAGGCTTGTTTAAAAGTGTTGAGAGGGCTTCCCTGGCGGCTCAGTGGTTGAGAATCCTGCCAGTGTAGGAAACACGGATTTGATCCATAATCCAGGAAGATCCCACGTGCTGTGGAGCAACTAAGCCAGTGCAGCACCACTGTTGAGCCTGTCCTCCAGTCCAGGAGCCACAACTCCGGAGCCCTTGTGCCCCATCTACTGAAGCCCATGCGCCTAGAACCCATGCTCCATAAGAGAAGCCAGTGCGATGAGAAGCCGGTGCACCATAACCAGCAAGTAGCCCCCGCTCACCACAACTAGAGAAAAGCCTTCACAGCAACGAAGACCCCACACAGCCAAAAAAAAGGATTGAGAAGTGATTGGATTCAGGATACAGAGCAGACGCTTGGTGATTCGGATTTGAGGTGTGAGGGAAAAGGTTCAAGGCCAACTGAGGTTTTTGGCAAATGTGCCTGGTGAAGCCATTTATGAAGACAGAAATAATTGAGGAGTAGCAGGTGGTAAAAGGAGGCCGGAAAGGCTAGTCACTACAGTATTGTTGGTATAAAAAAACCACTGGAAATACCCTCAAGGATGAATGGCTCGAGTGCAGACAAAGTAGGGTATATGCATTTGATGAAATACTATATAGAAGTTATAATAACTAGTATCAGTACATGAATGAGTCTTAACAATACTCTGCAATATCAAATTGCAGAATTTTATATTCAGTATGATACTATTTGTAAACTTTTAAAATACAGATACCAGATATTGTTTTTGGCTATAAATATATCAAGCAAAAGCATAGCAACATGGACTAGATTTGTGCCAAATTGATGTTACTGGTTGTCTCTGGGGAATGAGGGAGATAGGGAGTGAAGATGGGAAGGGCACGTAAGGGACTTCCCCTTTACTGAAGGGAAATATGAAAGAGTGATATTTGTTCATTTTGCATGATAAGTACATGGATGGTTTGTATTCTCGAATGTACTTTAAAAAAAAAAACTTTTTATTTTGTATTGGGATATAGCTGATTAACAGGGCTTCCCAGGTGGTGCTAGTGGTAAAGAACCCACCTGCTAATGCAGGAGACATAAGAGACACAAGTTAGATCCCTGGGTTGGGAAGATCCCCTGGAGGAGGGCATGGCAACCCACTCCAGTATTCTTGCCTGGAGAATCCAATGGATAGAGGAACCTGGTGGACTGCAGTCTGTGGAGTCACAAAGAGTCAAATATGACTAAGCTTCTTAGCACCACACGCATAGCCGATTACAATGATGTGATAGTTTCAGGTGAATAGCGAAGGGACTCAGTCATACATGTACATGCATCCATTCTCCCCCACTCCCCTCCCATCCAGGCCGCCACATAACATTGAGCAGAGTTCCTTGTGCTCTACAGTAGGTCCTTATTGGTTGACCATTTAAAATATAGAAGTGTATACATGTCCGTCCCAAACTCCCTAACTATTCCTTCCCCCTATCCTTCCCCACAGCAACCATGACTTTATCAAATGTACTTTTGAAAATGTGTTTTCATGGAAGAAGGTCAAAGAAAGACTGACCAGTGTCTAGGAAGACAGGCCCAAGCCAGTCCCATGCTTCAGTGGAATGACTTTGCTAAGCTAAGTCGCGTCAGTCGTGTCCAACTCTGTGCAACCCCATAGACGGCAGCCCACCAGGCTCCGCCGTCCCTGGGATTCTCCAGGCAAGAACACTGGAGTGGGTTGCCATTTCCTTCTCCAATGCATGAAAGTGAAAAGTTAAAGTGAAGTCGCTCAGTCGTATCTGACTCTTAGAGACCCCATGGACTGCAGCCCACCAGGCTCCTCCATCCATGGGATTTTCCAGGCAAGAGTACTGGAGTGGGGTGCCATTGCCTTCTCCAGTGGAATTACTTAAATAGCACTTAAAAGCTTGAATGAACTGATGACACAGCAGCACCCAGCATGGACTGACAGATGAGGGTGATCCACTGGCTGCCAGTGCTGTTAAGATGGTGACTGCTGTCTACATCCCATGGGTCCCCAAACCATGTCCACACCTGACTCCAGCTCATAGCGTAAATGCAGCACCCAAACTGAAATTTAGATCCAACCCAGAGAAAGGGAGAAGATTGACCTGGGTTATATTTCTGCCAGTGTCAGGATAGACATTGAGTTTATGCGAATTTTTTTAAATGTACTTTTAATTGGAGGATAATTGCTTTACAAGATTGTGTTAGTCTCTGCCATACATCAACATGAATAAGCCATAGACACAGTATGTCCCCTCCCTCTTGAACCTCCCTCCCACCTCCCACCCCATCCACTCCTCTCAGTTATCACAGAGCACCTGATTTGAGCTCCCTGCATCATACAGCAAATTTCCACTGGCTATCTATTTTGCATATGGTAACGTATATGTTTCAGTGCTACTCTCAATTCATTCCACCCTCTTCTTCCCCCACTGTGTCCATATGTCTGTTCTCTATGTCTGTATCTCTACTGCTGCCCTGCCAATAGGTTCATCGGTGCCATCTTTCTACATTCCATATATATGTGCTAATATGTGATATTTGTTTTTCTCTTTCTGACTTACTTCACTCTGTACCATAGGCTCTAGGTTCATCTACCTCATTGAAGTGAAGTGAAAGTCACTCAGTTGTGTCCGACTCTTTGCAACCCCATGGGCTGTAGCATCCATGGAATTCGCCAGGTCAGAATACTGGAGTGGGTAGCCATTCCCTTCTCCAGGGGATCTTCCCAACCCAGGGATCAAACCCAGGTCTCCTGCATTGCAGGTGGATTCTTGACCAGCTGAGCCACCAAGAAAGCCCATCTACCTCATTAGGACTGCCTCAAATGTGTTCTTTTTATGGCTGAGTAATATTTCATTATCTATATATACCACAACTTCTTTATCCATTCATCTGTCGATGGATATTTAGGTTGCTTCCATGTCCTAACTGTTGTAAATAGTGCTGCAGCGAACACTGGGGTACCTGCGTCTGTTTCAGTTATGGCTTTCTCAGGGTATATGCCCAGTAGAGGGATTGTTGGGTCATATGGTACTTCTATGCCTAGTTTTTAAAGGAATCTCCATATCATTCTCCATAGTGGCTCATTTTTATGTTAGGAAAGAAGAAAACAAGGATGGATAGTGATGTAAATAAATTTCTGATTGAGGAGAAGAGTGGGTTGTTTTGGGTTGGGAAAGGCAGGGGAGGTGGCCTGATGCATTGAGAGAATAAGTGTGGCGAGAATAATGGAATGAGGTAACTGGAAGGCCAGGAGCTGTGGTTCTGGAGAGAGGTGTTAATTTATAGTATATGAGGCTGAATGGCTCCAACTGGGCGTGACTATAGGACTCGGAGAGGGAAGGTGGAAACAGCTGGGATCGCCTTCCTTTTCTCCTGATTTATATTTGGTGATGTATAAAAGAAAGGGTTGTCTCTTAATTTTATAGGCTGTAATTGTGAATGGGCTGGTGGTTAAAGTATTCTGCTCATTGTTTAATATTTCATGTATCTGCAGAGTTACAGAAATCAGAGAGTCATGAAACTAGAAAACCCTGGAGAGGTGGTAGTCTTCCTTCCCACTACCTCCAAAGTGTCAAGGCCAGCATTATGTATATGTAAGGACATCTTAGTATAAAAAGTCTAACTTTTCGAGGCAACCTACTTAAATATCAATCACCTTTGATTTAAGCTAAGTTAATTATTTTAATCTAATACCTCTCTGCTTAGGAACAAATTCTTGAGTTCAGTAGGATGAGGAATTCTGTCTCAAATTACAAATGGAAAAGATAGGTAAATGCCCTTTACACTTATCCTGAGTTGTGACTTCTCTATCGTTGGATCTCAAGTTATAAAAATATGTACAATTTTTCCCCAAATTGTCAAAGATCAAAACATTTGATAAAATACTGATTTAATACAGATTTAAGGAAGTAACTGCTCCGATGTAGTTGATGAGTATATAGGGATAAAGAGCAAATATCTTTCAAAAGTAAAAATGTACATACCCATGGACACAAATTCCATTTCTAGGTGTTTATTCAGTGAGTCTATTCAATATTGTTAATAATATGAAAGATTGGCAACGTTATATCTTTCAATAGAATCATGAAATAAAATAACCCAGGCATTCAGTGAACACCACACGGTGATTAAATAACCAAGGCACTAGCTCTCCATGTACTAATATGGAAGAATATGATATATTGATATGTGAAAAAATCAAGGTAGACAGCAGGATGTATATTATGCTAGCATCTGTCTCTTTTGTTGGCTATGAGGGGTACTCCATTTCTTTTAAGGGATTCTTGCCCACAGCAATAGACATAATGGTCATCTCAGTTAAATTCACCCATTCCAGTCCATCTTAGTTCACTGATTCCTAAGATGTCAATATTCACTCTTGCCATCTCCTATTTGATCACATCCAATTTACCTTGATTCATGGATCTCACATTACAGGTTCCTATGCAATATTGTTCTTTACAGCATCAGACTTTACTTTTGTCTACGGCCATACCACCCTGAATGCGCCCGATCTTGTCTGATCTCGGAAGCTAAGCAGGGTCAGGCCTGGTTAGTACTTGAATGGGAGACTTTACTTTTATCTAGATAAACCAAGACAAGCTTAGACAGCACACCTAAACCTGGTGAAAAACCTAGACAGCATATTAAAAAGCAGAGACATTACTTTGCTGACAAAGGTCCGTATAGTCAAAGCTATGGTTTTTCCAGTAGTTATGTACAGATGCTGAGAGCTGGATCATAAAGCAGGCTGGGCAGCGAAGAATTGATGCTTTCAAATTCTGGGTCTGTAGAAAACTCTTGAGAGTCCCTCAGACTGCAAGGAGATCAAACTAGTCAATTATAAAAGAAGTCAACCCTGAATATTTATTGGAAGGACTGTTTCTGAAGCTCCAATACTTTGGCTACCTGATGCCAAGAGCTGACTCATTGGAAAAGACCCTGTTGCTGGCTAAGATTGAAGGCAAAAGGAGAACAACTTGTGAGGGGATGAGACGGTTTGATAGCATCACCGACTCAAGACACATAAATCTGAGCAAACTTCAGGAGATGGTAGAGGACAGAGGAGCTTGGCTTGCTACAATCCATGGGGCTGCAAAGAGTTAGACATGACTTAGCGACTGAACAAGAGCAACATCAAAGTGGATTCATTTGTAGTGGTTCCCTAGGAGAAAGCAGTTTCCTGAGGAATCAAGTTGGTTTTGGTGAGAGGGAGTTAAAAAAAAAAACAAACTCTGGTGCATGCAATTCTACAATGAAAAGTTAGTATCCTAGAGATTTTCCAAATGGTAGTTCCCAGGTGGTAACAGGCATTATAAAGTGAGCAGACTTCCCTGGTGGTTCACTGGTTAAGAATCTGCCTGCCGATGCAGAGGACATGGGTTTGATCCCTGGGTTTGATTCCACATGCTGCGGGGCAGCTAAGCCAACGTGTCACAACTTCCGAGCCCACATCCTAGAGCCCCATGCTTTGGATCAAGAGAATCTACCACAATGAGGAACCTGCACATCACAGCGAAGGGTAGCCCCCACTTGCAGAAATTAGAGAAAGCCCACATGCAGCAACAAAGACCCAGTGCAGCCATGAATAAAGAAATTTTTTAAAAGGCACTGAGTGTTTAGGAGAAATGGGGAAAGCTTGTATCTTTATAGAGAAAACAAACATAAAGTCCACACAGTTTTTGTGAAGCAAAACTCTTCTCTGAAAATTACAGAGACCCAGGTTTGATCCCTGAGTCAGGAAGATCCCCTGGAGGAGGGCATGGCAACCCACTCCAGTATCCTTGCCTGGAGAATACCATGGACAGAGGAGCCTGGCAGGCTACAGTCCATAGGGTCGCATAGGCTACAGTCCATAGGGTCGCATAGGCTACAGTCCGACACGACTGAAGCAACTTGGCACATACAATGCATCACCAAATAAGTTTGGGCAACTATTGTTAAACAATAGTTTAACATTTTATTTTTTCTTGGTGAGACATCTCAGAGCCTTTCACACACAAAAAAACTAGGCAATGTCCAAAATTAGCTTTCCACAGAACCTTAAAAAAAAAGTCACAGCACATCTTGTGAACTAATGTTATACAGGAGAGTAGGGAATAGTTGAGCCTTCCTATTCCTCCCCTGGCCTCCCATTTCTATCCTGATGATCTCTTCCATCTTGTTTTACCTTACCTTCCCCAAAATCATTACATATTCTCCATTATGATGTCTATGCTTAGAAAATGTTGATGTCATCAAGAGTGATGATGACCTTCTTGCAAAGGTTTCCTTACCACTCACTGCCATAATCCTATGCATGAGTACAGCAGGAGATTCTGCATTTTCCGACACATCACTATCTGTAACAAGACAGAGAGATCAGTGTCAGATTGGAGCAAGCCTGAATGTGACATCTCACTGTCAGTGAGGCCTGTCCTTCGGGTGTCATGGCACTCTCTGGAGTCTGGTCTTGCCTTCTCTCAGTCCTCAAAGGCTAGGTTTAGGGCTTGGCCTTAGGCCTCCCTGAAGCAGTCATAGTGCCTTTTCCCCCCACTCTTTCATGTTTGATCATCTAAGTTCCTAGATTCTTTAAGGCTAAAATTGAATTTCATTAGAGTTAAAAACTCCAGATTGTAGAATGCCACCCATCTCTGGCCAGTCAGTACCTACTACGAATATGACATGACTTGGCAGTGGAACATATTTCCCAAGGTAAATATGGCAATGGGACATATTTCCCAAGGGTAAAAGCCGTAATGGTGGCCCTGCTGGTCATTTTCCTCAAGAGAGTCTTATTATGTACATATTTGTAAAATTAGGATAGGGCTTACTCCAGCCTTAGTGTCCATCTGAACATTTTATCTCATTTCAGAAGAATTACGAATTCATCTATAATGAGCTCTGAAAAATGTTTGTCTTCACTGAAATTTTGGAGATGTAGCAAAGTGGTAAATCATGTAACAAACAACAGAACTTAGTTAATCCGCTTTCCTATTTCCCCCAAAGCACGTATATCACAGAGGAACTGCTGTCAAAATACCGCTCCTCAGCTTTCCAGTCACTTCCCTTCTCTCTCACTTGTCTACTGTGTCTCTCCACTTCCTCTTCAATCCAAATCTTTTCCACTGTAGGTGATTTTTTACCTTTTAAAGAATTAATATAGGGGAATTTCCTGGCAGTCCAGTGGTTGGGACTCTGTGCTTTCACTGCAAAGGGCCCAAGTTCAATCCCTGGTCATGGAACTAAGATCCCACAAGCCACATGGAGTGGCCAAAAAAAGATTAATATAAATCACTCTAACTTTTCCTCCAGCTCTTCTTTCTAGCCCTTATCACCCATTCTCCCACTCCCTTCCCCCACTTACCCTGTCTACATGGAAGCTGGGGAAGAATAGAAAAGAGAAGAAAGTTCTTACATGTTACACTTTTCTTCTCTTATATACATATAATACACATAACACATGGTGTATGTTATGGTACATATTTAACTGTGCTTCGTGCTTAGTCGCTCAGTCGTGTCTGACTGTTTGCAACACCATGGACTGTAGCCCACTAGGCTCCTCTGTCCATGGGATTCTCCATGGCAAAAATACTGGAGTGGGTGGCCATTCCCTTCTTCAGGGGATCTTCCTGACCCAGGAATCAAACCTGGGTCTCCTGCATTGCAGGCAGATGCTTTATCATCTGAGCCACCAGGGAAGCCCACATATTTAATATGTTGTGTGTATTATATAATATGACATATTACACATATATAGTTATATATTAATATGTTATCTGGACTGTCCAGTAGAACCTCATTATAACATACCTTGCTGTCTGTCCTGTAAGACTGCTAACTTAATCCCCCAATCAGGTATTTTCTGATATTCCAGTAACTAGTTCTCTTTTCAGAGTTCATGCCCTTCACTCAGTTTCACGGTGTAGCAAATGGTATTCTAGGGAGTCTCTCCAAAGATTGTGTAATTAAGCTGAGTGTGGTTAACACAAATGGACGAAATACCCAGATATTAGTCATCTCTATAAATAAAGGTGAACATCTGTCTGTGTTCCTCTGGTCAGATGGCCTGAGCTCACGTGGGAAGACCCTCTGATGTTTTATTTGTGCTCAGCAAGATAAGGAAAGCATTGAGTAGGAACTAGGTCAGCTGCCTTCCATTGCTTATCACAGTCATCAAAGCAGATTTCTCAGGCTTCAAAGTCTCATGTCTTTTAAACGGATTCTGTGTTCTCTTTTCTTCTGTACAAACTAGAAAGGTATTTACCAGTCATCTCACTGTCAAGCCAGTTTATACATCATAGTGCGTGTGTGTGTGTGTGTGTAGGCTTGTGTGATTTTTCTCAACTTCTTTTTTGGTTTACGTATCTGATTATTTACTGGAAGAATGTTTTGTATATAAGCTATGCAAAAACATTATCTAGGCTGAGTATAAGATTTTAGAATCAAAAGTAAGAACTTCTTCAGAGAGAAACAAAACTTGAAAAAGAATAGAAAATGTGAGCATATACTTCCTGATCTTCCTGCTGCTTGATCTTGGTCAGAGTGAAATAAGGATTCGGTGATGAGGACCATATCCTGTTGCCATGGAAATGATTGTACTGTCATAAATTTAGTACTATGACTTCATGGTGAAAAGGAACAGATGGTCTGGGAGAGAATGAAGGCCGAGGGTTAGCAAAATTGTTTGGGGATCTTAGATCCTTTTTGGGAGTAGGTGGGAGCATAAATAATAAGCAAAAACTATTTCCCTCTGTGGTTTTACAAAAGCCACTGAGCAAGAAAGAGCTTAGGCAGGTAGAACTACAAAGTTCATTTCTTCCAATGGGAGAAAAACATTTTAATGTAAGATGAAGCACAGGTCAGAACACAGTACAACTTACAATATTCCAAAACTGTCTCTTCATCCTTTACCAGTCTCTTACTTGACCACTACTGAAGTTAGTACTATCTGGAGGCCTTGGTGCCAGCAGTAAGGCCCATGTTGGCCAGATTTTTTTCACACTGTCCCATTTTTAGGTATGTCTGGCTTCAGTGTTGGTTTGATTCTGGCATCCTGAGTCATACATTTCCAAACAGCCTCAAAACACAAGCTTGAACAGTTTGGCTAGGAGCGTTGAGGCCTGCTATAGTGGTATATGTAGCTAGTTCGTCTTACCCCTGGGTGGTCACAGGTCCAGACCTAATTCTCCAGCCATGTTGGCCCTCTGGACAATAATCTCCACTGATAGGACAGCACAGCCAAGGTGTCCCCAGCAGCTCAAAAACTGACCAAAAGCAGTAACATGTAGGGCTTCCCAGGTGGCTCAGTTGTAAAGAATCCACCTGCCAATGCAGGAGGTGCAAGAGATATTCCGATCCCTGGGTCAGGAAGATCCCCTGGAGAAGGACATGGCAACCCATTCCGGTATTCTTGTCTGGAGAATTCCATGGACAGAGGAGCCTGGCGGGCTACAGTCTATGGGGTCACAAAGAGTCGAACACGACTGAGCATGCATGCACATGCACTAGCATTTAGAACTGTCAGCCTGGTATTTTTCCATTATGATACTGTTCTTTTAAAGGACAACGAAATTCTCCAAGCTTATAAATGCCACTAAAATCGCTCATCCTTAGAAATTCACTTTTTAATTCATATAAATCTTAATTATGTTGAATTGGTTCATAGTGCTTTTCAGATCTGCTCTATCCTTCTACTTTTCTGTCTATTCCTTCTACTGATTTTTGAGAGTTTTATATTGAAACTCCGACTAAAAATCTTAATTTATCTACTTAAAAAAATAATGGTAATATATAGTGGAACTATATGTAACTCTGTCCTGTATTTTTTTAAGTCTCCTGTAAATGTGTTATTATACTTTCATAATTTAAAAAATAAAAAGGAAGAAATACACTTTTTGTTTGGAGTAAAGACAACAAGGGACTTCCCAGGTGATGCAGTGGTAAAGAATCTGCCACCAAAGCAGGACATGCAGGAGACATGATTCAATCCCTGGGTAGGGAAGATTCCCCTGGAGTAGGAAACGGCAACCCACTCTGGTATTCTTGCCTGAAAATCCCATGGACAGAGGACCCTGAAGGGGTTCAGTCCATGTGGTCGCAAAGCATCACACATGACTGAGCAACTGAGCGCACACACAAAAGGCAACAAGAGACATTTTCCCATCAATATCATTCTGGGAATGATTAGCAAGTAAATTAACTGAGAAGCTAACATCAGTTAGCAGCTAGTACATGTCAGCTTAAGTGCTTAAAATTCTTTTGAGTTGTTTTGAAATAACTTTAGATTTACAGAAGAGTTGTAGATATCGTCGGAGAGCTCACAGATACTCTTCAGCTAACTTCCGTTAATGTTAACATGTTATATAATCATAGTTATACACTGTGAAATTGACATTGGTACAATACTACTAACTAAACTACTAGCTAAATTCTGATTTTACATGTTTTTAATGTCCTTTAATTAATGTCCTTTTTGTTTTTAAGACCCAGTCCATATTACACTTAGTCATTTCATCTAAGTTCCCTTAAATCTGTGGTAATTTCTCAGTCTTTCCTTGTTTTTTACGACCTTGACAATTTTAGAGACTACTGACTGATCAGGTATATTGTAGAATATTCCTAAACTGGGATCTTTCTGATGCTTTATCATGACTATACTTAACGGATTTTTTGAAAATGATATCACGGAATGATGTGCCCTTCTGATTACGTCATGTCAGGCGTACATGGTATCAACATGGCTTATAACTGATGGTGTTAACTTTGATCACATTATTAAGCTGGGGTCTGCCATTTTCTGTACTGTAAAGTTATTGTTTTTCCTTTTCCATACTCTATTTGCTAGAACAAGTCAATAAGTCCAGTCCATACTCAAAGAAAATGGAATTAGGCTTCACTTGAAGGTTGATTATTAAAGAATTTGTGAACAAATGCATAAACCACCACAATAATTAATTTTCTCTCTTTCTCTTTTTTTTTTTGGTGAGATACTTTGAAACTATGCAAATGTTCTGTTTCTTCTTAGTTTCATCTACTAATTTTAGGGGATCTTGCAGCAGTTATCACTGTGGTGCTCTAATGGTGATTTTCAATTTTCTTAGTTCCTTCTATATTATTATTTGGAATTCTCCAGTAACAAGGGTTTGTCCCCTTGCCTAATTTATTTATTTGTTTCACTTATTTATAGCTATATATATACTCATAGATATCTGTTTTATTCTTTGAATTAAAATCCAGTGCTATAATTATTTATTTTGTTGTTCAGATTGTTCCCATTTTGGCCATGGGTCCTGTGTCCTTTAGATATGTCCTGTACAGTAAAGAGTTAACAAAGCAGGCCAGAGCTGCTGTCTTTAGAAGGGCCTGTTTGCAGGGTTGCCCTTGGCTGGTATGTGTGAACTTGGCTTGTGCAAATTCCCCACAGTGACATGAAAAATTCTCTATACTGGTAAGGTTTTGTTGCTCACATAAGACACTGAGTACCTATTTCCTTCTGAGAGCCTGGGATTTTGGTAGATGCCAGCCAGAGCATCCCTACGTGATTCGTCCCCAATAAAACCCCTAAACTCTGGGTCTTAAGTGAGCCTTCCCAAAAGAAACATTGCACATGTACCACTGCATTTTCACTGCTCACAAGGGGAACACACCTAGAGTGTCTTCTCCTGGACCAGAAGGGGAAAGTATAAAAAGCCTGTGTGTGGATTTTTCTGGACTCTGATCAGTGTGCCTTTTCCCCTTAAGCATCTGCTATGTAACCTTACTTTGTCATTGTAATAAATTTTAGTCATTAGTGCATGGTATGCTAAGTCCTATGAAGTCCTTCTAGCATACCACAGAAGGTGTGAGAGGTTTTGGATGCCCCAAAGACCTTATCCTTAAGCAACATGCCTTATCCCTTATTATTTTTTTTTTTTCTAACACTTCCTTTATGGCACTACAGGAAGCTCCAAACTTGTATTTTCCTTGTCCCAGACATAGAATCAACCAGTGCTTCAGAGTCTTTGTTTCTTTATTGGAGAATGATAATAATCTTGGTTTCTACCAAGATCTGGGTACTCATCGCTAACGGGGTGCCCTTGCTTCTAGGCCCTTAGAGCAGACAGAAAGGGAAATGTATGTATGTTTGCTAACTCATATGTACACACAAATCTATATTTATTTCTGTATCTTTCTACCTGTGTATACACACGTAAATTCATACATGTAGAATCAATTTTCGTCTAGAACTACAGGTTTCATTCTAGCTCTCTCTGCTTATTTGTAACTTCTTTGTTTGACAGTGAGAAACCTGGCTTTAATTAGCTACAGTTTATTTCCTTACTTGTTCAACCCTAGTATACTGTGCCCAGTAGTTTCAGAATTGCTAACTCACACCCCTGTGAGAAACACATTTACCAATGGAAATAAGGAATTCATGTACAGTTGCATTTACTTTAGCCTTGTGATAGCCAGTCAGAACACATTTCCAAAATTACTTTGGTCAGCTCATTTTCTCCCATCCATTTCAGTTAGTATTTGTAATACAGCTATATTTGTTAGTCTGCCTTACATCCTGGGATCCTCCCCTCCTTACCCCCCCAACCACCCTGGTTAATTTTGCAAATTTGCATACGTTGAATTTCACTCTTAGATTTACACCTTTCTTAGACTATATGTAACATTCTATGGGTGTTGACAAATGCGCAGAATCACGTATCCACCACCGCAGTGATTTCCAACACCGAAGATGCGCTCTGTGCCAGCCCCTTTACACTCAGTCTCTTCCCAACTCCTGGCAACCAATGATCTGTAGTTTCTGTCTCTACAGTTTTGCCTTTTGCAGAATGCCAGTGAAATAGAACCATACAGCAGGTAATCTTTGAGGTCTGGCTTCTTTCTCATAACAAATGTATTTATGTTATTGTGTGAATCAAGAGTTCATTTTGTAAAAATTGCTGAATAACATTCTATTGTATGGCTGTATTATAATTTGTGAATCTGTTTACCTCTGAGGCCATCTCAGTTACATCCAGTTTTAGTGATTATGAATAGAGCTACTATAAATATTCACTACAGACCCTTATATGTACAAAGTTTTCAGTTCACTTTTGTAGTTACCTAGAATTGGGATTGCTGGGCCATATTATAACCACATGTTTTTCTTTGTCAAGAAACTGCCAAACTAGTACCATTTTGTATTTCCACAAGCAATAACTGAGTGCTTGTTGCACCACATTTTAACCAGCATTTGGAATTGCTGAGTTAAAAAAATTTTTAAACATTCTAGTAGGTGAATAGAGGTATCTTACTGTGATTTTCATTCTCATTTTCCTGATGATTAGTGACTTGGGCATCTTTTCATATATTTATATTGCCATTTTTATAATTCCTCTGAAAAGTAGCTTTTTGGGGGGTTGTTTTCTTATTGAATTACAACAGTTTTTTATATTCAGACTTTAAGTCCTTTATTGGACATGTGATTTACAAATATTTTCTCCAGCTCTATAGCTTGTTTTGTCATTCTTAAACATGGTTGTTTTCTTGTTTGTTTGTTTGCAAAGCTAAACACTGTAATTTTGATAAGTCCAGTTTATCAATTTTTTCTTTTTGTGGATTATGCTTTTGTTGTTATATCTAAAACATCACTAAATCAAAGATGATGAAAATTTCTATATTTTTCTTCTAGAAACTTGTTTTTTCTATTTTACATTGGGGTGTATGGTCCATTTTGAGTTAATTTTTGCATAAGGTATGACGTCTATGACATGGTTCTTTTTTCCCCCTTTATTTCTTTTGCGTATGTATGTATGTTGAGTTGCTTCAGCACCATTTATTACAAAGAGTATGCTTTCTCCATTGAAGTGCTTTTGCACATTGTTAAAAATCAGTTGATCATTTCTGGCCTCTTCTGTTCCATTGATCTATATATGTATCCTTTTGCCAATTCTACACAGTCTTTATTACTCTAGCTTTATGGTAAATCATAAATTGATATATATATATATATGTAAGTGCATATATACAATGTATAATATACATTATAGTGAATAATGAAGTCACTCAGTCATGTCTGTCTCTTTGCGACCCCATAGACTGTAGCCTGCCAGGCTCCTCCGTCCATGGAGTTTTCAAAGCAAGAATCCTGGAGTGGGTTGCCATTTCCTTCTCCAGGGGATCTTGAGACCCAGGAATCAAACCCAGGTCTCACGCATTGCAGGCAGACTCCTTACCTTCTGAGTCATCAGGGAAGTCCTACCTGTTATATATATATTATAATATATATATATATGTTACCCTGTTTAGTTATAACATCTGAGTCTACTTATGATGATTGTTTTGTCTATTCAGGCCATTATCCTATTGTATTATATGCATTATGCCCAAATTCTCCAACATATCTAGGAGTTCAAAGAGAATTTTTAAATGTTGTGTTTATATTTTATGATCACCTAAGAGTATTCTCAGTCTTGTCATATGTTAGTACTCATGTTTGTTTCTCGGTGAGTTTGCACTAATGAATACCTAAAGTAACAGCATATAATATTAAATGAGTGAAAATTCCTGTTAATTTGCATCTCAAAGTGATAGTAATTGTTCTGCATATATTACTATACTCATATTGATTAATTTTATCAGTTATGTAGGCAAAACTAAGATTTTGTAGTGGTAACATTAATTGGAAAGGTATTTTCACAGAAAAATACTTTGGCTTATGTTAATAATTTGAAACTTTGATTGGACATGATGAAAATGACATAGTGCCAACTAATGAGAAGCCACTAACCTAATATGTAAACTTATTTGCATCAGGTGAAGGATAAATGATGTCATGCTAATTATACAAAAGTAATGCTTCTAGCAGTTTTAACAGAGGAGTAAGAGAATTAAATAATCTACACATAACAATTTCATACTGCAGATGGTTATATTCCTCTGATACAGTTTTTGTCAGCTCAGTCTTAACAGATTATTAGCAGAAATGTGATAGTACAAACTTAAAAAAGAATTTCGTACTAACTAGTATTTTTCCCAGAATTGTGTTTTGGGGTACACTATTGAATGGAAAAATCCAATATTGAATTTGGAGTTAAAAACAATTTCATTGTTTAAAATGAAAGGCAATAACAATAATAACAGCCCAAATTTTAGTCAGACAGTCTCAAAAGTAAATTAAGTCAGTAAGCAAAAGGAATTCTTGCCTTCTCCCTCTTATTTGGAATTGGCACCCAAACCCTTTGAACAGAGGCAGCCTTATGATGTACTTAAGGAGGCAAGCTGGTGATCTATAAGGCACCAGGGCACTTGGCAAAGGAAATAATTAGGACTTGAAATCCATCTAGAGGAAGAAGCACCTTATCTAATTGACACAGAGGTGTCAAATGGGTTAAATGGCAACTCTACTTGAAGAATCCTTTTCTTTGCCAGTTCTGTTGTATCAGTCAAGATACATATTGTTGCAAATCACAGAATAAGTGACAGAGAATGGCTTAAGCAATTAACACATTTATGTGGAGATAGTTCCAGGTTTGGGAAGCTGCTCAATTAAAAAAAAAAATTTATATATATATATATGTATATCTTTCTACTCTGACATCCTTAAGTGTTGAATGTTCATCCTCAGATTTTTCATCTCATGGTAACAAAATTGCTGCTGCAGCTCCAACATCACATGTTCATACAGTTGTATTGAACTCCCATCCCTATTTTTATCAGAAATAGAAATCATTCCCAGGAGTAAATTGCTCCTCCCGCCCCAGCCTAATTTCCCTCAGGTATCATTGGCCAGAACTGGGTCACATAGCCACACTAGCTTCCAAGAGAGCTGGGAGTGAGAGTCTAAAAAAGGAAGAAGAGAATTGGCAAACAACAGTGTCTACCACACACATGAAAGGAAAAGTATCTTTCCTACCATCTGTTTCAAAGGCAACCTCCAAGTCTGATGAGCTTTAAAAAAAAGGGTCTCAACCACTCTCTTCTTTAACTCTGGAATTTCTTTCTTAAACAAGTTTGCAATCTCTATATTGTCACACTCATTCTGACTAATTAGAAAGAAGATAAATTGAGTTAGTGTTAGTTGCTCATTGTATCCAACTCTTTGCAACTCCATGAACTGTAGCCTGTCCAGGGGATTCTCCAGACAAGAATACTGGAGTGGGTTGCCATTCCCTTCTCTAGGGGATCTTCTTGACCTAGGGATCAAACCCAGGTCTCCTGCACTGCAGTTTGATATAAAAATATAGAATAATTTTAGTAATTTGAATGCCTTATCACTTTAAACAGCACCTTTTCAATGAGGACTGGTCTAGCCAGAGGTTAAGAGCTAATCCTGCGGAGGAGGCTTTAATGAATGAACACTAAGTACCTGGGGTAAGTGTAGTCTTTGTACCCAAAGCTTTACCAAGCTTCTTAAGAATTTTTTTTCCTGTACTCCCCCTGCAATCCTGTTTAAGGTGTGCATCTTTTATGTGTGTAGGGTGGAGGAGTGGTTAATCAAGGGAGCAACTACAGGAAACTTCCCTCATCCCCACAATTCCAAAATCAGGGCCAGATTTTGGGCATGCCAGTTACCCAGGGGACTGAGGACGGTCATCCTTTCACCAGATACTGAGGTGTCCTCCAGGCAGAAGGAATAAGTAATAGCACAGCTCCTTGCGATTCCCCTGAGTGACAGCTTGTTCATCCTTCCCTCTCCCCTGCCACTTCTGAGTAGCTCTTTGTACGTGACACTGCCCTAGTGGAGACAGCTCTCTCTGTACCCCAAACAAGACGTCTTGCCTGTCTTCCCTTAGAGTAGGGCTGACAGAGATGATAGGAAGTGTGAGAGCTGAGGGGGGGCTGTGTGGAAGGTGGACACAGACATCAGCGGCCCCTGCAAAGAAGGCATCCCATTCACCATGAGTCTTGCTGGAGCACTAAAAGGGTCCTGTCTTTAACGTGACCTTAGAACCAAAACTTATCCTTACTTTGCCCCAGTGTCTTTTCCTATGATAAGTCATGAGAACTCAGTCAGACTTTTAAGCACAAGAATGACTTTACTACAGTATGGGACCATTAAGCCAAGACTATTTACAAAATACCAGATTTTACCTATCCAGCATAGAAAACTGAGCTCACTTTGCTCCTCAACTCCCCTACCAGGCCACTGGGGCCCTACTTCTCAGGGCTTAGGGACTGGGAATAAAACAAAGAAAGGCACATCCTAATCCTGAGTAAGGCAAAGGTCTTTATGACCGGGCTCTGCAGCTTTTATATTCAGATTTAAAATAGTATGCTAATCATCCTTGAAGTCTGAATTCCTCAATTCTGCCTCTTTCTTAAGCCAAAATGATTTTTGTGGCCAGCAGCCTCAAGTAGAACACTGGAATTTGGAATCAAGGCTCTGATCTCTTTACTTACTAGCTGTAACCTTGAGGAAGTCACTTAAACTCCCTGAGCCTTGCTTTCTTTCCTCATATGAAAAGTCCATAACGGAACCTACAAAAGCTTACTTCACAACATCATTTATTACAAGAATCAAATAGAATAATACACACAAAAGCACTGTGAGCTGTAAAAGGTTCCACACATGTAAACAATTAATGGTTCTTCATAAAAAACTGATGATTAGTTCTGCTCTGCTGTTGCCTCATAGAACCCTAGGGTTCTCTGCTCATTTTTCTCTCTCTTTTACTGGTCATCATCTTTCGTTCTGCTTGATTCATCCTTCCCATCATCTCCCTTCCCCTACTTGTGGAACACACACACAAACCCTATAATTGTTTCACCCATTATTCTAATTCCTGTCAATCAATTTATTATTCATTGCATATTTACACTTCCAAAATAACTGCATTTATATGTAATTTGCTCTTGCCTACACAAAAAGTGGGTACAGTTAAATATGGCATTTAAGGCGATGTGTCAGGTAGGTTTCAATTCAGGAAACAGAAACAACAATAGGTAGTTCAAGCAGAAAGGGATTAAAAACAACAGTGCTTACAAAATTCACTGGGAGTGCTAAAGAAGCTGAAGTTAGGGGCCATCACATGACTCCAGATCTCAAGGTACAGCATGACAGCTGTAGTCCATAGGAAGCTGTCAAACTGCCCCTCAACCCCCTTGACTTTGGTGACAAGAATTTGTGGACTACTGAATGTGGGTTCTGCCTTCACACACACATCAACTCTGTCGCTTAGCAGCAAGAACAGTAATAAGATGGCTTTCACATCACTTTTGCCTTCTAAATCCCACACAGGACATCCCCCTGATAGAATGTAATTAGTATCCAGAAGTCTTATTGCAAGGGAGTGTAAGAAATGTTATATCTTTCTTTCCAGGCCCTAAAATTCAGGAACATACATAGAGGGCTTGGAGGAAGGATCTTTACTTCCAGCTGGCAATAACCTGTCCCAGGGAGTGACTCTGTTCCTTCCAGAATGAACAATGCAACCATGGTCTAAAGAGATCTTGACAGGAGAGGGGAAGAAAAGGTGCACAGATCTTATAGTTAACAGGCTTTACAAATACCTGTTCAGATTTATTTGGGGCAACCCTTTTCTTCGTTTTTAAAACATCCAACTCAGTTCAGTTCAGTTCAGTCACTGAGTCATGTCCGACTCTTTGTGACCCCATGAACCACAGCACGCCAGGACTCCCTGTCCATCACCACCTCCCAGAGTCACCCAAACCCATGTCCATTGTGTCAGTGATGCCATCCAACCATCTCATCCTCTAACATCCCGTTCTCCTCCTGCCCTCAGTCTTTCCCAACATCAGGGTCTTTTCAAATGAGTCAGCTCTCAGCATCAGGTGGCCAAAGTACTGTAGTTTGAGTTTCAACATCAGTTCCTCCAATGCACACCCAGGACTGATCTCCTTTAGGATGGACTAATTGGATCTCCTTGCAGTCCAAGGGACTCTCAAGAGTCTTCTCCAACACCACAGTTCAAAAGCATCAATTCTTCGGTGCTCAGCTTTCTTTATAGTCCAACTCTCACATCCATACACAACTACTGGAAAAACCATAGCCTTGACTGGACGGACCTGTGTTGGCAAAGTAATGTCTCTGCTTTTGAATATGCTATCTAGGTTGGTCATAACTTTCCTTCCAAGGAGTAAGCGTCTTTTAATTTCATGGCTGCAATCACCATCTGTAGTGATTTTGGAGCCCCAGAAAATAAAGTCTGACACTGTTTCCACTGTTCCATCTATTTCCCATGAAGTGATGGGACCAGATGCCATGATCTTCGTTTTCTGAATGTTGAGCTTTAAGCCAACTTTTTCACTCTCCTCTTTCACTTTCATCAAGAGGCTTTTTAGTTCCTCTTCACTTTCTGCCATAAGTGTGATGTCATCTGCATATCTGAGGTTATTGATATTTCTGCCGGCAATCTTGATTCCAGCTTGTGTTTCCTCCAGCCCAGCGTTTCTCATAATGTACTCCGTATATAAGTTAAATAAGCAGGGTGACAATATACAGCTTTGATGGACTCCTTTTCCTATTTGGAATAAGTCTGTTGTTCCATGTCCAGTTATAACTGTTGCTTCCTGACCTGCATATAGGTTTCTCAAGAGGCAGGTCAGATGGTCTGGTATTCCCATCTCTTTCAGAATTTTCCACAGTTTATTGTGATCCACACAGTCAAAGGCTTTGGTATTGTCAATAAAGCAGGTCATAGTAAACACCCTCTTCCAACAACACAAGAGAAGACTCTACACATGGACATCACCAGGTGGTCAATACCGAAATCAGATTTATTATATCCTTTGCAGCCAAAGATGGAGAAGCTCTATCCAGTCAGCAAAAACAAGACCAGGAGCAGACTGTGGCTCAGATCATGAACTCCTTATTGCCAAATTCAGACTTAAATTGAAGAAAGTGGGGAAAACCACTAGACCATTCTGGTATGACTTAAATCAAATCCCTTATGATTATACAGTGGAAGTGAGAAATAGATTTAAGGGACTAGATCTGATAGATAGAGTGCCTGATGAACTATGGATGCAGGTTCGTGACATTGTACAGGAGACAGGGAACAAGACCATCCCCATAGAAAAGAAATGCAAAAAAGCAAAATGGCTGTACAAGGAGGCCTTACAAATAGCTGTGAAAAGAAGAGAAGCGAAAAGCAAGAAAAGGAAAAATATATCCATTTGAATGCAGAGTTCCAAAGAATAGCAAGGAGAGATAAGAAAGCCTTCCTCAGCAATCAATGCAAATAAATAAAGGAAAACAATAGAATGGGAAAGACTAGAGATCTCTTCAAGAAAATTAGAAATACCAAAGGAACATTTCATGGAAAGATGGGCTCAATAAAGGACAGAAATGGTATGGACCTAATAGAAGCAGAAGATATTAAGAAGAGGTGGAAAGAATACACAGTAGAATTGTACAAAAAAGATCTTCATGACCCAGATAATCACGAAGGTGTGATCACTCACACTTACCTAGAGTCAGACATCCTGGAATGTGAAGTCAAGTGGGCCTTAGGAAGCATCACTATGAACAAAGCTAGTGGAGGTGATGAAATTCCAGTTGAGCTATTTCAAATCCTAAAAGATGATGCTGTGAAAGTGCTGCACTCAATATGTCAGCAAATTTGGAAAACTCAGCAGTGGCCACAGGACTGGAAAAGGTCAGTTTTCATTCCAATCCCAAAGGCAATGCCAAAGAATGCTCAAACTACCGCACAATTGCACTCATCTCACACACTAGTAAAGTAATGCTCAAAATTCTCCAAGCCAGGCTTCAGCAATAAATGAACCGTGAACTTCCAGATGTTCAAGCTGGTTTTAGAAAAGGCAGAGGAACCAGAGATCAAATTTCCAACATCCGCTGGATCATGGAAAAAGCAAGAGAGTTCCAGAAAAACATCTATTTCTGCTTTATTGACTATACCAAAGCCTTTGACTGTGTGGATCCAACTCAGAGTAGGAGTTAAAATTTAACTACAGAGTGGAGCCAACCATAAGCAAAAAATATCCCACACTTAGGAAATCTTGCTATGTACCAGACTGTGACGGTCATTGGGGTGTAATAGTGAACAAGACAGAAGCTGTTCCTGTTCTTATGGAAGTTTGGGGCAAGTTGGATAACAGAAGCATCAGATTGACTACCCAGGTTCAAAGCCTGCCTCCCCCACTTATTAGCTGTGTGAACTTGGACAGGTTACTTGTCTAAGTCCCAGTTACCTCATCTGTAAGGTATAATCAAAGAACCTACTTAACTGAGATTCCATGAAAATTAAGTGGTATAATGAATGCAGAGTGCTAAGCATACTGTCTGGTACGTGGTAGGGTCTGAATAAACATTGATGAAGAAGGTGAGCAAATCAAAAGGCAGTCACAATGCAGGACACAGTGATAATGCTGTGATACAAGAAAAACAGTACTTGTGAGGAGAGGCATTCACTCACACCCATGGGGCTCAAAGAAGGCTCTGGAAGTAGATTAAGTAGATTCAAGTTTGCATCTACTGGCTAAGAGAGGGCATGCTACATTTGAAGCCTAAAAGAAGTTCCATATGGCTGGAGTAAAGAGATAGGGTGCGGAGGGGGGGCAATTAGGAACCAGATCCTGAGACAACTTGTTAGATGCTTAAGAGTTTGGATAGTATTCTAAGGGTCATGGGAAGCCACCGAAGGAGTCAAAGCTAGAGAGTGATACGGTTTGATTTATATTTTACAGAAATATCCCTTTGGCTGGAATATGAAAGATGCCTTAGGGGAGGGAAAGATTACTGGCAGGAAGTCCAGCCAGAATTCTTTTATAATTAGAGAGAAAGAGAGAGAAAGGTGGCCTGAAGCTGAAAAATAGCAGAAAGATAAAGGAAAATGGAACAATTCTGGAGATATTTAGAAAGTAATTGGCTGGAAAGTAAGATACACAGTTTTTTTCCTGTATCTTCCTTTGTCTTGCTTTATTCATTTCTTTGTTCACTTAAATTGAGAAACAAGGGCTTCCCTGGTGGTCCAGTGGCTAAGACTTCGTGCTCCCAAAGCAGGGAGCCCAGGTTCTATCCCTGGTCAAGGAACTAGATCCCATACACCACAACCACAAAATCCCACATGCCGCAGCAAACAGTGAAGATGCCATGTGCCACAGCTAAGATTGGGCGCAGCCAAGTCAAAAAAATCAAATTGGGAAACAAAAATTCTTTAGCAAACTTATTTTCTTAGATAACAGATCAGTGCTATAACAGTGGTCTCCATGTGCAGATAACCCATCCTAGTTATTTAACATAGAAGACATTAGTATTGAAAATTTAGGACATGGGAAAAAAAAAGGTGGAGTGGGGCCTGTATTTGCATTTGGCTTTTGCTTTGGTGACCTTCAAATTCTGCAGCATAGTTTAGTGATCACCATCCATTTTCTTGTTAGCATTGTCTTTTTTTTTTTTTTAAGTGAAATATAAAGGGGAATTCCCTGGCGGTGCAGTGATTAAGGCTCCATGCTTTCACTGCCGAGGGCCAGATTCAGCCCCTGGTCAGGGAACTAAGATCCCACAAGTCGCATGGTGCATCCAAAATAATAATAATAATGGGATATAATTGACATATAACATTATATTAGGGATTTCCCTGGTGGTCCAGTGGTTAGGGCTTTGTGCTTCCACTGCATGGGGTGCAAGTTTGATCCCTGGTTGGGGAACTAAGATCCTGTAAAAACAACAGCAGACCAAAAAAATACATTGTAGTCATTTCAGGTACAACATAATGATTTGATTATATGCATGCATTGCAAAATGATCACAGTAAGTCTAGTTAACATCTGTCCCCATACATAGTTACAAAAAAATTTTTTTTCTTTTGATGAGAACTGTTGAGATGTACTCTCCCAGCAGCTTTCAAATATGCAATACATTATTGTTAACTATAGTTACCATGCTATTCGTCACATCCCAGGATAATCTTTAATCTGAGCTACATCTCTAGAGCCGTCAAAGAGGTAATAAAAAGTATCCTGCCACACCATCTTTGCACTCCTTGTCTAGTTCGTACACCTGTTTTTCCTGGGGAAGTTTGATTTTGGGGTGTTTGGGATGTTAGAAGTGGAACCTCCACTTGTTTTCTACATCTCCGAAATTTGAGGAATGATGGGATTGAAATTCTGGGTTCTATCTGACTTAACCAAATTGTGAGGTATTGATGTAATGGAAAAAATATTTTGTATTTTAAGTCCTCCATCCTTTATTTAATGCTCCCTTGAGCCAAATGTGTTTTCCATTTGGGTGACTTAAAGGAGGGAGGCAGAGATAGTCTCAGATGTCATTTCAGGGAATTATTTTACTTCTTAATCAATTATACTTCTTGCTAAATCTGTTAGAACTGATTTTCCTACCTCCCATTTCTCTTGGGAAAACTTTATGATAAGTAGTGAAATCTTTGGTCTCAAGATGAAAGCAGTGACTCGTATGTGCCCTTCACCCCATTATCTGAAAGAAGCCATGATAAATAAAGCAGCAAATTTCTGAACTAGTTGAAGAAATTTTTTATTTTTAATGGTATACAATGCTTTTTTGGTTATAAAGACCCATGTACATTTTTTTTCTTTCACTGTAGTGCCAGAAGAATTGGTATGTTTATAATTGATAATCAGGTTTTAAAATTTGGAAACATCTTTTGTTTTTGAAACATGATTAGAATAATTAGAGAAATTACAAGTCTGAATAAGAGTCTGGGGATTTAGAGCTGGAGAAAGGGGGATCTTAATTTTTAGGATATTTTTCACCCCAGAGACATAAAAATATTTGCTTGTAAGGAAAATGAGAGAATAAAACCAGTCACTTTAGCTGTATCCCTGAAGATGTTTATTTTGAAGAGAAGTGGAGAAAGCAGAGAAAACTATAGAAATGTGGAGAAGTGAAGAGAATCCCAAGGAGTCATGGTTTTCTCAGAATAATATGTTTTTTTCTCATAATCATATTTTTACCAAGAAACATGAAATATTCAATATCTAACATGATCCCGGGAACTAGGGAGCTATATTTGTGTGTGTGACTTTGTGCACTTCCTATAAAGGATGATTCCTAATATTACTTAGGAACCCAGCTTCATAAACATGGAATTGTTTTACCCTGACTTGTGATGTGTGTAAAAACAAAAAATGTTAGTCGCATCCAACTCTTTGGGACCCCAAGGACTGTAGCCTGCCTCTGTCCATGGAATTCTCCAGGCGAAAATGCTGGAGTGGGTTGCCATTCCTTTACTCTAGGGATCTTTCCAATCCAGGGATTGAACCCAGGTCTCCCAGGCAGATTCTTTATCATCTGAGCCACCATGGATGATTAACCCAGACTAAGTAAATAGGGAGATACGTGAGCATACATACCCACTCTGCTAGACTTCACATATGCACATTTCAAATCAGACTCAACAGACACTTTAGCTTGCCCATCAGAATAGATATTTATTGCTAGGAATGTTCTGGGTTGGACTATGTGCCTTGAGCCTTTTGGAAACTGAACTGGCTGGAGCAGATTGCAAGGTTTAGGCTGTAGGAGAATGACTCAGGTTCTTTTTCAGCCTAAAGCAATTACCCAGCTGTTGGGAAGTTGAAATATTGAACCAAATTATATTACCTAAGTTAAAATAAACACCCCTGAGAATAGATCATGATATATACTAAGGTACATGTATTATGCAATGATTAACATTCCTATTAGTATTTCTATATCTTGTGAACCAGCCTTGGAATCTTCCCTGAGAATAAGTTTGTTGTTAGTATGTTTTTTTGGTATTTCTTTTCATTGGTTGAGATATATATACACTATTAGCACATTAGCACATTCCCAAAGTCATTACCCTGTAAGATTGGAACTCGCAGAAACACCCTTGATAAAGTCATCAACAGAATAATTAAATGCTCAAAAACAATAAGTATTTTGTATATAACAACTACAGAGTTTAGCCTAAAGCTGATGATATGCTTTAAAAAAAAAACTCATTTATTCTCACATGGTCTTATTTAAACCATATAGAACCCCTGTAAATACACAGGACATGTATTATATATAGTACAGCAGTCCCCCCTTATCAATGGGGGATACGCCAAGACTCCCAGTGGATGCCTGAAACTGAAGATAGTATTGAATCCTATATATACTATATTTTACCCTATATGTGAATACCTATGATAAAATTTAATTTATAAATTAGGCACAGTAAGAGATTAACAACAATAATAATATAAAATAGCTACAACAATATACTGTAATAAAAATTATGTGAATGTGGTCCCTCTCTCAAAAATTTCTTCTTGTGCTGTATTACCCTTCTTGTGATGATGTAACATAATGAAACACATGATGAGATGAAGTGAAGTGAATGACCGAGCATTAGGCTACTATTGACATTCTGAGGATTTTTCCGAAGAAGGATTGTCTGCTTTGGATGATCCTGGATCATCATTTGGTTGTCAGGAACAGATTTTGTTGGTGGTTGGGGGTCCCAGAAAGATGGAGCCAGAGGGCACACGATTTCATCCTGCTAATCAAAACAGCATGTAAGTCAAAACTTATGAATTGTTTATCTCTAGAATTTTCCATTTAATATTTTCAGACCAACATTGACCATAAGTAGCTGAAACCAGGGATGAGGGTGGACCACTGTATCTCCAGTCTTAGCAATAAATGACCCAAAGCCAAACAATTGGCAAGTGGCAGAACCAAGATTTGTTTTCAGTGTTTTTCTGTTTCAGTTCCAGAGCCCTCTTTGGGGATACACAAATTAGAGATCCTCAGCAAAGAAAATTACAAGAGTCAATTAGAATCACAACCAATTAATCTAATCTATAGAATTTAAACTATGCCTTAAGACATAACCTACAAGACTAAACATATTTATTGCATTGTATTACAAATTCACGTTTCATTGTTACTCTCTGAGCATTTTGTATTTAATTCATCAGTGAATATTTACTGACCACTATTCTGTGTGGGAATATTGAATTAGACGTTGTTTTCTTTCCTTTTATTAAAATTAACTTGTAGAGTGAATGCCCAGTCATTCCAGCAAGTATTTTGTTGCCTACTGTTCCATTTTTCCTCTATAGAGGAGGGGAAGGCCTGAAGGCTTGGTAAGGCGATTCTCTGTTCTTCAAACGCTGTTACAAAGTTCCATTTATAAAATGGGTATCACTTATTGACCATCTACTATATGCTAGGTGTTCTACATATATTACTGGTAACCTTCACATCTCTGTGGTTTGGTGTGGGTATGCTGCTGCTGCTGCTAAGTAGCTTCAGTCATGTCCGACTCTTAGCAACCCCATGGACTGCAGCCCACCAGGCTCCTCTGTCCATGGGATTTTCCAGGCAGGAGTACTAGAGTCAGTTGCCATTGCCTTCTCCTTGGTGTGGGTATAGTCATCCTTATTTTTATGAATGTATAAAAATGTCCAGACATACCTCAGAGATATTGCAAGTTTGGTTCTAGACTACCCCAATAAAGGAATATGGCAATAAAGTGAGTCACATGGATTTTTTTTTTTTGGTTTCTCAAAGCATATAAAATTCATGTTTACACTGTACTGTGGTCAGTTATGGAGAAGGCAATGGCACCCTACTCCAGTACTCTTGCCTGGAAAATCCCATGGATGGAGGACCCTGGTAGGCTCCAGTCCATGGGGTCGCTAAGAGTCGGACATGACTAAATGACTTCACTTTCACTTTTCACTTTCATGCATTGGAGAAGGAAATGGCAACCCACTCCAGTATTCTTGCCTGGAGAATTCCAGGGATGAGGGAGCCTGGTGGGCTGCCGTCTATGGGGTTGCACAGAGTCGGACACAACTGAATCGACTTAGCAGCAGCAGCAGCATGGTCAGTTAACTTTGAAATTGCATTATGTCTTAAAAATGTACATGCCTTAATTTTTAAAAATGCTTTTTTTGGCTTAAAAAAATGATAGCCATCATCTGTACCTTCAGCAAGTCATAAAGTTTTTGCTGATGGAGGGTCTTGGATGCCGATAGCTGCTGACTGATCAAGGTGGTGATTGCTGAGGTTGGGGTGGCTCTGGCAGCTTTTTGAAATAAGACAGCAATGGAGTTTGCTACATCAGTCGACCCTTCCTTTCACCCGAACACTTACAGGCCACTGGAGAGTTATTAATTGGCCTAATTTCAATGTTATTGTGTCTCAGGAAATAAGGAGGCCTGAGGAGAGGGAGGGAGATGAGCATTCAGAACACAGATTTATCATTTAAGTTTGCCATCTCACATGGTGTGGTTCATAGTGCTCCTAAACAATTACCATAGACAACTGATTGCACATCGCTGTCATAAATATAATAATGATGGAAAAGCTTGAATATGGTGACACAGAGACCTGATGTGAGCAAATGCTGTTGGAAAAAACGGTATGGGTACACATTGCTCAACTCAAGGTTACCACAAACTTTCAATCTGCAGAAGAAACAGTCTCTGTGAAGTTCAGCAAAACAAGGTATGCCTGTACAGCGTAGCAGTGAAACCAGACGAGATAGCCTTGGATCAACAGCAGGGCCTTCAGTTAAAAGTACCTGGGATTGAACCTAGCTCCACACTTACTCCTACCAGTTATTTCATTTCTGTCTTCTCCCTTACGCGCATCTCTAAAATGGGATAAAATTATTTGAACTCACAGAATTTTGGTGTTAAATGAATTAACATCTGTAGATGGCTTATAGTGCCAGGGCTTGTTGATAGTGAATGTCAGCTGTTCATTTGGTGTGTCCTGGAGCTGAGTCTGAGCACCTCTTTTTCTTCTTTTTATGTATATCTGTTACTCCCAAAGTGACCTCATTTACTCCCATGGTTTTAAATATAAAACTATACTGATGACTCCAAAATTTATATTTCCTGCCAAAACGATACTTTTCAAGTGTAAGTCATCTCATGTCACTTCTCCATTCAAAACCCTCCAGTGACTTCTTATCTCTGAAAAAGCCAAAGCCCTAACAAGGGCCTGTAAGGCCCTATCTGATCTGTCCTACTTTTCCAATCTATCTCCCACCATTTTCCACTCACTTTCTTTGCTCCAGCCGTACGGGTGTGCTTGTTGAAGACTCCCAAACACTCTTGCTCCTCAGGCTCTTTGCATCGGGCTTCCCTGGTGGCTCAGCTGGTAAAGACTCCACCTGCAATGTGGGAGACCTGGGTTTGATTCCTAGGTTGGGAAGATCCCCTGCAGAAGGGAATGGCTACTTCCCTTCCATGGAATTCCATGGACTGTATAGTCCATGGGGTCCAAAAGAGTTGGACACGACTGAGCGACTTTCACTTTCACTTTCTTTCAGGTTATGTTCTTCCCCAGATATTCAAATGACACATTCCTTCACTTCTTTCAGGTCTTTGCTCAGATCCCGTCTTACTGGAGAGGCCGTCTATGACCACTTAAATAAAGGAGGGTTTCCCTTTCTTTTTCTTCTCACCTAGCTTTTTTTTCCTTCCCATTGTGATGTCTGTTGTCATTGTTGTTCTTCAGTTGCTAAGTTGTGTTCGACGTTTTGCGAGCCCATTGACTGTAGCCTGCCAGGATCCTCTGTCCCTGGGGTTTCCAAGGCAAGAATACTGGAGTGGGTTGCCATTTCCTTCTCCAGGAGATCTTCCCAACCTAGGGATCAAACCTGCATTTCCTGCATCAGCAGGCAGATTCTTTACCACCAGAGAAGCCTATGGTATCTATTACCATTATGTTTATTTTGTTTTTTAATGATCTGTTTTGCCCTCTAGAATGTGAGCTGTATTAAAGGAGGAACTTTGGTTTGTTCACAGCCCCTAAATCAAGTGCCTGGCACATGGCAAATAAATATTTTTTGTTCAGCTAGTAAGTATCAGAGTTTCAAACCCAAGTCAGGCCCCCCTAAACATCTCCTGCTTGTCTACCGCACTAGTCTGTATCCCATATCAGGAAGGATACAAAACCATTAAAATATAATCAATTCTGATGTCTTTAACATGTCTTTAAACTAGAAATTTTATGCACATTAAGATTGATTTGCTGTTCAGTATAACAAATATTTACTGTACACCACAAATACATGCTCTTAAATAAGAAACAATGACCAACCCATTAAAATAAGTAGAAATTTACCTAAGAATCTAGAAGCCCCAGAAAGGTAAATATTTGTACTTATGGATCTCTAAGTTCAGAGTTATTACATGCAACTAAAACTAATACAATGGTATATGTCAATTATATCTCATTTTTTAATGCCATTTAAAAAAAATCTCGAGTTATTAGGTCTATTTTTTGTATCAGACTAGAACACCTGGTCATCCCTGAAACTTTCTTTCCCCATCTTTCTCATTCTCCATCTACGCATTTACTTAAGCCAAATTTCTAGACACTTTTTTAGATTGTTCTTTCTCCCTTCCTTCACATCTAGTTCATTTGCAAAGATTGTAAACTTTACCAACAAAATTTATCCCGAGACCATTTTATTCTCATCAGCTTTACCTCTGTAAAACCTAGGCCAAGGACAACTCCACCTGCCAACCCACCAGCGGGATTTCCTAAGTGCTTTCCTTGTCTTCCCATTTTCCACTGAGAAGCCAGAGTGATCTTATAAAAATGTAAATTACTTGTCATTTCCCTGCCTAAAAGCTTCAGTGGTTTCCTTTTGTTATTCCTCTCTAAGTTATTTCTTTTAGAAAAACATCCAAACCCTACCCTAGCCTACAAGCCCTACTTGATTTGGTCCTGATCACCAGTCCAATCTTCTCTCTTCGCATTTTCCCCATTATTCATACACTCAAGTCTCTCTGGCCTTTCATTTCTCGGAGGACAATGAACCCCTCCTTGCCCCAGAATATTTATACTAGCAACTCCTTGTCATTTAGGTCACAGTTTAAATTTCACCACCGCAGAGAGGCCTTCCCTAACTTCTTCATTTCAATTAGTCCCCTCTCCTCGTTCACCCATTGTTCTGTCAGAGAGTGAACTGCATTCACTTATTGTGCGTGGCACAATCACCATGTAATATGTTCCTTCTCTGTTTATTGTCTGTCTCTTTCCAGTAGAATGTAAACTTGATGAAGACTGAGACTTTGCTTTATCAGCAGGGTTTATATCAGAGTCTAACACATCGTGGACACTCAAACACTTATGAATGGGTAAATCTTTGTCTGAATTTTGATAGCTTATGTAAGATCACAATAGTTTTAAACACAGCTTTAGTAACTCTGTGACATCCGTGTTTTCATTGCTTCAAGGCACAAAAGGAGCAGTATGCCAGGAGAAGGATTCAGCTTCCTCCTATATCTTGGCAACCACTTGGTCAAGCTCTGGACTCAGTTCAGTAGTTCAAAACCATGAGATAAGGGGGGAAAGACAAGAAGAAGTAAATACTCCCCAGTTGATCAATTGTCATTTCTCACTTAAAATTTTGAGAGGGAGAGAAAGAGAACAAGTTCTTAAAATCAAACACGTTTGGAGCTGGAAATGTTGGAGAAAGTTGATGTCGACAGAAAAAAAAATGTTCGATTAGGGGAGGAAAACTAATTCAGAAGGAGAAAAGAGAAAGGGTTCACACCGTGCTGATCGTTGCCTGTTGGAGTGTTCAGAGTTGGGCTTGGGTACCACATCTTGATTTGTAGATAAACACTAAGGAAGAGAGGGTGAGGTGGGGTAGGGTCAGAGAAAGGGGGGAGACGGAGACCAGCTCGAGAGACGCGAAAGAAGCTAGAAGGAAAGCAGAACGGAGCTTAGCATATACAAAGGCAGCCTCGGATCTTGCCGGAGCTGCAAGCGTTAAAGGGAGGCGGGGAGTGACGCGGTTTGCGTCTGGAGCGGCTCCTCGGAGTCCACAGCATCCACCGCCGGAGCCTCGCCTTCCTTTCTCCCTCTGCAGACACATCGAGACACAAAAAGAGAAGCGACCCCTGGGCCAGCGCGAGGGACCCGCCCGCGCCATGACCGAGACCACCAAGACGCACGTTATCTTGCTCGCCTGCGGCAGCTTCAATCCCATCACCAAAGGGCACATTCAGATGTTCGGTGAGTCCTCCCGCCCACCCCCGAGACAGCTTCCGCCTCTCTCCTTTCCCCGGCACCTGTGTTTTCCAGGGCGTGTGACGGTTTGGCGAGTGCCCATCCGGAGGGGTGTGCTGGCTGATCCAGCTGGTGAGAGGTCAGCTCCTCTATCCTGGGCTCCCGGCAGGGGATGCCAGCTGCTCTTTCGAGGCGTCACTCGCTCGGGCCAGACCCGGCTTGCTGGGGGGCCATGGGGTGGGGGATGGGAGGGGCTGGAGGCGAGTGTTGTTTTGGGTTGGGTGGGAGGTCGAGGTTTGAGGGCTGGGGTGCGGTGGTTCGTTTGGAGACTTGGCGAATGAGGATCCGGATGGGGGAAGAGGCTGGGGCGCGGAGAAGGTAGAAGGGGGTCGGAGATAACGTGCTATTTGTTTAGGTTGGGCTGAAAGCTCGAAGGAGTTAATGATGTATAGGCTTCGGAGACACAAACACACACACACAACACACCAGGAACTGGGCTGGGCTCAAGGAGATTCGTTTATGGTTTGGCTGATGGTTTGGGGGGCGGCCCGGGGCAAATGTTTGAGGGTTGTGAACCGTGTATTACCCGCGCGAGGCGGAAGGCTTAGTGAATGTGGAGGTGGGGGGACAGGGGTCGGGGGCCTGGTCTCCGCTGCCGGGACCAGTCGCCTAGGAAGGGGAGGAGGCGGGGCGGTCGCTGCGGGCGGCCCTCTGCGAGCCGGTGTTGAAGGATGGGGCCCAAGTTGGCTGAGGCTCTGCCCAGGGCGGTGATGGCACCCGCGAGGCTTGCGTTGTGCGAGTGTGTGTATGTGTGTGTGTGTGTGTGTGTGTGTGTGTGCGCGCGCGCGTGTGTTGTGTGTTGGGGCGGGGGGAGAGGGCATTGTCGCGCGTTTTTTTTCAGAGGCTTTGGGGCGAAGAGAGAGACGGAGCGAACCGGGGCTCCTGGCTGTTGGGTTGGGATGCAGAAGTGGCGAGGGAAAGGTGATCCTTGCCTGGGGGCGGTCTCGGGCCACCGATGCTGCTCGGGTGCTGGTGCTGGAGGACCCGAAGGTGCCGGGGCGTGCGCGTTTAGACTCCGAGGAAGGGACGCGGAGGCCACTGTAGTAGCAAGGATTGAGAAGTTAGAAGTTGGGGTGCTTTTTTTCTGGCACTGAGGGAAGAGGAAAGCGAGTGGGCCGGGGGTGGATGAATGAAGGACAGGAGGCCTCAACCCGGCCGGCCAGCGAGGCGCTGTCCGGAGACGGTGGTGCTGAAACGCAGGGTGCGCCGGAGCTGCCGGCCGACACACGTGTTTACCCCGAGCCTGAGGAATGCGTGGGCCCTCCTAAGGGCTGTTTAATGAAAGCCACGATGTATCGGTAAAGACAGGGCAAGGTGGCTTCGAAGAAAAAATATTCCTCTTTTAAACTAACAGGTGAGTTGAACTGGGCACCCCTAATAAAAACCTCATGAAAAGAGTATACTTTGAGCAGAGAGCGCATCGTATAGGCACATTCATAGGATTCTAGGAGGGAGACTGAGGTAGCCATCTCTTCCTCACCGCGGTACTTTCACTTTTAAAAGCGTTGAGTCAGGAGCTGGTGCCAACTTACCTATTAAAGACTGTTGTTCAAGCATGAGGGTAGAGCAGAGCAAGTCATCAGCCTTCTAAGACAGTATCAGTGCCCTGGGAACACTCTCTTTTCACCTTCTTTTGATTTTGGTGTCTTCAGTCCTGTTCTTCTTCTCTGTGAGTCTTTACTCTAGCCATTTTATGTTGCTATACTTTATTCCTCTCAGTTACTCAGAGAGAGGGGACTTTCCTGTGGAATTCCGTGGCTCTAGAAATTTTTAGTGGGCCAGCAGGTACTCTCCCTTTCTTCCTGGAGCCAAGGATGTACTTAATTCCACTTGTTTTGTATTGCAAAAGGGGCAGATTTAGATTGAGAACAAAGGATTTTGCCTTGAGGCTTTGTTAAGTTGCTGCTGACCTACCAATTCTCCGTGACTTTAGAGGAGAGAATATAAGGAAATAAATATGGATTACAGCAGAGAGGTTTAGACTTTTTGACAGTAGTGATTTTTGCTTGCCAGTGGAACTGAGGAAGAGGAGAGAATATCTGTCAACAAAGCCTTTTGAGTGTCCATTATGTGTAGTCCAGAGAGCAACGTCAAAGAGGATATGGTGTGCCCACTGTGGCTTTAAGGAGCTTATAACCTAATGAAGGATTTAGCACATATACATTGAAAAGGGAACAAGAACCCAAAGTACATATTAAGCTATTTTTTGTAGACTCTCTTATGGGAATCTTTGAGCTAGTGATAAGTTTTGTTAATTTATTTTTGTAAAGCAGCTTCTGATTTACAAAGCATTTCCATTGTGTATGTCTCTTATTCCTAATAAGAAGCTTATAAGAAAGGCATCATTATCTCCATTTTACAAACAAGAAACTGATGTTCAGAGGCCAAGTGGCTCTCTTAAGTAGCTTAAGTGACATGGAGAGTGGGTGGCAGAAATGAGACTTGAACCCCACATTTCAGATTCCTCTTGAATAGGCCTTTGCACTGTACCAAAAGCAGAAAGAAGCGCTCACTAATCTTCTGACTGTATAATTCCATGAACTCTATTTTCTTCAAGCATATACTAACAGATTAGAATTAAATTTGCCATCAACTAAGTAAGTTTCCTAAATATGCATTTCCTTAAGAGCTCTTCCCCATTTCTAAAGAAACCAATCATCCATGATCTATTTTCTCCTTTTAAATGACTTTTAAAAAATTTCCCCCAACAATACAGAATTAATGCAATAAAATGATCAAACTTCTTAAAGATTCTTGAAATTAGTAATAGAAAAACTTTTAAAAGACCCAAACAAGGACTTCCCTGGTGGTCCAGTGACTAAGACCCTGCCATCCCAATGCAGAGTGCCTGGATTCCATCCCTGGTCAGAGAACTAGATCCCACGTACTACACCTGAGTTCACATGCTGCAACTAAAAGAACCTGCATGCCCCAGTGAAGATCGAAAATCCCATAGGCTGCAAATAAGACCCGCCGCAGTCAAATAAAAAAAGATTCCCCCATAGCTCAGAGGTAAAAAAAAAAATCCACCTGCAGTACACGAGACGTGGCAGGAGCCTCAACAGGAGCTGCAGGTTCAATCCCTGGGTCAGGAAGATCCCCTGGAGGAGGGAATGACAACCCACTCCAGTATTCTTGCCTGGGAAATCCATGGACAGAGGGCTACAGTCCGTGGGGTTGCAAAAGAATCAAATATGGCTGAGAGACTAAACAACAAACAGCAAAAAATAAATTTAATTAAAGACCCAATAGGACTTTGAAATTAGACACCTTTAAGAGGGCTCCTATATTTTGAAATCCAGTTTTGCTCACCGAAGAAAAAAGAGACTGTAAACAAACAAACAAAAAAGTGACATTCAGAACTAAAAACTCACTCTTCATCTCTGTGAAGTAGTACTTGTACAGTTCTCAATATGTATAAAATATTTCAGAATGAACTTGTCCTTTGATTCTGAAAGGGGAATTGATATTATTCTTGTTTATGACTATGGAAACATGTAAGAAAAGATCAGTATTTGTGATAGAGATATTTGACACCTATATACTTAACTGTAACTAAAATGCTTTCAGGGATGAATAAAAGGTTTTGGCAAAGTAGACCCCTAAACCCATGGTGTCTTATTTCATGTCTGCCTTATTACATACAAAAATAACATGAGGCTAGAAAGTCTCTCTTTTTCTTTTTAACCTGTAAATTCTTAGTTATTAAGCATGAGAGATTATATTTCAGTAAAACTTTCTTTGCATTTGTATTGCCATGTTTGTCAATAAATATGCCAGTGAGAGATCTCTGGGTCAGGAAGATCCCCTGGAGGAGGCAACAGCAACCCACTCCAGTATTTTTGCCTGGAGAATCCCCATGGACAGAGGGGCCTGGTGGCCTACAGTCCATGGGGCCGCAAAGAGTTGGACATGACTGAAGCGACTTGGCACACATGCATGCATGAATGCTAGTGGGAGATCAGATAGTAAGTTTAAACAGAAAAGTAAGGAAAGACTGATCAGATTAACTTCCATGAAAAGTAAAGGAATTGAGGGACTTGATCACAGAAGAAATGTGTCCTGTTTATTTGATGAGTGCAAAATAATTGGATTTTCCAGTTTTTCTGCTTCAAAATATTTTTGAATTGAACAGTTGGGTTTTTTGAAAAGAGACATAATCCAATTCTGTTTCTCTTGAAAGCTAATGAAGACGACTTTCTACTTGCTGTGAAATTGGAATTGCAGCCCCTATTGCTACAGCTAGAACCATACGAAAAATTAATTTGAGTTGCTACCAATATGTAGCTGCTGCTGCTGCTGTAAGTCGCTTCAGTCGTGTCCGACTCTGTGCGACCCCATAGACAGCAGCCCACCAGGCTCCCCTGTCCCTGGGATTCTCAAGGCAAGAACACTGGAGTGGGTTGCCATTTCCTTCTCCAATGCATAAAAGTGAAAAGTGAAAATGAAGTCGCTCAGTCGTGTCCGACTCTTAGCAACCCCATGGACTGCAGCCTACCAGGCTCTTCCGTCACAGTCTAAAATCAAGAAATTATTTAGTGTGTTTGAAATGCATTTTTTAAAAAAGATCATTAAGCAGTATGGCTCATTAAGTGGTGCTTTTGCACCACTATTTGATACCACCCTATAAGTTAAACTGGATAGTGTTATCATCATTCTTTTATAAACAACAAAGCAGAGGAACAGGTTTAGGTCATTTGTTCACAATCATAAAGCAAAAGTCAAATAGAATCAATTTCCTGATATACAGACTCTGTATCTCACCAAAGATGCTTTTTTATTCCTTTAATTACAACAGCATTTATGAAAAGAGGAGCCATTGAACTTAGTTATCAACAAAGGGTAATGAGAACTTTATAAATTGTTTACCTTTGCAAAACAAACCACCAACAAAATATATTCAGTAGAGATATCTGTTCCCAATATCTTATGCTTATAATAAGGAAAAAGTGAAAGTGAAAGCCTCAGTCATGTTTGACTCTCTGTGACCCCATGAACTGTAGTCTACCAGGCTCCTCTGTCCATGGAATTCTCCAAGCCAGGATACTGGAGTGGGTAGCTGTTCCCTTCTCCAAGGAATCTTCCCAACCCAAGTCTCCCACATTGCAGGCGGATTCTTTACCATCTGAGCCACCAAGGAAGTCTTATAATGAGGACAAGTTATTTCTTTTCTCAGTATTTGTGTATTGTCCATTTAACTGTGTGGCTGGGACATTTCTTTCACCATTTCTCCTCCTTCTCCACTCTTCTATTACCACAACTAGTTCCTACTCATCCTTCAGATTTTAGCCTCAGCAGAACTTCCTCAGGGAACCTCCACTGACTCCTATATTAATTGTGGTTACCTGACATTTGATCCTGCATAACTTTATATTTTCCATGTCATAACTCTAATCTCGTTCTTTGTTTCATGACTATTTCCCATGCTAGACAATAAACTTTACTGAGACAGAAACTATGCTTGGTTTAACTATTGATTTACTGACTAGTACCTAACATGGAATAGGCTCTCCATAATATGGGGTTGGGGCTTCCCTGGTAGCTCAGCTGGTAAAGAATCCACCTGCAATACAGGTGACCCAAGTTCAATTCCTGGGTCAGGAAGTTCCCCTGGAGAAGGAATCTGCTACCCACTTCAGTATTCTTGGGCTTCCCTGGGGGCTCAGACAATAAAGAATCCACCTGCAGTGTGGGAGACCTGGGTTTGATCACTGGGCTGGGAAGATCCCCTGGAGGAAGGCATGGCAACCCACTCCAGTATTCTTGCCTGGAGAATCCCCATGGACAGAGGAGCCTGGGGGGCTAGAGTCCACGGGATCACAAAGAGTCAGACACAACTGAGCGACTAAGCACAGCACAGCTGCATTTGGGATTGGCCAAAAAGTTCATTTGAGTTTTTGTATGATGTTCCAGAAAAACCTGAACAAACTCTTTGGCCAACCCAATAGTATAATATAATAACAATTGGAAAAAGCAAGTCTTTGCTTCATAATAGTTGTTGAATTTAAAAAAAAAAAAATGAATGTGTAGAATGTTGTTCCTGGTGGAGGAATCAAGCATGCATAAGGTCTGGGGTGATGAGATAGAGAGCCATGACATATTAGAACAAAAGAGCTCAGGAGGATTCAAGATGTGGGGGGTAGTAAGAGATAAGACTGGAAAGTTAGGTGGAATTCTGATCAATCATGAAGACTTTATGTCCTATTAAAGAATTTAGAGTTTATGCCAATGCCAATGACAAATGTTGCATTTTTTAAGAAAAGGGATGTAATAATCATATTCATGAAATTGTGATTTAATTGAATTTTGAATATAAATTGGTGAAGGGAAAGGATGGAGATGTGGTGACCAGCTAGGAACCTATTTCAGCAGTACAGAGTTCGAGTCAGAAAAGACTATTACCTTGCCCAGGTTGGTGGGGTTTGGGATGGAGAGTGAATGTGTATTTAAAAATATTTAGAAGGTAAAAGATCCTTATTTTGTGATTTGATGGGTAGGTGATGGCAAAATAGTCTAGTGTAATTGGCAGGTTTTAATCCAAGGTGGATGGATAAAGAACATTATGGAAAAGAAGCAGGTTTGGGTTTGGTGAGGAAAGTGAAGATTCATATTTCCTACTCTAAAATTTTGGGAATATGCATTCTAACCAAATATTAATACTAATGCCAAAGAAAGTGAAAGTCATTCAGTCATGTCTGACTCTGCAACCCTGTGGACTATAGCCTGCCAACTTCCTCTGGCCTTGGAATCTCCAGGCAAAATACTGGACTGGGTTGCCATTCCCTTCTCCAGGGGGTCTTCCTAACCCATGGATTGAGCCTGGGTCTCCTGCGTTGTAGGCAGATTTCTTTGCTGTCTGAGCCACCAGGGAAGCCTAATGCAAAAGAAGGAAATACTTAAATTCAAAGGTTCTTTGTAGCCTAAGACATCTGAAACTTCAAATGAAAACTCCCAGTAGGTTCCATTTGGATTATTCAAAGCTCTTCATTCAAGAAATATATTGAAATTCATTAACATTATGGAAATAAAAAGATAAAGAGTTTGCTAGCTTTTTTATAACCCTAAAGTTGACTCTTTTGTAATGTTGAGGCTGTGAAACTGAAAACAGTTGATGCAGTTCAAAAGACCATTCCAAAACTTACCCATCATTGTGATGAGAGCTGTAATAATATAATATAAGGCTGACCAAAAATCTCATTCAGGTTTTTTCATACAGTGTTGCGAAAAACCCAAGCAAACTTTTTGGCCAACCTAATACATTTAGGTGGATGCTTGGAAATTCTAATTCACTGGTAAGTTGAAGGTTCAATAATGGAAACACATGCGTCACTCATGGTAGTTTCATTGGCAAGGGCTGTGCCTGCTCATGACATGAGAATAATGGCTGAAAAAAAATGTAGATATTTTTGCCTACATGAACAGGTTTACTTTCTCCTGCTGAACTGATTGACTGAACCCTGAGTGGACATAATTATGCTAATTATGATAGGCAACTCTCCCATCTAGAACGTGTCTCAAACCAAGGAACAGGATATAACCCAGAAGGTTGATGTGCTAAAAATTTTGAAATGAAGAAATATTAATTTTAAGTTTCTCTTTTCATTTTCCTTGATCTTATTCTACATATCCAAATGATTATGCTTAGAACTATCAGAATTAAGAGGTTTCTATGACTTTTAGTTTGCATTGCTGCTTAGTAGGAACATCCTTTAAAATGTTGCAAGTCTCAAGAGAAACACTTCTACACAAATTTCCAATTTTAGACCAAGTCAAATGAACAGCCTAAAGTGCGGAGGCAAACTCAACTGGAAACGTAACCTGTCAACCCTCAAGCCTGGATCTCCCTCTGCTTTAGAGAGATCCTCAGACATGAGAGGAAAATGCACAACTAGGTGGATCATCTCTATTTTCTGTTATTTTTCTGTTGCTAGGCAATAATTGTGAAAGTAAACTATGCATGACCGGGAAAGAGAATGAAAACCCCATTTTGCAAGTGTTTCTTTAAAAAAATTCAAATCTAAATTTTATAATATCATGGTCTTCTTAGCTACTAATACAGTGCTGTATGTGTAGTGGATACTTAATCAATATTTAATGATACTATGAAATACACACTTTCTAGTAGAGTTCTCGTTCATTTTTAAAGTGTTCAACTCATCCTGAATTGCTCAAGAAAGATTCTAAAGGAACAAAGGAATGCATTAATTTTTTTCTTTAATTTTTGGCCACACCCCATGGCACGTGGGACCTTACTTCCCTAACCAGGGATCAAACCCACACTCCTTGCATTAGAAGGTGGAGTCTTAACCACTGGACTGCTGGGGAAGTCCCTAAATATTTTTTTTTAACACTGGTTTAAAAAAAATACTCAGCACACCAAATTTTGGTTAAACAAAGGCATTTAAAGTAATTTTTAAGGATCTAATCTAACAAACTAAGAACTGGGATATAGGAATGCATTTTATTTCCCTGGTGTCTCAGATGATAAAGCGTCTGCCTGCAATGTGGGGGACCGGGGTTTGATTCCTGGGTCGGAAAGATCCCCTGGAGAAGGAAATGGCAATCCACTCCAGCACTCTTGCCTGGAAAATCCCATGGAAGGAGGAGCCTGATAGGCTACAGTCCATGGGGTTGCAAAGAGTCGGACATGACTGAGCGACTTCACTTTCACTTATACAACTTTATGGATATGTGTTCCATATCTCAATATAGGTAAATGCAGTGTCAGTTTACAAAGAATGCAATTTTCCATTGTCATAGGTTTTCCAATTATAAGCATTCAAATGCCTGGATCACATTTGCTTTTTTTTTTTTTTTTTTAAAATACAGTTTGGCAGATAGCCTCAGAAATATTTTAGACTAAAAAAGATGTTCAATGGCTTACATGGTATGACTAAGGCCATCTTCCTGGCATTGGCACCCTCCTCCTTTTGTGCAGTATCTCAATGATCTACGAACTCTGCAGCAAAGGCAAATATTATAAAGACTACCAGCATCATCGTCTTCCCCATGATCATTTTAATAATGGAGTTAACCTTATTTGAGCCTCTTAAACTCTACTACCATTAAACTGTTTTCCACTAAATCTATGGCATAATTCTCTTTTGTTCTGAACAGGTGAGCCAACCAGGGAAATTCTTGTAATTTGGTGATAAGGGAGTAAAAGGAAGAGGTAGAAAAGGCAAGGCTCAGAGGCTAACCTGGAAAGTGGTAACAGCTAAATTGCATTCTTTTTCTGCTCTTTCTCCTTCATCAGGTTGCCTCCACATGGATAACTATGCTCAGACATATTGGCCTCATATAATATTTACCAGACAGTAGGAGAGGGAGTGAAATCTAGCCCCTAGATAAGACTAAATGCTTATAGTTTTTCTCTACCCTTGGCCCAATATTAAATTCTCAACAAAATAGCTGAGTGATCCTTGTAAAATGTAAGTCAGATGTAAGTCAGATCATGTTGCTCCTCTGCTGAAAACTCTCCAACGGTTCCCTATTTTGTTCAGGGTCAAAGTCATTTTAATGATTTACAAGGTCTCCAAGACCCGCCACCTTTCCCCCCTTGTCTCCCTACATCAACACATCTCTTTGCCATCTCACTTTTAGCCAACGTCACTGACCTCTTGTTTTATCCTTAGAGCCTTCACTGAATGTTCTCACTGCCTAGAATGCCCTTCCGCCATATACCCCATGTCTATTTCACTCTCTTTGTCCAAATGCAACCTCTCACTGTCTACTTGACAGGTCCTGCTTCCCTGATCACATAATTTAAAATCACAGCTCATACACTCCCAATCCCCTTTATCATACTCTACTTATATCTTTTTCTCTTATCTCTTGTCCCCTTTTAACAAAGACAAAGTGAAGTGAAGTGAAAGTCACTCAGTCGTGTCCGACTCTTTGCGGCCCCATGGACCATACAGTCCATGGAATTTTCCAGGCCAGAATACTGGAGTGGGTACCCTTTCCTTTCTCCAGAGGATCTTCCCAACCCAGGTATCAAACCCAGGTCTCCCACATTGCAGCAGATTCTTTACCAGCTGAGCCACAGGGAAGCCCAAGAATTCTGGAGGGAGTAACCTATTCCTTCTCCAGGGGATCTTTCCGACCCAGGAATCGAACCAGGGTCTCCTGCTTTGCAGGCGGATTCTTTAGCAACTGAGCTATCAGGGAAGCTCTGATAGCTTTAACAAAGATAGATGTTATCTTTCACCGTTGATTGTTTAATGTCTGTATCCCCAGCTAGCATGTGAGCTCTTCAAATGCAGGGAATCTTCATTTACTCTGCTCACTCATATATCTCAGGCTCCTTGAAGACTGCCTAGCCATAATGCTCAATAAATGTCTGTTGAATGAGTGAATGAATGAAATGTTAGAATTACCTACTATTCCAACCTCAGTTCTAGATTCTTTCTGTGGCAGAGAAGGTAAAGTCTTTACGAGGGATCAGTGAGCATTGATTCATTCAATAGATGATTATTGAGTTATGAATATGTCTCAGGCACTGTGCTAGGCCTCAATTAAAGGCATTCCTTCTTATGCCTCAGGGAGACCATCTTCTGTAGAGGAGATAAGCTGTACATAGCCGTTTGAGTCAAAGTGCCTTAAAAGAGGGGAGAATGACGTAAAGTGGGAACACTGAGGGAAAAGTGATCCCTCCAGGTATGGTGGGAGGACCACCAGGGCAGGTGTAGTGAGAGTGAGCTTGAAGGTAGGAGTTGTCCAGTGGACAGGATGGAGAATGGCATTCTGGGCCAAGAGCTAGTATGTGAAAAGGCCCCAAACAGCTTCACACATGAAGGGACCTCCAGGGAGCTTGCTAGGTGACTGGAGTGTGGGTGGGGACAGGAAAGGGCAGGAGATGAGAGAGCCAGAAAACAGGTCTGGGCAGGGGTAGGGGGTGGACACCAAAGAGTTTAGACTTTACCCAGGCAGAGAAGTGCATTGCAGATGTGGGACCTACCTCCCAAATGTCAATGTTGTCTTTATTAGGATTCTGACCCCATGATTTTATATAAGCATTTTAAAGTTATTATTTTCCTTGTCACTCTTCTAAATATGGAAGGGGAATTCCCTGGTGGGCCAGTGGTTAAGATTCTGCGCCTTCACTGCTGAGGGCCTGGGTGCAATCCTTGGTTGAGGAACTAAAATCCCAAAAGCCACATGGAGCAAGCAAAAAATTAAGAAATTAAAAAAAATATGGAGTATTTTTTCTCCCAAGATTGAAAAAATTTATTTACTTCTTAATTTTTGTTTTCTGAAATGGAACCATTGTCCATTCTACTGAGGAATAAATAAGTGGGAAATTATACTGCTGTACAACCCACCTAAGCAGATCAACAATCAAACAATCACTTCTCTGATAGAAGTTGTTCTCGCCTAGGTTCTAAAGGTAACCCTCTGTACTTCAGTGGGGTGCTCCCCTCACTGCTGTTAGAGTATTTTCAGGTTTGGTGACCTCAGATCACCCTTGTGTGATCTTCCGTGATTTTGTAGCTTTTGCGTCACGTGCCTGCTCTCTTTTTCTCTAGGCTTAATTGTCTGGAGAGTGAGGACTGTTGGAGATCTTTTTCTTTGACACTGGTTTTCTGCTGTAATAATTTTGGGAGGTCTTGAATAAGTATACTGTATATCTGTTTTTGCTCAAAGCTATGGGTTTTTGTGACTTTTAAATTTATTATTATATGATTTTAAAGCCCCAAATAAATGACATTCCAGTGTGTGAGTATGTGGGTGGGGAGCGGTGGTGGTTGGGTTTCTCATTGCTTTATTCCTGAATATTTTTCTAAGCCTTCATCTTGGTACCCACAGAGGGATCCTCATTCTATGAAGTACTGAGATTAACTTACATCAATAATTATTCACATCTTTTTTGAGACATGTATGTGCTGATAAATACTTAGCAGCATATGGCTTATCAGAAGAACTACAATATCTTTAAAATAAGACAACTTTTTTTTCAACTTAGAGACTGTCACCCATTATAAATTAAAATTAAGAAAGACAATAAAGTATTATATGTATAAATTTAAGACATAATTGCCTCATTTACCATGAACCAATCTTGCTAAGCACAGTTTAAAAATTATTTACTTGTTATGCCCCAGGGAATCAAAGTTTATAGATAATACATGATTTTCCCACGCTGTGAATCACATGGATAAAGAGTAGATAAATGTCTCTGTTTTTTCCTATTGCTTCATTATTTCTCTGTATACGGAACATAATAAACTGAATTTCTATTGATTTTAGAATATACTTAGTCTCCTTTAACCTTTGTTTTATCGTCTGCAAATAGGGTAATTGATATAAGTCAGGGGTCAGCAAAACTCCAGCCTGCCAGACAAATGTGGTGTGCAAGCTAACAATAGCTGTTACATTTTTAAATGTTGGAGAAAACATACAAGAAGAAAGATACTTGAAGCACATGAAAATTTTCTGAAATTTAAATATGAGCATTCATAAATAAAGTGTTTTTTATTTTAATGTATTTATTTTTAATTGAAAGATAATTGCTTTGCAAAATTGTGTTGGTTTCTGCCATACAAATGACATGAATCAGTCATAGGTATATATATGTCCCCTCCCTCTTGAAGCTCCCTCCCACCTCCCACCCCATCCCATCTCTCTAGGTTGCCACAGAGCACCGGTTTAAGCTTCCTGAGTTATACAGCAAATCCCCACTGGCTGTTTCTCTTACAGATAGTAGTGTATACGTTTCCATGCTACTTTCTCCATTCATCCCACCATTCTCCTTCACGTGAATGTTGTCTCTGCTTATTTTCATATGACAACAGTAGAGTTGAGTAGTTGTGATGGCAACTGTTTATAGACTGCAAAACCTAAAATATTTACTACTGTCTGACTGTTTACAGAAAAAGTTTGCCTATCCCTGATGTACCCTACCTCTGAGGGTTGGAATGGGGAGTGAATTTGAAGGGTTCTAAAAATATAAAGTACAGTTGAAGTTCATTACCCAGTGGAACTCTTTAATGAACAATTTTCAGTCTAAACTAAATCTCTGAAAGGACTCATTTAAGCAGCAAATGTAGTTTCAATTTCATAATTGTAATTTTTCTGGCCGACTGAGTAAATGACTGTGTTCACAATGGGGATGATTTTCTGGTGTTTGGTTTACATTGGGCATTGATTAGCCCCTCTGGCTAATGTCAGACGTTTATCTGGTGCTGAACACTTGATGTACTTTCCCAGAACATCCTTTTCCTGATTCACAGCTACTTCCTTCTTTCCATCTAATATTTTGTATACTTTATATTGAGGATTTAAAAAAATAGCACAGCAATTGCATTGGGCTTTTGCAGGCTGCTCTTGCAGTCACATCTCGGTTTTCTGCAGGATCTCACCTCTTTCTGAACTCTGCTAGCACTTGGTTTGTACCTCTGTTAGAGCACTTAGCACATTGTGCTGTGGGTTGCAGCTATTTCAGTCCATGCTTCATATTCTCTATCAGATTTAGGCTCTTGCCTATGTCATAGGGCTTTTTGTATCTCCTAAAGTGCTCTAGGCAAATGGAAGGTACTATAAATATTTAGCAAATGAATGAATGATTGAATGGTTGGGAATATTCAGAATCTCAAATTTTAGGCAAAATAGGTAATTGGGAATCAGACAAGAATTTGGAAATCAGGAAACATAGGAAAACAGAATTTCATATATGCCAGAGTCAGAAAACAGGAGAAACAGCAACCATTTAGTGACTTCAAAACTGAGATGGATTGTTGCCTCAAGGTAAGAAGGCTCATGTGCCATGTATAGCCTTTCCAGGCACTCACAAGGGAACCTGCAAGTCATGCTTAGGAGCTATTAAGTTTGTGACTTGGCAGGAATGGAAAATGTGGGGTCAAGGATGAAGGTGAATCCTCAAACTATCCACTGGATGCTACAGTCAGATGCTTTAGTACGTCCAGCAATGGTTTCTCAGTGAGGCAAAAGTAGGCTGGGGGATGAGGGAGGAGTTAAATTTTATTTAGTCATGGTTTGATAAGGGTTTCATGTACATGGCACTTGACACAGGGGAGCTTAGTTCAGATAAGCAAAATGAACAAAAAACTTTGGTTTGTCAATTGTAAGATTTCGCTTCAGAAATCATAGAATCGCCATTCAGGGAACATTTCAAAAACCACTCATCCAGTCCCAAAATCCCTTTTAAAACACTTTCACAAGTATTTGTCCAGACTTTGGCGTAAGATCTTCCAGGGCCAAGGAAAGCTCTCTTTTCAGAGGCAGCCAAATAGCTCTTGGCACAGTTTTACTTTTTTCAAGATTATTTCTTCTATTGGGCTGACATTGACCTTCCTGAGACTTCCATATGTTGGCCCTAGTTCTTTTCCTTGAGATTCACGCAACAGGTCTAATCTGTCTTGCTCTGCTCGTGAGACATTCAGATAGCTGAAGATAGCTACTCTGCCCTCCTCACTAGTCTTCTCCTTAGGCTAACAAGTTCCTTCAGCTGAACATCAATTACTGTTTCTAGTTTTCATAATGTTCTGGTTCATCCTTTTTGAACATATCTTCATTGTCTACATCCCTCTTTAAATGTCCTGCCAGTTTGTGATGCAGCCTTCTGATGCAGTGAGCTCTCTTACCTATGATTGAATGTAGCTTATGGTATGTTCCCCTTATGGGTGGCACTGTGTCTCTCTAATGGAATCAGGTAAGACAAGTTATGGTTAGCTTCATGCTGAAATGTCCTGACACTCTGACTAATCAATCAATTTGGTGGACGAAATGACGTAGTCCAATTAGTTCAATTTATTTAAAAGTCTGGCTGGTAAAACAAATCTGATTAGTACAGTGCCAACCTATATGCAGGTCAGGAAGCAAGAGTTAGAACTGGACATGGAACAACAGACTGGTTCCAAATAGGAAAAGGAGTACGTCAAGGCTGCATATTGTCACCCTGCTTATTTAACTTACATGCAGAGTACATCATGAGAAACACTGGGCTGGAAGAAGCACAAGCTGGAATCAAGATTGCCGGGAGAAATATCAATAACCTCAGATATGCAGATGACACCACCCTTATGGCAGAAAGTGAAGAGGAGCTAAAAAGCCTCTTGATGAAAGTGAAAGAGGAGAGTGAAAAAGTTGGCTTAAAGCTCAACATTCAGAAAACGAAGATCATGGCATCTGGTCCCATCACTTCATGGGGAATAGATGGGGAAACAGTGGAAACAGTGTCAGACTTTATTTTTTGGGGCTCCAAAATCACTGCAGATGGTGATTGCAGCTATGAAATTAAAAGACCCTTACTCCTTGGAAGGAAAGTTATGACCAACCTAGATAGCATATTCAAAAGCAGAGACATTACTTTGCCAACAAAGGTCCATCTAGTCAAGGCTATGGTTTTTCCTGTGGTCATGTATGGATGTGAGAGTTGGACTGTGAAGAAAGCTGAGTGCCAAAGAATTGATGCTTTTGAACTGTGGTGTTGGAGAAGACTCTTGAGAGTCCCTTGGACTGCAAGGAGATCCAATCAGTCCATTGTGAAGGAGATCAGCCCTGGGATTTCTTTGGAAGGAATGATGCTAAAGCTGAAACTCCAGTACTTTGGCCACCTCATGCGAAGAGTTGAGTCATTGGAAAAGACTCTGATGCTGGGAGGGATTGGGGGCAGGAGGAGAAGGGGATGACAGAGGATGAGATGGCTGGGTGGCATCACTGACTCGATGGACTTGAGTCTGAGTGAACTCCGGGAGTTGGTGATGGACAGGGAGGCCTGGCGTGCTGCGATTCATGGGGTCACAAAGAGTCGGACATGACTGAGCCACTGAACTGAACTGAACTGAAGATGGGTATCTTCTGGAACTTTGTAGGTCAGTGCACATGCTTGGTTGTGTGAGATGTCATCCACACACTGAGAGTCACATGTTCCTTTCAGGATAAGGAAGAAATTTCTCAGGTTCCAGGATGGGGCTAACACTACACATCTCTAAATTGCTGATGTATCAAGTTTATTTATTTATTTGGCTGTGTCAGATCTTAGTTGCAGAATGTGAGATCCACGTTGGGAGCATGGAGACTTAGCCAGTGGATGGTCAGGGAGGTCCCAAGTTTCTTAGTATTTCATTGTAAGGGCTATTACTTACTTTTTCAATGGGTTCTATCGAGAGTTCCAAATCAATTCTTGTCCATGTTTCAAAGTCCTGGTTTGGGGACTGAACTCTAACTTTTTCCCTCTCTTGTCCGGCTCTTCTCCTCATGATTGTGCCATCGGCACTCCCCTATCCCCAGCGCTCCCATGAGAGTGAAGAAATGCTCTTGTTCCCTGCAGTGGTGACTTTGTCCCAACAGAGGTGCGCAGTGACACATTTAAATTGGGCATATGGAATCTTAACAATACGTGTATATAACAAATAGGTCATTTTCCTTATGGAAATTTCCAAATATGCCAGAGTAAACAGCGCATGGGCTTAGCTGCTTCAAGGCATGTAGGATCTCCCCAGGCCAGCGATTGAACCCATGTCCTCTGCATTGGCAGGCAGATTCCTATCCACTGAGCCACCAGGGAAGCCCCCAAAGTACTTGTCACCCAACTTCAATAATTACAGATGCATTGCCAGTCTTGATTCATTAATACTCCTACCCCTACCCCTGCCCTATATTCTTTTGAAGCAAATCCCAGGCATCCTATTGTTTCAAGGTGAGGTCCTTTCAACTAACGCATAATTACTTCTCTGTCTATATGATCTCTGTGTGCAGACTGGAGCTTTCTCCTCTTCATTTCTTGTTTGTTTGCTTGACAATTTCAGTTGCAGACAGGGCTGGTATGGGGACAATGTCTAATTTCCATCTTTGAGCAGATATAATAATTCTTTCATCCCAGTAAACAGTAAGTGACTCTTTAGCATTGGCATTACTTTTACTGCAAGGGATTTATGGCCTCTCCATTCTTTCTCACATCATATAGGGCCTCCAAGTCTCCCCTCCAGAGTGGAGCTCACACTGGGCACAATGAGCCATTCTTCCATGACATGCAACATTCGGCTCTTTATTCCTTGTCATTCAGAGCCATGAATGTCTGTGTTAGATGTTCCTTCTCACATCAGTGGTTCCCAACCTGGGGACTCTAAACAACCAGGGTTTCTCATAGACCAGAATAAGGATCTGGGGACTGTTTTCAGTATCTCTTAAGCTTATAATCACCCTCAATATGGCACAGGCTATGTATCGAGTTTCTGGACTTCTGCTTGTATTAATATTATTGTTAGTTTGGTGAGATCATCTCATAATGATCAAGAGTCCTGCTTGGTAGCTAGAAATGTTTTCTATGAGCAAAAAAAAAAAAAAAAAAAAAAAGTGATTTTTTTTTTTTTCTCTTCCATTTCTTCAATAGAGGAGGAAAATAATTAAATGCATTCTGTCTGGGGACAAGTTTGGCTCCTGCTATAGCATTTGAATTCTGAGCTTCTATTTGGTCTGCCTTTAACCTCTGCAGAAACATTAAAATAAAACCCTTCTTATTGGTCTCTTAATCCTTCCCTTGTGCTGCTTTAAATCAGCTTTTCAAAGTGTATTGTCATGCAGTTGTGTTATCATTTGCATTTAAATGTAGTGAATAAAGATTTCCCAGCTGAAGCTCTAAGTGTTGGGGGGTGGTGTTGGGGGGAGATGTTTAAGCCTAATATCCCAGTTTGCCCAGTAAATCTTATGGCTCTGAATATTCATATAAGAGGCTTGAATGACTTCTCCATATGGAGTTTGCTCTTCCCAGCTGCATTTGTTTTGTTAATATGGGTTCTTCGTGGTTTCATTCTTGGTTTTTTTGAGCTCTAACAGTGGGTGGAGCAGGGACGATGGGGACCTGGTAAAGACTGTCTCCTGAGTGCGTGCGTGCTCAGTCGCTTCAGTTGAGTTCGACTCTTTGAGACCCCATGGACTGTAGCCTGCCAGTCTCCTCTGTCCATGGGATTCTCCAGGCAAGAATACTAATGGGTTGCCATGCTCTTCTCCAAGGGATCTTCCTGACCCAGAGGCCGAACCCATGTCTCTTTTAAGTCTCCTTCATTGGCAGGCCAGTTCTTTACTACTATCGTCACCTGGGAAGCCCTATCTCCTGAGCGGGCCACCCATCATGGACATTTAATGTAGTCTTTCTGGCATTGCTTTGCTTCACTTGCTTCCATCCTCCACTCAAGACAACCCACGGTCATTTACACACGCATACATTTTTTTTTTTAGATGCAAACTGGGTTATTTCAGTCTATTGTGATAACAATTTTTGTTTGTTTAAAGACATGCAGAAACACATTGTGTTTGAAAAGGCTGGCAAAGGGAAAAGGAATAAGCAATGAGATTGCTTATGAGGACTCTTGTTTTATTGTATGACAACAGCTGTGGGGAAAAGTTTGAACTTTATAAATTAAAGGGACGGGGAAGAAAAAAGAAAAACCCAATTTGACAATAAGGTGATCTTCTCAGCTTCCTTTTCCATTCCCTTTCTGTCTGCTTGAACTCTCTCCAGAGGGCATTTGCCCAAAGGCTTTTGTGGGAAATGATACCATCGATAGACACTCTGACTGGTGTCGTGACCAACTCTGTCCATCTCCAATAAATAATCACTGCAAACTAACACATGAGCTACCACTTATCAAGCATGGACGTTGTGCCAGGCACTAAGGGCTCTCCTTGCCTTACCTCGTTTAATCCTTACAACCATCCTGTTGTCATTCCCATTCAGCTAATGATCAGAGAGCTTGGGTAACTTGTGTCAAGTCGCACTCTAAGGGCATGGTGGGCAGAAATGTTAAACCCACGTGCTCTGACTCTGGAGATTACTGTTTTAACAACGGCAAGACATTGCCTTGCTCATCTGTGTGAAAAGGGCCAGTCAGCACTGTGTTAGGGGCTGTGACAATGCAGAAACAGAGACTAGGTCACATCTAGCACTTGCCTCTCCTGTGTGGGCCAGAACCAGGGTTGTTTGCAGGGGGCTGGCACTGCTCTGGGGAGCCTGCCTGAGGCCACCAAGTGCACATAGGCCAGAGGACTCTGGAGGCCACTAAGGAGACCTGTGGACAGTCCACAGGGCAGAGTGAGAAGCACAGAGAAGGACCTGGCCTAGAATGAGGAGACGCTAGAGGGAAACAGAAGAAGATCTGGAGCAAATCAGGAAGGGCCTGGGGCTTCCCTGGTGGTCCAGTGGCCAAGACTCCACACTTCTAATGCAGGGGGTCTGGGTTCGATCCCTGGTTGGGGAACTAGATTCCCACATGCCACAACTAGGACTCTGGCACAGCCAAATAAATAAAAATTGAAAAGAAAAAGAAGGACCTGGGCAATGACCATAAACAGAATGAAATATCCCCGTTCACCATTCTCCTTACTTAAAGGCACAGAGTCAGAATGGACAGATGTAAGTGTAAAATTGTCTCCCTTCTTTTACATTGTAGTTGGCAAGAGCATCTACAAATAATTATTCAGTAATCTTCTTCCTCCCACTCTCTGTAGAATGAGTATAATAATGCCTACCTTTTTGGACTGTTGATTGAATGAGATAATGTGAATATATTGTAATACCACCTCTTTTGACCACTTGTCTTCACCTTGAACCCTGGTGCATTAATTGTACCCCCTGAAAATCACAGATCCAGTCTCTAGGTACTAATTGATATAGATTTTACCAAACATTTTAGCAAGAGATAGCAGGCGTTACAGTCTAAATCACCAAAAATTTCCAAAATGTTCCATGCAACTTTAGGGAGAAATTTGGTTCTTCCCCATATGGCAGCAGGTTCATATCTCTTCTTCCAACAACTGCTCCCCACCTCCCCATGTGCTCCCTACAAAATACCACAGTCCCCCTGCCCTCACTTTTCTCAGCTTCCCTGGCCCAGCTCCCCCTCCAGCCCCTCCATTCCCTTTCCCACCTCTCTAAGTCCCGCGACTGGCATATCCCACTCAGCAAGCAAAAGCCACCACCGCTAGTCAGACTCTGCCCAGCTGGAGTTCTCTAAGTATGTCCCAGCCACATCAGTTCAGTTCAGTTCAGTTGCTCAGTTGTGTCCGACTCTTTTCGACCCCATGGACTGCAGCAGGCCAGGCTTTCCTGTCCATCGCTAACTCCCCGAGCTTACTCAAACTCATGTCCATTGAGTCGGTGATGCCATCCAACAATCTCATCCTCTGTCATCCCCTTCTCCTGCTTTCAATCTTTCCCAGCATCAGGGTCTTTTCTAATGAGTCAGTTCTTCCCATCAAGTGGCCAAAGTATTGGAGTTTCAGCTTCAGCATCAGTCCTTCCAATGAATATTTAGGACTGATTTCCTTTAGGATTGACTGGCTGGATCTCCTTGCAGTCCAAGGGACTCTCAAGAGTCTTCTCCAACACCACAGTTCAAAAGCATCAATTCTTTGGCTCTAAGATAGAGGTTATAGTCCATCTTGCCACATACAGAGTTTTTGGCAAACTCTGGCCCACAGGAAGTGATGAATAAATGGGGATAATATTAGTAGTTGTTGCCAGTGTCTGTCTCATGATGTTTTTCCTGGGCCAGCATGCAGTCACCCTGGAAGTCTGGTTGCCAGGATTAGTAGAGGAAATGGGAAATGACTGAAAGGCAGAGAAGGGTGGGTGACTATCATCCAGGGATGTTGTTAGCAGGTAGGGATCTCGAACCTGTAGGGGTGGACATTGCCAAGTGAACATCCAGAGAGGAAGGCCTCCTGTCTGGGACAATTTATAATTCTCCCTTTTGTAATCACTGGTGGCTGAACTATCAGTGAGTGTAGAGAGACTGGCAAAGACAAATGACCCAGGCAGAGCACGTCTTTTAGCTGTGAGTCCTTGGTAAGTCCTGCAGGATACAGCTAGGAGAGAATGTGCCCCTACTCTCCCCGCAGGAGAGTCAGCTTGAGCTGCTGCTGGAAGGATCTAGGGCCAACAGTCAGGTGACTGCTCGTCCCCTGGGAGGGCTGGCAAGAGAACCATGGTTTGGGGCCAGATTTTCATGCCTGTCTTCACCCCATTGCCAGCAGAGCTAATGGTGATTTTGGGTAGAGAGAGGCTCCACAGAATAGGGAATAATCAGATTTGCAGTTGGAAGAAGCTCCAGAGGTCATTCAGTCACTTATTGGATACTTTTGATGACAGGTAGCTCACGTCCAGGCTGTTTGATTGCTGGGCAACTTCATTTGTTAGAAAGGTCTTCTGTCTTCAACAAAATCTGTATTTCTGTAACTCAGGGCTGTCTCTCCTGATTCCAGCTTCTCAAACTGTCCACCAGGCTATTTTATTTAGCTTTTCTAGCATCTAGAAGGCAATGGCACCCCACTCCAGTACTCTTGCCTGGAAAATCCCATGGACAGAGGAGCCTGGTAGGCTGCAGTCTATGGGGTCTGGAAGAGTCAGACATGACTGAGCAACTTCACTTTCACTTTTCACTTTCATGCATTGGAGAAGGAAATGGCAACCCACTCCAGTGTTCTTGCCTGGAGAATCCCAGGGATGGTGGAGCCTGATGGGCTGCCGTCTCTGGGGTCACACAGAGTCCGACACAACTGAAGTGACTTAGCAGCAGCAGCAGCAGCATCTAGAAAGAGAATCTTGAACATCTTTGTTATTCAAATGTATAATCACACATTCTGTCATGTTTCCACCAGAGAATCTGAAGCATTGTCCACCTCACTGGCAGAGAAAGGATTTGTGGGTTGTTAATAAACTATTACTGGGCATCTCTAAATAGCTCATCTCCTTCATTCCCCATCAATTTCTATTCCTTTCTTCATCATAGCACTCTCACCCCAACGTATTTTAGGTGATGTTTATTTGTTTATCGACATCTCTCTGTAGGCTTCCCTGGTGGCTCAGTGGTGAAGAATCCACTTACCAATGCAGGAGACATGGGTTTGACCCCTGGTCCAGGAGGATCCCACAGGCTGAGGAACAACTGAGCCCGTGGGCCAGAGCTGCTGAACTTGTGCTCTAGAGCCTGGGAGCCACAACCACCAAGTCTCCATGCCGAAACCATCACAGCCTGAGTGCCTTAGAGCCCATGCTGTGCGACAAGAGAAGCCGCCGCAATGAGGAACGAGTGTGCATTGCAGCTAGAGAGTAGCACCTGCTCATTGCAACTAGAGAAAAGCGCATGCAGCCCAGGCAGCAAAAACAGACCCAGTGCAGCCATAAACAAACAAGATTTTTTTTAAAAAAAGAATATAGACTCTGTGAGAGCATAACGTGTCCTGCTCTTTATTATCCTGTACTGTATGCCCAGTGTTTAGAACAAGGCTGGAACATAGGAAGTGCTCACTTAATACATGTTGAATTAATCAAGACCCGAATCAGGATAGTGATGGCCCCAGATCCTGTCAGGACTCATCTGAGTACTCAGGGAAGGACCGATTATTTCTTTAGAAGCTGACTGGTATAGCAACAGTAGTCCTGATCTTGGAGTCAGGGGACCAGGCTTCCTCCCAGTTTTGTACTCATTGCCTGGATAACCCTTAAGGGGCACATTTCATTGCTCTGGGGCTTATCTTCCTCATCTGCAAAATGGGATCGGCACATTCTGCCCTGTTCAATTTCAGAGTTTTTCTGAGGATAAAATACAGCTGTATGGGAGAACACTGCAAACTGGAAAGCACAACATGAGAGTTACAACTGCTGTTATTGTGATTGATGTTGTGTAATCTCAGTACAGCAAAAGTATATTTAGCCTGAGAATGAATGTATCTTCTACTTGAGATGAATTAATTTCTGGAGCAGTGAGAGAGTATTTGTTTTCCAGAGATGCTCTTTATGAGTCTGCTTACCAATACCACCACCACCCATGCTTATCGAAATTGCCTGCTATGTGTAGGCACTAGCCCAGTTGCTGGAGGTACGTCAGAGAACAGAACAGACAAAAATCCCTACCTTCGTGGCATTTACAGCCTATAGGAGGCAGGAAGGCAATGAGTAACTGTGTAGTGTATGGTTATAAGTGCCAAAGAATACAACAGAGAGAGAGAGAGGGAGTTTTCGAAAAAAGCAAGAAAGAGGAATAGGGAGTTCCAAAGGTGGGGGTTGCAATTTTAAAGGGTGTTTGGGAGAGACCTCAGTAGATGCTGACACTTAAGCACAAACTTGAAGATGAGGACTTAGCCATATGGATGCTGGGGGGAAAGCATTCCAGGCAGAGGGAATGGCAACCGTAAAAGTCCTAAACTGAGCACTTCCCTCAAAGGCCCAAGACAAAAATAAGGAAACTAGTGTATTTGGAATAGAGGGAGAGAGGGGGAGTGACAGGTGAGGTTAGAGAGATGATGGACAGCGTGTGTACACACAGGACACTGACTTTCACTCCAAGGAAGCAGAGGCTTTCGAAGCTGTTGAAGAGAAGTGCTACCTGATCGGACCTCCAGGGACTTAACTCTGACTGCAGTGAAAGAATAGACCATTGGGACTGAGACTAGAAATAGGCAAGCCATTTAGAAGGTGGGTGCGTGTAATCCAGAGGAGGAATGATGGCAGTTTGGACCAGGGAGGTAGAGGTGGCAAGAAGTGATAGGACTCTGGATATATTTTGCAGGAAGCACCAGTAGGATTGGTTAATGGATCTGTTTTGGTGGAAAAAGGAAAAGGAATCAAGAATGAGCCAAGGTTTTTGGCCTGAGACACTGGAAAGATGGAATCGCCGTTTATGTGGGGTGAACAGGAGGGATGAGCAGGAGCTGAGTCTTGGGCATGTTACCTCTGGGAGGATGGTTGGACGTTCAGATGGACATGTTGACTAAGCATATACTGTTACTAAATAAAAGGTAAAAATAAAAAAAATAACTTGGGACTCATCAGCCTAGAGTAGGTATTTAGAGCCACGAGACTGGCTGAGAATACTGAGGAAGTGAGCGTCGATGGAGCAGAGATCAAGGACTGAGCATTCAGGACACTGCAGTGTTCAGGGACTGGTAAGATGGGGGACATAAGTCAACAGCCACTGACTGTGAAACATCAGCTAATGAGGCGGACAACAATCAGAGAGTGTGGGACTTCCCTAGTGGTGCATTGGGTGGGAATCCACACGCCAGTGTAGGAGACATGGGTTCAATGCCTGGTCCAGGAGGAATCCACATGTCTTGGAGCAACTAAGCCTGCATTGTAGAGCCCATGAGCCCCAACAACTGAGCCCACATGCGGCACTACTGAAACCCACGCTCCTGGAGCCAGTGCTCTGCAACAAGAGAAGCCACTACAGTGAGACGCCGGTGCACGGCCACCTGTTAGCCACAGCTAGAGAAGGACCTCACAAGGCAACAAAGACCCAGCCCTGTCAAAAATAAGATAAAGTAAATTTTAAAAAATCAGGAGAGTATGATATCCAGGAAGACGTGTGAGGTTGGTGCTTCAAGGGGGGCAAGATCAACCATGTCACATGTTGCTGAGAGGTCACCTAAGATGAACACCACGACTGATGCTTGGTCTCGCAAAGCAGAGGCCACTGGAGACATTGACGAGAGCAGATCTGCTGCAGTGGTGGGGGCAGCAGCTGGACTGGAGTGAGCATAAGCAAGAAAGAGGCGTGTAATTGGAGAGAGCAAATTCAGATGCTCTTTTGAGGAGTGTTACTCCAAAAGGAAGCAGACGAAAGGTACGTGGTTAGAGGGGTACATGGGTTAGAAGTTCTCTGTGTTTTTTCTTTTTAAGATGAGAGAAATAATACCATGTTTTTAGACTGATGGGAATCAGCCAATGGATATGAAGAACTGCTAGTGCAAGAAAGAGAAGAGAGAGATCTTGGAAGGATGTCCTTGAATAGGCGAGAGGGGTTGGGTCAAGGCAAAACAGGGGAGTTGGCTCTGTTTAGGAGCACCGGAAGTCCATCCATCAGAGGAGGAGAGGAAGTGGAGGATACTGAGTCACTGTGCCAGCGGGTAGACAGACGTGCTGGTGGAAGCGTGGGAAGCTCTCTTCTGAGAGTTTCTGTTTTCTCAGTGAGATAGGGAGAAAGGTCAGGTGGGGAAGGAAGTGCTGAGAGAAGAGAAATATGCCAAAGGAGCAGGGACAGAGCATGACTGAGGTGGTGGAGGTATTTCTCTCAGGACTATGGCCCTGTGCTTGTGTGTGAGAGAACTTCATCAGTGCTATCTCCGTGCCAAATATCAGATGTCTCTGTCCCTCCTTCGAGATTTCCTAGTCAGATTTTAATGGATTTTTAGGCATAAGTTTTGAAACTTAAAACTTACCTGTGCATCACTTGAATGATTCCGATTGTAGGAGCTATCAGAACTGTCATGTCTCCGCACAAACTGACTTCATAAAAAGTAAAAAGAAAAAATGTTATGCTCTGATCCAAGCTGACCTTTCACATGTTCCAAATTATATGCAGCATCACATGGTTTAATTTCTCTTTCACATCATTAGTTAGGGAGCCCATCTTGGCCTTGGAGAGGAATTCTCTATTTCTTTTGTTTTGGATAAATGTCCTCTCCTTTACATTTCTCCCTGCCAAAGTGACTTTGGTTTATCTGGTCAGGCATTCCTAGCCTGAGTTATCTTTTTTTACAAATTCTTAAGTGCTGCCTCGAATGACTACCTTTTAGACAGCCGCCAAGAGTCTTCAATTTTGGTTTTAAGTATAATTTGTGTAACTACCATTAGAATCAAGCAGCTGACAAGTGTTTGTGAGGCAATTATGATGTACTAGCCGAAAATCATCCTGTGCTCTTATCATGGCTCTTATGCACTTGGCATTAACAGTCTGCCAACAAAGGCAGGATGGGATGCTTTCTTAGGCTCACTTCAGTTCGGTTCAGTTGCTCAGTTGCATCCGACTCTTTGCGACCCTATGGACTACAGCATGCCAGGCTTCCCTGTCCATCACCAACTCCCCTAACTTGCTCAAACTCGTGTCCACTGAGTCCATGATGCCATCCAACCATCTCATCCTCTTTCGTCCCCTTCTCCTCCTGCCTTCAGTCTTTCCCAGCATCAGGGTCTTTTCCATTGAGTCAGTTCTTCACATCAGGTGGCCAAAGTATTGGAGTTTCAGCTTTAGCATCAGTCCTTCCAATGAATATTCAGCACTGATTTCCTTGAGGATGGACTGGTTGGATCTCCTTGCTGTTCAAGGGCCTCTCAAGAGTCTTCTCCAACACCACAGACCAAAAGCATCAATTCTTTGGCGCTCAGCTTTCTTTATGGTCCAGCTCTCACATTCATACATGACTACTGGAGAAACCTTAGCTTTGACTATATGGACCTTTGTTGGCAAAGTAATGTCTCTGCTTTTTAATATGCTGTCTAGGTTTGTCATAGCTTTTCTTCTAAGGAGCAAGCATCTTTTAATTTCATGGCTGCAGTCACCATCTGTAGCCACCTCATAATCAGGAAACTGGGCTTCCCAGGTGGCGCAGCAGTGAGGAATCCACCTGCCAGTGCAGGAGAAACACACATGCACAAGACACGAGTTCGATCCTTGGGTCAGGAAGATCAACCCAGTCCAGTATTCTTGCCTGGAGAATCGCATGGACAGAGGAGCCTGGTGGGTTGCAGTCCATGGGGCTGCCAAGAGCCAGACATGACTAAGCGACTGAGCATGTGTACACTTATAAAACAGAAAAACTTGAATTCAAATTCAGGTCTTTGTAGGTGGCGGGAAAAAAACGAAGCTATTTGTAAAAGAGAAAAATTCTCTTTTAGTTCCCATGCTTCCTTCTAAGGAGAATGGATCCTGAGGGCCCACAGGTGTGAAGAGGTAAACTGGAGAGCCTGAATTTTTCAGGGCCAGGTGGCAGGGTAGAGTCTGGGAGGAGGGACACCTGGGAACCTGCAGTGATAGAGGTAGCGGCCTGGAGGGTGGAGGGATGACCAGTTGGCAGGCCTGGAGCTCCGTGTGGACAGAGATGTGCAATGGAGATTTGAAAAGGGACAAAACGCTGTGCTCCGTGTGAGACTGTGTCTATCCTCCGCCCCCCAACCCACTCCAGCCGTACCCTTTCTTTTCCTTGTACTTCATGGCATGTGCTCGCTTTAGGGGTAATGGAATAGTATTGATACATGAAGTCAGGATTGGTTGACGAGGATAAAAACTGCCCAACAAAGATCTGGCGAGCATTTCCAAAGTCCATTCTTTTTCAAATATTCATGAGTATTTACCAAGTTCTTTTAAAAGTGCCAAGCCTTGTTCTAGCATGCCAGAAATACAGTGATAAACAAGAATGATGTCTCTGCCCTTGTGTAGCTTATATACTACTTGGGGAAGACAATTAAAAAAACTAACGAAATACAAGAAAGAAAAAATATAATTAGGAATTATTTTTAAAGTGTTGGATATAAATCTTCCTAAAATACTTTTAACATGTGTTCACTTTATTAAAAAGAGCCAGTTGAACTGAGGACTGATGGTTTGTGATATTTAACAATATTTTATTGATTAATTACCATGTGCAAAGTATAGTTTTAGATACTATAGTAAGTGAATTGAATATGCATCCTCAAGGAGCATCTGGTTAATGGGGGAGATGTGACAGGCTTATTAGTAATTTTAAAAGTAATGAGGTACCTAAAATGCTATGCATCTTCTAATACAGCTGGCAGGAGTGTATTTCCTTAGGATCCTGAAATTAGTCCAGAGCGGGAAGAAAGCCCTGGATGGATCCTACTCTGTTCCCTCACTTGTTATCTCCCTGCATGCTTATTGTTTGTCCCTTTTTTCACCCAACTAAATGTGTGGGCCTCCATACTGCCCAGTATCAGCTATCTTCCTGCCCACAACTGATTTCTTTTTTTTGTGGTAGTCCAAAGGTGGAAAAGCATAATGGTCAAGTTCATATTTTCTCAGCTCTGTTACTTGTAGCCCAGCCACCGTGGGTAAGTTACTTACATTGGGTTGTAGTTTCCTCATCCATAAACTATGGATGATGCTGTACCTGCTTCATGAGATTCTTGTGAAGATCGAATGAATTAATCTATGTGAAATAATTAAGAGTGCCTAACGCACAGCAAATTTTGTATTAGAGTTAGCTATTATCGTTCTGGTGTTATCTAAGTGCTTGTTATTATTACTTGGACTGACCTCACTCACCTTCAAGACCACTCCTGCTGAGAATCTACCTCTCGACTCCCACCCAAGCAGAGAGGCCACTGGTGCAGAGCCCTTGGGATCTGGATTTGGGATTACGGAAAAGAAGCCTCCTTTTATTCAAGACGTGTAAAATGATACAGAGGTATTTGAGATGGACCTTGGAAAGGGAAAAGATGTGGACATCTGGAAATGGTGGGGAGTAGGAGGAGAAAGCCATTATTATATTTGGAGAGGACAATGTGAGCAGAAGAACAGAAGCTGAACCTTTGGAACTGGCACCGAAATGCTGGGTGGTTTCATTTGTCTGGACATTGAATGGATGAGACAAAGACTGAAAGACAGATGTGGAAACATGTAAGATCAGTTGACAAATTGTGGAGGCACGTGAATGTTAAGTTGTTGGTGTTCGATTTATCCTATAGGCAAATGGGGGAACTATTGCGGATTTTCAGGCATCCAGCTTTGTCCTCTGCTATCATGTAGGCATATAGGTGTAAGAGTTGTTTACCCCAATGTTAAATGAGCCAAAGCTACTGCAAGCTTTTGAGTTAACTAATTTTTTTTACTATTTGTATTTATTAGATATTCCACAGGGATTGGTCAAGAAAACCTAAATGACTCATTTATCCCAAATCAAGGGAATTCCATATTTTCTCAATAAGAAGATACCAAAAAATAGGGTTTTCCCATCAGAGAGAGTGATATATTTACTTTTAGGGCTATAAAGTGAAAGTGAAGTCGCTCAGTCGTGTCCGACTCTTTGCGACCCGTGGACTGTAGCCCACCAAGCTCCTCCGTCCATGGGATTCTCCAGGCAAAAATACTGGAGTGGGTTGCCATTTAGGGCTATAGATGACATTTAAAGTAATGTTTAATTTATGTTATATTTACTCTTGAAGATTCAAAGTATATATTCTGTGGCATAGTATATAAGTTTATAAATATTACCTTTCTTCATGTTCATTTCATCAGTTTTATTTAACTCATTGCAGATATCAGCATCAATGTCTTTGTCATTGCTGAAGTGAATTTTTGAATCATCTAATAGTTTTTCAGAGCATAATATTTTCACATTTGTCTAAGTTGTTTGATATAAAGCCCTTTTTGCATGTGTGTATAATAAAATTTTACCCTAAGCTATGTGCCTATTTGCATAAGAATGGTTTGGATTTTTCATTTTTTCTATTGCTGGCTATTCACGATCTCCACAAATGACTACATACTACCTGGATATTTTTTAATTTTTAAAGAGTTTTGAATTTTGTGCAAAATATTGACACTGTAATATCAAGTGAAAAAGGCAGGATATGTAATTATGTAAATATAGTATGACTTCACCTATGAAGAAATAATATTCAAAACAACTATATTGCTTTAATTTTTAAAAACATTTATTTATTTGGTTCTACTGGGTCTAGGTAGCATTATGCAGGATCTTTTACTTATGGCATATGAACTCTTAGTTGTAGCATGTGGGATATAGTTCCCTGACCAGGGATCGAACCCTGACCCCTTGCATTGGGAGCACAGAGCCTTAACCACTAGACCACCAGGGAATTCCTTTTGTCACTTTCAAAAACTGATCTTAAAAAACTTCATGTACAACATCCAACCCAGTTTCATCAGATGTTTTGTATAAGCACCAAGATTTAGCATGAAAGTGGAAGTGAGTGAAGTCACTCAGTCGTGTCCGACTCTTTGCAGTCCCATGGACTGTAGCCTACCAGGCTCCTCCATCTATAGGATTTTCCAAGCAAGAATACTGGAATGGGTTGCCATTTCCTTCTCCAGGAGATCTTCCCAACCCAAGGATTGAACCTGGGTCTCCTGCATTGTAGGCAGATGCTTTACCATCTGAGCCACCAGGGAAGTCATAGTTTGTGGTTGTTTTCATGAGAAACACTGGGCTGGATGAAGCACAAACTGGAATCAAGATTGCTGGGAGAAATATAAACAACCTCAGATATGCAGACGACACCACCCTTATGGCAGAAAGCGAAGAAGAATTAAAGAGCCCCATGATGAAAATGAAAGAGGAGAGTGAAAAAGTTGCCTTAAAACTCAACATTCAGAAAACGAAGAGCATGGCATCTGGTCCCATCACTTCATGGCAAATAGATGGGGAAACAATGGAAACAGTGACAGACTTTATTTTTTGGGGCTCCAAAATCACTGCAGATGGTGACTGCAGACATGAAATTAAAAGACACTTGCTCCTTAGAAGGAAAGTTATGACCAACCTAGACAGCATATTAAAAAACAGAGACATTACTTTGCCAACAAAGGTCCGCCTAGTCAAAGCTATGGTTTTTCCAGTAGTCATATATGGATGTGAGAGTTGGACTATAAAGAAAGCTCAGCGCCGAAGAATTGATGCTTTTGAACTGTGGTGTTGGAGAAGACTCTTGAGAGTCCCTTGGACTGAAAGGAGATCCAACCAGTCCATCCTAAAGGAGATCAGTCCTGGGTGTTCATTGGAAGGACTGATGCTGAAGCTGAAACTCCAATACTTTGGCCACCTGATGTGAAGAACTGACTCATTTGAAAAGACCCTGATGCTGGGAAAGATTGAGGGCAGGAGGAGAAGGGGATGTCAGAGGATGAGATGGCTGGATGGCATCACCAAGTCAATGGACATGAGTTTGAGTAAACTCTGGGAAGTGGTGATGGACAGGGAGGCCTGGCGTGCTGCAGTCCACGGAGTTGCAAAGAGTCGGACATGACTGAGTGAGTGAACTGAACTGAATCTCCCTCAAGGGCTTCCCTGGTAGCTCAGCTGGTAAAGAATCTGCTTGCGATACGGGAGAACCTGGTTTAACCCCTGGGTTGGGAAGATCCCCTGGAGGAGAGCCTGGCAACTCACTCCAGTATTCTTGTCTGGAGAATCCCCATGGACAGAGGAGCCTGGAGGGCTACAGTCCATGGTGTCGCAAAGAGCAGGACACAACTGAGCAACCAAGCACACAGCACAACCTCCCTCAGTAGTACAATTTTAATGTTCAAAATACTTGAAACGGCCCCTCAGAATATTAGAGATTTTGTGCAACCTCCCTCAGTAGTACAATTTTAATGTTCAAAATACTTGAAACGGCCCCTCAGAATATTAGAGATTTTGTGAAAGTTTATACATGGGATGGCCCTTTCTTTCCTGAGGGAATTTTTCTGGACAACTTATGTTTGCACATACGTGATCTCTTCTCTTCCATTGGCAATGTCTAGTCTTGTTATCCCTTTCCTCCCAGCCTAGCTTTTTGTTCTTTTTTTTTTTCCCCTGAGAGTATAATTTTTGCTTAAAGGATAGTCCTTTAGGTAACAAAATGTTATAGCAGAATTAGACAAACAGGAAAGAACACAAAAAGTTTAATTCCCTAATACAATTCTCCCAATGGGCTTCATGGGTTCTCCTAAAGTCCCTTCCTCCCCAGAGCTGCCCTGACACAACAGCTCAGTGTCCCTCCTTCTGTGCTCTCAGCGACCTTGGGGCCCTCTTCAGCTGGCCTCGTATGCACCTGTTTACTTACCTGGCTCTCTAACTAGACACTAGGTGTGCTGAGAGCAGACTCTTAGATGATGTTTTGTTCACTCCCTCAGTTCCTGGCACAATGAACAAGTAACCACACAATCTTCTGTGATAAGGAATCATTCCAGTATCTTAGAGAGTTGGTATAAATTTCAACCGATGCCATATGCAGACTTTAATATCTGTTGATTCCAACTATGTGCACACATTCAGATAGTTCCCATCTGTTGCTTAAATGTATGGGTGGCCAAATCTCATACATGAGGTGATGAAAGGAGGACAGGCATTGCCTACAGCTTAAATGTGGAGGCTTTTCTTAAAAAAAAAAAAAAAAAATCCAGGCATAGTCTACTTTTTAAAATTGTGTGACTTTGGTTTTGTGATGGCTTGGGTCACCATTATGTTTTCACAGAATATGTCCAAGTCCAGTATTTCTGTAGACTGGTAATGTGCTTTGAGTTTGTTTTAGCTCAACTAGACCTTCAACGTTCCAAGGCTGTCTTTCAAAAGTGTATTTTTAGATCATTAACTAGCTGGTGGATGGCTTTCCAGGAATTTCTGGTGTCTGTGAGTGATAGGCCATTGCTTCAGCCAATATCAACCATCAATAACACATTTTCCAGACACACAAGAATACATATACTCATGTATACCTATGGCCATTGATTTTAACAGTATTTTTGTTATGTCTATTCCATATTTTGCAATAGTCTTGGTTGCAGTTCATATATAGCATCTTGCCTAATACTCTGTGTGCTCATACCTGATGACTGATGGGGCACCAAACATACCATAGATACCGACCTTCAATGCTTTTCCTCATGTTCTTATTAATCTTTCTGCCAGAAATATCAGCACCTCCTACTGTAAGGCAGTGAGAGGCTTTCACTCTCTGGGTGAACATGTAAGTTGGGAAATTATTACAGGGTCCAGAGCAATCATGATTAGAACATAATGACACAGAGCCTGAACTTTGAAATCACATGCCTGGTTTGATTCTTGGCTCTGCCATTTACCAGCTATGCATTTCAAGCAAGACTCTTATTTTCCTGTGCCTCAATTCTTCCATCTGTTAAATGGGTATATAATAGTTCCTATTTGTAGGAATTCTGTGTGAAGTAATGAGTTAAAATATGTGAAGTACCACATATAGACTGTTATTTTAAGTGTTAGTTATTATCGTTTTACTTTTAAAAATTGAAGTAAAGTACTGCTGAGTGCTGAAGAATTGATGCTTTCAAACTATGGTGCTGGAGAAGACTCTTGAGAGTCCCTTGGACCACAAGGAAATCAAACCAGTCAATCCTAAAGGAAATCAACCCTCAATATTCATTGGAGGGACTGGTGCTGACGCTGAAGGTCCAATACTTTGGCCACCTGATGCGAAGAACTGACTCCTTGGAAAAGACCCTGATGCTGGGAAAGATTGAGGACAGGAGGAGAAGGGGGTGACAGAGGATGAGATGGTTGGATGGCATCACTGACTCAATGGACATGAGTTTGAGCAAACTCCGGGAGTTGGTGATGGACAGGGAGGCCTGGTGTGCTGCAGTTCATGGGGTCACAGAGAGTCCGACATGACTTAGCAACTGAAGAACAACAACTAGCTATTATTATTATATATGCTATTGGCTCTGGTTAACTGTAAAGGAACTGACTACCATGACCAGCCCCGACTGGGTTATCCCTTTTACTCCTACCAGAAAAGTAGGGGTTAGTTTGGGGCTGGGAACTTGTGCTTTCTCTGCTGGCTGAGGTTGGGAGAAGGAAGACACCAGGGCCTGGCAATCTTCTTTCTGGAGCAGGAGTCATGCGAATGCCTGTACCTCATTCATCTGTATAGTCAATGTCTCTCTCACTCATTCTCACAACTAATTCTTTGACCCTGCCTAGAGATTTCCCATTATAGGGCACCCCATTCCATCTCTTGCTCTCATAATGATTGCTCCAGGTCCTCTTTCTCTCTCTCCTGGACCATTGAAGAAGCTGCCTCCCTGCTGCCCTATCTACCTCCCATCAAACCTTCCCATCTAGTTCTCACACTGCTTCTAAAGTGATCTTTCTAAAACACTTCTCAGGGACTTCCCTGGTGGCCTAGTGATGAAGACTCCACCCTCCCAATGCAGGGGACCCGGGTTTGTTCCCTGGTCGGGAAGCTAGATCCCACGTGCTGCAGCTCAGACCCAGTGCAGCCACAAAATAAACGTATTTTAAAAATAAATGAAATAAATCTCATTGTGCTGCTTCTCTGTTGAATACCTCCAGTGGCTCCCTATCGCCTGCACAATTATGTAAGAAGACACCATGTGGCTTTCAGAACCTCCTCTGAAAGACACCACGTGGCTAGAGGCTTTCAGAACCTCCTCTGAAAGACACCACGTGGCTAGAGGCTCCTTCCCCTTACTCCTTTCTTGCTCACTGTCCACTCCAGCCAAACTGAACCAGTGCCTGTGTCTTTCACGTGATTCTTTTACTCAGACATTTTCTTATCCAAATTGCCTTTCCTGGTACTTCGATCTTTTCAATTCCATCTTTAAATTTTAAGGTGAGATACTACTTTTTAAAATGAGACTTTTCTCTAAGATCCCTCATCCTTTACCCCACTGTCCCTCCAGTCAGAATTTTTTTATCCTCTCTCATACTCCCAGAGTAATTTGTTTATATCTCTATGATAATGCTTAGCACAGACTGCCTTGTGACATTCAGTTTTACTTTTGCTTATTTCAGAATTGCTTTCAAATGACTAACAATAACAAAATGGTAATACTTGCCAAAACTCATTGAACAGTACACTTAAGATGGGTTTATTTTGTTGCATGCAGATTATACCTCAATAAATTTGATTTTAAAAGATAAGTACAGTAAAGGCAGAAGAAAAATAAACAGATGGGAAAATTGGGATGATGGGAAAATAAAATAAATTCAGGGGTAAAGTTAGTATAAACAAGCATGCTATTAATTTCCATGGGCTAAAATTTGCCTCTGAGCAAATTTCCTAGAAGCCAAAAGAAGTAGAGAATTTTGACCAGAGAAATAGAGATTTTCCTAGTTCTTAAACCTAAAAAAAAATCTCTTTCAGGAAACCCTATGAAGAGAATACTATGTGTTCTAAAGGATAGGTTTCTCAACAATAACCCTATGTTAAACCCAATAAGGATTTTTATAGGGCCGTTTCTTATAACATCTTTAAGTTCAAGTTGCTGGCAGAACATCAAAGTACGATTAAGAAAACAGTTCCATAAGGAACTAAAATAGTGCAGCTCAAGAGCACAACTTTCTAATGGTTTGACTAGATTAGGAAATAAAATTTAAAATAGCTATAGAAATGAGTAGGCTGCTTATCCTTCAAGAAATTCTTTGAATCGATATGAATATATCATGAATATATCTTTTACTAATATTTGAGCGTTCAAGGCTGTAGGATCTGTGGCCAGATCCTAGAGCGCAAGTAACTTCTGTTACCAATCAAGAACAGATCTTTGTTTTTGAAGATCTGTTGCTAGGTGCATACACATTTATAATTGTTATGTTGCTGAACTGACCCCTTTATCACTATGTCAGGTCTCTCTTTATCCCACATTACTCCTTGATCTGAAGTCTACTTTATGTGAAATTGATACAGTGACTCCAGCTCCCTTTTGGTTATGTTTGCGTGTGTGTCTTTCTCTATCCTTTTACTTTTAACCTGTGCTTTTATATTAAAAGTAGGATTCTGGAAGATAGTATAGAATTTGGTCTTTTTAAAAAAATCCCGTCTGATAATATCTGCCTTTTTAACTGGTGTATTTAGACCATTCGTGTTTAATGTGGTTATTTATATGGTTGGACTAAAACTTACCATCTTGCTTCTTGATTTTTGTCTGTTTCAATTATTCTTTGCTTACATTTTCTTTTCTACCTTCTCTGTGTTTAATTAGAATTTTTTTTTTATAATTCTACTCTTACCTCCTTTATTGATATATTATTTATATTAGTAATTGTCCTAGGGTTATAATACACATTTAAAAATAATCTGAGTCTATCTTAAAATAACATTATACCATTTCAAGTGAAATGTAAAGACCCTCATAACACTATATTCCCAACTCCTTCTTCCCATTCTTTGTGCCATTGTAGTTATATTATTTCACTTTAACCTATGCTGCAAACATATAATACCTTGCTACTCTTTTTGCCTTAAACAGTGAGGTATCTTTTAGGACAATTAAAAATAAGGAAAATTTTATTTTGCTTCTTCATTTCTTTATTTAGATTTAAATTTAAGAATGATGTTATATGTCTTCTGCTTGAAGATTTAACATTTCTTTTAGAGTAGGTCTGCTGATAGTGAATTTCCTAAGTTTTTTTGTTTGTCTAAGAAACTCTCTTTTTCTCCCTCACTTTTGAAAGCTATTTCTGCTGGGTTTATTTCTGCTGTTTATGCATTTTCTTTGTGTTTCAGTTTGATCATTTCTTTTGACCTATTTTCAGATTTACTGATTTGCTGATTCTTCCTTCAGCTATGTCAAGTCTACTGATTAGCTCATTGATAACATTCATTATCTCTGCTCCTACATTTTTGATTTTTTGTATTTTCATTAGTTCTTTCTCATATTTTTCAACCTTCTAGTGAAATTATTTATCTGATTTTCCATGTTGTTTGCTTTTTTCCATTAGAACCTTTAGCACAGTAATCATAGTTATTTTAAATTACTAATCTGATAGCTCCAACATCTGTATCATTTATGAATTTGGTTCTAATGATTGCTTTTCTCCTCAAGCTCTGTTTTTCTTTGTCTTTTTGTATGTCTTATAATTTTTCGTGGAAGGCCAGATGTATATAGTACAGTAGATAACGAGATGAGTCCAAATTTTTTTTAACACTTGGAGATGACCACTCCTTCCCTTTTAGACCGTTAGTGTTGGAAGTTCATGTTAATCTAGTTGAAGTTGGGCTGTGTTTGAAGTTTGCTGTTGCTGTGGTTACCCTTAGCGCACCCGAATCTTCAAATTCTCTAACGATGACTTCTGTTCATGGTATAGACTAGTTTACAGGGTTTTCTCAAAGTCTGTCCCTGCTGGGCTTTTAATCTTTCTGCTTGGATTTGAGTCTCCATGTGCACTGCTGCTCAGAGAGCATCTGCCTTTTGCAGCGCTCCCAGCCGTATGCCCGTGTTGTTTTCACTTGATACTTGCTAATGTGGAGGAGAAGGCAATGGCACCTCACTCCAGTACTCTTGCCTGGAAAATCCCATGGATGGAGGAGCCTGGTGGGCTGCAGTCCATGGGGTCGCTAAGAGTCAGGCTGACTGGGCGACTTCACTTTCACTTTTCACTTTCATGCATTGGAGGAGGAAATGGCAACCCACTCCAGTGTTCTTGCCTGGAGAATCCCATGGATGGAGGAGCCTGGTGGGCTGCCGTCTATGGGGTTGCACAGAGTCGGACACGACTGAAGCGACTTAGCAGCAGCAGCAGCAGCAGTGTGGAGAAGATAGGTGTGGGAGAGGCCGTTCTCTGATGTTCTGTCTCAGCTGTAGGCAGGCACTATCAATCTGGAACTCAGGATGTGGCTTTCTCAAGTGTTCTTAGCCTCCCTCCAAATGCAGGGTTGTAAACAGCATGCATTTCTGCCCCTTCATTCCAGGTAGAGCTTTTCTTCTTCTTTTTTTTCCCCCTAATCTGTTACTTGAGCTTCGGTAAATTTCCACCAGTGCTATCAGACTATTCTTCTATTGTCTTTCTTTGTGAATATTTTCTTCCTTAGAGAGCAGAAAGGAGATGGAATTTTAACACTGGTTACTGTTCTCTCCCAACTAGCACCAAGAGGGGAACTTTCTCCCTGATCTTTGCTGAAAACCTTTGATGGGGTTCCTGAAGGAAATATTTGCAAAGAGAGCCTTATTTTTGACAGTCCACTGAACACAATCAGACTCTTCTTATGAAAGTTAAGGTTTCCAAACAGTTCTCAGCCTGAAGTTAGGACCACTGTACCCCAGCATGCAGGAGACTGATGGAGCCCCTGCAGACAGGGCCGTGATATTTCTTGGAAAATGTCTTCCGAGGTTTGTCTTCAGTCTACGCGCCACACAGTCAAATGCACCTTCAACTTTATGAAGTTCATATGTTGGATCCCAGGTGTGGATTTCATGAAGCAGCAAAATTAAACAAAAATAGTTAGGAGAATCAACATCAGGTTCTCAGCCTTTTCTTTTTCAGACCAAATAGCACCCATTTGCTATCCCATTATTTCAATATGAAAGGATGTTTAATGTCCACTCCCTTCCCACAGAATGTACTCTTAGAGTAATGAACAGTCCTTTTATTTGGAATAAATTTAGCCATATTAAAAAACTCAATAAAGTCAGCTTAATTTTTTATATTTATCATCATAGACCCTGGATGCTTAGTTATGGATCAGCACAAGCCCTCAGTCTAGCACTCAGGGGTTTGCTGTAGAGTTTGGCTGCCTTGTCATGTAGTTCTGTCTTCTGTATTTCTGTTGTGATCTCCTGGAAAACAGAGTCAGGTCACATTCACGTTTGTTTTTCTAACTTGACCCTCAAATGTAGCCCACTTAATAGGTGTTCAGCTAATAATAATGATTAATATTAATTATTAAATTAATTATTAATACCACACTATATTATTGTACATATATATGTAGCTAATAAATGTTAGCTGAATTGAACTGACAATCTGGCATGCACCCCCCCCACCCCCAACTATTTAGGTCATCTTCCAGTATCTCCCTAACCCCACCTGGAAGGATAGGAATTTACTTTTATTTTCTTTCATTTCAGTAGCATTTAGTGAGTACCCACTCTGAGAAAGGAGTTTGTTTTTAGATGCTGTGGGAGATAAAAAGATAAATAAATCAAGAGATAAATAAGGCCTTCAGTGGTTTATAATTATTATGTACACAGGTATTTATAATATTAAGCAGAGTGTGATCAATGACCTAATTATGAGTATGGGTGGTGTGGGAATTGAGCAGAAAGTGTTCCTGTGGCCGTTTATTCAGAATACTCTGAATGGCTGCTTGATTCTGTTCTTAAGGTGGATGGAGGAGAATAAGCATGCGCTTTGCTTTCGATGGACAGTAGTAAAGAAATACTGCCAAGTCACGAAGAAAGAACAGAAGGCTGTGGAAAGAGCATGACAGTCCAGGAGCTCAGAGTGGGGAACAGCTGCTTCTTCCTGGGATGGAGGAGTGGCAGGTGGTCAGAGAAGTGATGAATGCTGCCCAGGGGGGAAATGGGAAGGTTTCTTAGAGAAAGTGGGATGAAAGAGTTGTCCTTGAGGCTGGGTAGAACTCGGATGTATAGGTGTGGGGGAGGGAACAGCCTGGACGAGGGCCTAGAGGGGGAATGTGCTGGTGTGTGGAGGAAAAGGGGCGGAGAAGACGTGCCTGGAGAGCCTGTCAGAATTAGGTTGTTCTGGACTTCCCTGGTGGCGCAGTGGATAAAAAGCCACCTGCCATTGCAGGGGACAGCGGGTTCGATCCATGGTCCAGAAAGATTCCGCATGCTGGCGAGTAACTAAGCCCATACTCCAGGACTGCTGAGCCCGTGCTCTAGAGCCCCTGAGCCCGAACTCCTGAAGCTGGCATCTAGAGCCTGTGCTCGGCAATAAGGGAAGCAACCTCCGTGAGAAGGATGCGCACCACAGCGAAGAGTAGCCCCCCACTCGCCAAAACTAGAGAAAGCCCGTGCAAATCAGTGAAGACCCAGCACAGCCAAAAATAGATAAATAAATTTTAAAATATTTTTTGTTAAAGATTAGAAAAAAGAATTAGGTTGTGCTGGCACAGAGCAGGTACTTAATAAATAATTGTCAAATGATTGCATAGGTAAATGGCAGCATCAGACATGGGGTATTGTTTTGTTTATTTATTTTGGTAAGAAATGGTGAAGTTTTAAAAAGAAGCTGGTATAATTGTATTATGATGATAGCTCTGTGGAGAACAAGGTCAACCACAGGCAGGGACATGATCTAAGAAACCATGGTGATTGTCCTAAATGATGGACTGTGTGCCCTGCCCCCCACTTCCTATCATCCCGGAAAGCCTGCTTCTCTGCCTCTGTAAGAAGCCAGGCTCCAATGCTTCCCCTCTTTTGAAATATTTGTGGGTCAGTGAATGTCAACACTCAGGTTACATGCAGAGTGTGTTTAAACACACACTGGGAACATCAACACATATCCTATTCCTAAGGAGAGGAATAAGGTCTCCTAATTGCACTTGTGTGAAGGTTGACATGGCTCCCAGGAAGGATCTGGGGAGGTGACACATAGTGTGGCCGTCAGCCCTGAAGTTTGTCGACGCCTCTAGAAGTCCTGGGCTTGGCGATTCTGGTCCTTGCTTCGCAGAGGGAAGATGGAAAACCATCTGATATTCCTCTCTTCGTACTCCTCGTCTGTTCCATATTGACATCAATAAACAATGAAATCACAGGATCCAGATTAAGTAAATCTATTTTCCTTGCATGTGGTACAACACAGTTTGAAAATAAAAAAACAAATCAAATGCTCTGGAAACAAAATGAATGCAAATTAAGCCCCAAAGAAATCTGTCAGCATCTGAACATTTTATTTTGCTTTCTTCTCCCCTTTAAATTAAACCAACACCATTTTCCAAAGCTCAAATATGAATCACAGCCCCTTCTGGAATGAATGATTCTGGCTGTGGCCTAGTTTAAGCAGATGATCCCCTACAAGTGTGGGGAGTGAGGCTCTCCTCCATGAGGTAGGAGTTTTGAGGATACAGCCTCTCAAGGGCAGAGAACCAAGCATGCAAGTGTCCGGGTGAGGATGTCTGGAGCCGGGATGTGGGGACGAAAACAGAATAGTGAGTCTATTTTTCCTTTTGATGAACCCATCATTGTATTTTTAAAATTTTGTTAAATCACCTTATTAAAATTTTTTTTTAAATATTTTTAATGTGGACTGTTTTTAAAGTCTTTGTTGAATTTGTTACAATATTGCTTCTGTTTTATATTTTTTGGTTTTTTGATACTAAGGCGTGTGGGATCTTAGTTCCCCGGCCAGGGATTGAACCTGCACTCTGCATTAGAGGGCAAAGTCTTAACCACTAGTTAAGTCCCTAAAATTCTTAAATGGTGTCATAGTATAAAATTCCAAGTGTGGCCTTAAGGTTAGAGAGAACTGGTTCAGACCCTCATCCCTATGTGAATGTCCTTGAGAGGAGTTAGTTAATATATTATTGACCAGGGGATTTTTGCAGAAGCTAACACTTGTAGTGTTAATATGTCTCCAGTCAATAATGTGTTAGATTCTTTGAACTACAGTTTCCTTCTCTATAATTTGGGGATAGTAACATCCAACACCTGGAGTATTGCATCAGGATTATATGAAATAATACATATAATGTACTTAGCAAAGGGGCACATGGTGAGCACTTAAGTTATTATTGATAAAGAGTAAAGTCCAGTTATCTCAAAGGAGAAGTCGGAAGTCTTAGAATAAGCACAGGCACTTGTCGATACTTGTTCTCTCCATGGTGACTCTGGAATTTCATGGCTGTTCTAAAGCTTTTCCCCCAGGGGTTGCAGAAGAGGCCCAGAGGGTCAAGAGGGCCCAGTTAGACCTGAGAGACGGCTGCCCCACGACAGTCAGACCCTGTTACTGCTGTGCTCATTCTCTGACCACTGCGCTCCTGGAGGGAGGAGAGGGGAGAAGAATCTGGTGGTGGGTTAAGCCCACCTAGAGAGGTCGTTTGCAATCCGGCCCCACAGATGGAACTGCAGGTGCCTGCCCCAGAGACAGTACTGATTTTTAAAGAGAGGCAGACATTTCATTTGGCAGTGTTTGAACTTTTCCTTTCAAGCGTTACTGGAAGTGACCATTTGAAGAGCATAGTGAGGTGAGCAGGGAAGCCATCTTGGCTGGAGGGGATGACCCAGGCTCCCCTCATCCGACCTAGAGCCCAGAGCCTCAGGAAGCATCCCAAGGCACTTTGGCCCAGTAGCTCTGTTTAGAGCCTGTCAGCTCCAGAGATGGGACATCTGGGCCTGGACTGGCTCCCTGGGGTTCCTCATGGAACCCAGAAAATGAAAGACATTTCTACTCCCTGGTTCACAAGGAGAATGAATCCACAGAGGGTCTCTCCCACCTCTGGAACCTCAGGGATTAAGCTTTGATACTCACTTCTGCCCCATTTCCTAGGCTGAGCTGCTCAGATGGCATCAGGGCCAAATTTTTTTTGAAGTCATAGAGCAGGGGTCCCCAACCTCCAGGCCGCGTAGTGGTACCTCCTGTTCAGATCAGTGGCGGCATTAGATTAGAAATAAAATGTCAGATCAGCGGCAGCATTAACTTAGAAACAAAGTGCACAGTAAAGCTTGTGCCCTTGAATCATCCCGAAACCATCCCCCCTCCCGCCCTGACTCCAGGTCCATGAACAAACTGTCTCCCATGCAATTGGCCCCTGATGCCTAAAAGGCTGAGGACTGCTGTCACAGAGTGTCTTATCCTTATAACAACATCCCTTTAGACCCAGCTCTTCTGCTCGGTCACTTTCCAGGATCACACTTCGGGATTTTCATTTCCAAAATCTCCTCGGAAATTATCCAGCAGTTAAAGGATGGGGGCATTTTTACTGTTTTGTTGGCAGAAGCAAAACATTGAAGAGGACAAGGGACCAAGCAATTCTGCAGTGAGTTACTGAATTTTAGTCTTACTAAAAAGTCTGTTTTGAGGCACAGGAAGAACCTGGCTTTCCATCTGCTGTTTCGCACAGGTGGCGCCACACAATGTTTCATTTTCTAAAGCTGAAGGCCGAGCTTTGTTCCCTGTCTCCCTTTCCCAGCTCCTTCTTGGAGCCTCGTCTTCACCCCCTCGCTTAGTCTCCTCCACCCCCGGTCCTTGCTGTTCCCTTCTCCTTGACTTTCTTCTGTGGCTTTCCCTAGTGTGGAGTTTATTTCTCTATCATCATTGTTTCCATTGCTGCCCTCTTTCTTTTCTGTGTCTCTGTGTTTCTGGTTTGCTAACTATCTCTCTCCTATTTTTTTTTCCACTAACCAATGCCTAGCACCCCAGTTCCTTGAGAAATATGCCTTTGTTTATGGAACCCCTTAGCTGTTTCATATGTTCTCCTGAAGCCGCCCCTTGTTTCTCCAAAGAAGTGGGCATAGCATGTGTAGCTCATTTTTTTTTTAAGATAATTTTTTAAAAGAACCATCTCATTGGTTCTTTTTTAAAAACAACATATTTACTTATTTGGCTGTGTGGGGTCCTAATTGCAGCACGTGGATCTTCGTTGCGGTGCGTGGGCTCTCTAGCTGTGGCACACGGGCTCAGTAGAAGTGGTGCACGGGCCTAGTTGTTCCATGGTTGTGGGATCCCAGGTCCCCGATCAGGGATTGACCCTGCGTCCCCTGCATTGCAAGGCGGGCTCTCCAGCACTGGACCACCAGGAAGGTCCCCATGGCTCACTTTTTGTTTCTTTAATAGCATGGATCGTTGCAAAGAAGAGAGGGAATTTGGGGGGCACAGCAGCTCCCCCTTTCCTTGCCCTCCAGCTACAAGCAATCTCAGCAGAACTTAGATCACCCCAGAGTTTCAGACCTCTTAGACTAGTTAGCTTTGCTGTTTCAGGAAGTTTGTCTCCTGCCTCGGTGGCTGAAAGCCATCAATCAACCCTTTCTCCAAACTTTACTTTTTTTCTTGTGGAGGGCATGGGGGAATCCACCCTGAAATTTTTGTCCAGGCAGTTTGCCCTTCTTAAGTAAAAACGCACTCTAGGGTCTGTGCTCAAGTGACATGTATTGTCTCACTCACCGATTCAGTAGGTGTTTCCTGCACACTCCTGTGTGTCTGGCACGCTGGGAGGCTCTGGGGAGCCAGTGGGGAGTACAGTGGGCTCTGCAGGAGCTGTCCAGCCTGCCTGCTGGCCAGGGAGATGGGAATTCAGGCAAGGATTTGGTCTTTACAGCATCAGTTATATTGTGAGCCCACCAGTCCCATTGTTCTAACTTTCCTGCCAATATTGGAGATGAAAGAGGCAGCACATTTTTTTCTGGGGATTTCATTTCATTCCCTCCTCCAGGATGAACAAGTACCAACCTTTCCTTCCCCTCAACCACACCTCTTCCTCTTGCTCACTCGTCTCTTCCCCGTGCCCTTGGTAACTCGACTGGCCAGACTCCAGCGCATTCATGGAGGGTTTTCCAGTTTTCTTTTCAAGGAAGGGTGAAGTGGCGAAGGAAGGGGGACAGAAGTTAGAATGACTGAGCTTCCTGTCTGTGTCAGATTCTGTGCCTGATGGTTTTCTAAATTCATTCCTTTTAACCCTTATTCTCAGTCTACCTATAAGGTAGATAATGTCATTCCCACATTAATGAAGAAGAAATGGAAATTCAGAAAAGGTCAGACAGGTTGTCCAAGAGCAGATATTTAGTACATCACAGAACTGTTTCTGGAACCCAGATCTGTTTGAATCCAAAAGTCAGATTCTTGCCACTACAGCCTCTGTGTGTGTGTGTGTGTACATGTATGTGTGTGTGTGTGTGTGCGTGCGTGCACATGTGTGTGGCGGAATGGACTGGAAGAGGATAAATTGAATGGTAAGAATCATCCCAGTTTCTTTTTGTCCCACCTTGAGTCTTGAACCCGAAGAGTATCCTGCTGCTCTTCTGATCAGGGTACAGCCATGTGTCGGGACGATTGGGACATTAAGAAATGAGGTATCTGGCTGTCTCCCCAGAGGGACTTCTGTTCACTTTCACCTGGAGCTTAATGGGCTCCAGAGCCAGGCTGCCTGCTTTTCCGTTTGCCAGCTGTTACCTTGGGCAAGTGACTTACACTGTCTGTGCTTTAGTTTCCTTTTCTGTAAAGGGGGTAATAATAAAAATACTGTCCTCATTTCTAGAGGTGTCAGAGTCATAGAAACAGAAGGTACAATGATTTTTGCCAGGGAGTGGAGGAAGGAGGAGAGTGGGGAGTTGCTGTTTACTGGATATAGAGTTTCAGTTTGGGAAGATGAAAAAGTGCTGGAGATGGGTGGTGAGGATAGCTGCACAATGTGAATGTGTACTAAATCTCACTGAACTGAAAATGGTTACAATGATTAAGTTTTTTTTGTTACCTATATTTTACCACAGTTTAAAAAAACAAAAGGGTACCTTCCTCAAAGGATCTGGGGGGAAATTGAATGAGCTGGTGCTTGTTTAGCACTTAGAACAGAGCCCATATAGTAAATGCTTCATAAACGGGAGCTCTTACATGCCCCAGCCCTGGCCTTTTCTGGGGAGGTCTGCAGAGCCAAGGGCAGAACCTTGCAAGCACACGCCTGTGACTTGGCTCCAGATTGCGGTGAGAAGGGGATCTCACACCCGGTGTCTGGAGCAGTTTGTGGTTCAGCTGCATCAGGACAGGGGCTGGTGACTTCACATGTTAACGGAAGAGCCCTCACTGCCCAGGTCAAACACCAGGATTATAAATGGAACACCGCTTACTAAATTGCCCCATTTTACACAGACTCACGCCAGGAGCTTCGGGCTCTGACGCGAAGCTAAATTTGATGGTTAAGTTAGAACAAAAGAATTACGAACCCAGGGACGAAAACATTCAATTAAATGGCATCAACACAGTATGTCTGAGAAGAGAATGGTGTTTTAATGTTTTCACTGGGCTTGCCCACAAATATTTATGGAGTGTTCATAGTGAAGGGAGAATGCAGAGCACTCAGAGCAGAGAACAGCAGAGTGGTGTGGCGTGGAACAGAGGAGGGAAAGCAGACACACATCCTGGATGCCCCTGGGTCCTGCTGGATCTGGGGACGGGCGTCCCTTCAGACTCCTCACCTGTGATTCTCCCCAGACATCCCAGTTTACTTCAGAACAGTTACGTTTTTTTGTGTGGTGTACAGAGGCCTCTGGGAGTGCAAGAAGGAGCAGACAACCCGGTCCAGGGCAGGGAGCAGTCAGGAGACAAGGGCCCCTTCCCAGTCCAGTGCAGCCACCTTGCTCCCCGAGTTCTGAGCCCTGCACAGACAGCTCTCTGGGGAGGGCCTTCAGCTCAGGGCCCTAAGATTTACCATTTATTCTAGTGCTTCCCAAGCTCTCTGTGGTGAAAGGCCAGGTTTATGTTTTGTTTTTAATTTCCAATCCATTGTGAGTGAATAGTTTTATAAAATATGGTGAAGGTTAATTAGTAAATGTATTTAATAAGTAAATAGTAAATTAGGTGAAATAAGAAGGAAAGAGCACACAATACAAGGCCACTTGTAAAATTCGGATGTTCAGCAGACGTGAATGTACCCAGTTAAATTGCTGTGAAGGGACTTCTTTGGTGGTTCAGTGGCTAAGACTCTGCACTCCCAATGCAAGGGGCCCAGGTTCGATCCCTGGTCAGGGAATTAGATCCCACATGCCACAGCTAAGAATGAGCATGCCACAACTAAAAGACCTGGCACAGACAAATAAATAAATAAATAAATAAATTTTAAAAGAGTGGTTAACTCTGTTGCGAGTGGGTCTCAGAATCTACTCAAAGGCGCTGAGAAGTTCCTGGTGAATAACTAGACTTTGCGTGGATGACAGGAGGAGGCAGGATATTGTGACTAAAATTAACACACAAAAAGGCACAAAGGTCTTCATGCCTGTTAAGATGGCTATTATTTTTTTTTAAAAGCAACAGAAAATAACAAGTGTTGATGAGGATATAGAGAAATTGGAACGCTTTTTGGAATTGCACTGTCGCTGGGAGTGTAAAATGGTGCAGCCGCTACAGAAAATGGTATGATTCCTCAAAAATTAAACAGTGAATTACAGTTTGATCCAGCAATTCCACTTGTAGGTATATACCCAAAGGAGCTAAAGTAGGAACTCAAACAGATATTTGTACACCCATTTTTTTTTTAACAAGAACAAATACTAGACCCTTTGTACTAAGAGTATAAACAGCTACAATTTAAGAACATAAGAAAAATAACCATGTGAGGAGCTTAATTTCCGGGGTTGTAAGTTCCGTCTAGGTGGTGGATCATGGGGATAGTGAGAGCTATAAAAGGAAAAGGAGTAAGGAATGGTACTCTGTACACCCATGTTTAGAGAAGCATTTTCAAGACCAGAAAGGTGGAAGCAATCAACATGCCCATTAATGGACAAATTGTGGTATATACATACATACACTGGAATATTATTCAGCCTTAAGAAGACATTCAGACATATGCTATGACATGGATGAACACTGAAGACATGGTGAAATAAACCAGTCACAGGAGGACAGATGTTGTATGATTGCACTCTATATGAGATGCCAGGGGATCTCCCCCACCCAGGGATTGAACCCAGGTCTCCCACATTGCAGGCAGATCCTTTACTGTCTGAGCCACCAGAGAAGCCCATATATGAGGTGCCTAGAGTAGTCAAAACTATAGACAAATAGTAGATTGGTAGTTATCAGGGGCTGGGGCAGAAGGGAATGGGGAGTTCCTGTTTAATGGGGATGGAGTTTCAGCTGGGGAGGATGAAAACGTTCTGGAGATGAGTGGTGGTGATGGTTGCGTAATGATGTGAATGGTCTTAATGCCACTGAACTGTACACACTTAAAAATGGTCAAAATGGTAAATCTTATGTTATGTATATTTTACCACAATGCTTTGAAAAATGCATGGAGTTACAAATGACACAGCATGTTCAGAGCATGGCGTTTTCTGCACTTCACTGGCTGGACCCTGAGCTGTAAGGAGGGAAGAGAGGAGAGGTGGGAGGTGAGATTCCTCTAGCCTGCCTCCCTCTCCAGCTGCTCACTCCTTTTCCTCCCTGCCTGAGCTGCCAGGTTCTAGGAGAGTCATACCTCGTTGTAGCCACTTCACCTTCACCCACATCTGGACTCACGCAGGAATGGATGTGGTCCCTCCACCTTCCCCGAAGGTGGAAGGCTCGTAGTGGGCTCCATGGTGCTAAATCCCATGGACTTTTCAGTCTTCTCGACTCTACCGATCACACGCTTCTCGTTGGAACGCCCCTCTCCAGAGATCTCTCTGCTGTCACTCTTCTGGTTTTCCTCCTACTTACTGTGTTCCATCTCTGTGTCCTCTGAACGCTTCTCTTTCTCCACTTATCTTTTCATGAAGATGTCCCCCGCAGGCTTCCATCTTGGGTTCTCTCCTCTTGCTGTCTCTCATTCCCTCCTGCGGTTGTTTACCTTTCAGTGACTCCCAAAGTGAGGTCTTTATTCCAGGTCTTTCATCTCAGCTCAGAATCTGGGAACGCATCTGACTCGAGTGTCTCTCCATCAGCTCACACCGCATGTAGCAGTGGCACCCTCATCTATCCCTGCGCCCACATCAGTCTGTCCCCTCTGTCCCCTCCGACATCTCTTCTGTTACTCTCCATTCAGTTCTCTCTCCTGGTCATGTGTAGAGTACTTTTCCTTTCAATATTAATAATGATAATACTTTACAAGGCTACTATTTTGGGCCACAGCGTGCTCTTTGAAGGCATATCTTGGAGTCGCTAACATAGCACAGTGCTTAGCTAGCCTGTTGCATAGTAGTAAGATGAATGAATAATAACAATGATAATATCTAATGCTTATATGGTGTTTAGTATGTGCCAAGCACTGTTCTAAGCACTGCTCATATAATAACTCACTTAATTCTAACAGCTGTAATATAGCTACCATGATTCCATTTGCAGATGAAAAGCTGGGGTACAGAGAGGTTAAGTGACTTGCCCAAGGTCCAAAACTTTAGAAGCTCAGTACTGAATGAATAAATGAACAAAAACTTACATGGGAGAATAAATCAATGAGGCCAGAGGATGGGTTAGGGCATATAATGGTGCTGTGCACCACGTGTGTGGTTGTTAGACTGGGAGGTATTTCTTGAGGATCTAAGAGGACACTAATTGTTTTGACAGTTGTACTTTGACCCAGGTGTAGTGATGCAGCAGAGAGAATAGGAATCTGATAGATGTAATCAAAAGAAATAAGAGGATGAAACATTCTCGGTGGAGAGGGAAAGGCTCGGCTGGCCCAAGGTGTTCTTTCAGCTGGAGACGTGAGTCAGGGGTGGCTTGTCTTCAGTCTGTGCCTGCTGAGTGCTATTGGCATCCTGCCTCATCCAGCCCTTGCTACACAAACATCGTGACCAGCATCCCCCAGGGAGCTGCTTCCTGGGATTTATATAGCACACTGTCCTGGACATCTTTCGGGGGCTGCTGGCCACCTGCCATTGTCCTTTATTTTAGAAAAAAACTGTTCTTGATGTCCACATCTTTTCTATCACATTAGAGCCTGGTTACTACACTTGGTTGAACGTTTCCTAATCTAGAAAAATGATGCTGCCTGGGCCCGATGGCTGTCTTCCTCAGTTCCTAGTCTTCCTGAGCTTCCTCTCTGTTTCCATCAGGCTCTGTGTCCCGGTTCTGTGGTTCTGACCCACCACCGAGGAAGAAAAGCAATGAACAGTGCCATTCTTTTTCCTTCGCTGCCCTCTATGTCCAAATAAACATTAAGACACCTCCATTTTTCCTGCTATTCATATTTTCTTCCTTTCTCACAGCTAAAAATAAACCCATGAATAGACTGCCCACTCTGATTCATAGGCTCTCAGAACCATCAGGAATTGTCAAAACCTGCTGGTTCAACCTCTTCATTTTAAATATGAGCAGAAGTAAATCTAGAGAACGCTGAGGACCCTGTCCATGGGGTTACAGGAAATCCTCTGTCAGGTTCTGGGGGACGTTGAAAATGACATTGTCCTCTCCTTGCCTAAATTTCTCCCTGCAGCTTTTACTTAAACATAACAAAACAATACCGTAAATCGATTGTAATACTTTCCTGTGATTTCTCCTTATATTTTTCTATTTAGAGGAATAATGTTTAAAATCTATTTTGTTTTGTTTCTTCTCTGCTGGTTCCCTTCTCCAAAGTATGCTTCGACACAGAAAAATGAAAAGAATGTATACGTTTTTTGTCTTCCCTTCTAATGGGTCTATGTAAGTGAAGGGGTTCCCCAAAGGACATCTAAACAAAGATGAAACTTTAGAGTCTACTATTCTTGCAAACTCTACTCCCTATGCTGTGGTGATAAAAATCACTTTGTGGCAATCATTGAAACATGAGGTTATTTGTAAATATCTGTTTATACATCCATTTTATCCAACACATTGTGAGCCTTTGAAGGCACAGACTATGTCATATTCCTTTCCCAGGACACAGCACAATGTCTTACCCAAAATACATGCTCAGTCAATGATTACAGGATTAATAACAGAGTTCACTTATCAGCCTGACCACTCCTTCAGGGCTTATACTCCCCTAATAGAGAAGACTACTTGGAGGAAATGGCCTTTGAGCTGAGCTATAATGGGAAGAAAAACAGCACATGATAGCAAGAGGAAGAAGGTTGCTTTTATGCACATGGAACAAGCCAGACAAAGGCTTGGTGCGCGAGACTAAAATTACTAGGTTGCCTATCAGGAAATTAAACAGTCTATCCATTCATTAGAGAAAGAACAAATGACAGGCCTTGTGCATTACCAGACTGTTAATAAGCAAGAGCCAGACTTGCTCTTATGAAAAGGCAGACTCTGAATGTCATGTTACCCAAAGCTCTCAAGCCACCCGTTCTTAAACTCTTACTATTCAAAACTAGGACGATTTTACAGAATACTGGTGCTGACAGAAGGGGTTACAATTCCTCTTTGATAACTGTCTCTGTCTTATTTTTTGGGGTTACTGAGATGGCTTATATTTGTTCAGATTATCTCATGCAGAGGTCAGCAAGGCCATGACACCCCTCACCCCAAAGTGGAGACATTGTTGTGTGTGTTGAAAACACATAGAAAACTCATAGAAAACTCACTGACCTTTTCCAGCTGGAGGCCCTGCTTTTAGGTTTCAGTCCACTCCATTGGCCATGTTGAATTTGGTCCAGTTCAGTTCAGTGCAGTTCAGTCGCTCAGTCATGCCTGACTCCTTGAGACACCATGGACTGCAGCATGCCAGGCTTCCCTTGTCCATCACCAACTCCCAGAGCTTACTCAAACTCCGTCAGGGTCAAATACTATCTTCCTAAGGGAAAACATGTCCAAGATGCGGGTGGAGTGATCAAAGGGTCTAACAAATTTTTGAGTGTCGATTGGGTTCCCCAATCTGTGCTTGATGGCTTCTACATCTCATTTGCTCCTCAAAACAGTCTTGGGAGAGAAGTGTGGACCCCCTTCTTATGGATAATTAAGCTAAGGTTGAAAGAAATGAATGGAGTAGGAAATGGCAAGCTACTCAAGTATTCTTGCCTGGGGAATTCCATGGATGGGTTACAGTCCATGGAGTTGCAAAGAGTCAGACACGACTGAGCAACTAACATGTCAAAGAAATGAACTAATCTTGCCTGAGGTCACATATGTAAATGATGGAGTCAGAATCAAGTATAGGTTAGACACAGGTAAACCTGTGATCCTTGCTTACATACAACAGCTGTTACAAAAATACCTGAGGCCAACAGATAACCCACATTTTAAAATGTTTGAATAGCATTTTTCCAAAGATAAGCAAATGGCCATTTAGCCCATGAAATATGCTCAACATTACTAGTTGTTTGGAAAATGCAAGTCAAAACCACAGTGAGATCCCATTTCACACCCACTAGAATGGCTAAAATAAAAGACACTTGCTCCTTGGAGGAAAAACTAGACAAACCTAGACAGCATATTATAAAGCAGAGACGTTACTTTGTCGATAAAGGTCCATCTAGTCAAAGGTATGGTTTTTCCAGTAGTCATGTATGGATGTGACAGTTGGACCATAAAGAAAGCTGAGCGCCAAAGAATTGATGCTTTGAACTGTGTGTTGGAGAAGACTCTTGAGAGTCCCTTGGACTGCAAGGAGATCAAACCAGTTAATTATAAAGGAAATCAGTCCTGAATATTCATTGGAAGGACTGATGGTGAAACTGAAGCTCCAATACTTTGGCCACCTAATGCAAAGAGCTGACTCATTAGAAAAGACCTGATGCTGGGAAAAATTGAAGACAGGAAGAGAAGGGGACGGCAGAGGATGAGATGGTTGGATGGCATCACAGACTCAATGGACATGAGTTTGAGCAAGCTTGGGGAGTTGGTGATGGACAGGGAAGCCTGACATGCTACAGTCCATGGGGTCACAAAGAGTTGGACATGACTGAGCAACTGAACTGAACTGATAAATGTATAAATGCATTATGCTATATAATGGAATGTTATTCAGGGTCATTTTAATAATAAAAGAAATGACGTACTACTATATGCTGCATCATAAAGGAACCTCAAAAACGTTATGCTAAGTGAAAGAAGCCAGTCACAAAAGGCCACATATTATATGATTCCATTCATATGAAGAGTCCAGAATGGGCAGATCCACAGAGACAGAAAGTAGGTGAATGGCTGCCAGGCATTATTGGGCAGGAGGAATGGAGCGTGGCTGCTTAGGAGTATGGAATTTTTTTTCCAGTGATGAAAAGCTTGTAGAATTAGTGGTGATGGGTGCCCTGGCGTGCTGTGATTCATAGGGGTCGCAAAGAGTCGGACACGACTGAGCGACTGATCTGATCTGATCTGATGGGTGCCCAACTTTGTTAATACACTAAACCCCCTGATTTGTATACTTTATTTTTTTAATTTAATTTTATTTTTTTTTTTCATTTTTATTTATTTTTTATTTATTTTATTTTTTTAATTTAATTTTATTTTTAAACTTTACAATATTAGTTTTACCAAACATCAAAATGAATCCGCCACAGGTATACCCGTGCTCCCCATCCTGAACCCTCCTCCCTCCTCCCTCCCCATACCCTGCCTCTGGGTCGTCCCAGTGCACCAGCCCCAAGCATCCAGTATTGTGCATCGAACCTGGACTGGCAACTCATTTCATACATGATATTATACATGTTTCAATGCCATTCTCCCAAATCTCCCCACCCTCTCCCTCTCCCTCTCCCACAGAGTCCATAAGACTGATCTATACATCAGTGTCTCTTTTGCTGTCTCGTACACAGGGTTATTGTACACTTTAAAATTATGAGTGAATTTCATGGTAAGCAAGTTACATCTCAATAAAGTTGTTGTAAAAATATATATCTGAGGCCAGATTGGCTTAAGCAAGTGTCAGATACCATACTTAGGAAAAACCCTAACTCACTGGGTACATGCTGCCAAGATTTAGGATTTAACAATAAAATTACTGATAGGACACTTGCTGGAAGTGTCCATATGTGACGTGCTTGCGAGTGAAATTCTTGATAAATAGCCAAAAAAGAAAGAATGGTCACAAATGTAGAAAACAAAATTCTGGTTGCCAGGGAGTAGGGAGGGGAGGATAAACTGGGAGAGTGGGATTGATCTGTACACACTACTAGATATAAAACAGATAACTAATAAAGACCTACTGGATAGCACAGGGAACTCTGCTCAATACTCCTTAATGGCCTATATGGGAAAAGAATCTAAAAAAAGAAAAAAAGAGTGGATATATGTATATGTATAGCTGATTCACTCTGCTGCTGCTGCTGCTGCTAAGTCGCTTCAGTCATGCCCGACTCTGTGCGACCCCATAGATGGCAGCCCACCAGGCTCCCCCGTCCCTGGGATTCTCCAGGCAAGAACACTGGAGTGAGTTGCCATTTCCTTCTCCAATGCAGAAAAGTGAAAGTGAAGTCGCTCAGTTGTGTCCGACCCTCAGCAACCCCATGGACTGCAGCCCACCAGGCTCCTCCATCCATGGGATTTTCCAGGCAAGAGTACTGGAGTGGGGTGCCATTGCCTTCTCCTATTCCTTTGCTATACACCTTCGGAAACTAACACAACACTGTAAATCAACTATACTCCAGGAAAAATAAAAAAAATAGTAGACAATAACTGTAACAAAAAGAATGTCTCTTTTGGCTCTGGTATGAGATACATCACTCAATACAAATAATCTTAATATCTCTCACAGAGATTAAGGTGCAAGGAGTGTAGTGTCAATAGGAGACAATAGCCTATTATTTATAATATCAACACAATAGTATAATAAAAGTAAACCCAGTGAGAGGATCCACTATTGCACTTTCATTTGAGCAAATATTCATTAAGAAATATTTATCAAGCGACTTTCCTGACAGTCCAGTGATTAAGACTTTGTTTTCCAATGAAGGGGCATGGGTTCAATCCGTGGTCCAAGAACTTAAATACCACACGCCTAGACGCCAAAAAACAAAACATAAAGCTAAAGCAATATTGTAACAAATTCAATAAAGACTTTTAAAAAATGGTCCACATCAAAAAAAATGTATTGAACAGCTAGAATGTAGAGTGTACAACCTCCCAGGTGGCGCTAGTGGTAAAGAACCCGCCTGCCAATGCAGAAGACATAAAAGATGAGGGTTTGGTCCCTGGGTTGGGAAGATACCCTGGAGAAGGAAATGACAACCCACTCCAGTATTCTTGCCAGGAGAATCCCATGGACAGAGAAACGTTGTGGGTCCCAGTCCCTGGGGTCGCACAGAGCTGGACACAACTGAGCACACGACAAGAGAGTGTACTGGGTATTTTGTTAATGGTGTTAGCATTTCTTACCTTTCTTCCCTCACAGACAAGTCTCCCTGTTTTACAAATGAGAAAACTGATGCACGTAGAGGTTAAAAGATCTGCCCAGAGTCACAGAGCTAGTGAGTGGTAGAGACAGATGTACCAAGATTTGTCTGACTGCAAAGCTAAGGGTTGGATTCAAGAGTCAAGACCAAGCAGTGGCTGCCTAAGCTTGGACATCACAAGGATGGGGACGATACATGCAGTGGTGGAGTGAGTGAGTTCTGTCCAGCCCAGATCCTGATTCACATGCCTGAGTTTGAATCTTGCCTCTGCCAGCCTGGGGGGATGTCATGCAGGCTGAATAAGCTGTGCATGCAAAAATGCTTCCAACAGCGCAGGGCACAGAGTGAACTCGCAACGTGCAGAGCGTATTTTATTATTATTGCCTCTTCTGCACTCGTGCAGGTGGTCATGGCTCTGAGGTTAGGGACTGTCACCAAAAGGGCAGAAAATCTTCTCCAAGATTTACAGTGGATGTGGTGATTATCTCTGGAGAGTGGGTTGGGCAAAGAAAGAGGAAGGATGTTTTCACTCTCCGTTATTTTTATGTTTGAATTCTTTACAATCATGCATTACTTTAAAAAAAAATAAAAGAAAACACAGCAAATAAAAATGCTTCCCCCAAGAAAAGAGCACTTGTACTTGGGGAAAAAAACACAGATCAAACCCTGGGGCACCTGTGTTTATTTGAATTCTCCAGAAACCCGAAGTCAGTCTTCTATATACAACCCACAAACCGGAGTCTTTGCAGTGAGGGGCAGGCACAGCGCCAGTTTTACAGACTCACTCACCTTGCTCCTTCAGCCTGTTTTTCATTAGGGGCAAATTTGCTGGTAATTTGATCTTGATAGATGACCTGGCAAGCTTTTTTAGACCTCAGCTCTGCCGAGGGCACTGCTCAAATTCCTGCCTGCTGGGTATCCTTAGATCGGTGATATTTACCAGAGTCTACAAGCAGGTCTTTTCTCTAGGAGATTCAATGGTGATGGGGAGACTTGTGGATATAGGAGTCTGAGAATTTTGATAACGGGTGGAACCTGGGGCTGAGGAAAGAAAGGAAGAAGTGAGCAGCCAGCTTTCTTCAGATGGGAAAAGACAAGGTGTCTCCACCACCTCACCCTGGGCTGGGGTGCGGCGGGGATCTGCCTGTCCCAGTTTTCCCCATCAACTCTTACAAGGTTCTTTGCCTTAGCTGAGATTTGGCTTTCTCATCTCTGAAATGGGTTTCATATTTCCCCTGTTGCAAGGATTTGGGGAGATCTAGAGATCAAATTGCCAACATCCGCTGGATCATGGAAAAAGCAAGAGAGTTTCAGAAAAACATCTATTTCTGCTTTATTGACTATGCCAAAGCCTTTGACTGTGTGGATCACAATAAACTGTGGAAAATTCTGAAAGAGATGGGAATACCAGACAACCTGATCTGCCTCTTAAGAAACCTGTATGTAGGTCAGGAAGCAACAGTTAGAACTGGACATGGAACAACAGACTGGTTCCAAATAGGAAAAGGAGTACATCAAAGCTGTATATTGTCACCCTGCTTATTTAACTTCTATGCAGAGTACATCATGAGAAACACTGGGCTGGAAGAAGCACAAGCTGGAATCAAGATTGCCAGGAGAAATATCAATAACCTCAGATAGGAAGATGATACCACCCTTATGGCAGAAAGTGAAGAGGAGCTAAAAAGCCTCTTGATGAAAGTGAAAGAGGAGAATGAAAAAGTTGGCTTAAAGCTCAACATTCAGAAGACGAATATCATGGCATCTGGTCCCATCACTTCATGGGAAATAGATGGGGAAACAGTGGAAACAGTGTCAGACTTTATTTTTTGGGGCTCCAAAATCACTGCAGATGGTGACTGCAGCCATGAAATTAAAAGATGCTTAACTCCTTGGAAGAAAAGTTATGACCAACCTAGATAGCATATTCAAAAGCAGAGACATTATTTTGCCAACAAAGGTCCATCTAGTCAAGGCTATGGTTTTTCCAGTGGTCATGTATGGATGTGAGAGTTGGACTGTGAAGAAAGCTGAGCGCCGAAGAATCAATGCTTTTGAATTGTGGTGTTGGAGAAGACTCTTGAGAGTCCCTTGGACTGCAAGGAGATCCAACCAGTCCATTGTGAAGGAGATCAGCCCTGGGATTTCTTTGGAAGGAATGATGCTAAAGCTAAAACTCCAGTACTTTGGCCACCTTATGCAAAGAGTTGACTCATTGGAAAAGACTCTGATGCTGGGAGGGATTAGGGGCAGGAGGAGAAGGGAATGACAGAGGATGAGATGGCTGGATGGCATCACTGACTCGATGGACGTGAGTCTGAGTGAACTCTGGGAGTTGGTGATGGACAGGGAGGCCTGGGGTGCTGCAATTCATGGGGTTGCAAAGAGTCGGACACGACTGAGCGACTGAACTAAACTGAACTTTGACCTGAAATGTATCATACAGGCTTCTGGGAAACAAAGTGTGAAATTTGATAGAGAAATAAAAACAAGGTACAGCAGGGCGACCCATCTCCGTGTGCGGAAGAACCCAGGAGTGTGTGAAGGTACTTAATTCATTTAGACTTAACAGCCAGTCAGAGAAGAGTCCAAAGTCAGCAAAAATTCAGTGTTTTACACGTAACTTTATATAAGGACAAGGGTCTGCTTGGGCTGACAACAAGGACACAAGAAGAAACCTGGCTCAATGTTATCGCAGAAACAGTGTCTTTGGATTCTCTGGTGATCCAGTGGCTTAAGACTTTGCACTCCCAATACAGGGGGCCAGGGTTTGATCCCTGGTCAGGAAACTAGATCCCACATGCCACAACTAAGACTTGGCACAGCCAAATAAATAAATATGTATTTAAAAAACCCACTCTTTATCTTGCAGATTTCTCTGCAGGGAAGAATAACCAGTAGATGTTCGTATCTAGGCTAAAGTCGTGAGAACAAATGCCTCCCAGCCCTTCCTGCCTGTAAACCACACCCGTGTCCCACCTAAGCTGGCCTCTGGGTCACCCTTCTCCCCATTGCTCCTCTCCCACTGCTGAGCCAGATGTTGGCAAGGGGCAGGAGGGAGGAAGTTCCCACCAGCTCTGAGCTGGCTCCATGTCACATATCCCTCATACACAGCACAGATGCCTTCTGTCTTGCTCGCCTCTGCTTGAAAAAAAGCTTCACCCATGGCCAGCGCAGCCTCACACAGGGGAAGGGCAGAGTTCAGAACTCACATGGTTCAAGATATAAACTGATCCAAGAAATGAAGAGACAAAGACGACTGGCACCTGCAGGGCCTTCTTCTGTTCTCATCTCACAGCACGCAGACAAGGCAATGGGCTGAGGTGTCGTTCCCGCTGACTAACAAATCTGCTGGTTCACATACCACTGTGTCTTCTTCTCTTTCCTCTCTGTTGGGTGGGTGATGGGGAAGAAAAAGGGATTTCCAGTTCCGGAGAGTTCCACAATTTCTTATGGAAAGGTTCTGAATGGTGGCACTGTATGTGTGTTATGAAGAAGTTCTCATTTTACTAACGTAGTGTGTTGGTAAAGGTGAGGTTGGAGAGGGCTGGAGGGACCCAGGATATGCCCTGCCTCCCACTTCCAAAACAAAGGGCCTTCTGGGGAGATGTTATAGAAGTATTAAAGTTATATAATAAAATAGACTGCATGATAAAATCAGTTTCATATAATCTATAATTGGTATTAATAATCGTGTGTGTGTGTGTGTGTGTGAGGGCATGCTCAGTCGTGTCCAACTCTGTGACCCCATGGATGGTAGCCCACCAGGCTCCTCTGTCTGTGGAATTCTCCAGGCAAGAATACTGGAGTGGGTTGCCATTTCTTCCTTCAGGGGATCATCCAGACCCAGGAATCAAACCTGTGTCTCCTGTATCGCAGGCAGATTCTTTGCCACCAAGCCCCCTGGGAAGCCCATTCGTAGTCATACATTTTTGTTTTGTTCTTATTTTATATTGAAGTATTGTTGTTTACAGTGTTGTGCTAATTTCTGCTGTACAGCAGTGACTCACTTATACACAAATATACATTCTCTTTTAATACTGTTTTTCCATTTTATGGTTTATTCCAGGAGATTTGGGTATAAATCTCTCTGCTATATAGTAGTACCTTGTTGTTTATCTATTCTAAATGTAGCAGTTTGCATCTACTAACCCCAAACTCCCAGTCCCCCTTCTCCCTCCTTCCCTCCGCCTTGGCAACCACAAGACTGTTCTGCAACAGGCATAACGTTTTAAAAGAAAAATCAAGTTAGAAAGAAAATTCTGTATTTGAACAACTCAACCAACAATGCCACTTTAATCGTGCCATCTCTGCCCAGCTGTTTTCTGCCAGCCTGCTTGCACAAGCTCTGTTCGTATTGACACTTGCATATTTCCGTATTATGATGCACATACATTCCTTCAATGTTGAACTGACCTGCCACTATTATATTCAAGTCATTTGAGCTCCTCCCTTCTATTTCCAACCCTTGGGCATTTTATTTATGCTATTAATCTTGTTTTGATTATGTGATAATTCACTTCAGGAAGAAGGTATTGGTCCTCCTTAAAGAGACTGCAAATGATAAAATGGAAGGAGCCAGAAAATCTCATGATGGGGAAAGACCTCCACAATCACTTGATCTAACCCTCTTGTTACAATCGATGAAACTGAGGTTAGGTCATTTGCCCAAGATTCCACAGAGCTAGTGGCCGAGACACCCGATGTCACGTCTGCTCCCTCCCTGTCCCCTGAATCGTTGGATGCTGCTGCCTTTGGCTCATTCATGCCTGAGTAAGTTAGCAGTGGTTTGTCAGGGGGCATGCATGAGCTTGAGTGTGTTCCCTTAATCTTTCAATTTGCTGCCATCCAGAAAGGAGGATAGGAACATGAGACAGCAGAAAAAGAAGGATGCTGTGCATTCTTAGCATGTTGGAAGATTCTAGGAACAGTTTAGACTTAGCATGTTTAGGAAACGGAAATCTTAGACCAAATGATGGGGGCAGGGAATGACAGGGTAGGTGCTCCCCTGCCCCTCTGGCTTGCTCTCCAGTTCTCTGTTCTCAGTCAGGACCCTCAGCTCAAGATCTTGCAGAGTATGTCTGCAGTGTCTTCTCCTTTGTGCTTTGCTTGAGCCTTTTCCTCTTTCTTCCTTCAAAGCCCAGCTCAGAGAGTCATGTTCTTCATGAGGGCTCCCCTGCAACGTTTTGTTGCACTTGATGTCTCTCCTCCCTTAGCCACCCAAGCACACGGCCTGGGCACCATGGCCTGGTCACCATGTGCCCATGTGCCCGAGGTTCTGGCACCTCGATTATTTCAGTGCACTTGTTCTATCCTCACCAACGTCCTCCACTCTCTGTTCTGCCCACTGCCCCCATAAACATCATGTGTCATCAATCATAAACTTTATGAGGGCAGGTATGTGTCTTATTCATTTTTATATTATCAGTAGCACGTGGCAGAGACCCAGACCACTGAGGGCACTAAAACTGAATAGAATATAGGCTATGAATTGTAACCATAGACCTGATTTTTGTTAGTGAAAAGTTGCTTGGGTTTTAGAGGCCAATTTTCAGACACGTCCAGTTTGATCTAGAAAATGCCATCTTCCACTGCCATAAATAGCCCCCTGGCAGCTTGAAGGAATTTTAGCACCCCCACAAGGTGAACATTTCTCACCTCCTTGCTGGTTAACTCTGCTCGTGTGTATACTGTGAACACAGATAGTCATCACCAGTTGTTTCAGGCTCAAGGTTGATCCAGCAGGTCTTGTCTCTGGCATGGGCTTAGTGGGGTCTGTGGTCTAATGGGAGTCTGGTCTGAGCACAAGTTTAATCAAAATTTGAGATCTGGGTCAAACACCCATGGTGATGATGCTACAGTTCTGTACTCTGTAATTTAGCTAAAGTACACACTGGCTGGGTGGTACCCTGGCACCCTGGGGCACTCCCTAGTATTACTAATTGGAAAGCCTTTGGAGCCAATGAAATGCACTCAGCATGCTGGTTGTTCACCAGAAGCGGCTCTAAGAGTCTGAGGCTCTCTCTGACTTACGGGGAATTGTATAATGTAATGGGTTAAGAATGAGGAGTGTTTGGACAGAACTAGGTTAAAGTCCTGGCTCTACCACTGCTAAAGGAGTGATGTAAAACAAGGTATTTAATCTCATTAAGGTTCTTTAAAAATCAGTAAAGTGGAGTAAAACCCCACTTCACGGCATCATTCTGAGGATCGTATGGAATTGTGCATCTCTTGATAGTGTTGGACACGTAGTGAGTGCTTGACGCGTGCCAGCTCTTGGGAGTTGACTATCCCATGTGCTTCGTAATAGATACTTAGCCCCTCTGGAAGCAGTTCTTTGTTGGTTCTGCCTTTTAGGCAGGAAGCAGTGCTCTCAAAAGACTAAGCTCAACCCACTCTACCCTCAGGGGAGCTCTGAGGTTTCCAAAAGAAGGATTTAAAATGTATAGTGAAAAAAAAAAAAAAAAAGAAAATGTATAGTGAATGGGAGCTGCTGCCACGTAATGTTATGTGGCAGCCTGGCTGGGAGGGGAGCTTGAGAGAGCTCAGATACATGTGTGTGTAGAGTCCCTTTGCTGTCCACCTGCAACCATCACAACATTGTTAACTGGCTATACGCCAATATAAAATAAAAAAGTTTTTTTTTTTTTTTTTCAAAAAATGTATAGAGACAAAAGCTATCCAAAGCTTTTTCAAGTACCTGAGACTGGAGAAGGCCAGCGGATGTGTTGTGTCTACAGCAGGGACTCCATTGGTTAGAACACTGTAACCTCGATGGGCCCCGAAACACACTCTGTGGGCCGGCCAGGAGCTGGGGCCTGACTGGTGAGTTTGCCATTGAGGTCTGTGAACAGAGCAAGCTGTGGGAGCCCAGGGCAAGGCTACATTTTTGATCTGGGCTTCCTTGGCACCCCTCCCAGCCAATCCATGTAACACTCATTTATGAATTCATTCATTCACAAAAGTTGTATTGAGTACCTGCTCTGTGCCAGGCACTGAGCTCATGGGGTTTTCAGTCAAGTGGGGGAGACAGATGTCAATCAGCTTGTCACAGGAATAGCAATAAGTTCTGGCCCTCAAACCTTAGTGTGCATTAGACTCCCGCAGAGGTTTGGTAGAACACAGATTCGAGGCCCACCCTCAGTTTCTGATTCAGTAGGTCTGGAGTGGGGCCCAATCATTTGCATTTTCTAATGAGTTTCCAGGTAATGCTGATACTGTTGGTCTAGAAGCTATATGTGTTTTTGTTGGTTTTGTTTGCTTTTTATTTGGCTACGTCTTAGTTTATTCGCTAGGCCTTAGTTGTAGCACAAGCGGTCTATCTCTGTTGCGGAATGTGGGATGTTTTATTGCAGCATGTGGAATCTAGTTCCCTGACCAGGGATCAAACCTGTGCCCCCTGCATTGGGAGTGAGAATCTTGGCCATTGGACCACCAGGGAAGTCCCTAGAAACTACATTTAGAGAACCACTAATACATAATGACAAAGTGTGATACTTTCTCTGGGGGAGAAATATCGGGAGTTCTGGGAGAGTCTAGTAGAGGGTCTTCACTCAGATTGGAAGAGTCTTAGAAGTCCTCTCTGAGAAAAGGGCATTTAAACTGAAATCTGAAGGTGAACAGGAAGGAAAGAGTTGGGGGTTGAGGAAAGGGAAGGGCCATGAGGAGGAGTAGTGCGTGGTGAGTCGGAGCAAGGAGGCCGGTGTGGCTGGGGCATGGTGGGTGGTACAAGAGCTGTTGAGGCAAAGCCAAAGGGGCAGGAGCCAAGAGAGGTCATCAGGGCTTGGTGGGCGAGCAGAGAGGCTGCAGGTTATGTGCTAAGTAGAGCAGGAAGCCTTTGTTGAAAGGAAAAATGATACGTCCTGATTCATGGTTTTACAATGTAACTTATTACCACTGTGTGAAGAGGAGTAGGTATATCAGGGATATTATTTGGAAGTAGAATCGATAGCATTTGGTGAAGGATTGGAGATGGGCAAGAGAGGAGAAAAGGAAAATGTTAAGGATGATCAGAAGTTAAGTGGGATGAAAGAGCAGTGGGATGGTTCTGACGATCTTCCTGAGAAAGGGATGTGAGTCTTGTATTCACACCAGCAGTTATTTAACTTTACTCCCCTCAGCCTTCCTCCCCCCTTTTTCCTCTCACAGCTCTGTCTTCAAGCCAGTCTACACCCATCCACCTCTTCTAGTTAAACTGTGTGCTGGGACAGTCGGCTATTTGAAGGTGAGGGCAAGGCTCTGGCAAGTTTGATCAAGCTTGGGTTCCCAGCTCGACAAACCTAGTGGGAAGAAAGGACTGTCCACACATCCACATGCTCTATCCTCTCAAGCTTTAGCTGTTAAAACTCTTGAAACATTTTCCAGAGAAAGCCTGACACCGTCATCCTTATTTCACTGTGACAACACTGAACAATGGAATAGTGTGTCTTGACCTCTGCTGGGGAGGGGAATGAAGCCAACGCCAGAGTGAGCGTCTGGGGCATCCTGACTCCAAGGTATCTCACCAGGGCCTCTCGCTCAAGCAAGTAGAAGTAGGTCATGAGCTGCAATTAGGGACCGGAACAGGATGTTCCCACCTGGAGGCCTGAATACCAATGAGTGAAACTGGAAGTTCCCATAGCAATGGTAATGCCACCTCTTTTTTGAGATCAGTAACCCAGCAATATGGGGGTGAGTCAACTACTGCTTTGAAAACTTGTATTCATTTTCATGTCTCATATTGGAAGTGCCTGTGATACCATGGTTCCCGGGCATTTGATAGTGTTTCAGATGATTTTCCACATGGTGATGTGGTCTTGGAGTTGAAGCCCTGGAAGCACCGCATACGTGTCTTTCCCCATCGTCCACTGCACTATTCACAGAGAATGGTGGACTTTAAGGCTGCAGTCCATGGGGTCGCAAAGAGTCGGACACGACTGAGTGCCTGAGCACACACGCATGCACACACTAGAGCCTCCTGCAGAACTGTAGAAGGACCAGCAGCTGTTCCAGTCCAACACTTTATGACACATGTTCCCAGTGCCCTATTCCCAGCCCTCCTTGGCTTGAATGCTGCCAAGTGTGGGGACGTCACCAGCTTCTGAGGGTTCAATCCTTTCAACCAAGACCCTAGACTGAAAGGGCTAAACCAAACAGAAGATATCATCAGTGTACTTGTGTGTCTAGCGCCTGACCAGTGGGTAAGGTTTTTTTTTTCCCAGGTGCTGCAGGGGATATGAGAGAAGAAGTAAGCTCAGGAATGGGTGGCTGGGGTCTTCGCTGGTGGTCCAGTGGTTAAGAATCCATTGTCCAAAGCAGGGGATGTGGGTTCAATCCCTGGTCTGGGAACTAAGATCCCACATGCCCCAGGGCATAGCGAGTCAGCGTGTCACAGCTAGAGAAAGCCCAAGACCTGCAACGATGATCCAGTGCAGCCAAAGAAAGAAAAAAGAAAAAGGAATGGGTAGCTGGTTGTTTCTAAAGTTCTGCAGGGGAGGGAGGCTCAGACTTTCACAGATTCGGCCCTTTGTATCCTCAGCATCCTTGGAGCTTGTTCAGTCACCAGTTTCCTTCTATCCAGGGTTCTGAGAGCTTGCTACTTTGATTAAAAGAGCTGGACCGTGTGGCCTACGTGAAGAGTGGTGAGAGCAAGGTTGGGCCTATCGTGGACAGAATAGTCTGCTAGTAGGGCCCCATGGGGCTTCCCTGGTGGTGTTAGTGATAAAGAACCCACCTGCCAATGCAGGAGGCATAACAGACACAATTTTGATCCCTGGGTCAGGAAGATCCCCTGGAGTAGGGTATGGCAACCCACTCCAGTATTCTTGCCTGGAGAATCCCATGGACAGAGGGGCCTGGCAGGCTACCATAGTGTCACATAAAGTCCGACTGAAGTGACTTAGCACGCAGGGCCCCATGAGGCTGTTCTATGAGGGAGGTTCTATTATAATGCAAGTCATTTTAAATGAAATCTGTGGCAGATAAACACATAAGTGGCTGAGCAAAGAGCAAGACCCAAAGCAAATGGGGCCAGGTGCCGGAGCACTGATCTGGAGTATGACACACTGTTCTAACGAGAAGAAGAGAAATTTTACATGATGGTAGGTCAGCTGGCTGGAGAAGGCAATGGCACCCCACTCCAGTACTCTTGCCTGGAAAATCCCATGGATGGAGAAGCCTGGAAGGCTGCAGTCCATGGGATCGATGAGGGTCGGACACGACTGAGTGACTTCACTTTCACTTTTCACTTTCATGCATTGGAGAAGGAAATGGCAACCCACTCCAGTGTTCTTGCCTGGAGAATCCCAGGGATGGAGGAGCCTGGTGGGCTGCTGTCTATGGGGTTGCACAGAGTCAGACACGACTGAAGTGACTTAGCAGTAGTAGGTCAGCTGGTAATAATGATGGAACATGGCTCCCAAGAACATTCCTCTCCCCAACCCTCAGTACAAGATGCCATGGGGAGATTTCATTGCCATTTTTGCTGACACAATTCTAGAAGTGAGAAGTTTTCAAATCCCAGCTGTACCGCTTAATAGCTTTGTGATCTTAAGTAAGGTATTTAATTTCCTTAAGCCTTAGTTCACTCTGCTGTAAGAAAGAGAAGATAATACATACTATTTGTGAAGATTAAATGAAATCACATGTACTGTGTGGCGTGTGGTAGACATGCAATCAATGGAAATTATCCTTTCTCCTTTCATTTCCTATAGCTGCTCCCTCTAATGTGTCCATCAAGAACTCCTTCTACTCCACTCCCAAGGGTCTTTATCTAGATTTTAAATCGTTCACTCTATTCCTGGAGCTGAATTGTGATCAAGCTTAGTAACACAAATGAATTCTGACGCATTAGCATTGGGCTTTGAAAGTCAGACGTGCGTATTTCTTTCTTCTTTCTGTTTTTAATGATTTGCTTTTTAATTTTTTTTTAAAGGCCAATAGTTAAGTTTACCTAAATTGAAAAGAAAAGAAACCAGTCTTTATAACCAGTCTACAGGGTGGTTCACTCTCAAGAATCTCTCGATAGAGCAAGTCAGACATGTGTATTTCTTACTAAAGACACCTTATTAACATGTACTTCAAGTTACAAAGCCGTGGTAATAGAAAGAGGGTCCTTTTCTTTCCTTCTGCCTTCCTTCTCTTTTCCTTCCTTCCTTTATCATCAAGGCCTCCAGTCTACAGGGTATCGAGTTTATCTCAGTTTTCCCTCCCAAACTGACCGAGGCTGACCACAATAGCTCCCTGGCCTCAGTCGGTGGGTGAGAACAGGGAACCCCTTGTCTCCCTGGATGCTCTGGGTCGTGGCCCTTGCCTGCGGTGTGAGGGAGGGGACAAGCAGGAGGACCCCAGCCGTCTTGCTCTTCCAGTTATTTCTTCAGAGCACTTATCGTCCTCTGCAGTTGTCCTCCTCAGAAAGCACGCTCCGTGCGGGAGTTGTGCGTATTCTGTGTACCTTATGTGCTCGGGTATTTGCACGATGCCTGGTGCATAGGAGGAATTCAATAAATGAAGGGTAAATGAGTGCATGGATGTGTGTGATTGTGGGCTAGTGGCGTGAGGTCACAAGGCAAGTCTTGAAAGAGCTGTGCTCAGGAACCTCCAACTACACTCTGCCAGGCCCAGCAAGGGGGCCTGCTGTTGTGGATTGAGTCATGCCTCTTCTGGTGCTTCCCAGGCATCACTAGTGGTAGAAAAACAACAACAACAACAACAACAAAACCTGCTAATGCAAGAGACATAAGAGATGAGAGTTCAGTCCTTCGGTTGGAAAGATCCCCTGAAGGAGGGCATGGCAACCCACTCCAGTGTCCTTGCCTGGAGAATCCTATGGACAGAGGAGCCTGATGGGCTATAGTCCACAGAGTTGCAAAGAGTTGGACACTACAGAAGCGACTTAGCACACGCCTCTTCTAAGGAGGGATGGTTTCTGTACCTTCTTCCCTAGAAGGATGAGCCTCCCAGTTCTCTCTGCCAGGTTCCCAGGCAGCAAGGTCAAGGTAATTTTCAGCAGGAATTCAGTATGTATAAGATTGGCCCAAAAGTTTGTTTGGTTTTGCCATAAGATGCTACAGACAAATCCAAATGAACTTTTAGGCCAACCCAATATTTGATATTTCTTTCCATCCCTGGGGTTTGCATTTGCAGTTTCGGAAATCTCATGCCCTCTTCACACCATCCAGATAGGTGATTTCTCCTTTAGCTTTTACATTCTGGGCCCAGGCTACCCACTGCTGCGGTGAATGTTAGCTGTATCATTATTTTCTGCTGCTCTGAGTGTCATCAAGATCCTCAGCTATAGACACAAACATACAACCACATCACTCTCGCCCGCCCCAGAAGCTTGCTGGGTAAGTTAAACAGACAATAAAATGCAGACTTCAAACATGTCAGGGTAGAAGGCATTTAAAATTCTCAGCGGGGGCTGGAAAGAGAATGCTTTTAAAGTCTTTCCATTTCTTTCTCTTCCCTTGCCTTCAGCATCAAAGCTGCCTGAGAGTTGCCCTGCCTCTTCTCTATCTATGTGGCCATTTACGGATGATTGGTCCTTTTGTGAGCAGGCCAGGAGTTTGAGATGTTGACCCTGACTGTGGACCCTTCTTCCAGGCTCCTCCCAGACTGCCCGAAGGAGCAGAGGCACCTGAACTTGGCAGCAAACATTTCCAAACCTGCTTCCAATTCTACCATGCAGAAAGGTGTCATTGAGATGATGATTCAGGATTGCAAACCAGCAGAGCTCTGCCCTTTGGGAGAAATATAACCCGTATGACAGATTTCATGTGGGCTATTTTTGAACACTAGAAACCAGCGCCCAGGACAGTGTAGGTCAGAAAGCAGGTGAGCCAGTCCCCTTGGGTCAGGAGCCACTAGCCCGGGTTTCATGCACATTGCTGTCACTGCCTGACTCGGTCTTTGCAGCAGATGTACTGCGGGCAGCACGCGTCCTCACCGTGTTCACGTCAGTGTTCCTTTCTCCTGGCAAGGACCTGACCCGTGTCACAGGCTCTCCTACGCATGACGTGAGAAGAAACCCCCAACGACTTCCACAGATTTGCTTCCTGGTGCTCTGCTGAGGCTGTCATTTCAAGGAAAAGTTATGCTTATGAGCTGATGAAAGGATCAGGGCGCAAATAGTGAATTCAATAAGTCAAGCATCACGATCTCACCAAAACCCAAGGCATTTCAGAAAGCATATCTTCCTTAGATATATCTGCGAGCAGGAGCTATGAAGGAGAGGGATTTGCGGTTTTGTTTTTTTAAAGCAAAAGAACCTTGCTGAAATGCCCCTTATCTTACATGTGCCATGAAAGACCCTTTGTTCCAGCTAATCTCCAAATCATCTGGGCTGCAAGGCTGGTGTGAGGTATTATGCAAAAATATTTACATTTTCTCTTTCACCCTTCTACTCATCTCCTCCTTTTATTTTTTCTGTTATATCAATACAAAGGTCTTAGGGGCAAAGAACATAAATATCTTTGTGACTCTACTATTTTCTGTGCTGGGCTCAGCTGCTTGTCCACAGGGGATCACATGGATGGACATTGATGGTGAGGGAAGATGGAAATGGTTAACAGTAACTCCCTCGGCATCGCCAGAATAAATTATTTCCATCCCCTCTGCTGCCAGTATGTGCACTCACGTACTCATGCGTGTGAGCACACGTGAGCACACGCAGATGAGGGCCACGTTGCTTATTATTTCAAAGGACTGAGAAACCTCTACAGTGATCCCCCACCTTTTTGGCACCAGAGACCAATTTCGTGGAAGACAGTTTTTCCACGATCGGAGTAGAGGGAGGGGATGGTTTCGTGATGACGCAAGCGCACTACATTGTGCACTCTATTTCTATTATTATTACATGAGCTCCACAGGCCATCAGGAATTAGATCCCGGAAGTTGGGGACCCCTGCTCTAAAAGATGTCTTTGCTGGATTGCTACTGTTTTAATGAAACCTTAGGCTGAATTGAAGAGGAGAAAATATGTCACCCTATTGGGAAAATGAAGGAACAGGTATTTTCTTTATAAGTCCTAGCTCCAAGAAAAGCAGATGAGGACAGATGTTTCGCAACAGGAGAGGGAGGGAGGTGTATCAGGAATTCCCTTGGGGATGATTTTCCGTGTACACCTCCTCACTTACTCCTCCTGGCCTGAGTTTGCTAGTAGAGTGAACTATGCTATCTCTCAGGGCACTGGCATGGGGGAAAAAAAAAGGGTTCATGTCAACCGGCCTAAAAGAAAAGGATGTTTCAGGGTCCATCTACCATGAGGAGAAAGGCAGCACTCAAGAAAAGAATGGCTTCTGTTCAAATCTGGGATGTAACTGGAGCCCCAGCTACATGCTGATCAGCTGTGTTGCATCTTCAAAGAACAGTGATATTACAGTCATTCATATGTTCAAAAATATTTTTTAATAATTCCTATGTCCACTAAGTGCCTCAAAGACATGAAGATAATAATAGCAAGCATTTTTAGAATGCTTAACGTGTATTTAATTTCCCAAGCATTTTCCATGTAATAATTTCTTTTATCTAATTTAATCCTTTCAACAGTTCCATGAGTTTCCATTATTATTATCCCCATTTTACAGATTATGAATCAGGAGTTTTTCTGTGCAGTAAGGAGGGAACACTCACAGAGATAGTGATAAAATGCCAGAGGAAAAGATACAAAGGATGTATTATGGTAGTTTGTAGTATGTCATATTTGTTGTTGTTCAGTCACTCAGTCATGTCTGACTCTCTGTGACCCCATCAAGTGCAGCACACCAGGCTTCCCTGTCCTTCATTATCTCCCAGAGTTTGCTGAAACTCATATCCATTGAATCGGTGATTCTACCTAACCATCTCATCCTCTGCCACCCTCTTCACCTTTTATCGTCAGTCTTTCTGAGCATCGGGGTCTTTTGCAATGTGTCAGCTCTTTGCATCAGGTAGCCAAAGTATTGGAACTTCAGCTTCAGCATCAGTCCTTCCAATGAATATTCAGAGTTGATTTCCTTTAGGATTGCCTGGTTTGATCTCCTTGCTGTCCAAGGGACTCTCGAGAGTCTTCTCCAGCACCGCAATTGGAAAACATCAATATAATAGAATTATATTGTATTATATATAATACATATATGCTGCATTATATATATATTATGATACATATGTATTATATATGTATATATATATATATATATTTTTAATAGGAAGGAAAGATCACTTCCAACTGGGAAAATCAAGAAAGGCTTCATGGAGGAGGTAGCATCTGAGCTTGGTCTTAAAGGGTAGAGAGGGTTTCCATATGTTTGACTCTTTGCTTTGTCACAAGAAGAAAGAGAAAAAGAAATGACTATCCCAGGGGTGAGTGTGGGGTTGCAGGATTGTTCCAGACAGGACAGTGGGCAGAAACACAGAGGTTGTAGAACACTGGGGGTGACAAGATGTTCATTTTTCTGGGGATCAGTGGGACAGAGGCCAGAAAAGTAGAGGAGGGTCAAGTCAAGGCACATCTGGAGTCTGGAGTCAACCATGTTGACCTTGGGAGCCACTGAAGGTCAAGATCAGAGTTAGCTGCTGATGTTTAGTCTGGAGGCAGTGGGTACAGTGAGATTGAAGGTTAAAGGCCTGGAGGGGATCACAGTGAGAGGCCGTTAACGGTCCAGGTGGGGAAATTCTCTGGCGGTCAAGAGGTTTGGACTCCTCCATTTCACTGCTAAAGATGCCAGTTCAGTCCCTGGTTGGGAACTAAGATTCCACAAACTGCGCAGTACAGCCCCCAAAAAGAGAAGAGTCCAGGTGAGAGGCAAAGAGAACTGAGTCTAGAGACAGAATTGGGACTGGGACTCGGGACAGGTATAAGACATGGCGAATGATGGGGTGTGTGGGAGAAGGGAGTGCATGGGAAGAGTCAAAGATGATTTCAAGGGCTTAATAACTTGGTAAATTGAGTGATTTTTTGACAGAGACAAGTCAGCCAGGAGGAGGTTGAATGGTGGGGGTGGGAGTGGGGAGAGGATGAGGTGGTGTATTAGGAGAGTAATTTTAATTGACCATAGGCTGTCCAATGGAGGGCTTCCCCATTGGCTCAGATGGTAAGTAATCTGCCTACAATGCAGGAGACACAGTTTCGATCTCTGGGTTGAGAAGCTCCCCTAGAGAAGGGAATGGCAACCCACTCCAGTATCCTTGCCTGGAGAATCCCTAGGAACAGAAGGGCCTGGTGGCTACAGTCCTTGGGGGTCACAAGAGTTAGACACAACTGAGTGACTAACACTTTCACAATTTCATTTTTATCCAGGGGAAGGTTTCCACCATATGGAATCAGGAGATGGGCCTTGGCAGGGAGGATGGGATTGGATGACAGCTCTCACATTCCTTCTCCATTCTGGGGTTCTGAACCAGCTGAGAGCAGACCTGGAAGAGCTTGGGGGAATTCCAGTGGCCCTAGGATGGGAGGAAGCGCTGCCTGGGTCAGGCCTGAGCTCAAACCTTAGCTTCGTCATTGCTAGCTCTGTGGTCCTGGGAAAGATACTTTGACTTTCTCAGCTTCAGTTTCCATATCTAGAAAATAATGTTTAAATGAGACAGCATATAAAGTGCTAAGTACAGTATTTAGTGGTATTTAGTGAGGACTCTAAATATTCTGAATATTTGATTCTGTATCATCAGGAAGTGTTTCCAGAGATTATTTATGTCTTCTCTTCTCTCAAAAGGAAGTCTGAGTAGACTAAAGGAGTTCCATCTCCAGCCCTGATGGATTCCTTCAGGAATAAGAGGGCCAGATGAAAGTGAGGTTTCGTTTTACTAATGGAGGTAGTGGTAGAATTGTTAAGGGAAATGAGATCCATTCCATTTTCATCAGTACTGGCATGCAGGAGAGAATTACTTCTTAACTATGAGATCTATTTTGATGTCATGATCACATGTCAGAAGCTAGTCCTCACCTGATCCTGGGTGGCTCACAATTTGGGCTGCAGAGTCAGATGAAGTCCTGGGATTGGGCCCTCGGCTGACTTTCACTTACTACTACCCTAACTCCCTGGTTCTCAGTCTGGGGCAGTTTTCTTTTCTGGGGAACATTTTTTTTTTTTTTTAGGCCTTGCTACGTGGCATGCAAGATCTTAGTTTCCCAACCAGGGATAGAATCTGTGCTCCCCTGCAGTCTCAGCACGGAATCCTAACCACTGGGCCACCGGGGAAGTCCCACATTTGAATGGGATAGGGAACTGCCGAAATCTAGTGATAGAGGCCAGGGATGCGGCTAAACATCTTACAACGTACAGGACGGTTCCCGTATCAAAGAATCATCTGATCCAACGTGTCAGCAGTGCGGAGGCTGAGAAAACCTACCTTAATCCAGTCTTTTCTTATTCTTAAAGCACCTACTAAGTGCCAGCTCTAAGCAGCATGCTAGCTCAGCTGCCCATTAACTGTATGACCTTGGGCCAAGTTCCTCAGCCGGGCAGAGAACCTCAGTTTCTTTGTCGGTAAAATAAAGACACATCTTGCTTTAGCTCATAGGTTGTCATCAGGATCTAATGTAATAACCCATTTGCAGCCTTGGTGAACTCTAGCCCACCTCAGCTAAAGATAATACTCTAATAACCATGACCCACCCTTAGGATAAATTCATGTTGTTAGGTGGGGCTTCTGGGTCATGATCATTTTCCTCCCTCACCATTAGGGCACTTTCTGGGTGTGGTAATTAAACAGTAACCTCGCAGGTCATCCTTGGGTTAATCTACCTCAGCCCAGCTTGGCAGGCCTGGCGGATAAATCCTGCCAGCATCCGAGCAGGGATGTTCACACCTAAGTCGCCAGGTGTTTGGAAAGACTCCCCAGTCCGGCTCTTGCCAAGAAGCAGCTAACCAGAGCAAACAGCGTCAGGATCCAAACGGCCATTGCACCAGCTGCTCCACCTCCGGGGTACCAGTCAGTCAACTGTGTGTACTTGAGGATATGTCTCCAGTGGTAGCCATGTGAGAGGCTGGCTTGCTAGCACAGCTGTTGCTCTTCGGCACTCCCTCCAGGGACACAGCACCCAGGAAGGGAGAAGCCAGAGTGTGATTCACTGGGCTGAGGCGCCTTGCAAGGCTGATTGGCAGTGGACCCTAAGGAAGATGGAGGGAAGGGCCAGACTTCCTACTCATTGTAATCATTCTAATCAGTCCAGCTGGCTCTCTTGACGTTCAAAGGGACCACTCTCCTTTCATATGTTTGTGCTTACAGCGTCTTGATTTTTAATAATAATAACGGCCTCACCTCCCAGGAGTGAGTTCAGGCATTAATGAATGCTTCCACCCTCTCCCTAAGGCAGGCACATCCCCTTTCCAGCCTCTCACCGGCTCCCTAGGAGACAGAGATGAAGATGCTCGCTCAAAAGGAGCTTCATTTTACTTGTGAGCACGGTAGCTCCCAGGTGCCAGAAGAGTTATCAAAAACACACTGTGTGACAACTGAGATAATCCATGTCGAGAGCTTAGAACAATGCACGGCACGTAGTTCAATTAGCATTAACCATTATCATTACCTTCCTCACAATAATTCTATGAAGAAGGTATTGTTGGGACTTCCCTGGCGGTCCAGTGGATTAAGACTCCATGCTTCCAATGTGGGGAGGGGTGGTGGGTTCGATCCCTGGTCAGGGAATTAAGATCCCACATGCTTTGCGGCATGGCCAAAAAAATTTAAAAAATCAAACAAATAAAATAAAATTGAAAAAAAGAAGAAGGTATTGTTTTTATCCCAACTGTAAGTACAAGGACATTAGAGTTCAGACAAGTTGAATCTGTTACAGGGACTTTCAGCTTGTGAATGATGGCTCAGGGTTTGCATCCAGGGTTTCTCTGAGCTGGGCTTCTTCCCACAGGAAAGCTGTTAACTCTAAACTCTCTTCAAAAATGCCGAAAGGGATTCAGCAATGCTTTCCAAGCACGTTCTCTGGATGTCAATCCCTGAAGATTTAAAGCAGCGATTTCCGGGAGCTGCTGCGCCTGCCCTTCGTGGGACCTTGGCAGAAGGCTGGGGGAGAAGGGGCAACTGGCGGGACCCTTCAAACTCAGCCAGCAGGGAACGAGAGACCCTGGAGGCCCTTGGTCCTGATCCCCACAGACATTTCCTTCTGTCTTCGCAGTTCTGCCCTTCCCATCGGTCTTCTTTGCCTGAGACGGGGCAGGGCAGTCTCCAAAAGGTTGCCTGGCCAAATCCTCTGACATGGGACAGTTTCTAGTTACTTCCTGCTCTTTCCCAAGCCCACATTGTCTCACTAACAGTCAGCCGCCACTGCTCCTCCCCCACAACCCCCTGAAGCCAGATGCTCCCTCCTAAGCCGTGAGGTTAATCACACCGAGCTCCCCAAGGTCAGCTGAGGAGTCGAGGGGTGGTTTCCATACGAACGGAGTGCACTCTGGAGACCTGACTTCAAGTTGTAACTTTCCCGTTTACCAACTTGGGCAATAGTAGTAACAAGCATTAACACAGGCTTGACAAAACAGCTTCTCAGACCTTTTTATTTGATTCTCATATGAACAGGCGAGTAATCAGGACAGATTCTCTTATGGTCATTGTATGGAGAGAACCAGAGGTTCAGTTAAGCACTTGGCCAAGATTGTGCTTCCAAGTGAAAACCAGGATGTGAAACCAAGATTTCCTAATTGAGATTTCAATTCTATTTCCACATTGTCACCTCCTTCTCCCTCTCTCCCTTTGTCTCTCTTTTCCCCTGTCCCCACCTTCACACACACACAAAATGAACCTCATTTTTTTTCATGTGTAAAGAGAGGCTGTTTGAAATAAATGATCTCTGAGAACCCTCTTAGCTGTCAGTTTTCTGATGAATCGTTATTCATTTGACAAACTCAGGGTTCTGATACTTGTATCAGGGTTATGAGCTTTCAGATGTATTCCTACTCTTCTGTCTGTATCCTGTAACATTTCATTTTCTGTAGTTCACAGTATACACTTTCTTTTTAAATTTTTTTTATCTTATATTGGAGTATAGTTAATTAACAATGTTGCATTAGCTTCAGGTGTACAGCGAAGTGATTCGGTGATACACATACACGTATTTATTCTTTCTCCAACTCTTCGCCCATTTAAGTTGTTAGGAATATTGAGCAGAGTTCCCTGTGCTAGACAGTAGGTCCTTGTTGGTTATCTATTTTAAATATAGCAGTACATACACTTTCTTCAGGAAGGGGACCTAGATGAAATCAGTAGTAAGAGAACTAAGTTTATTCCTTAGATTTGGAGAGCAAATAAAGAATCAGTGTGTGCATGCTCCAGCCGTCCCATTCCTTGGGTGTAAAAGCTCTGAGCACAACACAGCTGCTCTCTCCGTAGAGAAGCCTGGTTTATGACATCTTCCAGCATCATCCACAAGGCGTTTAGATCTTTGGAGAATGGCAGTAATAGTGCAAATGGATAGAGAATATTGATGGCTTAAGGTATCTGAGTGATTAAGAATTCAAAAATGGAGCAGGAAATGATTGCTGCCAACAGAGAGGCTTCAGCTGAATCCTTGGTCCATTACTCTTGAAGGGATAATTATAATAGCCCACAGACTGATGGCAGCTCTCAATTATAGATGCTTCTCAAACATATGGTATTTTTCTTGCCACAGAGGGGAGGTGGTTAAGTTTATTGGTAGTAAGAAAACCTAGATCCAGGACTTTTTTTTTTAGTAAATTACTTACCTCTTTATGTCTTGGGTTTTTATTTATACCATCTGTGTTGTAATAATAACACTAAATAATATATCAAAAAATGATATGAGAATTTAAAAATTAAAAACTTAATTTGTGTTTTTTCCCCTTATTTCCTTCCTTTCATTATCTCATTCTTTTTCTCATTGTGGAAATCTTTTTTCCCCTCATTCTTTTCACTTTTGAAAACAGATGTAAAGTTTACATAGAGCAACAAGTTTAAATGTACAATCCAGTGAATTTTGATAAATAGATACACCTGTGTAACTAACTGCCCAGTCAAGGTACAGACAATTTCCATCTCCCCAGAAAGTTTCCTCATGCCCCCTTCCAGGCAATCCTTATCCTCAACACAAAGCCATCGTTCTGATTTCTATCATCAAATTTTGGTTTTGCAGTGCTGAACTTCATGTAAATGGAATTATACTGTATATATTGTTTTGCATTTGGCTTTCTTTGCTCAACATAATGTTATTGAGATTTCTCCGTGTTCTTGGGAGTAGCACAGTTTATCCTTTTTTACTGCTGAGTACTATTCCATTTTATGAATACTATATAATCTGTTGATTAACATTTGGGTTGCTTCTGATTTGGGGCTATTGTGAATACACTTGCTATAAACATTCTTGTGGAAGTATTTTTGTGGACATATGATTTTGTTTCTCTTTGGTAAGTACTTAAGAATAGAATTTCTGAGTTACACAATACATATCTGTTTAACTTTATAAAGAACTTTCAAATCGTTTTCAAAAGTGATAGCCATTTTACAATCTCATCAGCAATTTATAAAGGTTTCAGTTTTCCCACATCACCACCAACATTCGGCATTGTCAATCTTTTAAATTGTCAGTCTTCAAAATGTTACAAAGTGATGTAAAATATAACTAAGGGGGGATAGTCAGTGAAGAGTACATGGGACCTTTCTGTACTCTCTTTGCAACTTCCTATAATCTATAATTATTTTCAAAATAAAAAAGGTTTAAAAATATATATTCAATATATATTCAAGTTTTCATGCATGTTCTTTTCATTGGTTTAACTTTTTATTATTGAGTTGTAGGAGTTCTTTATGTATTTTAGATAGAAGTCCTTGGTAACATAAATTGCAAGTATTTTCTCCGATTGGTCAGCTTACCTATTCATTTTCTTAAAAGTATCTTTTGATGAGCAGAAGTTTTAAGACCTGTCAGAAGTTCAATTTATCATTTTTTCTGTTACAGTTAGTACTTTTTCTGTCCTGAGAAATCTTTGACTATTGCAAAATTACAAATTTATTATCTTAAATTTTCTTCTTGAGGCTTTATGGTTTTCAGCCTGTATATTTAGGTAAATATGCTAAACCTTTAGTGTCAGATTTACTCTTTATGAGTGTTAGGTAGGAGTTGAAACTCTCTCTTCCCTTAGGTAGGAGCTGAAGCTCTCTCTTCCCTCCGCACGTATCTACCAGTTTCAGCACCCAGTACTTTCAGTGGTGTTGTTGTAAAGATGTTTCCTACCCCATTCCTCTGCTTTTATTGAGAATTAGTACACCATACATGTGTGTGTCTCTGGGAAACCTTTTAGTCAGATTGAACCTCCTGGATTCATCTTTTACCTTCTACCTTTTTTCCCCCCTCTCTCCTATTGCTGTTTGTTTTTATGGTTTACTTTATGTGATTTCTTCAACCTAATCTTCTAACTTTTCTTATAATTTCAAATTTTGGCCATAATATTTTTAACTGGCACGAGTCTTTCTTTCTCATATTTGCTACCTAGCTTCCTTTATATTTTTTGTTCAAATGCACCTCCTCCTTCAGGTCTTCCCTGATCATCATGGTTAAATTTATATAATCCCTTTCTGCTAGGTCTTCCTAACTTATTTCCCTGCTATCTTTTTTTCCTCCATAGTATATATCATAATAAGACATACTGTATTTTATTTACTTTTTGTTTGGTGTCTTTCTTTCTCCCTGAAATGAAAGCTCCGTGAGGACAGGGATGTTTAAATGTTTTCTCTTTTAGTGCTGTGTTTCTAGGACCTAGAACAGTACCATCCACAATTAGCACAGTAAATAGCTAATGAATGAATGAATGATTGTTTGGTATAGAATTTTCTTCTCATTTCATGAAAGCAAGATCTTATATCTCTCTGAGGATGTTACATCTTTAATTTTTTTCCCCTATTTTCTGCATTTCCTCTGTTTCTCTGAGCCCCACCCCAAACCCCATTTATTTATTATGATTTTCTGCCTTTAAATTGAATGCTTTCCTCAAATAACTGGTGATCCTTGACTGCCCATTCATAAGCCAGGCCTTATTGAGTCCCAGTTGGAGCCTGTTGACTAGAGGGCTTTAGGAATATGCAAGAGTGGTTCCATCAGTATCGATCCATGTTTCTCTTGAGCCCATCAGCTTCTCTAAAGAAGAGTTCTTAAACTTCTGGGCTTCCCTGGTGGCTCAGTGGTAAAGAACCCACCTGCCAATGCAGGAGACACGGGTTCTATCCTTGATGCAGGAAGAACCAACGTGTTGCAAGTAAGCTAAGCCTGTGCTCTAGAGTCTGCGAGCAGCAACTAGAGAGTAGTCCTGCTGCCAAAACTACAGAAAGACCCGTGCAGCAGGGGAGACCCAGCACAGTCAAAAATAAACAAATAAACATTAAAAAGTAATAAATGAAAATATCATTAAAAAAAAGAGTCCTCAGTCTTCTGCTTGAGGAACATGAACCAGATTCTGGGAGCCTCATAAGAAAGGGAACTGTGGATATCACTCTTTAGCATGGAGACCCTCTTAATCCCCTTGCTTTCCAGAAGGCACTTTCCTTCTGCCCTTCACTGTGTCCAGTTTCCCAGAGTCTAGAACCTTTTAGGATCATTTGTTCCAGAGGATAATATTCTCATTTCCCGCCAGGGTCAAGGAGGGGCAGCAAACCTGCTCCAGAGGCCAGGGGCTGTGCAGGTGTAACAGCCCCTTGTATCAGTTTTTACTCATTCTCTGTTCCGCTCCATGCTTTCTAAGATAATGGTGTCTCAGATCCCAAGTCATTCTTAGGTTCAACGGTGCAAATTAGCTCTACATGTTTAAGCTTTGGCTTTCTCCACTCTGCCATGTCAATCACCACTCACGCATGTATTTTGACCTTCCAAAAAATGTGTAGGCATCTTCTGTCTCCCCTTCTGGTTTCTCTGTCCTTGACAATTTTACTTTTTTATTCCTGTAACGTCATTTTAGTGGGGTTTCAAGAGAGTGGCAATAAATGCATGTATTCAGTCTGCCATGTGTAACAGAAGCCTGATGTAAGGATTCAAAGAAAAGTGGAGGAGACAATGACTCATGATGTTAACAGTTGTCAAGCTTAATCTCATCCTCCTAGCTTTATTCCTAATCTACTCTGTTAGGCTTGCATTTGATCATGGTGCTACTCTAGTGACACAATAGTGCAGATACTGGTTAAAAACCAACAAGCTGAGTTTTGCTGTGTTGAAATAGGAAGCCATGAAAGTCTGTTGCCAGGGAATAAGGTCGGTATTAGAGGAAATCACATAAATTCAGAGAGTAATTTCTGATTTGGCTTTAGTTCTTCCCAGGAATGAATTTCATAGAGTTCAGACACTCTTACCATTGAAGGTCTCTTCCTCCTACTCTCCTTGTAAACCTTCATCTCTAAGAACATCCTGTGCACAGAGGATGGGCCAGCCTCTTGCATTCAGAGATTGTCCAACAAACATTGATGAGCATCTGTAATGTGCCAAGCATTAATTAGGATGAAGATTAGAAGGTAAACCTGGTCCTGACTTCCAAGAGCCTACAGTGTAGTTGAAGAACCATATATAGAAACGGATGCAATGAAATAAATGACAGTGCTTGGGATAATTGCAAAAAGAGGCATGCACATGTTACCATGGGAGCACAGAGAAGGGTTGATTTACTTCACCTGGGTCACAGAGAGGCGTCCAGAGGAACAGATGTGTCCCTTCTGGGAAGCTGTGTTTTTCCTTAAGCTTCAGGAAGGCATCATATTAGATGGGAGAAATGTTCAGCCCGAGGAGACAAAGCCAGGCTGTAACTGGAGATGACCTGAGCAGAAACATCTTCAAACCTGGCTGCAGCAAAAGCAGCCATGGATCAGAAAAAGAGCCCCATTCACTCCCAACCACCTGCCTCAGGGGTGGGTAGTGGATGGTTGTTTGGTGTTTCATTCTTATTTTACATTCACGCCGAAGGGCTGTCTCCTTCCCACCTGCATCCGCAGCCAGAGATGTCAGTTTTCCAGGACTTGGAGATGGAATTGGATGAGACCCTATGGTTTCTATCAGACATTTCTGTCTAGGCGTCTGAATGGATGTGCTGCCGTTAACAAAGACAGGATCTAAGAAGGAGTAAGAAGGAGGAGGAAAACTCCTGGGTGGGGCTTGTTGTTATTTTGTTGAAGCTGGTGACTTTTTACAGAAGCCCAGTAGACTCATGGAGTAGTTGAGTGAACTGGATAAGAAGACATCTCTAAAGTGCCTGGGAAGTTACATTGGATAATTACTATTAATCAACATGGTGAGGAGTTGGGAGAAGTGATAACCTAATCCCAAACTGTGTTCTAGTTCCTCAATTCTCTCCACTTAATGTGTGACCTATTTCTGACTCATTGACCAGAGCAGACAGGAAGTGGGCCCAGAGCTGTCTCCCTAGGGCACCCTGGGAGCCTCCCACACACCAGTGCTCAGCTGTCGGTGGGCATCTGAGTTGGGGCCAGGAAGACTGGATGGGGTATTCTTATGCCCACCACAGTACCTATTCAGTAAGGCCCAGACAGACTCTGGGGTAAAATAAATTCAGTTGAATGTGGCTTTTAGGGAAGCACAGAATATGCTGAAATGGAACAGAATTTACATCAAAGGTTGGCGGGGCCCTGAGGCCTGTGAGCTGCTGCCTGTGGTGTGAAAGTTGGAGCAGAAGAGAGTGGCTTGTGCCAACTGGGGCTCAGAGGATCTTGCAATGGGCTTGTGTCTGTGCAGCGGGGAGTAGAGACAAACCCCTTTCCCTGGAGGAGGCTGTATAGAAGGCCAAGAAAGGTCTCCTTGGATATTTGTCTGGACAGATTACCCAGATGACAGTTGGGGCAGGGATGGGTGGGAGGGTGGGGGGGATACATAATCTGTGGCCTTCCAGCACACCTCTCGGGGAGGCCCAGGGCCCTGGCCGTCCCCAGGGGTGGCATCCTGTGACAGACAGCTACAGTCTACATGACACAGACATACAATACATCGCTCTGGGTGTGTCTGGGAGGGCCAGTGGAGAAATCTATGACTGACTCTTCTGCTGGAGGGACCCTTCCCAGTGTCTCCTTCAGTCAGTGAGGAAAAGGCATCATGCACGTTCTTCAAAGCCCATGGACTTGTGTTTCACCTTCCAGCTTTCTTACTGGGAACGATGAGATGACACTGGTGGGTCCTTCAGATAGCTGAGGAGAACAAATTTTTTCATATCTGGAAATGAGAGAATGAATGGCAGCATTAATAAGTCAGGAGAGGGGAACACCAGGCAAAGGTCATCTGTGGAGAGAGGCAAGACGGGCACCATGTTTTAGGCTCACCCAGAAATGGTTTGGGTCATGGGGAAGTTGTGTAGCTTAGAAGAGTATTAGTTTCCTCTCACTGCTATAGTGAATTACCACACACTTAGTGGTTTAAATCAATATACATGCATCACCTTACACTTCGGAAGGCCAGAAGTCTAAAATGGGTCGTGTGGGCTGCTTCCTCTTCTAGATGTTGTGGGGGAATATGTTTCCTTGCCCATTCCATCTTTCCTTTTTTTTAAAAAAAATTATCTCTTTCTTTATTTATGACTGAGCTGGGGCTTCATTGCTGTATGCTGGCTTTCTCTAGTTGCAGAGAGAGGAGGCTGTTCTCTAGTTGCGGGCTTCTCACTGAGGTGGCTTCTCCTGTTGCAGAGCACAGGCTCTAGGGAACACGGGCTTCAGCAGTTGTGGTGCATCTAGTTACCCCAAGGCATGTGGAGTCTTCCCGGACCAGGAATGGAACCCGCTCGACCTTTGCTTTCCTTGTCACACCTTTTTGACTCTGGCCCTCTTGTCTCCCTCTTAGAGGGACCTGGATATTACTCTGGGTCTATCTGAATAGTCAAGGATAATCTCCCCATCCTGAGATCCTTAACTCAATTGCATCTGCAAAGTCCTTTTTGCCATACAAGGTGACACATGCCCAGGTTCCAGGAAATAGGATGTCAGCATTTGAGGGGGCTGATATTCTGCCTCCACAGCAGAGGTGACCTTCTCAACCCACCTGCAGTTTGAGTTTTCCTTTGCGTTTATCTAGAAATGTTCAGTAACACCTCTGAGTGCTGGGATAGCCAGAACTTATTTTACCAACTCTGAGTATCCCCTGGAGGGTTCTCTGGGCGCTGGCCTCCTTCTGGGTTTGGTTCCTTCCCCTCAAAAGGAATTTGGACAGATGGGTGGAGGCCTTCTCTCTGGGGTCTCCACCGTGGGAGCCCATGCATCCCAGTTCTGCGCCGGGACAGACGGCCCTGCCTGGTGACGCTGACACCATATGTCTGGTGGCGCCTTCCTTTGATCATCATCTCCAAGTTTGCCACCACCTTCTGGTTCCCAACAAGCGGATAGTTGTCACTGCTCCCAACAAGACGAGGGAAAATGTGCGGAGGTTTTCAAGGCCCAGAAACCAGCGGGGAGAGTGGCAGGGCAGGGTGCCCAGACCTGGGTGAGGCTGGGAATTTTCCATGGTGAGTTTGCATCCCCAGAGAAACGATGAGATCCAAGCAAGTTGTGGAATTTCCTTCTGGTCCAGAATAATTTAAGAGTGATCCTGGGGTAGGTCCTCGTGGGCTTAGCTAGCATTCTGTCTCTCAGACTCAAGGGCCGTCCTTTTGACCTTTTAGAATCCCTTTTCCCGACTCAGCGCAGGGCTGGCTGGTGGCAGCGTCTGCTTGCATCTCAGTTCTATCCTCATGCTCAGGCAGATCCCAAAGCTCCTTTTAAGTCTTGTCTCTATTGTAGTTGCCCTCAGTTTCCCCTCCCTTTGGTCTGGTCTGCATGACTGAGTGCTTTAATTTATTCAGCATTTGGTGCTTTTTAAAGCTGAGTATTCTCAGTGATTAATATCACATCCTGACTCTTACCATTTAAGTCTGCAGTGTATCTTGGGTTATTACATCCCCAAAAGACAGATAAGATAAAGTTGTCTGAAAAAAAAAAAAAATCCCATGTTGGTGAGATCAGAAAATACAGAAGTAGGTTTAACTATGTGAACCTGGGCCCTGCATACAAATTCTAGAGGAGGCCCACTGGCCCTTTGTTTGCTAACATAAGCAGTTCTCTAACAGAAAGCTGGGCCTGAGAGGTAAGTGTGGTGCCTTGGCAGAGCTCTTATCTGACACTGGTTCAGTTTGGAGGATTAAAACCGGATACAAAGTGGGCATGCTGAGTGGGAGGGTTGCCCGGAGGCGTGGGGGTGGGGCTGGGGGGGCGATTGTGTCCCCCCTGGGGAGGAGCCCTGAGTTACCAGCTCTGTGTGTCTCACTCTCTGAAGCACGCAGTCCTGAGGCTGTAGCAGGAGGGCCCCACAGAGAGAGCAGCAGAGGCTTCCAGAGAGGAAGGTGGTTCTTAAAGGAAGCCTGGTGGCTTTCTATTAGGAGAAAGCAGGTGTTTACCTTCCCAGCTGGCTCCTGAATTCCCTTGGCCCACCCCTGGGCCAACCTGCCTCCTCTTCCCTCAGTCACTCAGCCCCTCCGTATCTCCTTTCCTTTCGTCTTGTCTGTCCAGCAGGGTCCCCTGCCAGCTCCTCCCTCTCCAGCCTCCTTCTCTTCCCTTCAGGCTTCCCCATCAACACTCCTCCTCAAGTCCCCAGAAGTGAGCTGGAATACAGGCCTGGCAGCCTGAGGCAGCCCCCTCCCCTGGCTTCGAGGTGTGTTTTATAAGAGCAGCTGTGACTGATGGCTGCCTTTTCCACCGAGAGAGCGAGTGCTCAGTGCACCACTGCCCCTCTCCCCGATTCCACCGTCCTCTGTCATCTCCCTGGAATTACTGGGAGCTGTTCAGGTTGGAGGGGACCCCAGCTGAGTCTCAGATGGTGTCTCTGCCTGAACATCAAGCCTGGACCTTGAATAAACCTGGGGAAGTGGGGGAGAGGGAAGAAAGGGGGTGGGGAGAGAGAGAGCGTGCTCAGGAAAACACAAGAGAAAATTCTTCCCACATTTCTGAGAGGTTGCGTGAAGATCTGAAGGGGATGTTAGGATCGTGAAGCCAGGGATGAGGATCTCCGAGCCCTGCATATTTCCCACGAGCTTCTGAGAGGACCCTGAAGGGAGAAGAACTGCCAGCTGGAATGGAATTCACCTCACTGTTCCTGTTTGATTTAACCCTTAAAGATGCAAGTTGGTAAAAAACAAACCAAAAAACCCCAATAAGAAATGCCTTCTTTTTTAGGAGTTCCTTTTGTGACCCTGCCCCACACTTTAAGAGCTTTCAGCCGGTGGACCCAGACTTCTGGAAGCTCTCACCGCCGCCTCAGCAGGAGTCTCTGGAACCTTGTCCTCTCCCAAGCCCAGCTTCGGGAGGTGGAGGGAACTGGCCACTCAGCAGGCGGCCTCACTGCCACCAACAGTGCTCCTGGGGGACACCACTAGCTGAGGTGTGCTTAGGGAGGACACGGAGGTTTCTGGGAGGAATGGGGAGGGGGCATCCGCCGAGGTGACCCAGGCCGCAGCACATGTCCTGTTCCTTCTTTCCTCGGCTCTGCTCCTGGCTGCTTTTGCAACACAGCCCCTCAGCCTGGGGCTGAGGGACTCTGTCCATCTGATGGCCTGGGATGGCTCTACCTCCAGACAACTCCTCAGACCCTGGGGCATCAGAGGCTGCTTGACTTTATTTAGCAAACATACATATAGAGTGTACCACGTGCCAGGCAGTGGTCAAAATGCTTTACTCATTAACTTAATAATGCTACAACGCTCTTAAGCAATAGATACTGTTTTTATCTCCATTTTACAGGTAGGATGACTGAGGCATAGAGCTGTTAGGTAGCTGGGCTGAGTGCAGGCCGCCGGGGAGTGGTGGAGCTGGGATTTGAACCTGGGTACTCTGGCTGCAGCTCCATGCTCTTAGTCACTTGTCAGACTTCATCTCATGTACCCACGCTGGATGCCCAGCCTCCCTGCTTTGGGGGGGAAGAGGAGTGGTGGTGGTAGGGCTTCCCAGGTGCCGCCAGTGGTAAAGAACCCTGCTTGCCAATGCAGGAGACGTAAGAGTCATGGGTTCGATCCCTGGGTTGGGAAGATCCTCTGGAGAAGGCAATGGCAACCCACTCCAGTATTCTTGCCTGGAGAAACCCATGGACAGAGGAGCCTGGCGGGCTGCAGTCCATGGGGTTGCACAGAGTTGGACACGGCTGCAGTGACTTAGCACACACGTGTAGCATGGTGATAAGAGTGAGTGGAGCCCAGCATGGGAGGTCGATGGACCTGGCTCGAGTCTGGGTTGTGCCGCCATCTGGCCAAGTGACCCCATGTAACTTGCTCAAACTCTCTGAGCCACAGTTCTGCATCTGGCAGAGGAGGCAGAGGATTCAATGGCTTCTAAACCACTCTAAGATTGAGTGTTTGCAATGCCTGTGTAGAGTGCTCAGTTATGCTTGGGCCGACCCATTCCTGCCTGCGTCTGGACCTCATCTTGGGGGTCGCCAGAGGAAGTTGGAGGCCGGGAGGAAAGTGAACACAGTCGGCAGACAGGCAGTGGGTGGGCAGCCTCCCTGGAAAAAATGGACAGCTTAATGTGGCTCTCTGACTGTGTCCCTCCGTGAGAGCGACAATAAGAGCTTGGATAATGCTCTTAACAGGGAAATCCTCTTATGATTATGATCCATAATGAGTCCCGCAGTTATAATCATGGTTGTGATACCCACGGCAGGGTCGGCAGGAAACTGCCTAAGGCTATTCCTGACCAGCTAAACACTAACCCAAGTGGCTCTCGTGTAAATCATAACACACAGATTCCAGCTACTCCTTAATGACTTGGAGACATACACAATTTAATTGCATTTAAATGGACCATTTTACCTAATTAAGAGTCAGGACCAGAGACTGTGTAAGTGAAGTGTCCTATTTCCTCAATGTTAAAGTGCATGCTTTTCATGTTGAACATTTTTGAAATTGGAATAAGTCATACAGACAATATTTATTTTTAATGTCGTGTTTCTCCCCCAACACACACACACATAAACAGACAGACACACAAACATTATTCAAATTGATGGTGTGTGTTAGAATTAAAGAAATATAATAGCATTATTATTGCTTCAGTCTATGTTGGTGGTGGGGAAAGAAATCACATTAGGAAGAAGAGGGACTTTATTTGAATAGTCATGAACCCCTGTGGGCAAGAATGAGCCTCAGGGAGGCTAGAAACCCAAATCTGGAATGCTGTGGGGAATCTTTGAAGTATTTTTATCTCTCGTCTTTGCCTCTTTCTGTATATCCGACTCATTGTTCATTCTTTCTGCTGACTTGCTGCCTCTACATCTCAAGAGTCACAGCAGAGAAAGGCCAACCACAACTTCCCGGAAGGACCAAATCTCTCTGTCTCTGTGTTTTTCTGTCTCTCTCGCCTCTAATTCAAATAACAGGGTAAAGATTCCTATTGGCCCTTCTCGTCCAATCAACCGTGAGTGGAGTCAGGGTGTAGGGTCCTATTTCACAGGACAGCAGCCAGCTTCCTGTCCCTGGGGGTCCTTAGGCTAAGTCACTTCAGTCGTGTCCGACTCTGTGCGACCCCATGGACTGCAGCCTTCCAGGCTCCTCCGTCCATGGGATTTTCCAAGCAAGAGTACTGGAGTGGGGTGCCATGGGGGTCCTTGGGTCAGTATAAATTGGGTAGACTTCCATAAGATCTCCCTTGCGGGAGGCAGACTCCTGCAGGCTACTGCAGAAGATCATGCCAACAGCACTAAGTGTTGGGACTGGGAAGGACAGTAGGCAGGGCACCCGGAGACAAGTCACCTAGGCCAGATCTGGGAGGACAGCTAGCTCTGAAAACAAACCGAGGTTGCCCTGATCTGGCCATGCCGGCTCACTGCGAGGGCTGCCCAGGCTTGGCACTGATCTCCTTCTTTCCCTTCTTTCTGAGAAAGGCTCCAAGACAAAGGGCCACTGCCCAAGGACATCAGAGTGGTGGAGAGGCAGAGCTGGTGAATCAGAGAAGAGGACCTCCTAGAAAGGCTCATTAGCCTTTAGGTCAGCACAGCAGAGGCTTTTTCTGGAATACTGTCGAAGGGTCCAGATTTTGCTGATCTCAGCCTCAGACTATGTCCAAAGAAAGCACAGCCTCTCCAGTTTCTGGAGGGGAGTCAGGATGGGGCAGCTGGGTGGGGAGGAAGCCAGGGTCCTGTCCTGTGGTGTTTCTGGCCCCTCACCTTCTTCCGGGACCTGCCAGCTGGGTCTGAGTGGCTGGGGTCCAGCCGCAGAGCTCTGTGGTCTTCAGTTCCGGGACCAGGTGACGAGCCCCTCACATGACACCTTCCTCTCTGGCCCTGAGCACTGGCTGCAGCACCTCCCTGCTCGCCCTGGAAGCCGTGGGGGCAGCTGATATCTGATGAGCCACCGACCTAGAGATTTGGCAAGAGAGTAGCTTGCTCTGCAGGAGAAGATGTCAAGTGAGAAAGGGTAGTTAGTGTCCAGTACCAGCTCCTCTGAAAGCCGGGGGAGCCAGGGAGCAGACGGGGGCAGGGAGGAGCAGCCAGGGAAAGCAGGGGCCTCCCAGGACAAAAGAAGAAACCCAACAGCCGAAAGCACTGTTTTTATTTTCCACTCTTTAGGCACTACTCCCAAGAGGCCTGCCCAAGTGACTCATGAATGTCCTTGTACACCAAGAAATCACCTGGTTTGGGGGCACAGAGAGCTCTGAGCTGCCAAATGAACATCCCTCTCTTCCTTGGCCACTCACCCTGCCACCCACTCCATGCTGAACGATTCCGGGAAATACTAGTCTCTGTGCCTCGTGCACTCATTCAAACTGGGAAGAGCTGTTGGAACACGGACCATGCGAGGCCCTGATATACTATGAACTATCAACTCAGCCAATAAGAAGAACCACAGGGAAATATGGTTTATTAGATTTGCTAGATGGGTCATTCTTGTGCCAACCCATCTTCATAATTCACATGGGAACTGAAATTTCACTGATTTTTGTCTCTGTTTTCCTATTATGGAAAGGATAAAGCTATGAATACTGTTGGGAAATGGTAAGGGTAAAAGTCATTCCAGCCCTTTTACCCTTATTGAATATGAAAGTGAAAGTCGCTCAGTTGTGTCCAACTCTTTGCAACTTCATGGACTATATACAATCCATGGAATTCTCCAGGCCAGAATACTGGAGTGGGTAACCTTTCCCTTCTCTAGGGGATCTTCCCAACCCAGCCATCGAACCCAGGTCTCCCACACTGCTGGTGGATTCTTTACCACTGAGCCATCGGGGAAGCCCTATTGAATACGTTTGCAGACTGATTCTGTTCTTCTCCTTATCTTGGTCCTTCTGAAGTCTTTTCCCATCCTCCTGGCAATCCCAGCCCTTCCCTAACCCCCAGAGCCACATTTTCAGCTAACCTGGTAATTTTTCCTCCAACGTGTACTTTGAGACCATTGTCTCCTTTCCATCTATTAATATCTCCCTTACCCACTTCCACCTCATCTGTTGCAAGACTGGTCCTCTAGCTTCTTAATCCTTTCTCCTCACAGCCCAGAGTGCTTTTCTTATAACATAAGTGAGATCATGTCACTCCTTTTCTTAAATCCCATCAATGACTTTACATTTCCCTTAGAGTACACCCAATGTGACATGCCGCCTGCTGAGCAACTGCCATGACGCCAGACTCTTCGTGGTCTAGGGCACATTGAACTTCATCCTGTCCTAGAGTCTTTGTACCCACTGGACCTCCACTTGGAGTGCTAAACCTCTGAGTCTCTGCCCCTGCCCCTCCTCTTCATTCATGCCTCAGAGAAAAATTATTTTCTCCAATATACCTTCCCAGACAACCATATCTAAGTAGCTTTGTTTGCATGTTTCGTGTGTGCCTGATTACTGCAGTCTGTTCATTATGTTCATGACTTTTTTCTCAATGTGTATTTCTTTGTGTGTTTGTGTGTGTGCTTTAAAATAAAGACCTGTCTTGTCTGTCTCCCTTCTCCAGGCTCCATGAGGGCAGGGACATGTGTCTTTGGTCCACCTCTGACCCTAAGCACACAGGCTGGGTACCCAGGCTATAGCAGATGGTCAATAAATTTTTATCCATGTCTTTTTTGAGCACCTGCTACATGTGAAGAATTGTAATATATGCTGGGCAAATAGTGAAGAAATAAAACAGACTGCCCAGGTGGAGCTGATGTTCATAACACCCATGATTTAACTATTATTTGAGTGTGAGGGGAGTAAAGGTGATGGCTCTGTTAATATCCAAAGCACATTGAAATTACATTAAAAAAACCAAAAGAGTAACAAGAGGCTTATCTATTTTGCTCTACTCAGGAAACAATATGAGGTGAAAGAAGGTTTTATTTAAAGCAACTCCAGCCCAGGTATAATACCTTAGGCCCACTTAGCCATTTTCTCCAGAGATTTCCGATATGCTTTCTTCAAACCATCAAAGCATTAAAGTAGTTTAAAGAAAACCTTAAAGATTTCCCTGAGTCTCTTAAAGAACATGACACTATTCCTTTTTTTCATGCAGATAAATGTATGTATCTCTCCAGAGTATTCATGAATTTTAGTCTCTGTACAAGTTGGCCATGTTGGCATTTTATTGAAGGAGACGGAATAAAATTCCTTTACTTACACTGAGGAAGAAATTGAATTTAGGATAAAGCTGTCTGATGTGGGAGAAACAGCACTGACTAGGAGTCAGAGGCTCGGACACTGAGTCCAGTTCCATCATGAAGTAACTGGAGAGCAGTCATCTCAATGGGCCTCAGGTTTCTTACTTGGAAAGTCAGTGAGGTGTTCCCTCCAGGAGGTCCAGATGAGTGATGGTGAGATGGGAAACCCTGAGCCAGGTGCCCCTAGTAACATACTCTGTAGCCAGAGAGGGGCGTGGTATGACTTGTGATTCCTGAGTAACCTCAGGGACGGCTCGGTTGGACCACAGTCACTGAACCCACATTTACCCTGCATTACACACTCTACTGGGTGTGTTCTAGGGGCTCAGAGAGTCATTCAGCCAACAGAGATTTATTAAGTACCTACTACACGCAGTGCCAGGAGCTTTGTACATATGATGATGGAATGTCTGAGTCTCTATCTTTGGGGAGTTCTTGTGGAGGGACGGCAGGTGCAGAGACTCTAGGCTGAGACTTTCCCTAGTGGGGAGAAAGGCAGCAAGCCAGAAAGAAAGCCAGTGGCGCAGAAAAAAGTGTTGGTGAGGAGGTGGAGAAAAGTGAACCCTCCTACACTGTTGGTGGGCATGTAAATTGGCGCAGTCACAATGGAAAACAGTATGGAGGAGCCTCAAAAAATTAAAAAATAGAACTACCACATGATCCAGCAATTCCCTTTTGTGTATTTAGCCAAAGAAAATTTGAAAACACTAACTTGAAAAGAAATATGCACTCCTATGTAAATAGCAGCGTTATTCACAATAGCCAAGATATGGAAACGATCAAAATGTCCATCAACAGATGAATGGGCAAAGAATGTATATATACACATATAAATACAATATCTGGAATATTCGTATTATTCAGCCTAATGAAATCTTGCCATTTACTATAACATGGATGGACCTGGAGGGTAGTGGGTTAGGTTAATTCAGATAGAGAAAGACAAATACCATTATTTCACTTCAGTGTGGAATCCTAAAACCAAACCAAACAAAATAGAAACGGACACAGATATAGAGAACACACTGCTGGTTGCTAGAGGGGATGGGTAGGTGAAAGGAGATCAAGAATTACAAATTTCTAGCCATAGATAAGTCATGAGGATATAATGGTCAACATAGGGAATGCTGTCAATAACAGTGGAGTAACATTGTATGTTGACAGACGGTAACTGGTCATATTATAGGAATCATTTCATAATATATAAAAATATTGACTCACTATGTTATACACTTGAAAGTAATAAAATATTGTATGTTAATTGCAACTCAAGAGAGAAAGAAAGAGGGGGCTTCCGTGGTGGTCCAGTGGTTAAGAATCCATCTTGCAGTGCGGGGGATGCTGGTTCTATCCCTGGTTGGGGAACTAAAATCACACATACTGCTGGGCAACCAAGCCCACACCCATGAACTGCAGCTAGAGAAGTCCACATGCATGACAGCTAGAGAAAGCCTGCATACTGCAATTGAAGATCCAACACAGCCAACATTCAAAAACAAACACGAAACAGACGAAGAAAGAAAGGATGAAAGAAGCACTATGTGAGGAATACGGAACCCAGTGCAGAGGCAGAGAATGACATAAAATCATTTAGAACGTAGCCAGAGAAGACATCCCTGAGAAGGTGCTGTCTTTCTGAAGGATCAAAAAAGAGGCGGGGCGATAGAGCACACATCCAAAGGCAGGAAAAGGCTTAGATAGAGTATTGGAGGAACTCAAAGAAAGCCAGGGCAGCTGGCATTTAGTGGTCCAGGAAGAGAAGTTTGAAATAAGGCTGGTAAGAGGGTAGAAGCCAGGCCATGCAGGACCTTATGGCTCAAAGCAAGGGGGCTGGATTATTTTAAGTAAAGGAAACTGTGATTGGACCCACATTTCACCAGTGTAAAACTTCCCACTGCAAACACTTAATTTTGTTTATTTTCCTGTGATGAAACTCAGCTACTGAGAGTCCACGTCCTCCTTGTGGAGGGACAGTGAGTTCTGAGACTCTCTTTTGAACACTCTTTCAGCGGTTTCAGAATTCTTCCCCTCGGACTTGCCTGGTGGTCCAGTGGTTAAGAATCCACCTGCCAGTGCAGGGGACACGGGTTAGATCCCTGGTCCAGGAACTAAGATCCCGCACGTTACAGAGCAGCTACGCTCATGAGGTGCAACTACTGAGCTGCTGGTATATAGAGCCTGTGCTCCGCAGCAAGAGAAGTCAATGAGGAGCCCCCCACTGCAACTAGGCCCCCACTAGCGGGAACTAGAGACAGCAATGAAGACCCAGCGCAGCCAAAAGTAAATAAAAAAGAGTAAATTTTGAAAAAGCAAAGGATCTTTCCCTCCTTTTCCTTCTCCCTTTCTCTCTGAATTTGCTCAAAATTCCAAGGGGCTTATATCTTTCCCGACGTTGAAGGAGCTGCCTCTGACCCATGTTGGCTGGTATCTGCTGTTTTCACGTACCTTGTCGTTTGTCCCCTTGCCCCAGGCAACAGGAAGTGACTGCTGAGGAATCTGTCCTCATCTCAGCTCTTACCACTGTGCCCCATCCTTGGTTTCCAGTTTGGTCAGCCACCCTGAACCTTCCCACATTGGGGCCCCTTGCCCCCTTTTTGTGATCCCCTATCAGGTCCCTAAGCTCTCGATCCCTAGATAACCTTTGTCCTACTTTATACACAAGGGTTTATCAGATCTACTCCCCATCTTCTAGGAAGCCAAGATAATGGAGTAGGGCCAGGGGAAATCTGTGGGGAAGGTAGTATCTTGGGCCCTCTCTCTGCCTAGGTCTGCTCATCTGCATTAACAGGGCACCCCTTGTCAGTGCTGGAATCTCTGTCTCCCTCCCAAGTTGCAGAGGGCAGTAGAGCCAAGTCCTTTCCATTCTCAGATTTTCAAACTTCCAATTTTGACCTCACACAACAGTACTGAGGGGTGCGGCAGAGGGAGCAAGGCTCTATCCTTGTGTTTAAAGTGCCCTCTTACCAGTAGAGTATTACTCAGCCATAAAAAAGAAATTGGGTCATTTGTAGAGACATGGATGGACCTAGAGAACGTCATACAGAGTGAAGTGAGTCAGAAAGAGAAAAACAAATACCATATATTAATGCATGTATGTGAAATCTAGCAAAATGGTATAGATGATTCTTGTTTACAAAGCAGAAATAGAGACACAGACATAGAGAACAGATATATGGATACCAAGGGATGAACGTAGAGACTGAGATTGACACATATACAGTATTAATACTATGTACAAAATAGATAGGGCTTGCCAGATGGCGCTAGTGGTAAAGAATCTGCCTGCCAGTGCAGGAGACACAGGTTCAATCCCTGGAAGATTCTACTCCAGGAGAATTCCCTGGAGTAGAAAATGGCACCCCACTCCAGTATTCTTGCCTGGAAAATTCCATGGCAGAGGAGCCTGGTGGGCTACAGTCCATGGGGCCACAAAGAGTTCGACATGACTGAGCGACTGAGCCCAAAATAGATAACTAATGAGAACGTGATAGAGACCACAGGGAACTCACTTAATGCACCATGGTGACCTGAATGGGGACGAAGTCCAAAAGCGAGGAGATATACGAATGACTGATTCATTTTGCTCTACAGTAGAAACTAACAAAACTTTATAAAGCAATTATATTTCAATAAAAATTAATTAAAAAAAAAAAGTACCTCCTTTTCAACCCCCTTCTCTTCTAAGCTCCATGCCCCAGTCATACAGACAGGAGAGAAGGGTCACTTGGAGTGTGGTGGGGGGAATGGAGATGGAAAGACGCTGGTGGGTTTTAGAAGCTGTTGATGGATCAGATATGGGAATTAAGGGAGAGGGAGGAGCCAAAGATACCTCCCTGCTTTCTGGCTTCAGCATCTGGCAGTGTCATTGGTGTAGGGAGGGAGCAGGTGGGGAGTGGTGGTGGCTCAGATTTGGGAATGGCTACGAAGAATCTACTGTTGTATGCATCTCAAGTTTGAGATGTTTGTGAGACACAGTCAAGGCAGAGATGTCAAGCAGATAATTAGATTTCTGAGATTAGAGCTCAGAGGCAAAGTCTGCAAAGTGATAGATATTTGAGAGGTGTCAGCAGACAGATGGTTTTTAAAATTGTGAGTGTGCTGGTGGTTTAGTTGCTAAGTTGTGTCCAACTCTGTGCAACCCCATGGACTGTAGCCCACCAGGCTCCTCTGTCCATGGGACTTTCCAGGCAAGAATATTGGACTGGGTTGCCATTTCCTTCCCCAGGGGATCTTCCCAACCCAGGAATAGAACCCAGATCTCCTGCATTGCAGGCGGATTCTTTACCGCTGAGCCACCAGGGAAGCTAAAATCATGAGAATGGACACTAAATAGTCTCAAGTGCTCAGGGAAGGCTTAGACTTCACTGTGTGGTCCTGAAATTTTCATCCTGTGATTTGCATAAGAAGAGTTTCGTCTCCAGGTGGCTGCTCCGGGGCCCCAGGTGGTGGTTCCGTGATCCCCTGACGGCTACTGCTGCCCCCTCTGTAGACTCTCCTTAGTCTGCTGACAGGTGAGAGCTGCCAGCTTTGGACAGTGCTTGGGACACATCCAGCTCATGAGGAATAAGGGCAGGAGGAGGGAATGGTCTGCACAGATGGAGGGAGGGGGTGGAGGGGATCTTTCTAGATGAGAAGGAGAAGCCTCACCCTAGATGGTGGCGGTGGTTCCCTAAGCCCAGGGCTGTGGGTGCAGCCCAGGAGCTTGATGGAGCAGAAGTCAAGGCCCACTGGACTCAGGTCTAAGGAGACCCGGGACCATACGCTCTTCTTCCCTCAAAGGTCTCTCAGGCATATCTTATGTTCATACCCTGCATAAACCCAGACAGTACAATCTCAGAGGGCCATCATATTCAGAAAACTCAGTTCCACATTTACTTATAACTTAAAAGAAATTCCATGTTTATCATCAAGGATGATGTTGTTGTTCAGTCGCTAAGTCATGTCCGACTCTTTGTGACCCCATGGATCGCGAACCATGGCTTCCCTGTCCTTCACTATCTTCTGAAGCTTGTTCAAACTCATGTCAGCTGAGTCAGTGATGCCATCCAACCATCTCATCCTCTGTAGTCACCTTCTTCTCCTTCCTTCAACCTTTCCCAGCATCAGGGTCTTTTCCAATGAGTGGGCTGTTCTCATCAGGTGGCCAAAGTATTGGAGTTTCAGCTTCAGCATCAGTCCTTGCAGTGAACATTCAGGGTTGGTTTCTTTTAAGATTGGCTGGTTTGATCTCCTGGCAGTCCAGGGGACTCTCAAGAGTCTGGGATGTTAAAGGTACTCAAATGTACGCTCCCAGTAAGATTAACTCAAATTTTATTTCTTTTTCTATTCAGATAGTTTTCACCCTAAAGCTGCTTTGGCACCATTTTCAAACCTCTCCCTTAGATAAACTCTTCTACCCCAGCCTCTGAACTTTCCCCGCTCTCTCAAACTTTTATTATGATTTGACCTCTCTCCTAGGAGGAAAGAATGCATCATTTTTTTAGTGTGGAGAAAGAGGTTTGTGGAATTAGGTTGAAATGAAAGGATTCTCTTTGGTGGGATGAAAGGATGGACATGTTTGTCTCATCACACCACGACTTGTAGCTTACAGGTCAGATTACACTTACGTGCTCTCATTCGAAATTCCCAGCTACCCAGCAGGTTAGTTGTTCTTATTAATCCAATCCAATTTCAAACTAAGGCTCAGATAGGAGATGACTTTCCCAAAGCCACATAGCTTAAAAAATGGCAGAGAAACAGGACGTGCACTGCCTGCCAGCATGAAGGTGGCTCAAATGTGAGATATACCAATGAAAGAGATGGAGGGAGATAGTTTCTCTCTCTCTGCTCTCCCTTTTCTCCTCTGCTTGCCAGTCTCCCCTCATTCTTTTTCAGTAGCAGAAGGACCGGGGCAGCTCCACTGCCTTGTTAGGAAATTAGGTGTGAAACAAGGAACTGGGATCTATCTGGCGTTTCTCTGCGTTTTTATCTGTAATAAAATGAAGAGCTGAGAACTGATGACTTTGGATTGAATTCTGTGAACACTGGTGTAAGTCACAGAAAGCAAGGCTGCCTCGTGACCCAGTCCTGACACAGTGATGTACTCAGGGAAACAACTGTCAGATAGACAAAAAGTAATTCACAAAGAAATCTTAGTCTCAGCTAAAATCCCTCAAAGAATACCAAAACTGCATTCAGCTCAAAATAGAGCAACACTTTTAAAAAAATCTGTCTCACCATGTACATTTCATATACAACTCTCTCTCTCTCAAGAACCATCCTCTCCACACTCCTAAAATTCTCCCTAAGCCCAAATACTCACATTTTTCTTTTTTTCTCATCTCACTCTCAGGGTCTTTTTATTTCTCTTCCACCAGTAACACAGAGAGTTACTTTCCAGAGGAAATCAATCTACCCAGTCTGGTTTCTCTAAATTCCCTCCTTTCCCTTTACCCCAATTCAGCAGAGAATACAGTGTTGTCCCAGAATTCTCCATGATAGGCAGAGAAGAGGAGAGGCTGTTATTAGAGATGAGTAATGATTTTCCTATTACATTGGGACATATCCAGGAAAATGCGAGAGCATGGGAACTCCTTCACATCGCAGACACTCAAAGACAGAGCAGATGGTGGAAAACTCCCTCTGAGGTCTTCCTAGGTTGTATATCATCCTGAACTCCCCAGCTGAGAAGTTCCCCAGTTGCTTACTGTTGTCGGATGGGTCCCGCCACCAAGGACCTCTCTGGACACGCATAGAACGGTGGAAGAAGGAAGGAAAGAAAGAAAGGGAGGGAGGAAGGAGCAAAAGGGAAGAAAAGGATGGCCCTGTCCCCATCCTAGGTGGATGGCGGCACTGCTGAGGGAAGACTGCCTTGAGATTCTCTGCGAGAGTCTCCCATCCTGTTCTTGTTTCTCCTTCCACTCCTAAGAGAGCTGGCTCAGCCTCGGGGAGATCCCTTGGCTTTGCTCAACGCTTGCATGTATCATCTCATCTAAACTTTAGTACCGCCTGGGCATTGTGTAGACACTGCACTGAGATGATCTGTGGGAGAGTCTTTCTTCCACACTGGTATATAAACTACTCTTGGCAGGACTTTGATTTTGTGGATCCTTGCATTCCTGGCACTCAGCCTAGCCCACTGGCACATAATAGTAGATGCTCCATGCTGGTGGAATGAAAGTAAGCAGAGCAAATATTTTTTAAGTGAGTCAACTGAAATCCAGAGCCACCAACCAGTTTCAGGCTGGGTCATATCGTGTAGAGGTGTGCACACACCTGCATCCCAGTGCACGGGCTTCTGAGTCCAGACTTGGTGTGATTCCTGACTCTGACACTTAAAGCAAGTCCTTAGCTTCTCATTTGTAAACTGTGCTTCATGATCCCTGTCCCAGTAGAGCAGATGTGATGATAAAGTAAACAGTAACAACAAGAAGGTGATTTTAAACATCCTTAGCAGAGGACTTCCCTGGTGGTCCATTGGCTAAGACTCCCAGTGTAAGGGGGCCCAGGTTCGATCCCTGGTCAGGGAATTAAATCCTACATGCCACAACTAAGAGATCCTGTGTGCTGCAACAGAAACCTGGCACAGCCAAATAGTAAAAATAAATATTTTAAAAATCTTGGACTTCCCCTGGTGGCGCAGTAGCTAAGAATATGCCTGCCAATGCAGGGGACGTGGGTTTGATCCTTGGTCTGAGAAGATTCCATATGCCTCGGAGGAACTAAGCCCGTGCACCGCAGCTACTGAGCCCACGTGCAGCTGTCGGAGCCCGTGTGCCCCAGAGCCCACACACTGCAACGAAGAGTAGCCCTTGCTCACTATGACAAGAGAAAGCCCGTGCAAAGCAATGAAGACCCAGTGCAGCCAAAAAAAATTATGAAAAAAAAAAAAAAATCCTTAGCAGCTTTCCACTTCTTGGCCCTTCCCTCCTTCGCCCCAGGCACCCGGACCCCAGAACACACTGTTCTGTGTCTGGATGACCAACACCCTCTGTTCCTGGATCTGATTTTAGAAAGTCCAGTGAAGGTAAAAGTAGAGATCAGCAGTTTGGGGCTCGTCCGGTGGTATGTGTATCTACAAGGTCTCAGCAGATGGAGCCCGCGGCCTCTGGCTCACCCAAGGCAAGACGGACTTAGGCCTTTTTCCAGGGGGAGGAGGCTGGACTGTGTTCTGCTGCCCTTTCTTTCCCCAGCCCTCCCTTCCCTGATCAGGAGATGCCCGGCCCTCAGAAATTCCGCCCCCTCCACCCTCTTTGGGGGATTTCCTTTCTCAAGGAAAGCAAGATGACCTCGCTCCGGTTTTGGAATTCCAAAATCAAGTGGGAATAAATCTTCCAGAGCTGACCTGTCTTCTAAACACAGAACTCAATGCAAATGCTCCTTTCCTTTGGGCATCACCTCTGCACGCCACCCCCCACCCCCACCAAGTAAGAAGCCAGCTCCAAAGACGCCCTGATTCTCCATCTGACCCGGGCTTTTCTCTCACAGACCGGGCTAGTGTCTGCAGATAGGTAGGAGAGCTTCATGATGGGGGACCAGAAGGCCCAATAAAGTCAGAGTGAAGGGAGCTCTTGGGATCCAGGGCTGGGATCCTGGGGCCTGCAGGGTAGGTGAGGCAGCAATGGGGTTAACCTGGGCCCAGTGCCCAGGATTAGAGGCTCAATTCCCTGCTGTCAGTGGAACTCAGCTCCCATAGCTCCAGGAGCTCACCTCTGTCATTAAAATAGTGATTGTAAAGCCTGTAGCACAGCGCTGGGCACATATTCAACACTCGGAAACCTGGCCTGTTGTCATGACTCTTACAACACTTGCTGTGCTTGTCTGTTATGTATCTCTCACCCACACTGGGTGCTCTGTTTGTATCTCTTGCGCTTAGCAGAGTATCCAGCTCACAGTTGATACTAATTAAAACAAAATATTTTGGGACACCAGTCAAGACTCTTTGAGTAACTCTTAGCATTGACTTGGGCAGAGGCCTGTCCCTTGACGAGTGACAGCATTTCTGGGGTTAATGAAAGGTAGGGAAACTGAGTCAACCCTAGCAGGGCTTCCCTGATTCCAGAGACTGTCTGAAGGTGAGTTGATTGCAGGTGGTAAGGGCTGGGGAATCCGAGTTTTTAGAAAACCAGGGGTCAGGCTAACGCGGGGGTTGGGGATATGAGGCTGAGAAATGCAGGGTGAAGCTGGGATGACTGTGTGTAGTTAAAAGGCTGACCAGCCTGGCCACACAGCCCTGTGGCTGCTACTTTTGAGATATGACCCAAGGGCCCCAATTTCTAGAGAGAGCTGCCTCACCTTGACACAGGTTCCTGAATTTCCCATTTTAGAGTCACTTTTCTAGAGAGAGATGCCTGAGGGCTCTTGTCAAAATATATGTGTTACAGATGGATTGGGTAACATTTATGAAATCCACACCTGTCTAGTGATTAGCAGTTCCAGAATCCTGGGTGGCCACTAGCCAGGCCAGAGGGAGGCTCTGAGGTCTGGATCATGGCACCCATCCAAGAAGGTGAATGAAATTCCAACACGCAGAGCCAGGGCCCAGCGTGAGAACTGCTGTGAAAAACCTCAGTTTCCTCAGGTGGGAGGAAGGAGGATCAGAGAGGGCACTATTTCCAACTAGTGTACAATATACTGGTTTCCCAGGTAGCACAATGGTGAGAACCCACCTGTCGATGTGGGCAAGGAGACACAGGAGACACAGGTTCAATCCCCGGTCGGGAAGAGCCTCTGGAGGAGGAAATGGCAACCCACTCCAGTATACTTGCCTGGAGAATTCCATGATGGAGAAGCCTGGTGGGCTGCAGTCCACGGGGTCACAGAGTCGGACATGACTGAGTGCACACACACACACACACACACACACAGTATACTGTATCCCCATGGGGCCGTGTGTGCTAAGTTGCTCAGTCATGTCTGACTCTTTGTGACCCCATGGACTGTGTAGCTCGCCAGGCTCCCGTGTCCGTGGTATTCTCCTTGCCTTCCTCCAGGGGGTCTTCCCGACCCAGGGACTGAACCTCTGTCTCTTTCGTCTCCTGAATTTATTCCCTCCCTCCCCCACCCCCTTAGTGTTGGGTGTCAATACTGAAGAGGATCTGCTGAGGGCTGGGGGTGGGTGGGCAAGGCGGCGAGCCCGATGAGATCCAGTCCTGCCCTCCAGAGCACAAGTGCAGCATCAGCAGTCCTGGACAGTCCATCGGAGACCCGTGGCCGACCAGCTCCAAGGCCCAGGATGCCCAGCGGAGCTGGCCTGCCCTGGGTCTGCGGCTGATATTAACAGCAGCCTGGGACGAAATCCGGGGCTGTTGTTTGGCTCAGCACATGATCTTCACAGACACAAAAGAGAAAAATGGGTCAGGAGGAATGCACTTGGTGTGAATCCACTCCCTTTTCAAGCTGGAGAGCCTGCAGGAGAGAAGGGGCCAGCCCCGCTCCCCGCTCCCCTCTGCTCCCATTCCACAGTGGGGCTGCTGGTCTCAGGGAGGAGTTAGGGAGACAGACGCTCAGCCAGCGCCCACTCCCTCCTCGTTGTTCACATGGCTCTCCATGACCTGTGTCATAATGAGTTCCAGATTCCAAGGGGGACATCCCTGGGAACCCGAGCACACAGTGTCAGAGGGGACCCTGGGCCTGTGATGTCACCAACATTCCCAAGGAAAGCTGCCTCCAGCCCCCACCTGCAGATGGTGTCAGGATGGGCGGAAACTGAGCCCAGGAAGAGAAAAATAGGCTGAATCCTCCCCCAGAGCGGGCCTTCTTTCACTAATCACTGAATTAGAAACCTCCATGTATCAAAGATTAAAGGCTCTGGTTACTCTGAATTTGGTGGTTCGCTCAGTTCGTAGGCTCCTCTCGTATATTAAAAGCCGTCAGGATGTGATGTCTTTAATTTGCCTTGAGTTAAATGCACACACACTCCCACAGTAGCTGTCCTCAGTGGTACAGCGCCCACTAAAGGACCGCGGGACTAGTCACGTACGTGCTACCAAACACGCATGATGCACGGACGTGTTCGCACGGAGATGCTGTGTCAGTGGGGAACTTGGTGCTTATCCTTTATTCTGTTAAAACAGTTGAAATATAAATGGACCCTTTGAAAAGCATGTGCAAAAGCATTTTGTTTCTGTCTTTCTGTCTGCCCCGAGTGATTTCAGCCAGGGGCAGATGGTCATCACAGTATGAGGGATAGTCCATTAAATATGCTCTTCTATTTTTTTTTTAAATGATAAGCAGCATCTTTTTGTTGAGGTAGGCGAATGTTCTAGATAACAAGAGAAAAAACTTGGATAGAATATTAAGATAGAGTGTTAATTTAAACTTTTGACTGAATTATTATAGTTTTTAATCTCTTAAAATCTGTATGAGGTGATATTAGGATTTTAAGTTCTCAAAACTATCATGTACAAAGTATAGAATTTTGGTAATTTTCACTTTCAGACTGGAAATTCTAGTTTTCAGGTGCTTGTACTTTTATCTATATCTGTGCTGCAGTTCCGCTCAGAGCTGTGTATATGACGAGTATCTAAGAGTAGTATCAAGTGTTTCAGTTGGTAAGGAGGGGCCAGGTACATAGAGATGTAAAAAAAGAGTAAACCATAGCCCTAAACTACAGTTTCACCAAAGAAAATGGGATCAGACTTGTTATTGGTGATATACACAGAGCTGTGGAAAGAATGAATTTTGCTACTAAAGGCCCAAGGAGGTGGCGAGGTGAATTGGACTTTGAAGGGTGGGCAGGTGTTACCAGCAGGGGAAGGACATCTGAGGCAGAAGGAACACAGTGGTGAAGGGGCTGTGTTCACGGATCCACATCGCTGGGGACGAGGGCATGCCTGAGGCTGCAGCAGAAGCAGAGGAGGAGGGTTCAGATTTAAGGGCCAGATACGCTCTCCTTGGGAGTCTGGGCCTCATCCTGCAGGCAAGTTGTGAAAAGTTTGAAGGCATACTGAAGGCTGAATGGGTGACCCTGGAGACTGTTAAAAGGTCCCACATGGGACACCCTGCAGGCAGCTTCTGACTTTCAGCCCAGATCGCTGCCTGCAGAGTCTGCCTCATAAACAGAAGGCCCAGAGCTGTAGCTCAGCACAAACCACCCGTTCCCCATAGCTGCTCACCCAGCAGGGCCCTGGAGAGAAAACCCAGCCGTGGCTGGCACCAAACCACAGCTTTCTGATTCAAGGCGTTTCTTCCAGCCTTCCCCTTTGGGGCTGCCGTTCGTAATAATTAGTGATTAACTCATACGTGATTGTTGTTGGATTTTAAGAGGTATGTTTCTCAAAAGGAGATGCTTGAAAGTAGAAATATCTAAGTATCTTGTGAAAATGGCAGGAACACAGTATGTTTTGAACATTGTGTGTGTGTGTGTGTGTGTGTGTGTGCACGTGCGCTCATGTATGTGTGTGTGGGCACTCAGTCATGTCTGACTCTTTAAGACCCCATGGACGACCGTAGCCTGCCCGGATCCTCTGTCCATGGAATTTCCCAGGCAAGAATACTGGAGTGGGTTACCATTTCCTTCTCCAGGGGATCTTCTTGACCCAAAGATTGAACCTCCTCTCCTGCATCTTTTGCCTTGGCAGGCAGGTTGTTTACCACTGCACCATATGGGAAGCCCCATATTTTAAACATTAGTTTTCTTTTTTCCTTACTAACCAAATGCCCAGTTATCCATGCCTAGAGAAAGACAGTAAGTACCACTAGTTACCCAAATATCCAGAAGCCAGGTATCTCAGTCTCTTTGTTGGTAATTACTCACACTGCTGTCTGTTGCTCCTTAAAAGATGTGATCAAAGACATGCTTGAATCTCTGTGGCTGTCCCACTTTAAAGCACAGTATTTTTATAACTTTACAAGAAATGAGTTTTGTTCTTTTCTATTCTATAGTATGCTCATAAATTTCTAAATTTGTCATAGTTAAATTGAACAGAGCACTGATGGGGGTGTGTGTGTGTGTGTTGGGGGAGGGTCGCTGGCAGTGGAGAGGGAGAAATTAGGACAGTTATACATTTGTTGCCAGTGTCATCAATGAAAACTGTGGGATTGGGTTTCATAGGAAAGGACCCTGGTTGGAGAATAGCTGGCAAGTAACCATTCTGAATAATTACAAGCAAAAGCACTATTGTTATTGAGCTTTGTGTCACTTTAAAATAGATTATTTCTCAATAATATTTGCATGCTCAGCCTGTCCACTATAGGCCTATTCTGTGACTTAGTCCATTTGATCCTCATACCAACCTGTGAAAGAGATGCTGGCACTGTCTCCATTTTATAGATAAAGAAACTGAGACTTCAGAAAGTAGTCATATTCCTGGAGAGCAGTAAAGCCAGGGTTAGGACCCAGATATTCCAGGAGATCCTTGGAAAAGACTGTTTTGCAGGTTCAGTCTTTGAAACCACATTCAGCCTTCCTTCAACAGGAAAAATAGGAGTTTAATTGTCACTAAAATGTCCTTTTTTTGGGAAATAGTTGGTGTTCTTTGGAAGGAATGATGCTAAAGCTGAAACTCCAGTACTTTGGCCACCTCATGCGAAGAGTTAACTCATTGGAAAAGACTCTGATGCTGGGAGGGATTGGGGGCAGGAGGAGAAGGGGACGACAGAGGATGAGATGGCTGGATGGCATCACCAACTCGATGGACGTGAGTCTGAGTGAACTCCAGGAGTTGGTGATGTACAGGGAGGCCTGGTGTGCTGCAATTCATGGGGTCGCAGAGTCAGACACGACTGAGCGACTGAACTGAACTGAACTGAACTGAGACATCAATGTATTTAGGAGAGCAAAAAGGCAACTTACTATCAAAAAGTTTAAAAAGTAATAATACTATGCTTGCTCCTTGGAAGAAAAGCTATGACAAACCTCAACAGCACATTAAAAAGCAGAGACATCACTTTGCTGACAAAGGCCCGTACAGTTAAAAAATGATTTTTCCAGTAGTCATGTATGAATGTGAGAGTTGGACCATAAGGAGGCTGAGTGCCAAAGAATGGATGCTTTTGAACTGGTCCTGGAGAAGTCTCTTAAGAGTCCCTTGGATTGCAAGATCAAACCAGTCAATTCTAAAGGAAATGAACCCTGAATATTCATTGGAAGAACTGAAGCTGAAGCTGCACTACTTTGGCCACTTGATGCAAAGAGCCAACTCATTAGAAAAGACACTGATGCTGGGAAAGAATGAAGGCAGGAGGAGAAGGGGATGACAGGGGATGAGATGGTTGGATGGCATCACCAGTTCAATGGACATGAGTTTGAGCAAACTCTGGGAGATAGTGAAGGACAGGGAAGCCTGGCGTGCTGTCATCTATAGGGTTGCAAAGAGTCAGACACAACTTAGCAACTGAACAACAATACTATGAATATACAGAAAAAAAAAGTAATAAAGCAAATGTGGTAAGATATTAACAAGTAAGGAATCTGGGTGAATGGTATATGGAGTTCGTTGTACTATTCCTACAACTTGTTTCTAAGTCTGAAATTAAAATTTTTAAAAACTACACCAAAACAACACAAGCCTGTGGCTGACATGCCTAGAAAAAATAATTCTGTCTTTTTCTGTTTTATAAAATGCTCGAGGGTTTCTAAATGTGTTTGGTTGAACTGGGCAGAACACCAAGATGATAACGGTGATGGCGATGATGGTGGTGATGAAGGTGGTGCGTGGATGTAGGGCCTGAAGTCTAAGATGTATCATACAACTGCTAACTCTGATCTGGGCAGCAGCCCACTTCTTGGGGTCCACGTGACAAAAAAAAGTCATAACTACATTTCACGGCTGTTAGTCATCAGATTATAAAGCAGCCCTTCTGTCCTCCAACCTGAGAGAGAGTCAGTAAGCAGGTCCTTCCGGGGAGCCTCCCTAGGGACAGGCCTCTTTGTCCACTCCTGCCAAGAGGGTGCAAAGAGGTTCATGTCATTTGAACTTTCAAAAGAAAAATTCGTTACCAGGAGTGTGCTAGGAAATAGTGCAGTTCGGTTAGTCTGATGATTATATAATATTATTTTCAGTCTAGAAAATAGGTTGCTGAAAATTCCTTTCGATGCTGCTTGTCTGAACTATTCCCTCACAACTTTTCATAAAGAGCCAATTAATTAATTAGGACTTGCAAGGAGAAAGGGTCTCTCTCCCTTGATCTCTAGCTAGGAGTCCCTAAATCTTTGCTTCTTCCAAAATCCTGTGCTCTTTAACTACTGTGCACAGAAGCCATTCGTCTGTCAGCTCAGGGGGATATTTGAAGCTGAGATGCAGGACTCCCTAGAGGAATTCAGTTTATGAGAGCAAAGGGGATGGAGCTAATAGAGAGGAAGAAGGCAGGTGAACAGAACAAAGCGTGTCCCAGATCCCTGTCCTTCACTCTAGCAGGGACGAATCTCTACATGCAGCCTCTTGGGGTGAGCAGGAATCGTAGGCCTAATCACACAAAACCCTCCTGAATGGCTTGGAAATCCCTTTGTCACGCAGGATTTTGTCATAATGGTATTTGACTTGGTTGTTTTTTCCAATAACGGTCCCTTGTGCTAAAACCAGCAGAAAGGCAGACTCTGAAATCCCATCGCCTTTTTTTTAGCCTCTTGGGGTTGTAATTTTTCCACCTGGGTTACCATTGTTAGTTTCTACTTTACCAAAACAGAGGCCTTGTTTTGTTTATCTAGAACAGCTTTCTCAACCTTGGTACTAATGATATATTGGACCAGGTCATTCTTTGTTGTAGGAGGTGATCCTGTGCATTGCAAGATGTTTAGCAGCTCCCTTAGCCTCTACCAACTAAAAGCCAGCAATCCCCTCTTTCCCAGTGTTGTTGTTCAGTCGCTCAGGCATGTTCAACTTTTGCGACCCCATGGACTGCAGCACGCCAGGCTTCCCTGTCCTTCACTGTCTCCCAGAGTTTGCTCAAACTCATGTCTATTGAGTCAGTGATGCCATCCAACCATCTCATCCTTTGTCACCCTCTTCTCCTCCTGCCTTCAGTCTTTCCCAGCATCAGGGTATTTTTCAAGAAACCGACTCTTCATATCAGGTGGCCAAAGTGTTGGAGCTTCAGCTTCAGCATCAGTCCTTCTAATGAATATTCAAGGTGGATTTCCTTTAGGATTGACAGGTTTGATCTCCTTGCTGTCCAAGGGACTCTCAAGAGCCTTCTCCAGCACCACAGTTTGAAAGTATCAGTTCTTCAGCGCTCAGCCCTCTTTACGGTGCCACTCTCACATATGTACATGACTACTGGGAAAACCACCACTTTAGCCATGTCACACCTTCCAAGTGTGATGATCAACAAATGTCTCCTGGGAGCAAAATCAACCCCAGTTATGAACAACTAATCTAGAAACTTCCATAAGAAGCAGGGTCTTTCTGACCTTCTTGGGAAACTGCTGGGGACAGGCGAGGGACGGGAGCAAATTGGAGGGAGTTTGATTCAAGGTTGGGCTAATGAGGGGGGAGAGGAATAGCTGTGACTTGGTATCAGAGGCATTCTGGAAGTCGGGGTTTGCTGTATGACACTGAGTCCTGGTTCTAAAGCATTAGGGCGGTGTCATATTCTGCACTGGCTGTTCACACGGTGTTGGAAAGAGGTCCTGGGAGCAGGGCAGTATGGGAAGCTGACTTAGACATACTGAGATTCAGATTGCCAGGTCAAGGGTTTTGAATAATCAGAAATATGGCATCTTAAGAATGTTTGGGAGAGTCCATCTGAACCCCACCTAGGTTGATTGCAGATTTACCTGATTTTGGTGGGCTCTTTCCTCTCTAATTAGAGCTGCCTTCTCTGTGGAAGATCACGAAACTCATCTTTTACATTCCAAGAACAGAGCTATGGGCCACCCGGGGTGAATTTCTATGATTCTTTGAATGTCTGCTTTATATTTTCAGAAAAGTGCTGAGAAGGTTCATCCAAGAGAAAGTATTGGCTATGCTTAAAACTAGGATTTAAAAAAAAAAAAAATAGTCTGGCCTTCTAGAGGGCACTGTAACTTTAGCTAAAAAAAGGAACAGAAGCCAGAGAAGTATGCTTAAGCTCATACAGAGTGCATGCAGTTAAGAGCATGAGACTGTGGGACTTAGGAATTTTGTACAGGTTTTCCTAAGTCCTGGGGTCTCCTTTTGTTTTTGTTTGGGCTTTAATATTTATTTATTTGGCTTCACCAGTCTTAGCTGCAGCCTGTGGGATCTAGTTTCCTGACCAGGGATCAAACCCGGGCCCCTGTGTTGGGAGAATGGAGTCCTAGCCACTAGATCACCAAGGAAGTCCCCTGGGGTCCCTTTTGACTCTTGGGTTAGGGGAACAGTCCTGCTACCCATTTCATAAACTAACAATATAATATCAGGTTGTTGAATAAATTGCTGTGTTCTGGGGAAAGGATTTGACCAGATCAAGATAGGGTCCTAACAAAATAATCTGCGTAATTGATTAACAAAATTTAATTCTCCTATATTATTTTCCTATAATTATTACTATAATTCTCCCATAATATTTCTCTCCACTTAACATAGGTCTTTTTACTTTTAAAAATAATATCGTAGTTACCAACAGCCTTGTAAGATGCAGACGAACATATCTCTTCCAGAAGTACATGACAGGAACCCTGGTGGTTGGCAGGGCCGTGTCTCCTTCTCACCTGGACTCCTGTGGCTGTCGCTTAATTGGCCTCACTGACTCCACTCTTGCCCCCTCACTATTCATTTTCCACCCAACAGCCGATCCGTAAACTTTCAAAAATGTGACTCAGATTGTTCTCCTGCCCACAGGCCTCCTGCCCACAGGCCTCCAAGTACTTAGCATAAAAGCCCAAATGTCTTCCCTACTTACAAGGCCCTTCCCCGTGGGTCTCCCTCAAACCTTCTGACTTCAGCATCAGCCTGGCTGTTCCATTTCCAGGGCTTTGTACCAGCTGCTCTCTCTGCTCTGCCACACACTCCTTCTAGATCTTTGTGTGGCGGATACCTTGGCATTCACTTCTCTGCCCCATTGTTACTTCTGCGGAGAAGCTGCCCTGCACCATACCCCTCTGTTTCATCTTCTTCCCTTCTCTCCTCATCATTAGCTGAATTTAGTTTACACTCCTAGAGTCTAATTCAAATGTCACCATACTCTAGGGATCGTTCTGTGCCTTAGTTTCCCCACCCCCAACAATGTGTCTTAGAGAGCTTCCATGTCAGACTGGATAGGCCAACTTCATTCTTTTAAATGGCTGCATAGTATTCCTTTTACTGTACCTCCACCACCATAATTTGTCTGACATCTTCCATACAGATTTCTGATTTTTTACTGTTGCAAATAATGCTAAAGTGGAACATCTTTTTGAACAAATCTCTGTGCACATGTGCAAGTTTTTTCCATAGTATGGGTTCTTGGAGGTGGAATTGTCAGGTCAAAGGTTATGTCCATTTGTCCTTTTGATAGATGCTGACTGCCGTATTGCTTCCTAAAAGGCTTTATTAAATTATCCTCCCACTAACAGTGTGTTAGAATGCATACCTCCCTTCATCCTCCCTGACATGAATTAGTATCATTTTTTTAAATTGCCTTGAGGGACATACAGCAATGGTGTCTTATTTCACATCAGAGTCCTAACAGCCATTTTAAGATTGCTTCATGCTGGTGTCCCCTGGAGTCATGCCTCCAAGTCAGCTCAGGGAGAAGCAGCAAAAATCTCTGTGAGCTCTGAACCTTTTAGAATAGTCTCATCCATTGCACCAGAAGCCTCTGTCCTCCCCGCCGGCAGGGCTTAATCAATAACCTGGAGAGCAGTGGGCCAGCCTGACATTTCCTGCACGCAGCTCCCTCTCCCATCCATCATCCGAACACACCGGCAACGCAGCTAATGCTCTACAGTGAGTGAAAATCTGCCCAAGAGAGGTGGTGAGCACCAAGAGAAGCATCTAACGGGGCACCGACCAGCACTGCAGGTCAAAAGGAAGACCTCTTAGACTTCCTACTCCCATGTTGGCAAGCTGCGTATTTTCAGAGTTTTTGAATTTTCCTTGTCCTGGCCTCACTTTGGCTATAAGGAAAAGTCTCAGTTTTCCACATTCCTATATAGGGGAATATCCGATTCTTCTCTGCTGTGAGACCATTCCTTCCTTCCTTGTGTGTCTCCTTTACTCCTCGTACAAAACACACTTCTGCCACTTCTGGTGAGCAAATGTCTGCAGGGTTTTCTCCACAACCAGCAGTTCCTGCTACACCAGACTGATATCTTACAATGTATCTCGCTTCTGATGCTACCCATCCTGAGAGAGCAGCTCCCACAGGTTAAGGGCTCAGTCCCACCAGAGTGTCCCCTCCCTGCAAGCCCCAACCCTCCCCTGTCCCCCATATACTTCAAACACCAGTAGAAAGCTCAGATGCTTTCGACCAAACTCTACAGATGGGAGGTTCTAAAAACTCCCTCCTTAGTTTCAATTAATTTGCTATAGTGGCTCACAGAGCTCAGGGAAGCGCTTACGTAAGGTTTACTAGCTTATTAAAGAATACGATAAAGGATACAGATGAACAGCCAGGTGAAGAGATACATTGGGTGAGATCAGGGTCAGTCCTGAGTGAAGGATCTTCTGTCTCCGTGGAGTTGGGGTGCGACACCCTCCCGGTGATGTGTTCTGGCTTGAAAGTTCTCCGAACCCCCTACTGCTGGGATTTTTATGGCGGCTTCTTCACTTGAAGTGAAAGTGAAAGTGAAGTCGCTCAGTCGTGTCCAACTCTTTGCGACCCCATGGACTGTAACCTACCAGGATCCTCTGTCCATGGGATTTTCAGGCAAGAGTATTGGAGTGGATTGCCATTTCCTTCTCCAGGGGATCTTGCTGACCCAGGGATTGAAGCCAGGTCTCCCGCACTGTGGGCAGATGCTTTACCATCTGAGCCACCAGGGCACAATCAATTATTGACTCTGTTTCCAGCCCCTATCCCCTCTCTGGAGGATAGGGTTGGGGTGGAACTGAACCTTCTAAGCTTTTAATCTTGGCTTCGTCGTCCTGGTGATCAGCCCCAACGCAGGAGTCATCTGGGAACTCACCTGGACTAGAGTCACCTCATTGGAACAAAAGATGGGGACTTTCCTGATGGTCCAGTGGTTAAGAATCTGCCTTGCAATGCAGGGCACATGGGTTCGATCCCTGGTCAGGGAACTGAGATCTCACGTAGGGGCAACTAAGCCCACTCACTGCAACCACTGAGCCCCCACACTCTAGAGCCCACATACCATGGCTAAAGAAGTCCGTGTAGGGTGGGGGTGGAGAATAGAAGATGTTACTTGTGCTCTTATTGCTTAGGAATTTACAAGGGTTTTAAGAGCCCAGTGTCAGGGACAGGGTCAAGGACAAAGAGCGTACAAAAAGTGCAAACCAACTTTTTGACCAACCCAATAGCACCAAAGATGCTCCTAGTTTTCTCATCACTTAAGAAATTACAAGGATTTTAGGAGCTCTGTGCCAGGAATGGGGGGCACAGACCAATATATGTATTTTCTATTATCTCACACTTTCCTCCCCAAAGGAATTGTTAGGCTTCCCCAGGCAAGAAAAGCGTGGCCACTGTTTCCTGATACTGGTGCTCTCCTGAGCTCTCTGCGCCTATTGTCTAACAACCCCATGAGCTGGATAATGCTATTATATTCAGCTTAGAGATGAGTTGGCAGCCAGAGCAGTTGAGTAACTCACCCAGCTAGTAATGCCTGGAGTGGGATTTGAACCTAGAGCCTATAAGCTTGTGCTCTATTGCCTCCTAGGTAGGCTCTGTATCTTAATTTAGGGAATTATAAAGGCTTTATTTTGGGGTGTTTATAAATTATTGTACATTTCTTTACTTATGCTGCTGCTGCTACTAAGTCACTTCAGTCATGTCCTGCTCTGTGCGACCCCATAGACGGCAGCCTACCAGGCTCCCCTGTCCCTGGGGTTCTCCAGGCAAGAACACTGGAGTGGGTTGCCATTTCCTTCTCCAATGCATGAAAGTGAAAAGTGAAAGTGAAGTCGCTCAGTCATGTCTGACTCTTCACAACCCCATGGACTGCAGCCCACCAGGCTCCTCCGTCCATGGAATTTTCCAGGCAAGAGTACTGGAGTGGGGTGCCATTGCCTTCTCCATTCTTTACTTGTAAGTGTCTTTAAAGAGAAAATTCAAAATAACAGTGGAATTGCTGTAACAGTGTGTCCTTTCTGTGACCCTGGAAAAGTCCAACACGTACATTTTTTGCGAGCCGATTTCTTTTCTCTACGTCTGTGGGAGCTGATACTTGTTCTTTGGCCCGTGTATATGAAAGGAACAAGATGGCATGGTTCAGTGGTTCACCAGGCACCCTGATCATTGCAGGGGCAGGGTGACAACTGTATTGATTCACTTCTGTTGCTATAATCAATTATCACGAACTTCTAGGCTTAAAGAAACACGAATTTATTACCGGATAGTCTGGAAGTCCTAAAATTAAGGTGTGTTCTTCCTGGAAGCTCTGAGGGAGATCTGCTCCCTTGCCTTTTCCAGCTTCCAGAGGCTGTCTGCACTCCTGGCCCCATGGTCCCTTCCTCCATCTTCAAATCTCTTTCTGCTCTCTGTTTCTGTTGTCACATCTCCTCTGTGTCTGACCCTGCTGCCTTCCCTCTGTGATTTCATTGGACTCACTTGGATAATCCAGGATAATCTCCCTATTTCAAGATTCTTAATTCAAGTCACATCTGCAGAATCCCTTTTGCCACAATAGGGTAACATATTTTCAGGCTCCGGGGATTAGGACGTGGACATCTTTGGAAGGCCCTGATTTAGCATTGCACACAGACCATCGCCATTTGCTGGGGACCGAATGGTCTTCCCGATGATAGAACTTTTAGTGCTAAAATCAGGAAAGTTTTGGGCAAAACTGGGCAGCCAGTTGCCCTTAGCTAAGCGCACCTTGGTTCCAGAAGGTATTTCTGCTAACTCTTGGGGAAGTGGAAAGGGAAGATGAACATAGATAAGCTGTAAAGGTAACAGCATTTAGCAGTAATGATCTTTAGGACAAAAGCAACCTTTAACCTTTAAGAAATCTCACCCTGCACTACGACCTCAGCAGGACCACGTCCTTAAAACAAGATGTTCTCCACTTGGTTGTTTTTCGGGCTGCACTGGATCTTAATTGTGGCGTGTGGGATCCAGCCCCCCAGCCAGGAATTGAACCTGGGCCCCTGCATTGGGAGCGTGGAGCCCCAGCCCCTGGATCACCAGGGAAGTCCCCTCCGGTAGTTCTACCTGATAAAGGCAAAGCTATTTCCTCAACAAACTCCACTGCAAAGCCTGGATTATCCTTGAATAGGAAGCCTGTATGGCGAACTTACATTCAAAAAGGTTAATGGTTCCTACAGTGTGGAGTAATAGACTTCTAGTTAAAAATAGAGCCTGATTCCATGCAAATGACAGAGACTTGTCACCTGGATATGAAGCCACAGCGGGTTTTCTACATCATGTGTCCTCTTCCTGCCTTTTTTCCTTCCCCCTCACCTTCCAGTCTACCCACCCTCCCCCGCCCCAGTCCACCCACCCAGTTATATTTAGTGTTACAGTCTGTGGGTTTCTGAAATAATTCTCTCATGTCTCACTGAAGGGGAGGCCGGTTCATGCCATATTTTTATGTATATATTTAGCTCTCTGCTTCTGAGGAAATAAATAGAAATGAGTCTTTTTCAATAATAGGTGAATTCCAAGAAGCTTGTAGCCCGATTTGAGAAGGGTGACGGATGGCAATCTGGGAGGGCAGGGGGTGGTTTCCAGTGGAAAGGATTTGAATGGAGAGCCCTAGGGTGGCACATGGCACTTGGGGAGTATGAGAGGGTCACCCCGCATGGTCTGTCAGAAGTGACAGTTGAAGTGAGGATCATAAATCATTTCCCAGCTGTGAAGACAGAGGGACAGAAATCCTCCCAAGCCAGAGGCAGTGGAGCCAGTAAGATGAACGGGAAAGAGAGGGTGCCCGTGCTACTCTACTTCTCCCTGACGACCAGTTCAGGGACGCAAAAGCCAGACGAATGGATGGAAAGCCAGGGACTAGAGGAAAGCCAGGCATGCAGAGGCATCTGGGAAGCACTGGTGACGTTCCTTGGTCAGTGCAACCTGACACATGCTCAGTGGGGGTGGGGGCAGCTGGTGGGAGTTGACCGATGGTCACCAGGAGACTCTTATGTCCAGGGGAGCTTTTCAAGGTTTGCAGGGAAGCTCCGTACATGAGCCTGCTCAGGGAGCTCAGCTTTATCCCCATGTGCATCCAAGCTCAGACCACCCCTTCTGCTGGCCAGACACTGAGCAGAAGAATGCACTGGATCTGGGCCCTCTACCATCCCCTCGGGAAATGTAATTTCCATCACATGCCTTCCTGAGTCTCAGTGGCAGGACTAAGACGCTGTCTTTCACTGTGAGGAAAAATCTATGCTCTCATGACCTCAAGGGGCTTCATATGTCATTGCTTCTCCTAGAGTTGCAGGTAAAGGGCATGAAGGAAGGGAGAGACCTCTGTCCTGGGAAATCCACATCCTCTCCCCTGGTTCTGCTGAGGTGTGATGGCAAGTGTTTGTAGGTGGCTGGTGAGGGCAGGGCTGATTTAAGAAGAGCTAAGCTAATTGCTCCCTGCAGGAGGTCGTCTATAACTAGTCTGCAATTATTATAGGGGGCTCTCAACCCGTTCAACTAATGATATCCAAGGGATGGCACGGTGGGCTCCCATGGTCCCACTCATGGATCAACGTCAAAGACAATGCCACCCTTTCATACCCATTTCAGACTCAAGTAGCTGTCTTATGGCTCGGAGAGGAGCTGGTATGATTGACTGTCTCACTCAGCCAGGGGAATGTGATCACCCAGCCCCTACTTCCCAGATGGATTGAGACTGGAGAATTTGGGACTAGAGGAAGATCCAGAAAGATGCCCAGGCTGAGGGATGATCAGACATGCTTAGTGTGGGTGAATGAAAGGGGTGTCATGTCTTTTCAAAGAAGCCAAGCCATAGAGCCTGGAGACTCCGTTCCTGACTCAGTTCACCTGCTCAACATTGCCTTGTGCCCCTGGAATGAGTGCCTTCCTTCTGTTTCAAAATGTAGCCTTCACTACTGTTTAGATGTGGCAAGACCTACAGATTAGGAGATGATTGCCATTGAAAAGTGGAGAAGGCAATGGCACCGCACTCCAGTACTCTTGCCTGGAAAATCCCATGGACGGAGGAGCCTGGTAGGCTGCAGTCCATGGGGTCGGGAAGAGTCAGACATGACTGAGCAACTTCACTTTCACTTTTCACTTTCATGCATTGGAGAAGGAAATGGCAACCCACTCCAGTGTTCTTGCCTGGAGAACCCCAGGGACAGGGGAGCCTGGTGGGCTGCCGTCTATGGGGTCGCACAGAGTTGGACACGACTAAAGCGACTTAGCAGCAGCAGCAGCCATTGAAAAGATACGTATACTCACAGATCCCAAGAGGAGAGGACATGACATGCTGAGGGGTGGGGGTCCCTCAGGGAAACACCAGGGCCAGTCAGGAGGCAGAGAGATGTGGGAACATGGGTAAGAGCCTTTACTGTGGTTTCTGTAGGAAGAAATGGCAGGGGTGGGGAGCTGGGTAAGCAGGCTTAGGATTGACTATGTCTGTGTGTTATTCGCTCAGTCATGTCTGACTCTTTGCGACCCCGTGGACTGTAGCCCACCAGGCTCCTCTATCCATGGATTTCCCAGGCAAGAATACTGAAGTGGGTTGCCATGTCCTTCTGCGGGGGATCTTCCTGACCCAGGGATCAAACCCACATCTACATTGCAGGCAGATTCTTTACCTCTGAGCCACTTGGGAAGCCCTTGGGGGTGATTAGGGCAGGGCAATAGTGGCCCTGAGTGTGAGAACCAGATGGAGGAGGGGGTAGGGGATGGGTGCAATCTAGAGTTTTCTATCTCTAGGATAAGTTGTTTATTATCTCTAAGAATTGATGAACTCTTGGAGAGTGGCCCTTCCAAGGTCAGCAAGGCCACAGATGTTAAAGCATCAGAAAACAGAAAATAAAGAGTAAATAATCCTCTTCTCTGCTGTCAGAACCCAGCTCAAGTCTCATCTGTTCTAGGAAAGTTCCCAGGCTGTTAACCAACCAAGATTCTTGGCCTTCCCCAATCAATAGAAATTGATCAGAGGCTAGACAAGAAATTCAGCCACGGCTTTTCTGGGGCCTCTGCCGCAGCAGCAGGGAGCAAGAACAAACAACAGTTTCCCTTGCTGCTCTCTCTCCAAGGTGGGGGGTGAACTTCCTTATATGGTATCCCATATAGGGGAGTGTGAGGGGAAAGACCAAGGGGTGACTTAGGTGGTGTGCCCACCCATTAGGTGGTGTTATGTGTAGGGGGCATGCACAGCACCCGGCTTTTGCTCTCAACACCATGTTTTTGCTCCAGGCTCTTCAAAAGTGCCAGTTGGGTTTTTTGATCACTTTGTATCTTTTGCATCCAGAATTTGCCCCGACTGGGCTTGCAGGCAGTTATTTTTAGTCCCATATAATTTCCTTGTTTTTTTTTGCTCCCTGAGAAGTATAGTAGTAGTAGTGTTAGTCGCTCAGTCATGTCCAACTCTTTGCAACCCCATGGGACTGTAGGTCTCCAGGCTCCTCTGTCCACAGAATTCTCCAGGCAAGAATACTGGAGTAGGTAGCCATTCCCTTCTCCAGGGGATCTTCCCAACCCAGGGACTGAACCCCGGTCTCCCGCATTGCAGGTGGATTCTTTACCATCTCAGCCATGTGCAAGCATTGCAGCACTGCAGGGAAGGGTCTGAGGTCCCAGGCCTGTCTTAAGGGTACTGCATTCCACAGGGATTTCCGCCCCCCGCCCCCCAAAGTCCTATAACACTTAAGGTCGCAGCTGTTCATTTTGGTATTGATTAAGCAAAGGATGCTGTGTGTATTGGAAACCCAAGCTCCCTGGAGGTGGGGATTGTGTCTTTTACTTCTCTATGTCCTGAATAGCGCCTGGTACAGAGCCTTGAACGTAATACACACTTCATTACATTTTTGTCAGGGAATGCCTAAGGTCCAGTTTGCTAGGCCACAAGGATGGTTCCTTTAAAAAGTACATTTTTTTAACCCCCGATGAGGAATAAATGTGCCCAGAGGGATTCACTCTTTGGCTTCTTCCTTTATTAGCCAAAGCTTTCTAAGACTTAGAATGTTTACAAATCCAGACTGCCTCTGTGAAATTCACAAACAAGGCAAATGCCAGCAGCTTCAACTGTGAATACAGCTCAGAAGGGGTCATTTCTGATTGCAGCTGAAAAGGAAAAATCAGGTTAGCGTAGATATCCTGACCACAGTGTTTCCTCCATTAACTTCCCGGAAGAGGAGAGTAGATCACACACCATCCAGGCTCACTGAGCAGCCAGGAGGCAGACGAGACATGTCTGTCTCATGAGTTATTATTAATGGGCAAATCATCCGTGTTGTGTCTATCATCGTCTGGTGGGTCCAGCACAACCTGTCAGGAAGGGAGATTTACCTGGTTCCAGGCGGCCTGGAATGAGTTGTGAGACACAGTGGATCCTTGGGTAGCGAGGACAGGACGTGACGATGCTACTGGCAGCCTCGGCTCCTCCTCTGTGAGGATAGGAGCAAGAAAGGTGGATGAAATGGAGGGCGGGTCAGACCTGAGTGTAAAATCTGAGAATGATTTGGCTGTGTCCCTGGGACAGAGCTGATGGACAAAAATAGACCACATCTTGGGAAGCTTGGCATGAAATTAAATTCCAGGGCCCTAGATACAGCTTTGCCAGTAGGCTACCTGCCAATGTCCAGAAATGCCCTTGTCATGCAAAGTGGATGTAGTGGTGGAGTAGAAGAGGGAGGAAGGATTGTAGGGCGTGTCCTACCACTGAAGGACTGTTCTACCTGTGTGTGTGTGTGTGTGTGTGTGTGTGTGTGCATGCTCAGATGTTCATTCATGTCTGACTCTTTGTGACCCCTGGACTGTAGCCTGCCAGGCTCCTCTGTCCATGGAGCCCTCCAGGCAAGAATACTGAAGCAGGTTGCCATTTCCTTCTCCAGGGGATCTTCCTAACGCAGGGATCGAACCCGGGTCTCTTGTGTCTTCTGCATTGGCAAGTGGATTCTTTAGCCCTGCACCAGGTCCCTTGCTATTCAAAATATAGTCCACAGATCAGCAGCATTGGTCTCATTTGGAAGCTTATTAGAAACACTGCATCTCAGGCAGGGCCCAGAATAGGATGAGACCAAGGAGGATGGCCCCCTCCGGTGCAAAATTTAAGGGACCACCCCCAAACTGAGTAATCAAAATAAATAATGTTTTTTAAAAATAAAAATTAATGCAAAAATCCATGATGAGGATAATATCATAATTTGAAATGAAGACAGGATCTGACCTCGCACTTGAATGAATGATCCTCCCCCTCTCACCTCTCCCTAATCCTGGCCCTGATCTCATGTCCCATCCCATCCCTTGGAATCAGACTCTGCATTCTAACAAGATCCCCAGAGGATTCACATGGACATTAGCTTGAGAAGAACTGCTTTCAACAACATCTGCCTGGCCACAACAACCCCAAATCTTAGAATCCAGATAGTAACAAAACTAGAAAGAGACGAGGAGATAAATTTCCAGAAGCATCTAACCCCTGAGATTGCTTGCCATTCGCCTGGATTTGCACACTGCCACCTTAAAATGATACCATGTTTCGTGGTTTAGCATGACCCCTTTAAAGACATTTTATTTTGAAACAATTATAGATTCAGAGGAAGTTGCAAAGATAGTATGGAGAGGTCCCATGTGCCCTCTGCCCAGTTTCCTGAAACACTTACATTTTGTGAACTACAGTACAATATTAAAATGAGGAAATTGACATTGGTATAAAGTATATGTATTATAAAGTTACACATGACTTTATCACATGGGTAGATTCATGTAACCAACACAGTTAATATACAGAACTCATCCATCACCACAAAGATCTCCCTGGACTAGAGCTATAGCTTCAGAGTCACTCCCACCTCCCTTTTCTGTACCCTCACCCCAACCATGGGCAACCACTAATCTATATAATTTCTGAGAATATTATATAAATGGAATCATACAGTATGGAACCTTTTAAGATAGGCTTTTTTTCCCACTCAATGTGATAAGCTATTGATCTATTTTAATTGTTGCATTTACAATTTTTATCTTTTTGTTTGTTTCAAATCAGTTTGTTCCTTTTTGTTGCTATGTACTATTGCACGGTATGGATGTACCACAGTCTAACTGTTTACCTAAGCTGTTAGCCTAAAATTGTAGGCTATTTTACTTGTTTACTGTATTTGGTTATTATAAGTAAAGCTGATATGAGCAATCGTACACAGATTTTTGTGTAGACATGTTTTCATTTCTTTGGGATGAATACCCAGGAGTGCAATTGCTGAGTCATATGGTAAGTGGATATTTAGTTCTTTAAGAAACTGCCAAACTATTTCTTAGAGTAGTTTGCCATTTTACATTTCCAACAGCAATGTATCAGGAACCCAGTTTCTCCACATCCTTACCAGCATTTGGCATTGTCATTCTTTCTTCTTTTAACCATTCTATTAGTGAATAGGGGTATCTCCTCCTGGTCTTCATTTACGTTTCTTAATGCTTGCTGCTGCTGCTACTGCTGCTAAGTTGCTTCAGTCGTGTCCCACTCTGTGCGACCCCATAGACGGCAGCCCACCAGGTTCCCCTGTCCCTGGGATTCTCCAGGCAAGAACACTGGAGTAGGTTGCCATTTCTTTCTCCAATGCAGGAAAGTGGAAAGTGAAAGTGAAGTCGCTTAGTGGTGTCCGACTCTTAGCGACCCCATGGACTGCAGCCTACCAGGCTCCTCCGTCCATGGGATTTTCCAGGCAAGAGTATTGGAGTGGGGTGCCATTGCCTTCTCTGTTCTTAATGCTTAGGGATATTAAACACCATTTCCTGTGTTTCTTCACCATCCATTTGTCCTAGTCAGTGAAATGTCTTTTCGTGTCTTTTACCCGTTTTCTAGTTGGATTGTTAGTTTTTCCACTGCTAAGTTTTGAGTCCTTTCTATGTTCTAAATATGAATCTTAAGACATGTGGATGCAAACATTTTCTTCCAGCCTATAACTTGTTTTTTCATCCTCTTAGTAAAGTCTTTCATAGAAAAAAAAGTTTATTTTATTAAAGTCCAGTTTATTGTGGTTTGTTCTGCTTTTATCCTGTTGAAGAGTCTTCACCAAGCCCTGGACCCAAAGGTTTTCTCCCACATTTTCCTCTAGAAGTTGTATAGTTTTTCATTTTACATAATTTAGATCTATGATCCATTTTTTTTAAATTATTTATTTATTTTAATTGGAGGCTAATTACGATATTGTATGATCCATTTTGAATTAACTTTTGTATATGAGATTTAGGTCAAGTTCAGTTTGGGTTTATTTTGGTTTTGGTCTATGGCTGTCCTGTTGCTTCAGCACCATTTATTGAAAAGACAGTCCTATCTCCGTTGAATTGTTTTTGCGCTTTTGTCAAAATTCACTTGGCCTTCCTTGTATGGGGCTATTTTTAGATTCTCTGTTCTGTTTCATTGACCTTTGTGTCTAACTCTCTGCCAATACCTCCCACTTGATTTCCGTAGTTATATAATAGTATTTAAAATTTGGACAGATTGATTTCCCTACTTTATTATTCTTTTTTTTTAAGGTATTAACTATTTAGCTCCTTTACCTTACCATATAAATTTTAGAATTATTTTGTCTTCATTTATGCAAAAAGAAATCCTTGCTGAGATTTTGATAGGAAGTGCATCAAATTTATATATAAATTTTGGGAATTAATATATTTGCTATGTTGAGTCTTTTAATCCACAAACTATTTTTCAGAGTAGCTTGTCATTTTCTGTTGTATGACTCAACATTTATTTAAATCTTCTGTAATTCTTTCATCAGCATTTTGTAGTTTTTAGCATACAAGTTCTATGTAGTTTTTAAATTTTGTTTAATTTTCAAATATTGAAACAGCCTTCTATCTCTGGGTTACATGACACTTAGTCATGGTATATAATTCTTTCTATATACAACTGGATTCTATTTGCTAATACTTTGCTAGTGATTTTTGCATATTTTGTACTCTCTTTGCCTGATTTTTATATCAGAGCAATACTGGCTTCATAAAATGTTAGAAAGAGTTCTTTTTTCTATTTTCTAGACAGATGTTAGGATTTTTTTTTAATTTCAGCTGTATTAAGGTATAATTGACATATACAATTTTTAGATAAAGTGTGCATTGTGGTGATTTAAGTACACATTGTCTAAAGATTCCTCTCATCTAGTTAATTAACATATCTGTCAGTCACCTCACATATTTATTTTTTGGTGAGAACATTTAAGTTCTACACTCTTAGCAAATTTAAATTATGTAATACAGTGTTATTGCCATGCAGGGATTGCAATGTGCAGTGATTTATAAGAAATATATATGTGGTCATTCAGATGTCCACATATAAATTTTTCATATATATTTGCTCTTTGTGCACAGCCTCTTTCTTACAGCTCCCCAAACTCTTGGACTTTCCTGAGTGATAAAAGCAATGGGAGCATCATTTATTTTAATGCTTACTCTCTTGCCTCAGTTCCTTTCCACCACGACTAGGCTGCTATTGATGAGGTGACTTTTGTTAAGCAACTGAGAATAGAAGGCAGGGACTTTCAGTTCCACCCTCTGATTTCTGGGGAAGAGATAGGGGTTGGAGGCTGAATCAGTCATCAATAGCCAATGATTTAACCAATCATGCCTAAATAATGAAGTCTCCATTAAAAACCCAAAAAGCCAAGGGTTCAAAGATCTTCTAGGTTGGGGAAACAATGCTTCCACATACCACTGCGCCATGTCCCAAATTCCATGAGACCCTAAACTCCATGAGGACAGAGGCTCCTTTGTTCTGGACCTCACCTCATGTATCTCTTCATATGGCTGTTGACTGGTATCCTTTAATATCCTTTGTAATAAATTGGTAATCTAGTAAATAAACAGATTTCCTGAGTTCTGTCAGTTGCTCTAGTAAGTTAATCAAATAAAGGAGGCCATCATGGGAGCCTCTAATTTATAGCCAGTTGGTCAGAAATACAAGTTAACAACCTTGACTTGTGACTGGCATGTGAAGTCCAAAGACTATGTCATGAGTAACTCCAGTTTGTAGCCCTTTGGTCTGTCAGAAGCATAGTAACATGTGAGCTTGGAATTTGACATCTGAAAGGGAGGAGGCAGTCTTGTAAGACTGAAGCCTTAACCTGTGGGATCTGATGCTATCTCCAGGTTGATGGTGTCAGAATTGAGTTGAATACTGATGTGGGTAGCCTTTCCCTTCTCCAGGGAATCTTTCCAACTCAGGGATCGAAGCCAAGTCTCCCTCATTGCAGGTGGATTCTTTACCAGCTGAGCTACCAGGGAAGCCCTAGAATCATTTTACTTATCAATCAATTATAGTCGCCATGTTTTACATTAGATCTTTCTGTAGCATTAGGGTTTTTGGTTTGTTCATTTGTTTTTCTGGCTGCCCTCGGACTTCGTTGCTGTGCACAGGCTTACTCTAATTGTAAGGTGGATTACAACTAAGGTGGTTACAACTAATTGTAACCCTAGGCCAGGGATTGAACCAGTGTCCCCTTCATTAGCAGGCAGATTCTTAACCGCTGGGCCACTAGGCAAGTCCCAGTAGCATTGGTTTTAATTCTTTAAATGTTTGCTGGACTTCTCCAATGAAACCACATGGGCATTATGCATTTTTTATATTTAGAATTTGATTTGATCTTCATAACAACCTTGCAAAGAAGGCATTTTACAGATATGGAAACTTAAGGCTCAGAGAAATTCAGTGACTTACCCAAGATCCAGAAGTCTTATGAACCCAAGTTCAGTGTTGTTTCTACAGTATTATAGTTCCTGAGTTACTAATAGATACTACTAGATAGACTTTTCCACTGTATAAAATCTCTGCCGCTACTGCTGCTAAGTCGCTTCAGTCGTGTCCAACTCTGTGCGACCCCAGGGACAGCAGCTCACCAGGCTCCCCATCCCTGGGATTCTCCAGGCAAGAACACTGGAATGAGTTGCCATTTCCTTCTCCAATGCATGAAAGTGAAAAGTGAAAGTGAAGTCACTCGGTCGTGTCCAACTCCTAGTGACCCCGTGGACTGCAGCCTACCAGGCTCTTCTATCCATGGGATTTTCCAGGCAAGAGTACTCGAGTGAGTTGCCATTGCCTTCTCCAATAAAATCTCTATGGGGGGGTGGGGTGGGGGAGAAAACGTAATTGTATCTGCTCCTGGCCATTTTTGTTTAGCTGGGTTCCAATTTTTTTCTTGCCTGACATTACATTCAAATTAAAGGATAATAAGGCAAAAGTGAATTGCAGAGTATAAAACCTAGTGCTGTTAGTACAGTCATAAATGTCTGGTCTGAAAGATTGATGACATGGCATTGACATGTCCAACTGAGGAGACCCAGATGCAAAGCAAACAAAATGTCTAGAGAGAGGAGGAAATCCATGGTCCCTAAACATTCCCTGGGAAGTTTTTGATGGGTCTTCTTCCTTTGGGTTCCCCTGGTGGTTCAGACAATAAAGAATCCACCTGCAATGCAGGAAACCCGGGTTTGATCCCAGGGTCAGGTAGATCCCCTGGAGAAGAAAATGGCAACTCACTCCAGTATTCTTGCCTGGAGAATTCCATGGACAGAAGAGCCTGGTGGGCTACGGACTCGGACAGGACTGAGCGACTAAGTAGGCACACACGCATTTCTGCCTTCATTCCTCACCACCTGGCCCAAAAGTTCCTGCCAGGAATGACTCTCTCCTTTAAGGTAGGATTTTTCACTACTTCACTATTTGTTCTGTGAGTTTCTCTTCTAGTTCAGAGCAGATCATTCCCCGTGTTAAATAGCCCTCAGTGATTCCTTACTATCTATACTTCTCAACCTTATGGTTATTGTCAATGTATGTCTGTTGTTCTCAAACTTTAGCTATCAGAAACATCACCTCAGTTCAGTTCAGTTCAGTCGCTCAGTTGTGTCCGACTCTTTGAGACCTCATGAATTGCAGCACACCAGGCCTCCCTGTCCATCACCAACTCCCGGAGTTCACCCAGACTCACATAGGGATACTAATTTTAAAAGTGAAAGTGAAAGTCACTCAATCATGTCTGACTCTTTGCAACCCCATGGACTATACAGTCCATGGAATTTTCCTGGTCAGAATACTGGTGTAGGTAGCCTTTCCCTCCTCCAAGGTATCTTCCCAACCCAGGGATCGAACCCAGGTCTCCTTCATTGCAGGTGGATTCTTTACCAGCTGAGTCACAAGGGAAGCCCAAGAATACCGGAGTGGTTAGGCCATCCCTTCTCCAGCAGATCTTCCCGACCCAGGAATCGAACTGGGGTCTCCTGCATTGCAGGTGGATTCTTTACCAACTGAGCTATCAGGGAAACCCTAGATAAGTCTCATTCCCAGAGATTTTGACTCAGAACTTGAGCAGGACCTAAAAACCTGCATTTTAATAGCCTCTCCCTGCATTTTAATAGCCTCTCCCTGATTCCGACACAAGTGGTCCACAGAATACATGTTGACCAACACCAGAATACGTGTTGACCACACTCCTTGGTCTGGCTTTCAGGACCCTCTCAAGTTTGATGCCCACTTGCTTAGCCAACAGTATCCCTCCCTCACCCTCACCCCACCCCTACCAGCCCCCCACAGCCTAACCCTAGTGACTAAGATTAAACTAGTGGATAAGCTTTCTTTACATTGTGAAATTTCTGGATATTTGCTGGACTTCTCACTCTCCTTGGAAAGACAAAATTATCTCTCCTGTCCCTTCTCCCCCTTGCCCTAGTGTCTCATAGAGTTGTTCAAGCAGTAGGTTGCCACACATGCCTAGGTTGTGAGCAGCTTTTTACTTAAATTTATGACTACCAGAATGAAATACACTAGACAATATTGTAGCAGTTGTTTCAGTTAATTATGCATAAACATACATATGTATGTATTGCGTCAGGATATAAAATGTGTTTCTTACTGTGGCTTATAGTAAAATACTACCACTGACAACAACATTGAAAGCCATGGCTACAGCACTCACCCAATTTGTCTCTCATTAGAGCCATCAGTATAGCATTCTGTTTCTCCATTATTGTGAACCTGTGGAGAATAATAAATAAAGCCACTCTTATCCCTTTGGCATCCATCATGGTATTTTGTGCTCAATAAATGTTAAATGAATTGAATTGCCTGCATGATCACTATCATGACTTTTCTGGGTTTAACTACTTCAGATCAAGAATCCTTCTTTCAGGGTTGGGGCTGTTTCTTTCAGAAATTGCTTCTTTGTGAGGCAGTGAGCAGTGGAGCATTGCCAGGGGAAGTGACCGCTCATATTGGCCAGAGGAAAAGGGTAGTGTTTTCTAAGGCAGTGAGGTTGCTTGATGCAACCTATTTCTTTTGGAAACTCCTGCGTATAGTCTGAGGAACAGAGCTTGGCTCTCTGGATCAACGTGGCCCAGTAGAAAGAGCACCTAAGGGAAGGTGGCTACATGAGCCTTCTAGGTTTGAGGACTTGTTGAACATGTATTGCTCAATGAACAAGCCACTGTACCAAGTGCTTAAGAGCCTAAGAAGTCTTTGGCATGGGAGACAGACTGAGCAACTTTCGGACCGTGGATATGTTTTCGTAAGCCTGCACAGTGGCAATTGAACAAGCCAAGGTTGTTTGAATGTAAATCATCTTATTCTCAGCTTGTTCTCACATGCATGTTAATTGCCCATCTTATGAGTCTGGGACCTCTTCTCTACAGCAAAGTCCCCTGGCTTTGAAGAATTCTGTACAGAAGATGAGCAAAGACATACACTCTCAGAAACAATTTCTGGACCAGGTCCCTTGAACAGGGTGATCAGGGAGCTAGTAGGTCAGTACGTCTAGCAAAGGGAGATGTTGCCAGGACAGGCATGCTGGACATGGGGTAGAGCTGAGCTTCAAACATAAAACTTGGGAAAGTGGAGAGTAAAAAGAGGACACTTTCTGTAAGACAGGGAGAGGAAGGAAGGTCTGGCTTATTGCAGCACAGGATCTGTGATAGCCAAAGGCCAAACGAAAATGATCCTAAGGAAGACTGGGGTATAAAGGGCAAAGGGAAGAGGGGAGGCTAAAGAATTTATTCAGATTTCAAAAAGGTTTTGTTACAAGGGTCTTCAGTTTATCCTTGACCTCGAAGTAAAATTTGGAAATTAGTGAAATAATATCAGTCATCTTTTAAAAGGCAACAGTGGCACACTTTTAAGAATGGTTCAAACAGGAAAACAAAATGGGTAATATTGAATGCTGGTGGAGCAACAGGAACGCTCATTCATTGCTGGCGGGAATGCTAAATTGCACACCCGCTTTGGAAGACAATTTGGCAGCTTCTTACAAAATTAGACATACTTTTACCATATGTTCCCACAATCATGCTTCTAAATATTTACCTGAGTTGAAATGTATGTTCACTCAAAAATCTACACGTGATTGTAACATCAGCTTTACTCATAATCCATGAAAACTGAAAGCAGCCAAGATGATCTTCAGTTAGTGAATGAATAAACAAACTGTGGTCTGCCCAGACAATGGATTATTATTCAGCAATAAAAAGAAATGAGTTATCAAACCAGGGCAAGACCTGGAGGAACCTTAAATACAAATCGCTACGTGAAAGAAGTCTGTCTAAAGAGGCTACATGCTATATGGTTCCAACTATTTGGCATTTTGGAAAAGGAAAAACTACAGAGTAAAAAGATCGGTGGTTACCAGTGGCGGTAGGGAGGGAGAGAGAGGAATAGGCACAGATGAATAGGCAGAGATGAAAATCCACAGCACAGTGGATTTTCAGGGGGAGAAACTATTCTCTACGAAACTGTAATATGGACACGTGTCATTATGCATTTGTCAAAAGCCATAGAACCTTAGAACACAAAGACTGAATCTCAATGTAAACTATGGCCTGTAGTTATAATAATGGGTCAACACAGGCTCATCAAATGTAACAATTATACCACACAAGCGCAAGGTTGTATAGGGGTATAAAAGGGGAAATGGGGTGTGGGGGAGGTCAAAAGATGGGGGGCTGAATACATAGAACTCTGCGTACTATCTGCCCAATTATTCTGTACATCTAAAACCATGCCAAAAAATAAAGTTTACTATTATTTTTTAAAAGATCTCTTAAAAAAAAAAACTCCAAGATTTCACACTGAACGAAGGAAAAGGCAAATGTGATGAGACTTATTTTTTTAAATTATTATTATTTTTTAAAGAGACCATAGAGAAGATACAATTGGGGGGGGGGTGGGCTGTGCCGGGTCTTCATTGCAGTGTGTAGACTTCTGTAGCTGCAGAGTGCAGTCTGTAGAGTGCACACCTCAGTAGTTAAGCATGCGGGCTGATGAGACGACTTATTATTAAGTTGTAAGAGAGCCAGCAAGGTAATCCCGGAACCTTGCTTGTAAACTACACAGACAGCTCTGCTGCCCAAGCCCCTGGCCCCTTACAGACTCCCTCACCTGTGCAGTAAATCCATGCCACCTTCCCTCAGCTCTAGGTGCTCACTGCTATTGGATTTGCACAATGAGCTGCCCTAGAAGAAAGATAGAACCAAAAACCTTCATCCCTTCTTAATTAGCTGTATTGGCTCATGAAAATGAAATTGGGCTTGTCTGGAAAATTGAAAAAGCAACATCACAGATTCTTTTCAGCAGAAAAAAAAAAAAGAGGGGGAGCTTTTCTTTGGTTGAACTTTTCTCAACCAACTGTAATGACAGTTTTCTGGTCTGATTGTTAATTCTCCCTAATTACGTAGAAGGCCCTTGAAATTTGTTTTGATGGATTTCCTCTTCTGAATAACTAGATGAAGCAATCAGCCCACCTTTCATCTTATAAGAAGGTTCTTCTTTTTTCTTTTTTAAAAATGACTCCTCCGCTTTGGAATAATTTCTGCTAGTGATCGTAGTGGTAAATTCCAATCAGTCACTTTGAGGCAGGTGCTTGTTTTAAATCTCTCTAAACTCATCCAGCACTGGACCTTTAAACCTGGATTAATCCCCTTGAGTTCTAAATCATTTTGCTTTGGGAGCTGAAATCTGGTTCCAGCACCTTTTGAATCACCCACGTTTGCTTTGAAAGTTGGCACTTTCCATTTAAATGGCAAGAAAGATGGGGAATAAGCCTTACAGAGCTGAAGGTATTGATTTCAACGATCACCTTTAACCCACACCTTTCCTCTTTGTAATGTGAGGTTTTCTTCTCTTAATTAGAAAGAGCCAGGGATTATCTGCACAAAACTGGAAGGTTTATTGTCATTGGTGGGATCGTGTCTCCTGTCCACGACTCCTATGGAAAACAGGTGGGTTTCTCCTTTGTCTCCATCCTCCCTAACCCCCTTTCCTGACCTGATGATGCCCCTGGCCCCGCTGTCATCTCTGCTGCGATTCTTAGAAATGCAAAACCCCCAGCAGCAGGTGTCCTGCTTCCCGTCTCTGGACCACAGTCAGACCTGAGCCAGAGGGAGCTGGGCAGCAGCTGGGAGAAACAGCTGCCCATGCCCAGGCCCAGTCAGAACGCACTACAAGAGGAGTTGGCCCCCCTGCTGAGGGCCAAGGATGCCAGACTGGTGGCTGGTTATGGGCTGGGCAATCTTTCCTAGGATTTTAGGAGAAAAGGCCTCTGCCTCTTATAATCTGATTTACAATTCATGTTCCCTTTCCTTCCCTCCCTGCCACACATCTCAGGAAATCTGGATGCTGTCAAAGTCCTTCACCTCCTCCCCCAGATACACCTGGTGGGCTCCGGGGAAGTCACCCAGCCCGATGGAGCCGGGAAACCAGGCAGCACTTGCCATGTTGTCTCATCTCTGTGCTGGGTGCACCCTGGCTGCTTCATCCGTCGGTGGAGGCTCTGACTCTGATGGGGAGGGGAGCGTACCGCTCACACCCTTCTTTCTCTTCTCCTGCCTCCGGCACATCCACTCCATGGCTGTGTGTGGCAGGTGGCCACGTGGAGGGCTCCCACTCTCATTCTCCGTCAGCCCTGAAAAATGCTGCACCTTTATAACGGGCTGGCTTGGGATGGTGTCTTGGGGAGGCTGTGGGGAGCAGGGCCGGCCTCCCAGCAACCGCTCTGTTGCTTCCTAGGGTCTTGTGTCAAGCCGGCACCGTCTCATCATGTGTCAGCTGGCCGTCCAGAATTCTGACTGGATCAGGTAGGGTGGGCCTGAGGATGCCAAAGTGGGCGGCCCTGGGACTCCTGGGGCTGGGTGGGAAAGAGGAAGGGTCCCCACAGCAGTTCGGAACCCACAGGAGTGGGGAGTGTGGGGGAGATATTAGCCCCATGCAGGTGATAATCATGTAAACATTTTGGGGTGGGCTAACTGGTGACTTATTTTTTAACCAAGCCATGGAGCCCGTGAAACTAAAGAGGGAGCTTTCAGTGTTTCATCTGCCCTGGCACCTGTGGACTCAAGAGTCTTTTCAGAGTTTCCAAAAATATCATGGGGATTGGGGTGGAGCAGGGCCAGAAAACTCAAAATGCCTCTCCACTTCCATCCCCATTCACTTCCATGAGCTCTTCACTACCTTTCAGGGAAGGTTCCCGGCCTTGGCTATTTTCCACTCCTGTTCAGGCTCCCTAGGGCCCCGTGCCGAGGGTGGGACAGAGGTGTGTGTCGGGGGCTGGGGGGGAGGTGGGTATGAGTGCACACAGCCTTTCCCTCAGAGGGTCCCTGGACGGTCCCCTTGCTAAGATGGCAGACACCATTATCCGCTGAGCTGGCGGTGTAATTAACGCAGGCTTCCACTAATTATGCTAATTATGCTCCCCAAAGCTCCTACAGTTATAATTTGCATGAGAAGATGATGATTTAAAAAAAATAACGACACACCATGTGTCCCGTAATTCCCCCTCATGAAAGAATAAGCAGCACCTAGAGGTTTCCATGAAAGGAAGGAAATGAAGGGCCGCTGACCTCAGAATGAGGGCTGCAGAGAGTTAGCAGGGGAGAGATGGGGTGGGCGGAAACGAGAGCGGTGAAGGGAAGCAAAGATGATAATTAAACGGTGATCCATGCCATTTGTGTGCAGGGATTTGTGGGAGCAGCGCATGCCCTTTATAGACTGTCTCATCCCCCCATCCACCCACCGCTGCCCCGACATAGAGGTGAGGTCAGGAGACGGCTCAGGAGAAGTCAAGGAGCTTGCGAGGAAAGCGCATCTGTGGTCAAGTCTGGGTAGAAGCGAAGCCTCTTAGCTCTGCCCGTCATGATCTCGGGGGAGAGAAGGGTCCAGTGGGGGAAGTGTGGGACAGGAGACGGTTCCTGCTTGTCTGTGATTAGAAGACTCTGAAATAATTCCCTCTTTCCTTCAACACTCCAGGGGCTGGGAACATCAGAATTTTGAGAATTGAGGTCACCAGAGAGGTCAGAGCTAGCTCTGAAGATGGGGGCTGGGCCCACAAAGCCCCTGGGCACTGGGGAACCTGTTCAGCCAGGTCCAGGGTCTGCCCATCTCAGAGAGGATGCCTGTCTCAGGTCAGGGATCTGAGAAGGTCAGGCTCAGGGCAAGCCGGGCCTCTGAGGGTTTTCAGTTCGTGAGGTCTCGTCCCTGGGAACCCTACTTGTGCTGCCTGGTGGGAGGTGACAGAATGCTCAGCTGCTAAGAACATGTTTGAGAAACGTCCCAGTTTAGCAGCTCATTAAGTTGGTAATGAAGCCCGAGCACTGCCTCCCTCTGGGCCTGGGTCCCGGCTCACTTCCCATCCTGCGTGAAGCAGGAGTGGCTGGTCCGGGGACTGTGCCTTCTGGTATGGCTGCCGCACCCACCTCCATGCCCACTGGGCACCCCACCACACGCAGAGCCCGACAGGGGCAGTTTCCCCAGTTCAGGTACCTGCAGTCACCACTTGATGAGGGCGTGGCTAGTTTCATTCTTATCAGAATCCTATAAGGTCCAGAAGAGAATTCCCCAGAATGGGAGCAAGATGCGATTCTAAGCACTCTGCATGTACAACTCACTGACCCCTTTAATAACTCCACAGGAGAGTTATTATTGTTATTCTCATTTTACAAATGGGGAAAGTGAGCACCAAAAATCACATAACTTACGCAAAGCCCCACAGTTGGGAGGGTCTGGTGCTGGTATTAAACTCGGCCTGACCAGTGCCAGCATCGGTTCATGTAAGCCTGTAGCATTTTCCTCTCATTTTACAGAGGGGAAACTGAGGCTCAGGAAGGTATTTCAAGCTCATGTTTTATTTGATTTGAGATCTAAGGACACGATATGACCAAGTCTGTGTAAGCTTTTTGAGCTATGCCTTTGGAAGGAACCTGTAAGCGAAGAGTGTGAGAATGGAAACCAAAGGAAATTTGTCTTTCCGATCGTCAGGGTGGACCCATGGGAGTGCTACCAGGACACCTGGCAGACGACCTGCAGCGTCCTCGAACACCATCGGGACCTCATGAAGGTGAGCTGGGCCGGGCTCTGGGCTGGGGGCCCATAGCAGCCAGGTGGCCCGGGAAAGGTGGACTGCCCCAGTTGTTCCCGGCTTCTCCGCCAGCTTTGGGGAGACCAGCTCTGAGCAGCATCCAGGAGGGCAATGAAACTGGGAACCCAGAGCAGTCCCAGAGCCTACTCCCTGCCTTGAACTCCTCCTGAATATGACTGGGGCAGCTTTCATCTCCCGGCAGCAAGTTCAAGGCAGGATTCAGAAACCCCGCAGCTGGGAAACTTCACAAAGTGATGAGAGAAGGAGGAGAGAGCAGCGCTGGGTGGAGGCACAAGCGGCCAGGTCCGCCCACCGCACCTCCGGAGGACCCAGCGGTCCCCTTGCCCCGTGGTATGCCAGGGCTGCAGCACTGCACTCCTGCAGGCACTGTACATCAGGACACTCTTTCCTCCTCACAGGAGTCCACGCACAGACAGTGTCTTCTCACCTCTGATTTATTTGTGGGTAAAAGGAAGCCTGGGCTTCCGTCTTGGCTCAGTGCTAAAGAATCCGCCTGCCAATGGAAGAGACAGGGGTTCGATCCCTGGGTGGGGAAGATCCCCTGGAGGAGGAAATGGCAAACCACTCCAATATTCTTGCCTGGGGAATCCCATGAACCCACCAGAGGATCCTGGGGGATGACAGTCTGTAGGGTCACAAAGAGTCGGACACGACTTAGTGCCCAAACAACCAGGAAGCGCAGAGAGGTGAACCAGGGTATCTTAGGACCCACAGTGACTGCCTCACCCACCCTGACAGCTGCCCGGGGCCTGTGGCCGGGTGCAGAGACCGAAGAGCTGGTTGCTAGGTAAGCACAGGGCACGAGCCAGCCAGCAGCACCCGTCGGCATGTGCAGAAAGTACCCTTCACACATGGATGCCAACCCATCAACTCCACCTTGACAGGGTGAAAGGCAGTGCCATTGACGGCAAGAAGCCCGGCCCACCAAGACAAGACGCAGGGCTTCCCGCTCGCCTCCACTGGTCCTGATGCAGAGCCCTCCCCCCGCCCCAAACAGTGATCAGAGTGGCATCATGCTGACACAGGGAGCGCCCCCGTTCCATCTGTGTTCACGGTCAGAGGGCCTGTCAGAATCTTCTTGGGGAGCTCTCAGCAGCCTCAACCATCCCCCCACCCCCATTCTACCCGCTTTATTTGAACAGACGTGGACCTGGGACTCCAGACCATCCAGGGAGTTAAGAGCGAGAGGAGCAGAAAGGACAAGCTGGCTGGTGCTTCATCTATTAAGCTAAAGAAAACCCAACCCCCTTCTTTCTGCTTTGAGAACCGTTCTAAGACATCCTGAGTCTTTCCTGGTCCCCTCGACAGGACAAGGTGGCCCTGACCTGCTCCTCTGGGCTGGTCTTAACAGCAGCAGCAATAAAAGACGTCCTGTCTTACTGTATAAGGATGTATCCGTCAGGGCAGGCTAAGATACACAAATATCCTTCAGATCTCAATGGCTTCACAGAAGCTTATTTCTCACACTACAGGTCAGCTAGGGGTGCTGCTGGGGGGCTGCGCTCCTTTCAGTCACCAGGAGCCTCAGGCTGCATGATGGAATGAGGACTCAGGGACCCTGCAGGCATTCCTGAGCCCTGGCTCTGCCCAGCCAGAAAGCCTGGCTGCTGTTCTGCTGTCTAAACGTCTGGGCTTCCTGAACCCTCCCTCTGTTACTCATGCCCAGAGGCATCTGTCTGGGCCTGAGATGCTTGGCCAGGAGCCACAGCTGTTGAGTGATGGTCACAAGCCGGCAGAGAATGTCAGTCCTGATGGCCCCCCACCTTGGATCAGGAGCGGGAGCTTGGAGCTGCTGGTAACTCCCGGTCTCCCCGCTCCCGGCATCAGGCCGGTGTTCCTGGCATGGAAAGTGGACCTGTCAGGGAGATAGACACGGGGCTTAATAGGCGAGGCAAGGCTGTGAGAACGTGGGAGCCTCTGGAGGGCAGAGCGGGGCAGGTGGCCAGCACGTTTCTTCTCCAGCACAGAACAAGTCGAATGGGACTAATGATGCGTGCAGCGAGAGGAAGACATTCCTCGGCTCCCAGACTGAGAATGTGGCGTTTTTCTTTTCTGGAGGTGAAATCATAATAAAAGGGAGGCAGGCTGTCCCTTCCACTCGACCAGCCGCAGCCGGCCAGAGAATCCCACAAAGCAGGCTGAGATGATCCCGTGGTCCCCAACCTCGGCTGGCTCCCAGATGCAGCAGGATACTGTCATGCCTGTCTCCCCCCATCACAGAAGTGACAAGTCAGCCCACAAGATCAACGCCTGCCCTTCCAGGGCTCAGAAAGACTCATGTGCCACTCTTCCTCCAGGGTGGCGTGTGGAGGATGCCTTTGGAGGGTCACCCCAGCCCTGGGACCTGGGGGTCCCCTGGCAGCCTGTGTGCTCAGTCGTGTCTGACTCTTTATGACCCCATGGACTGTAACAGCCCGCCAGGCTCCTCTGTCCATGGGATTTCCCAGGCAAGAATGCTGGAGTGGGTTGCCATTTCCTCCTCCAGAGGATCTTCCCAACCCAGGGGTCAAACCTGCATCTCCTTCTTGGCAGGCAGATTCTTTACCCTTGAGCCCCCCGGGAAGCCCTCTGGCAGAGGGACTCGGTAATCCAGAAAGGGTGGTGGGCCAGGGATGAGGGGAAGCTGGCTCTCAGGGAAGGGACTTTGAATAAGCAACAGCCCTGTGAAGCTCAGCAGATTGAAAATTCATCCTTTGTTTTTCTGTGGCCCAGAAGCTGCTCTTCCACCCTCCACGGGCCAAGGCTGGGGGTGGGTGGGGGGTTGTTTCTGGGTCAGCTGTGAAGAATGCTGCGTTATCAGCTCTGTGTTTGCTGTGGCACCAAGAGAAGCAGCAGGCCAGATAACACAGCACAATGGATAATGCACAGAGCATTTCCGTTTAGCTCTGGAATGTGTATTTACACTCTGAGCAGGCGCAGAGTTCCCAGAGCCCCGCCTCCCCCTTCCTGCAGCGCAGACATCCTGCTCCGCCCAGCACCACTCCCCAGCCTGGCCCTGTCGCTGGCATCTCTGGCCTGGCACCACTCCCCAGCCTGGCCCTGTCGCTGGCATCTCTGGCCTGGAGAGGCGGCAGGTGGTGATAGCGCCTGGTGTTTGTGTGACCTTTCCCGAGCTTGCACAGCCCTTCTGCAGACATGACCTCATTTTGAGTCCCATGAAGCAGGCGGGAAAGGCACGCGCATTCTATGGAAAGTCACAAAATGTGCACAGTTTCTGCCATTTGCCAGATGTTCTAAAGGCGCTCCATGTATGGTCGCTCGTGTAAGCCAGAAAGATGGCCCTTGTTGCCGCTGTCAGTGAGGCATTCAAGCTGAGGTTCAAGACCAGGTAAGTTAACTATCCAAGGTCATGCAGCCAGAAGGGGACAGAACTCAAACTTGAACCCAGGTCTGTTCAACAACACATCCAATGCATTTCCCAGGGAGCCATCTCGCCTCCTACCAGCCTAGTGTAGTCTAGCGCACACCTAGGGTCTGGAACCCTCCCCCAGTCCTCTTTCTCAGCTCTGGGACACCTCTCCATGATGGCCAAGCAGGTGAGCGTTTGGGGATAACTAGAAAAGACTTCAGTGACTATGCTCTTCTTCCTCCCCGCAGCGGGTGACTGGCTGCATCCTCTCCAACGTCAACACACCCTCCATGACACCTGTGATCGGACAGCCCCGAAATGAGACCTCCCAACCCATCTACCAGAACAACAACGCTCCCAGCAAGCCCACTGCAGGTAGGGAAACGCTGGCGTAGAGCAGAGGCTCTCGAACTTCAGAATCGCCCGGAGTTCTTGTTAAAACCCAGATCACTAAGCATTGTCCCAGAACTTGATTCAGTAGGTCTGGGAGAAGGAAGAGAATTTGCATTTTTAAAAAGTCGATGGTCCAGGAACCATGCTTTGAGAACCCATAAGAAACAGCATCAGAGAGAAATAGTCACAGTGATAGAGACAGATTCAGGGACAGAGAGAGACAGGAGTTGATGGTATGTGTTTTAACATAAATATGACTGCCTTAACTGGGAATTAAAGGTACCAAAGGGAACGTTTTCCTCTGCCTTTTCTAAGGAGGTTGCGCATTCTGCCAAGGTCACACGGTGGGAAGTAGCAGGGACAGAAGTCAAACCCGGGCAGTCTGCGGCCAGCCCGTAACGCCAGCCCCCCAGCCAGCTTCAGTCATCCCTTCAAGGGCCCCCAGCACTTACCCAACACTTAGTAGTGTCTGCTTGCACAGTGCTCCGTGCATTACACAGATTCTCATTTAATGCAGTAATTCTGTGACATAGATATTATATTCCCACTTACAAAAAGAAAACAGCTCCAGAGAAGGTAAGTGATTTGCCAAAGGTTACACAGCTCATAGGTCTTTCCCGCGTGGTTCATCAGCAAAGAATGCGCCTGCAACTCTGGAGCTGCAGGAGACTCAGGTTCGATACCTGGGTCAGGAAGATCCCCTGGAGTGGGGCATGGCCACCCACTCTAGTATTCTTGCCTGGAGAATCCCATGGACAGAGGAGCCTGGTGGGATACAGTCCGTGGAGTTGCAAGAGCCGGACATGACTGAGTGACTGAAATGAACTGAACTGAACTGATGCATAATAAAAATGGAAGAAAATAAATAATAGATGACGACTTTAGTGGCAGTTACCTCTAGCCGTAGAATTATGGATACTTCTTTTCCTTTTAATATGTATTCTTCTTCTATATTTTCCAATTTTTCAACACTGTCATAAACACCACCAGAAAATAGATTCCGGTCTAGGGCTCAGAATGCTTATTCCTTGGACTGGAAATGAGAAGCAGAAATGGGGCCGTCACCTTTCTGTTCTTTCTCTCCAGCCTCCTTCTGCCTCCATGACCCAGTCCCCACCCCTCCACGCAGTCCTGTGTTTCCAGGGCCCCAAGGCGGTGCTGATGAGAGTGTGAGTTATGAGTGGTCCTCCCTGTCTGTCCCTGTCTGTCTTGCTCTCTCCCGTAGCCAAGATCCTGGGAAAGGTGGGAGAAAGCCTGAGCCGGATCTGCTGTGTCCGCCCGCCAGTGGAGCGTTTCACCTTTGTGGGTAAGGGAGCAGCCCCCCTCTTTTTCTATCCCTCCTCCCTCTTTCATGCAGCAGACACTCCTAGCACCTGCTGTGGCCTGAAGCACTTATAGCGCAATGATTGAGAGAGAATGGAAGATGTCACCGGGCCTGCAGAGCCCATCTGTGACGGGAGCCCAGGAATGCGGCCATCCTGGCCTGAGGCTCCCGGAGATCTCCCGCACTCACCGTCCTTCTCTGGGCTGTGCTGGTGCCTCCCTCCATGGAAAGTAGACACCCACCTGAGAGTTCTCAGGGGCCCAGCGGCCCCTCTCAGGTCTTCCCGGCTCTGCCCATGTCAGTACTTCTGCTGAGAGGCTAAGAACATACACGTCCTTTTCTTAATTTTCTCCATTTTTTTGGAGGAAAAAAATGGATCACTCAGCATGGATGAGAATACCCACCTTTGGGTCTCTTTTTCCTACAAACCCAAATTTGACTCTGCAGGAGAGCGGTCTAGCCCTCATTCTTTTGACTCTGGGGCTGACTACTGCCATTTCTCAGGTTTCCAACTTCCAACCTTGAACCAACAGAGATGGTCGAGGAGGAAGGGAGGCAGGGGGCCAGAGTGTCATCTCTGTGGTGCTGTGCATACCGTGGGCCCCATGCGGGGCACCCCTTCAGCACCCACGGCAAAGCCTCTGTCTCTTTCACATCTTCCTGGGGCTTTGCCTTCTGCCATATGAAAAATCTCAGCCTGCTCAGCTTTGCTTGTTCTCTGAACCAGGTAGCCCTGAACAAGAGAGGGCCACCTCCTTGTGACTCTGCCAACTGCCTCCCTAGGTTTGAGGATGCTGCTCTTGTGGCCAGCCTCCTCCCACTCCAATACAAAAGGAAACAGAAGGCGCTCGGCGTGAGTGCGTGTGTGTCCATCACTGGCTACCCAGCCAGGTGGTCTAGTTCTGAATTCCCAGAACAGTGAATCCTGCCCTGGAGCCTGAGGAAGTGTTCCCTCTCCATTACAAGATGGACCATGCTCTCCACTTATGATACTCAGATGTCCCTACTCGCACCCACCCATCCCAGCCCGTGTTCTCCCTCTGAGAAGCCCCTTGGGCAGATTGAGAGTCAGGTACCAGGAAGCTGGTTCCCTGATTCTGCATTTCCTCTTGCCTCCCTAGATGAGAATGCCAACCTGGGCACGGTGATGCGGTACGAGGAGATCGGTGAGTGGGGCTGAAAAAGCGGGAATGTTCAGGGCCTCCTGCCTCCAAACAGGCACAGTGGGGGACGAGGGAGGCTTGCAACCCCTGGGGGGTGTTTGCAGCAGGGTCTGCTCTTGGAAGGGTAATTAATTGCTCTCAAGCTAAGAGCATGTTCTTAGTTATCTCACCTGTACCATCTCCCACCTGGACTCCGGCAGGATCCCTGGAGGTAGGATGGGGTCCGTGGGCAGTTTCCCCTTCAGAGCTTCTTCATCTCATTCAAAAGATACGGAAGTTCAGTTCATTGCCAGCCAGAGATTCTTCTCTTGCCCGCAACACCGTGCCCACAGAAGATCCCCTACCTTCCTCAGTGGAGGGATCCAGTGCTTGGAGCCATGTCTGCGATCTCCCCCACAGCCTTGGGTGGACACTAAGGCCCTGACTGTGTGAAGGCAGTAAAGGCCCCAGGCTAGAGCAGGTGGAGGGGGTTGCACGGAGCTGTCAGGATGGGAAGGCGCTGACTCCCCTAGAAATGAGATGAGTCCTGAGCAGCCCTAGGAAACAAGCCGGGAAGCACATTTTCTCAAGGTTCCAGAGTAGCTTAGAGACAGAACTGTCTGAAGCCGGAAAAGCACAGACGGACGAGAATGGAGCTCGAGCTGCTGCAGGTCCCAGGTGACAAGGAGGGTCAGTGACAGCTGGAAGTCCCCAAAGGACTCAGCATCAATGAGAATATCCATCTTTGAGTCTCTCCTACAAATCCAAATTCAACTCTGCAGGAGAGCTGAAGATCCAGCCCTCGTTCTTTTGACTCTGGGGCTGACTAATGCCATTTTGGAGAAGGAAACAGCAAACCACTCCAGTACTCTTGCCTGGAGAATCCCATGGACAGAGGAGCCTGGTGGGCTACAATCCATGGGTTTGCAAAGAGTCGGACACAACTGAGCGACTAACACATACACACTGCCGTTTCTCAGGTTTCCAATTTCCAACCTTGAACCAATAGGGATGGTTGAGGAGGAAGGGAGGCAGGGGGCCAGGGTGTCATCTCCATGGTGCTAGGATCGGGGGCAGCTGGGTGTCCAGCGGGCATGCTCAGTCTTCAACTTCCAGCTGCAAAGATACTCCAGGCCCCCTCCTAGGGATGAAGGGGCAGGGCGGCACTGGGTTCTCCCAGGAGGCCTAGCAGATGTGACATCATTTCTAGGAGCTTCTCTGGGTCTTGTCCTCTGATCCCCGGTAGTGATGCACCTGAGTTGACTCATACTGACCTCCTAGAACCATTTGAAAATTTTCAGAAATTTTACCAGTTGGTTGTTAAACTCAGTCAAAAAAATTAAATTATACTAAGTAGCAGTTAAATGGGCTTCCTGGGTAGCTCATCTGGTAAAGAAACCGCCTGCAATGCAGGAGACCCCCTCAATTCCTGGGTCGGGTAGTTCCCCTGGAGAAGAGATAGGCTACCCACTCCAGTATTCTTGGGCTTCCCTGATGGCTCAGACAGTAAAGAATCTACCTGCAATGCAGGAGACCTGGGTTCTATCCCTGGGTTGAGAAGATCCCCTGGAGGAGGGCATGGCAACCCATTTCAGTATTCTTACCTGGAGAATCTCCACAGACAGAGGAACCTGGCCGGCTGCAGTCCATGGGGTCCCAAAGAATCGGATATGACTGAGTGGCTAAGCACAGCAGTTAAATACTTTGTATTAAAAACAGAGGTAATAAGTACTCGAAACTCCTTGATTCTTTAAGTTTTAATAGTTTTTATTTACCAGCACATGGCTGTCTGAAGGCCGCAGGAAAGAGTACTTCCGGATGCTCCCCCAAACCAGCAGGAGCATTCACCCCCAGGTTCCACAGCCACAAACACCCAAAAGCCTTGTACTCCCCATGCCTGGCGGTTCCATACCTGGCCAGTGACTATCGTCTCGGGGACAAAGTCTTCTTGACCAGCCGCGCTCAGAGCAGTCTTCAACCTTTCAACTGTATTCCAGTGTGTACTTTCCTCCCATACCTTGTTCCGGGAAGAATGTATTGTGAGCCAGCTTCACCTGGGACCTCGTTCACCTCCCCGGCACCCAGGGTCCGTGTATCAGGTTGCAGCCTGGGGAGTGCCCCCTTGGACAGAGAGGGAATGCAGTGGGTGTTGGCATGGCCATGCTTCTAGCATTCCTTGTGAAGCTTGGCCCCATCTGACCCCCTCTCTCAGAGAAAGGAAAGCTGAGTGGCCACAGTTGTGTGGATGGATTCGTGGCCTGGCGTGGTACAGGTGGCTGCTGCCTCGGTGTGTGATGGGAGCTGGAAAGGGCCTCGGGGCCTGCGGCTTCACAGAAGCAGGATTGCTGAGAGGAGAGTGTGACCGAGGAGGGCTGACTCTGGCTCCCTGGATCCTGAACTGGGGAAGGAAGTGGGGCCCAGAGGAGCAGCCTGGCCCCCAGACCACTGCCCTGTGAGGCCCTTTGGCTCACACCTCCTCTTTCTGAAATCCCCTTGCACGCTTCACGAGAAGGAAAAAGCCATTTCTCCTAGCTCAGTTAGCATCTATGGTGCCATTTCCACTTTTTTAACCAGGCCTGTCTCAGACTTGCAGGCTGAGAACGTGAGCCTTCATCTCCTAGGGTAAACCGGAGAATCCACTGCTGCCCTCCAGCGGCCACACATGGGATTCCCAAGCCCTGCTGGGGCCTCTGCTGCTGCTCTGCTGCTGCTGCTAAGTCGTTTCAGTCGTGTCCCACTCCGTGCGACCCCATAGACGGCAGCCCACCAGGCTCCCCCATCCCTGGGATTCTCCAGGCAAGAACACTGGAGTGGGTTGCCATTTCCTTCTCCAATGCAGGAAAGTGAAAAGTGAAAGTGAAGTCGCTCAGTCGTGTCCAACTCTTACCGACCCCATGTACTGCAGCTTACCAGGCTCCTCTGTCCATGGGGTTTTCCAGGCAAGAGTACTGGAGTGGGGTGCCATTGCCTTCTCTGGCTGGGGCCTCTGGTCTGTGACAAATCCATCCGTTCCAGTGCTGCAAGCAAAGGTGGAAACCCCCCGCTTTAACTTGCTGTGCTTTGGCTTTAAAAATAATCCCACGTTATACTCGAGTGAGAAAGTGAGTCTCTGGATAGGGAATTGAAAAGAGATTCATTTCCGTGGCCGCAGAGCAGGGCTTCTCAACCACACCGCCGTTGTCATAGGAAACAGGCGTAACCCTGAGGTGTGGGGGCTGGCTGTGTGCCCTGTGGACTTTTGAGCCGCGTTCCTGCCTTCCCAGCACTAGGTGCCGGTAGCACACCTCTCTCTCCAGCCTTGACGACAAAAAAACGTCTCCTGACCGTGCCAAATTCTGGAGGCAGAATCGCCCCCAGTTGAGAACCACTGATGTAGAAAAAGCTGAGGGCCAGCATGTCTCCTGGACATGGCCTCCAAACCGAAGTTTTAGGCCCACAGTTATAGAGCTGTAGCCTTTCAACAGATCTGACCTGGAACTCTGGGCGGCTCCGAGCAGGGGACAGGGGACATCAGGAACCCCAGAGTCAGCCCGGTCTGGCTCCTCTCAGCCATCCCGAGGCTGGAGGCGGACCATGACCAGGGCCTCCATGCTGCAAGAGCCGAGGCCACAGTCACCATCTGGCACTGCCATCCCGGGGTACCCAGAAGGCCTCTGTGGCCAGCCTCTCTGTCGTTCGCTCATTCAACACATCCTGAGCACCTACTGTGCGCAGGTCACTCTGCTAGGCCCTGGGTATATAAAGTTCTATTAAGGTCCCTGGATGTAAACAGAACATTAGATGACAGTGTGACAGGGGAGGGGGAGGTGGGAGGCTGCAGGAATATTTAGGCGTTAAGACTCCGGTGCTGCAGGGGACTCCCTGAGGGTGAGCTGTGCCGACCTGGGACTGTAAGATGCTGACCCTGTCAGCCCAGCAGTCTCCCACTGAGCCTGCACCCAGGGCGCGCTCACCACCTGAAAGTCCTCCGCAGTTCCCTGAGCTAGCTACGGGGTCTGAGGAGGGCAGAGCTGCCGGCCCTCAGCCTCTGTGGCCAGGGTGGCAGCGGTCTCTGGAGGCTCAGAGGAGGGCTGTGTCACTGGTTCCGACAGGATGCCCACAGTCACAGCCCCCTGATGATAGCCTGGTGGCTCCGACCGTAAAGAATCCTGCAATGAGGGAGACCTGGGTTTGATACCTGGGTTGGGAAAGATTCCCTGGAGCAGAGCATGGCCATCCACTCCAGTATTCTTGCCTGGAGAATCCCATGGACAGAGGAGTCTGGTGGGCTACAGTCCATGGGGTCGCAAACAGTCGGACACGGCTGAGCAGTTAAGCACAGCACCTGATGAAAGAGCCTGGGGAAAGTACCCGGGAACCAACACATGACCTGAATCTCATCCCAGGTGGAGGTCTCTCCCCACGTGGTTCTGAGAATCCCAGGATTCTTTTTCACCCCCGTTGCTCAGTTTTCATGCCTGAGTCAGTTTGCTGCCTGTTTTAAGCGACAGTGGCCTCGCTGGGATAATTCAGACTGGGCTTAACAAGGGAAGAAAAACTAGTGATAAGCTGGAAACGTGCCTGGGAGTTGGAAAGGTGGGGGCAGGCTCGCTTCTCAAGCCGTTTGCTGAGGACAGTGGCCACGTACAGGGAAGACGTCTGATGAGCTGAGCCAGCTGGTGAATTGAGGGTGCACTCCATGTCCCCTGCCCCCATCACGTCACGCTTGTGATGGAAGACAAACCCCAGAGGATGCCCAGCAGCAGAGAAGCCACATTCCATGGGCACTTTGGTTTGACATAGAGCAAAAAAGAGAGCCTCTTAGACCTCACACAAGGCGTGTAGCTGCCTTAGACTGTGGGTGACCAGACATCCTGGTTTAGCATGAAACCCACCCTGGAAATCTTTCAGTCCCAGCAAACCAGGACAGTTACTCTCTGTCTGCTCCATTCCGCAGGAGAGAGGTTCCTCCTGCAGGGAATGAGAGTGGTCTGTAAATGAGCCTGGGGGAGGGCTGAGCAGAGGATTCCGGGCAGCACACAGCGTGCTGCCTGCTGGAACTGGGCTCTGGAGCCCCAGGGATGGGACGCTTCTGTGCTGGTCAGAGGAAGAAGGCTGATATTTGAATGCTTCCCTCTCCCTTTGCTAACTTTGTCCCCCCTCCTCAGAGCTGCGGATCTTGCTGCTGTGTGGCAGTGACCTTCTGGAGTCCTTCTGCATCCCAGGACTGTGGAACGAGGCAGATGTGAGTAGCAGGGTTATGGCCTGCGCACAGCTGGTATGGGGCAGGATGGGGAGGCGCACTCGACTCTGACCCCTGGTCTTCCCTCCCCACCTAGCCTCCCTCCCCAGCTTGAGTCTCCCATCTCCCTTGAGCTCCCAGGAGGGCAATCGTTCACATAATGATGGGAAAAAATTCTCACTACCCCCAAGCTTTATCTCCTCCTGTATTTTTACACTCACTCCCCCTCATGCTTGCTCCTGGAAAGCCCCTGGGAAAAAAGCAATCTGAGTCATAGAATACCTTCGCCAAACAGCACTTGGAGTATGTGTGCTGGTGGGGAGAGGTGGGGGAGAGAGGTCTTTTTAAAAAAGAAAAAGCCTTTGCCCTTTTGAAATTATTATGTGCTTTGTTTTCCTTTGATTCTTTTTGAAGAGGTGGTAAATACCACCCTAGAATTTCCTTAACAAGAGAAAAAGGGTCAAGAGGGGAGAAGTTAATGATAAAAGGTCAGTAGGATCCTTCTGGCAATTGACTTGGGATTTAGGGAACCAGGAATTGAAACCTATACCCTTTAGAAGCTCAGTGGACAAGTTGTTACCAAATCTGGCTGAGATGGTCTTAAACTAGCTAATTCATAAGTTCCTCACCCTTTAGACATACATTCATTTTTGTTATTTCATGAATTCATTCATCTGTTAGTCAGACCTAATGCTAGCTCCCAAGCCCATGGCCCTTTGAAAGTGGGTTTCTCATGGCAGATATTCTAGACTTAGTACATTTTTTGTATTACTTACTGTGTGACCCCATGCAAATCACTCAACTCCTTTGAGCCTTGGTTGTTTTTTTAAACCTAAAGAATGTTATCTGTAGCATTCTGAGATTTAAAATCTCAGAATGCTACAGATAAAAAGCAATATACAATACAGTCTCTGCCCGGAAGTATTAGGTGGCGAGATGTCAGCTTGTGAAATTTTCTCATGTACATATATGTCTCTGAAGAGAAAGAGAAAAGAGACAACCTTCAGGGTGAAACTCAAGATCTCAGTTCTACTTCAGCACAGCTTGTGACAAGATATATTACAAGTATCAGTTTTTCCCATCTCAGAAATGGCCATCGTAATAGTACCTTCATAGGGTTTGGGAGGAATTAAATGAGATCGTCCATGTAAAGTGCCCAGCCTAGCACCTGATACACAGTGACATACAACTGTTAATAAGTGAATCTACCTAAAAGACACATCGATAAACAGAGACGTTCAAGGTGAAGGGCATAAATGCTAACACGCTGTGTGATAACCAAGCAGGGAGGGAGAGTTTCAGGGGAAACGAATTATACTGTGTAAGCCCTTTCCTTTCCACGCCTGAACAATTTCTTGCAGGTGAAATTTTAAACCTCTTTTCAATTCTGGATTAAGTGGCTTAATTAACTTTTACTTTCCTCTCTACTTCGCAAGCTGCTTTGAAGGGAAAAAGTAATGTGGGCGAAGTTCTGTACAAGATTTCAGCAAAGCTCTTTCAAGAATCCGGGCAAATCCAGGCAGTAGCCGGAGGCCCCTTCCCACGGGGAGGCCCTGGCAGCCAGGGAGGGGATTTACAGGGATAAAGTGACAGGGCAGCAGCCTGAAGGGCCAGCACGTGAGCAGGACGTCTCAAGGGCCTCCTTGCTGCATGTGACTTGTAATGTGGGCCTCTCAAGGGCAGACACGAGCTTTCTGGAGCCTGAAACGGACACAACTGGGGGCCCCTGAAACACAGCCAGCCTCTCTGCGCTGACAGCAGAGCCTCTAGCTTCTCTCCGAAACGGCTGCTCCTGACCTTGTCAGGTCCAGCTTGTAGTGACCAGGGAAAAGAGCCCCAGGTCATTCCTCTTCCGGGTGGTCTCTAATGCTCAAGTGGGACCAACCGGAAGAGGAATGCGTTGGTTAAAAGAGAAAAGTTGAGAAACCGAAAGCTGTTGATGTACTGGGGCTGTGGCAGTGGAGGCAGACTTGACACCCATTTATTCAATCATCTTCCCACCTGACCGTCACCCTGGGGATCAGAGCACCCAGCCTGGCTACTCCCAGAGGTGCAGCAGATCCAGACCAAGCGGGGACCCCACGTCTGTGCAGCTGAAGGGGCTGAGAATGCCCGTCCACAGCACGGGCAGAAGGGCGATTGGGTGAAGCAGCCCCTCAGGGTTCACTCCAGAGGATTTTCTAGAGCCTGGAGTGCCAACCTCCCCACCCTCGAGCGCCCACGAAGACTCTGTGGAATCCTTAGAATCATGCCATCTGAGGTAGAGGAAAAAAAAAAAACAGAAAAATCATGGAGTTGTTTCCTTACATAATGAGTGTGACTCTCAGGCCACAACAGAGGTGTGCCAGAAATATCACATGTAATTTATTCATACCAAATGAAAATTCAACTCCAAATCACTACCCCCAGGGATGATGGGAAATAGGTCTCAGTCATTGCTGACGAGCAGAACCTGAGAGGCTCTCATGGGCTCCGAACACGAGCATCTCTTCTTCGGGGTTGCCACACACATCTTCCCTCTCAGGACCTGGAGGTGGGTGGCCCTGCCTTCTGTGCCCACCTGGAGAATAGGATTCCTGACTGAGTCTGGAAGCCCCGTGCTGGACCCCACCCACCTATGATCCTGCCCCTGTCTTCTTCTGAGGCTCTGCCCTTAGGGCAGCGGGTGGGCTTCACAGATCTCTGGCTTCTTTCTAGTGTGGAAGGAGCAGGGGGCAGTGGGACCTCTTCTTTCTCCTCTGAAGATAGCGCCCCTATTGTCTCTTCCCTCCTCAGGACCTCAAGGAACATCTCGTCAGTGTGTTTAAAGCCAGTGGCTTCAAAACGTTCTGCTTTCTGCCCTGCAAATTCCTTTCATAAAGGCTCTGGTTCTCCGCTAGAAATAGGGTGGGGACTGGACAAAAGTGGACACAGGGAGCATGAAACTAGCTAGCCACTCAGTGATTTATCCCACTGTCCTTACTGGGGGAAGGTTGGAGCTTACGGTCTAGGAAAGAAAGGTCCTTCTTTCAAGACTGGTCCAGGGTGAACTCTGGTGATTCTAATAGGAAGTTATGATCTCAGGTGGCCTCAGCCGGCGGTGGCTTCAAGCAGGGTTTCGGTTCCTGGCCAGAGACTGAGGCCGGGTCTCAGAGATGAGAGCACCAAATCCTAGCTGCTAGATCAGTGGTCCGAGACAAGACCCTGGCCCTTCAACTCTGCAGAAAAGAATTCCCACAAAGACAGCAAGTAGTGTAACAAGCGAAGTGTTTATTAGGAGGAGAACACAGTACGTGTGGATAGACACATGGGCGGACTCAGAGAGCCGCGCCCTCGTGATAGTTTGAATCACCTTTATGAGACATTTCTTCCAGGTTTCCTTTGGCCAGTCATTTCAATCTGTCTGGTTCTGGGTGTGTATTTGGTATATATCTCAGGAGCCTCCCATGTCTATGCACATCTCTCAGCCAAGATGGATTTCACCCAAGAGGCCTGTGGGTAGTTGGCGTCACTCCACTTTTGACCTCTTAAGGAGATTTCTAGTCGGGAGGGTTTCCTTGACTTCGAGAATGAGAAATGTGTAGTCTCTTATCTCTTATCCAGGCAGGGCTCAGCCTCCTCTCTTGATTGTACTGCTACTGATGTTTCAGAGTTTCTGTCCACAGGGAATGAATTCCAGTTGCTCTCCCTGGTGGGTGGTGGTGGGGTGGGGGCATGCTCCATTTACCTCCTGCCTCTGTTCTACCCTCCGGAGTTTGCCTGGAAGCAGCTGGTTTTAGGGATCTCTGTTCCTAACTATGAGATTACCTGGGATGAGGTATGTGAGACCCACTTCTGCCCCCAGTTTCATTCATTTAGTGAACCCTTTATCAGAACACACTTTTCTTTACACGGTGTCCCGAGTGATACTCGATGGCCACAGATCTGTGCTCAGTGACCATGAGCCTGAAGCTCTGAATCTGCCAGTGACGGGACAGAAAGGTGGGGAAGAGAGCCAGGTTTCTTGGAAAAGTCCTTATGTCCTTGCTCTCCATTCCAGCTTCCCATGTCATCTCCAGAATCCTCAGGAAAAAACCAGGGGAGAAGCCACTAGTTCAAACAGGTCTGTGGGGAACATAGGAGCCTCTCCACCCTTCTATAAAGAACGCTCACCAGAGGCCATGGAGCAGCAATGTCCCCACCCAGTCAGAAGCAGCTGGGACAGTCTGTTCCACAACAGGGCTGCCAAGGTCTCTCTCGGCACAATCACAGACTCTCCAATTGAGTCAGTCTTGCTCATTCTTTTGCTTTGGATTCCTGAACCTATGTTCTCCATCCAGAAATGTAATTACACAACCACTCACCCCCAGCCCAAGCACATCCCTTGGGCATTTCCCAATAGACACAAAGATCCATTAGCCCTTAGTGAATTCTGACCTTCTCTGACCAGTGACACACCCCTTCTCCTTACATTCCATGGAGAGAAAATGCCATACATATTCATCACATTTCTCTCCATGGAACACAGAAGAGTTGCTTCTGCATGGTCTAGCACTTGGCATTTTCATTCTTGATTCGCAAGAGAAAGCAAGATCCAGTTTCCTGGACCCACTTTTGGAGATGGTGACCCAGTCCCCACCAGTACATCCCATTCCCAAGCTTTTAATTAGGATAATCTCCCCCAGGAGACTTGATCTTTGCTGTGCTGCATCCTGACGCTGGGCTTTCCTGGTAGCTCAGGTGGTAAAGAATCCACCTGCAATGCAGGAGACCCAGGTTTGATCCTTGGATCAGGAAGAGCCCCTGGAGAAAGGAATGGCTACCCACTTTAGTATTCTTGCCTGGAGAATCCCATGGACAGAGGAGCCTGGTGGGCTGCAGACAACAAAGTCACAGAGTTGGACATGACTGAGCGACTAAGCACACAGCAGGCACACATCCTGACACCAGCAGGGAAGCAGGTATCCGGGCCTGGACCAGGGCCTGTGAGAAGGCAAGGCCAAAGCCGAAAGGGTCAAGTCATGACAGATTTGTGAGACAGGAAACTCGTATCCTCCTCCCCTCCCTCAAACAAACCCATCGTCTAGTGATCTTATGCGGCCAGCTGCTTTTTCCATTATAGTATAATGGAAGGCAATCTGGCAAATTAATTCTGATTCAGGCATTCTTTCCTTCCATCAATCTTTCAGCTAATACTGAGTGCCCAGTATGAATGTAAGTACTTTATTTGTCCTGGCAGCACTTGCTAAAAATATCTTACAGTTTTTATTCTGTTAGTTCATTATAGTACATGAAATGAAACATACAGAAAGTTTGAAAGAGTTCTTGAACTAAGTAAGCAGTCAATAAATGTGGGCTGTTATTTATTCATTGGTTTTAAAATATTTATTGAGTACCTGTCATGTCCCAGACACTGTTCTAGGGCTGAAGGAACAAAGAGAACAGAATACGTCAAGTTTCCGACCATGTGCACTTTGCCTTCTATGGGGGAGACAGACAATAAACACTCTTCTTGTTTCTCATGGCTTATCTCAGTTAACCCCCCGAGCCCTCCTGAAAGTGGAGTCCATTTATGGGTATGGACACCAGGACTCACTTGGACTGGACTTGTGCGAGCGTGCATGCGCGTGTGCATGCTCAGTGGTGTCCAACTCTTTGCAACCCCATGGACTGCAGTCCACCAGTTTCCTCTGTCCATGGGATTTCCCAGGCAAGAATACTGGAGTTGGTTGCCATTTCTTCCTCCAAGGGATCTTCCCGATCCCAGGGATCAAACCCTCATTTCCTGCATTGGCAGGCAGATTCCTTACCACTGTACCATCTGGGAAACCAGACTTGTCCAAGACCACTTAGCTATTAACAGCAGAGCAGGACTTTGCATATGTTCAGTTCCCTAGTGCAGGTAAGACAGACAAGTGGGAAGAATGGCATGTAGTTCATAGTAGCCCAGCTTCCCTGGTGGCTCAGACAGTAAAGCGTCAGCCTACAATGCAGGAGACCCGGGTTTGATCCCTGGGTTGGGATGATCCTCTGGAGAAGGAAATGGCAACCCACTCCAGTACTCTTGCCTGGAAAATCCCATGGACAGAGGAGCCTGGTAGGCTGTAGTCCATGGGGTCGCAAAAAGTCAGACATGACTGAGTGACTTCACTTTCACTTTCTTTCAGCAGCTTGAGCTGGGCTTTGAATGATGGGCAGGATTGGATTTAAGTGAGTGCAAAGAGAAGGGCTTTGGGGGTTGAAAGAAGGCTGTCAAAGATCCAGTGGTAGGAATAAGACCTTTTGGGGAGATGATTCTTGTTGGCTGAAACAGAAGGTTTATCTTGGTCTTTGCCTGGGAGGCTTCTGACTTTTCAGCAAGCAGACAAAATCATTTCAGTTTAATGATTACATGTATTTGCCACTTGAAAATGGTATTTGCATTTCAAATGAGCAAGGGTCAATATTTAACTCAAAGGAATGAACACCTGGAGGTGGAACATCAGGCACCAGAGATGGGCTAATGAGGAAGTTTTAATTTTTTTCTTTTTCTTTCTTTTTGTACTTCTCAGTCCAGCATTCCATAGGCTGGCTGGCTCTAATTGGCTGTGTTCTACATTTTTCCAGCCAACCAGGCATGGGCTAACTGCTTCCTACATCCACCAGCTATGGGAAAACAACCAAAGAAAATAAACAGAGGAAGAGCCTGGGGCACTGGCCACTCCAGAAGAAATCCCAGGGCTCCAGGACAAATGGAGCAAAGACAAACATTTGGCTTTTCAGGCTCAGATGGTTTTTATCAGACAGTCCCGCCCCAGCCAGGAAGCCCGATGGACACTTCCACCCCGGGGATTAGGCCCCCACACTGATAAGCCTGTTGCCGCGTTTCCAGCCCAGGGAAAGGCAGCTTACCCCCTACCCTGGGAAATAGGGTTCTCGTGTGAAAGGCGCTGTTGCTTTGGTTTTCAGGCTTTTGACTTGAGGCTGGAATCCCTTGCCTTCCCACACCCCCAAGCAGATTGGAAATGGGTGTGGGGTTCCTCTGGGAAATCCCCTGGAAGGGTCATTCATTTATTTGCACTAAGGAAGCCATCCTGAAAATGCATTCCCGCAGTAGCGTCTGCTCAGCCCTCCCTCCAGAGAGAAGCCGGGTGCAGACCATGGGTGGAGGATTCTTGCCTGAATGGGAGGAGCATGTTTCAGACGCCCCTCACCTACTGCGTGGCTTCTGCTGGATGGTCTCCCATCTGGTTTAACCTCCTCAGAAGTACACAAAATTACATACCGTAGGGGGCGATGTGGAGTAATGAACTGAGGACATGGCTCACCGTAAGCCTGGAGAAAAAAATGAAGATAGATTATATTTTCAAACCAAAAAATTTCAAGTCACTAAACTGCGAGTCTTAAAATGGATCTAGAACTTATTTACAAAACAGAAACAGACCCACAGACTTGGAGAACGAGCTTATGGTTGCCCGGAGTGAGGTGAAGGGAGGAGTGGAAGGATGGAGAGAAGGGACAGTGAGGGAGTTCGGGATAGATATGTACACGCTGCTATATTTAAAACAGATAAACAACAAGGACCTGCTGGAACACATGGAACTCTGCCCAATGTCATGTGGCAGCCTGGACGGCAGGGGGACTTGGAGGGGAATGGACCCATGTTTATGTATGGCTGATCCCTTCGCGGTTCACCTATAAACTACCACAACATTGTTAATTGTCTATACCCCAATACAACGTAAATTTTTTTTAAATGAATCTAAATTAGGCATGATGTGGTTAAAAAAAAAAAAAGAGAGCCTGTAAAGCAGACAAGAGTGGATTCAAATTCACTCACTAGCTGTGCAGCTTGGACTAGTTACTATATCTCACTGAGTCTTGGTTTCCCTGTCTATAAAGCGGGAACTGAAGCACATATCTCAGAAAATGGTTGTTGTAAGGATTAAATGCATTAATAAATAAATCTCCTTGCACTATGCCTGGTGCATATAGGTACCCTGATAAATGCTGCTTCCCCTTCCTGCTGGTAGTCCCTTGCTCATCCCTGAATATTCTCATCTGGAGAACAAGTACAAGTGAGCTCAAGAGATTCAGATCCTCTCCCTTGAGAATGAAGAACTGTTTGGGGAGATGGTCAGGATTTCAAACTCTGATCTCAGAATGATTCCACAGAGGGTCTTAGCAGTTAGACTTGCCTGGGCAGGTCAATGTAAATTGGATTCTGCTGCTAAAGGAAGTCAAACCCTCTATTTAAAATCCTCTAATGGTTTCTCTTTGCATTTGGAATGAAATCCCATCTTTATCATGATCTGGTTCTTCTGTACTTGCCCTACCTCTCTGTGCTCCAGTTACACTTGATTCCCTTGTTTGAATAGTTTTTCCCACCTCAGGGACTTTGCACTAGCTGTGGCCTCACAGGGAATGTTCTTTTCCCAGGTATTTCTATGCCTGGCTCCTTCTTGCCATTTAGGTTTGGGCTTCAAGGTCATTTTGTTTTATATTCAACATTGTACTTAGCTCCACTTGATGTTTTCTTATTTACATATTTATTTGTTTATGACCTCTCCTGACTGTAGGTGAGTTCTGTGGGCACACTAAACGTGTCCATCTTATTGGTCAACACCGAGACAGTGTCCAGTTCACCACATACACTCAACAGAAGTTTTGAATGAAAGAATGTAAGAGCACCTGGAAACAGCTTGGTTGGAGGAGTTCAGCCCCCACAGTAGGACGCGGCCCAGACTTTTGTCAGTTACCCGGAAGACAATTAGCCACTACAAGATTTTAATAGTGGTACCACTTACTGGTAACCCACCTTATCTTTCAGAGCGATACGGGTGAAATCATTCATCATTTGTTTAATGTCTCCCACTAGATAGTCATTGAGCCAAGAGATGAAGCCATATCTGTCATGCTCAGCCCTGGGGTGCTGGGAAGCTCCCAACTAAGACCACAGGGCATCTTCCCGGCCAGGTATCAGTGGAACCCAGTAAGGCAGGTCTGGAAATTCTGCCTCCTGAGGGAAGATGGTAATTCCACATTCCTTCCAAGAGATCTGCTGCCCAGTTGCCCGGAGTGTTCTCCCTCCCAAGGCCAAGCTGCTTCCTGCCCCAACATGTGTCACATCCTTTCCTTAGATTCCCCACGTGGAAGGGAAGCAGAGTCTGCCCCCTCCCACTTCCTCTCCCCAGCCCTACCCCTGCTGCCCCCAGGGACCCTTTGCCCCGGAAGACTAAAAGATATGATCAAAGCTGAGCCTGTGAGCAGGAAGTTGAAGCAGGATGAATGGCACAGACCCCCACCTCTGAGACAGAACACAGGCCAGAGCTACCCTGAGAGACCACTGTCTGCTGCAGGCGGGGGAGAAGACTGTACCCCGATCCTGCTCACCGCGGTGTGGCAGAATGAGGTCACAGCAGTCACGTCAGGAGAGGGACTTGCCAATCAGAATGCCTCTGCCCACCCACCTCCCCTCCCCCAGGCAAGACCAAGACCAGCAGAGACATCTCCGTGAAGACATAGGAGGTGTTGGGCCACTCGAGCTGGAACAGACGCTCCATCCCAGGGCTCCATGGGCAGGGAGAGCTTGAGAAACTCTGTTTCCTAGGGTCAGATGTCTGCCCTCATCGCTCTAGGGCATAGGGGTGGGGGGATGTCCTCATTTTTGCTGGAGTTCCCAGAGTGCCCATCCCACAGCTATCTCATTTTGACTTCATCCTACACCAAGCCAGGGTATTAGCAGCTTAGGCAGTTGCCTATATTGTTTTGTAAATTTGTGTTTATTTATTTATTTTTGGTTGCACTGGGTCTTCATTGCTGCGCAAGGGCTTTTTCTAGTTGTGGCGAGCGGCGGCTGCTCTCAGCCGAGGTGCGTGGGGCTTCTCATTGCAGTGGCTTCTCTTGTTGGGGAGCACTGGCTGTAGGGCAAGTGAGGTTCAGTAGTTTCAGCAGGCAGGCTTCAGTAGCTGTGGTACACGGGCTTAGCCGTCCTGAGGCAGGCGGAATCCTCCTGCACTAGGGATCAAACCCATGTCCCCTACATTGGCAGGTGGCTTCCCATCCACTGTGCTGTGCTGAGTCACTCTGTTGTGTCCAACTCTGTGACCCCATGGACTGTAGCCAAGCTCCTCTGTCCATGGGCTTTTCCAGGCAAGAATACTGGAGTGGGTTGCCATTTTCTTCTCCTGACTCAGGAATCGAACCCAGGTCTCCTGCATTGCAGGCAGATTCTTTACCATCTGAGCCACCAGGGAAGCCCAAGAGTACTGGAGTGAGTCGCCTATCCCTTCTCCAGGGGATCTTTCCGACCCAGGAATTGAACTGGGGTCTCCTGCATTGCAGGTGGATTCTTTACCAGCTGAGCTACCAGGGAAGCCCTCCCATCCCCTGCACCACCAGGGAAGTCTCTACTGTTAAAAGCAACAATAATCCCAAAGTGGGTGGACCTCAGGAGGATTAGGGAGCTTTGTAAAGACAGAGAGATTGTAGACACGTTGTATCAAAATCCCTGGGCCTGTTATTGTTTGTAAAGCTCCCCCAGGGGATTCCACTGACCAATCAGATGAAGTTTGGGAAAGTTCAGAAGTAAAATTACCCATGCTTTTCATGGAGACCTGCAAGTCTCTAGAGTCACTTCCTGGAGTCTCTTAGAGTTCCCATTAGGTACACTGGGGCTGCTTTCCACATCCTAAAGTGGGAGAGTATATCAGCTAACTAGTCCTCTTCCTCAACAGTATATATTGAGCATGTATGATCCTCTTCACCCGGGAACATGGCAATGAATGAAACACAAAATTCCCTACCTTCATGAAGGTTACCTTCATAGCGGAGAGAGAAAGAGGCAAAAGTAAGGTTAAACAAAGAAAATATACAAGGTGTTAGATAGAGACACATGCAATGAGGAAATGAAGAAGAGTTAGGACATGGGGACTGAGAGGGTGTGGGGAGGGTGAGGGTCTCTATGCAAAGGGTTGGAGGTTGAAATAGCGTGGCCAGTGGAAGTCTCTGTGAGAAGGCGGTATTTAAGTGAAGGGTTTTGAGCCAAGGAACCACATAATTTGACTGATATTTCACATTATCGGTCTGGCTGTTGGGAATAGACTGGAAAAAGGCAAGAGAAAAACAGACCAGAGCAATCCAAGTGGGAGCTGATGGAGATGGACAATTTCTGTGGCTGCAAACTTGGTGGCTTAAAACTACACACATTTATTTTCTTTCATTTCTGGAAGCCAGAAGTCTGAAATGGGTTTCACTGGGCCAGAGCTAAGTCGTAGTCAAGAGCTGAAGTCCCTCCTCAGGCCCTCAGGGAGAATCTGTTTCCTTTCCTTTTCCAACTTCTTGAGCTGCACTTGTTGCACGCCATGGCCCCTTCTTTCATCTTCAAGGCCAACAGTGTAGCATCTTCTCTGCTCCATCTTCATATCACCTTCTCTCTCTTGAGTTAAATCTCCCTCTCCTTCTTCTTGTAAGGACCCTCGTTATTACATAAGGGCCCACCTAGATCATCCAGGACAATTTCAAGACCCTTAGTTTAATCACATCTTGTAACATTCAGAGATTCCAGAGATTAGGACCTGGGTGTTTGGGGGGCCCATTATTTAACCCACCAGAAGAGGCTTGAAGGTAGAAGTGATGGAAATGATGAGGAATGAGCAGGTTCTTGGATTTCTTTTGAAGACCAAGTCAACTGAGTTGCTTTATGGACTAAATGTGGGATGTGAGAGAAAGAGAGGAATCAAGGAGAATACCAAGATTTTGGCCTGAGCAGTTGTAGAAAGAGTTTCCATTTACTGAAATGAGAAAGGAATAGCATTTTGGTGTGTGTGTGGGATGGCAGTGGAGGGGACTGACTGATGTCAGAGTGTTCAGGGGCTTGTGGAATATTACTCTTGAGACACCTCATCCAAGTGGGCCTGTTGAAGAGCCACTGGATATATGAGTCTGAAGTTCAGGAGAGAAGTCTATGCTGGAGATATCAATTTGAGAGCCTTCTGTATGTCTTTAAAACTTTGAAATGGAATGAAATCATTAAAAGTACAAGCGTAGATAGAAAAGAGGTCCAAGGACTGAGCCTGGGGACTCCAGTCATTCGAGATCAAGGAGATAAGAAGGAACAGCACAGGGACTTCCCTGGTGGTGCAGCAGTTAAGACTCCACATATCCAGTGCACAGGGTGCGGGTCTGATTAGGGAAATAAGATCCCACATGATGAGCAGCTGGAAGAAAAAAAAAAAAAGAAGGAACAGTACAGGGAGAAACTCCAAAAGACCAACCAGTGAGGTAGGAGGACACAGGAGAGGGTGGATCCTGGAGGCCACATGAAGACAGGGGTAGGGATGAGGGTGGGGGTGGGCAGGGCAGCCAAGCCTCTGGAGGGAGATGGGCACCCATGGGATGAGGGCAACCTCGCCAGCTCTAGCACCCGGCACCTCCTATCACCCCAAAACACACACCCACGTACACCTTCCAGCATGAAAATCAAGCCTGTGACCTCCAGTCTGGCCAAAGGAGCAGAAAAGGTCTGCAGTCTGGTCTAGACATCTGCAGAGATGCTCCTGGGATGTGGTAAAGCTGTGTGTCTTGTCTGGTAGACCTGTCTCCTCCGCCACATCTGTTCCCAGGGGGTACATCTGTCACCTGTTTCTGGAAAAGGAAACCATCGCAATCAGCGAGGCCTCCATCTGCCTGCCACCACTGAGCAGCCTGTGTGGTTACTGATTAGGTGCTCAGGTCATCAATTTCTGAGTAGAAAGCAGCAGCTGCACTAACGTCACCCAGAGGGCCGTCCCCATGAGGCCTGACTGCCATTCTGAGCCGTTGTTTTCATGCTTTAAACTAGAAGGCTTACCTTTTTTTAGGTTTTTAAATTTTTATTTATTTATCTTAGGCTGTGGTGAGTCTTCATTGTTGTGTGTGGGCTCTTCTCAGTTGCGACAAGCTGGGGTCCACTCTCTAGTCGCGGTATGTGGGTTTCTCATTGTGGTGGCTTCTCCCATTGCAGAACACGGGCTCTAGGGCATGCAGGCTTCAGCAGTTGTGGCACTTGGCTTAGCTGCTCCTCGGCATGTGGGATCTTCCCACACCAGGGATCGAACCGGTGTCCCCTGCATTGGCAGGTGGATCCTTAACCACCATCCCTGGACCACCAGGGAAATTCCTGGAATGCTCACTTTAAATAGACCACTATTTCATACATCACACATGAAACATCCATCAGATTCTCAGAATCAAACTGAATTCAGATCCTATGTTATACAATTGGCACCAAATATCTCAAGACACCTGCATAGCAAGGCAGTTGAGGAATCTCCATGTATACCAGCCAGATGGATTCTCTTCTCCAACTTTTCCCTCCCATCCCCTTCTCTTTCCATCCCTTCTCTTTTCTCTTTCTCTACGGTAATAATTCCCCTGGAGTTTTTTTTTTTTTTTTTTCCCCTGGAGTTTTAATACAGTACTTAGATCACTGCTGGTTCTTAAACTTGGTTACATATTAAAATTAAAATCTAGGGAGTAAAAAAAAAAATACTAATCCTTGGGCCCCATTCCCAGAGATTCTGATTTAATTGATCTTGGGTATGAGCTGGGCTTTGAGGATTTTTTTAAGCTCCTCACGTGATTCTGATGTTCAGCCAAATTTACGAGCCAGTGTCTTCGATTACCTTCTAAGTAGTGGTGCAATATTCTAAACGTTATGGCAGGAGGCACTGGAACCACCTCCACTCCCTGCCCTGCCCCTCCCTAACATTCCTGGTTCATAGGACAAAGACTTGGGGCTAGTTTACCTCATCTGAATACCACCAATAGAGGCAGCATGTTGTGTAATGTTCTGTATCTTCCAAACGGCATGATCCAATGGGGGTTCAGACATGGTACATCCACAAATTCCCTCCTGGGGCGCCTTCAGTCAATCTTTAATTGCAGCTCTAGCTCCAGCTATAAGCAAAGGGAGAAGTAGGGTGAAGGTGGCTGCAAATAGCCAAGGGCACACTCGTGCACACCGTGCGGGCACGCACATGCACAACCAGTGAATCAGGCTTGGAAGGGGAATTCTGCTGATACGGAAATCCTCTAAAAACCTCAGCAACAAAATTCCGTACAGCAATTATCCTTCAATTAAAAAATTAATAAATTTTTAAAAAAAGAAACCCTCTATAGGGAAGAAGTAGCCATAATGCTCTATAATGTCTGTTTTTGTGGCACTTGGCTGAAGAATTACAAGGAAAAACCTGGTTTCTTTGCCCCAAAGCAGGTCTTGCCCAATAAGCTGCATGCTTAGAAGAAGCCTGCCTCTCCCCACTTCTCCCTCCATCTGGGATCCTTAATTGGCAAGATCTAGACAGTAATATGCCCAGACTAGATCCAAGTCTATTAAATGCTACAATTTGCAGGCTCTTTGAAAATAAGAATTGGCACAACTTTCCAGAAAGCAGCTTGGTAATATGTCTCAAGAGCTTGAAATATGTCCAGTTCATATCCCTTCATCCAATTATTCTACTTCCTATCCTAAGGAAATAATCAAGAGATGTGGTAAAAGACTTATGTATACAGATCTTCAACAAATGCTTATTATAACTGCAAAAATCAGAAGTGACTCTATATTTTCTATAATACAAATTTGTCTTAGTATGTCATGGTATATGACGGTATAGTCAGGCAATGAAACACACAGACTGGAGAAAACACACTTTAAAATATTTTTAACTATGTGAGAGAATGCTCACAATACAATGCTAAATGAAAAATATATATAGTATTTAATAAAATGATTAATTTTGCAGTTCAGTCCAGTTGTGGACATACACCCATAGAGAAGAGAACCCTGGATAGAAATACTAAGATGTTAATTTAACAATGATTAACTGGATTGTGTGGTTGTGATTTTTTTTTTCTTTTTCTCACTTTCCCAAGTTTCTATTGTATCTATAATTGGGGGGTTAATTTTTAAATGAAAAGGTGTCATTTCTCATGATGGCAGCAGGCTTCTATCAGAGGCTGATTTCAGAAGTGACCCCACAGTAATCCTCCCCTGTCACTGCTTGTGTACACACTGGAGCTTTCCAAGCCCTTCCCCACTTGTCACCACCCTGAATCCCACAGCAGTTTTGACATAGGTGAGCTCAGAGAGCCTTCCAGCCCCTCTCAGTAAACCAACCAGGGGCTTGGGTCTGGTTGCTGAGCAACAGGATCTGTGTCACCCAGGAGGATATTACCAGGTAAGGACCATGTTTTATGCTGCCCTTCAACACTATGAGCTCAACGGGAGCCTCAGGAATTGAAGAGATCTTGCCCAGACATGCAGGAGTGCATTATTAATTCAGTCTCTAGGTATTTATTAAGTGTGCCAGGTGAAGTTCCCACTCATTCCACGAGCACAGTTTCAGGTTGTTACTTGAAGGAGCTGACTGGTGGGGCTGAGAAGGCAGGTTTGGGACTAAAGCTTAGGGTTCCAACAGGAGGTAGCTCCACCTTGCTGGTTGCTTGGTAGGGGTTTGGAGTCAAGGTCTCACCAAAGGCTACTTCCTCTCTTTCTCTCCCCTCCTTTGGTTTCTTCAGATGGAGGTGATCGTTGGGGACTTTGGGATCGTGGTGGTCCCCCGGGACGCAGCCGACACAGACCGAATCATGAACCACTCTTCAATACTCCGCAAATACAAAGTGAGTCCTCCAGCTCCCTGCTGGTGTAGTAATGTGATATGGCCCTTCTCTGAGAAGCCTGGGGGCTGGAGGCATGAGGACACAAAAGGAGTTTAGTGTGAGGGACTGGCAACCTACTCTCTCTGCTCTGTCCGCAGAATAACATCATGGTGGTGAAGGATGACATCAACCATCCCATGTCTGTGGTCAGCTCAACCAAGAGCAGGTACGTTTGACAAAAGACCAGAGAGACCTTGGTCAAACTGGCTTTCAGGTTCCCATACAGCTCTCCTCAGTCCAGGCTGACTGTTAGGTTGGCCAACACTGGCTACCCCAATATGTAGCCTTCTTTTTAGACCTCATTTATTTGTTGCTAGTCCTTGATTTTTAAAAGGGGGACAGGCTGTTAGTTTTAGGTGACTTGAGGGGGGAAGAAGTTATTTTTAGTTTGGACTCTAGTTTTAGGTAAGGAAGGTCTCCTGGAGAAGGGAATGGCAACCCACTCTGGTACTCTTGCCTCGAGAGTTCCATGGACAGAGGAGCCTGATAGGCTATATAGCCCATGGGGTCGCAGAGTCGGACGTGACTGAGCGACTAACACTTCCACTTCCACTCTGAGGTACCCACAGATTTAGTAAGGGTTTAGGTTAACTGCCATAACAAAAAACCCTAAATAGTTAGAATTTTAAATGAGAAATGTTATTCAGTGTCAAAAGAGATTGAATCTCTGTTCTCTTCAGCATGAAGCCTCCCTCTCTGAGTCCACGGCTGCTGCAATGACTTCTCTCCTCAGCCAGTGGGGAAGGGCAAAGAGCTTTGTCCTTTAGAAGACGACCCAAAGTTTCACCCGTCACTTCCCGTTCATCCCACTGGCTAAGCATCAGTCACGTGGCCATGCCTAGCCTCCAGACAGGCTGGGAGTAGACTTTGAGGCTTGGCAGCCATATGTCCAGCTAAAACTTGGGAGGGTCTATTACTCAGGATAAGAAAGAGAGACTGGATACTAGGGACCAGTTAACAGTTTCCACCATAAACTTCAAGTGGAAATATCCAATGGAAGGATAAGACATGTGGAATACAGAGGTCTAGAACTATAATAAAACTGAAAGCCATGAGCACCTAAGTGTAAATTAAAGTTTAAGGGTATGGCTGAGTTCACAGGGAGAGTCAGTAAGAGCAAAGAAGGCTATGGGAATATTTAAAACATATTAACATTTATTTAAAGGAAGGCTGAGGGGTCAATTAGAAGTTTGGGATTAATATATACACACTACTATATATTAATATGTACACACTACTATATATGAAATAGATAACCAATAAAGGCCTACTGTATAGCACAGGGAACTCTACTCAATATTTTGTAAGAATCTACAAAGGAAAAGAACCTGAAAAAGAATTATAGCTATAAATGTGTGACTGAATCACTTACTGTACACCTGAAGCTAACACAACATTGTGAATCAACTATACTCCAATTTAAAAAGTAATAAAAAAATAAATAGAAGAAGACTAAGGAGCAGTCAGAAACCACCAGCATTGGTGGCCCTGGAACAAAAGCAGCAGAGGGTACAGAGGGAGAGAACACTGTCATTTGTCATCTGTGTCATATGTTTCAAAGAAATCAAGTGAGCCCAAGGTTTTAAAAGGTCCACTGGACTTCTTCCCTGGAAGGTGATTATGCAGGCCTTTGAAACGGTAGCATCAACTATGAGGTGAGAGCAGAAGTGGCAGTGGCCAGCGAGGGAAGAGGGGAAGATTGTGGGTCCAACCATGGCTGTATAATAAAATTACTGTGAAAACTTAAATGGCAACACAAATTTCAGTGTCCCATTCATTCCCACTGAATCAGAATTTCGGGGGGTTGGGTCTCTGGGGAGCTGCTTTCTGGGTGATTCTCGTGAAATTGGGATTGGCATTTGGAAACCACGGATGTAAACCACTTTTTCAAGAAGCCTCCCATAAACTGTGTGGGGAGGCACTTGGGGACCTAGTTTGCTGGAAGGTCAGGACACTGTGTGCATTGCAAAGGCCCTGAGCCAGCCTTCGGGGAGATCTCACAGCGCAAGGCACAGATGCATTTTAGAATCAAGGTGTCCAGAGGAGTGTGTGAATTCTTACAAATGGCTCCTTGGGGCCTGACATTCCCAAGACCACCATGTGCATAGAGAATGGGAAGCAGCCAGGCCAAGACTGGAGCAAAACTGTGCTGAAACTGAAGTGCATGAAGAGAGTCCTGTACGTGGTAGTGCTTCCCTTCACCAGGGCTCGTGAGAAGAGCCTCGTGAAGGAGGGCCGCTTCTTCTCCCTCAGAGCTTCCTTAGGAAGGAAAAGAAGGAATCAATCATGATATTCCTTTTCCTGAGACCTTGGTGTAGAGAAACACAAAGAAATGACATAAGAATAGCTAACACCTTGACATGCCTACTGTGTGCTTGGGCTTTTCTAAGTGCTACCTGTATGACATTTAATCATTTTGATAGCTGAGCTCAGCCCCAGGCCCCAGTATTACCCCTGTTTTACAGAGAAGGAAATGGAAGAATGGATGGGTTTAAACAACTTGCCAGAGGTTCTTCAGTTAGGAAGTGGCACAGTCAGGATGGAGGAGGAATTAGAGGGGAAAGGGGTTTTTTCCTGATAGGAACGCCATGCACTTAGCCTAAGCAAAGACTGGTAATGGGTGTTAGGTAAACCCTTTCCTCAAAAGTGAATGGGCTGGCCAGTCCTCTGGCCTTGCTTTCAGGAAAGCATGCCTACTGATTAGCGTCTCTTCTCAACCAGGCTGGCTCTGCAGCACGGGGATGGCCACGTCGTGGATTACCTGTCCCAGCCGGTCATCGACTACATTCTCAAGAGCCAGCTGTACATCAACGCCTCGGGCTAGCGGCCACGGGGCGCTGTGCTCCACTCTCCCTGGTCCTCCGCCAACACACCGGCCCCCCGCCGCCTCTGTCCATCCCGTTTCTCTCCCAACTCCGTTTTTCCGTCTCCTCATCTTGACTGTTTTCCCCACCTGCTGACTCAACCCCCCACAGTGTGGGGGAACCTGCAGAGAACACCACAGCGTACCCCTCCTCCGCAGCCATCTTTGGACAAACTCTCCTCTCGTCTCCGGGTTGGGGTGGGTGACGGGGTCGGGGTGGGGGAAGTGCGGTCCTTGGAGATGTGCGGGTGCCCGTCTCCCAGCATGCTCTGGGGAGGCGGCTCTGGCCCTCGCCTTCCCAGCATGCCCTTTACCACAAAGGGCTATCTTTTTCCTTTCTTTCTTATCTTTCTTTTCGTTGTTTCGTTTGTTGGTTGTTGTTGTTGTTCACTCCTCATAGAACTTGGATCAAATCCGTGTCCGCGGTTCTTTATGTCTGTCGCCTTGTTGCGTTTCTGCGGCATTCCTTCCCTTTTGACAGGATACCGCAGCCAGGCCTCAGCTCTCAGAAAGTTGCGTGAGGGCTACGCCCGCTGAACCAGGCCGAGACAACCCCCACCCACCTACCCGCTTTCTCCCCGCCTCCGCCCTACACACACACAGCAGTCTGGGGTCAAGACTGAGACTTTCATGTTCTGAAACCTGGGACGCAAGTCTGGGAGTAGTAGGGTTGCTCAGAAGGATTTGAGTCCATTTCCTTAGTTTCCGAAGACCTCTCTTTTTTGATGCTCTGGGCTTAACGATCACTTAGAGCCGGTTCCTTCTCACTTCTTGGTGGCATCCGTTCAGTTACTTATTTGAGCTGTGACTGATGGCAGAGCGTGGGTTGTTCCCTGCCAGCTCCGATGTTACCAAGGGACCTTCAGATCACCATCACAGCCCTTGGAGGCCAGACTTAGTCACATTCCTACATCTGAAAAGAATCACGTATGCAAGGCCGAGTCCTAAAAATGCAGCCAATTCTGAAATAAAACATGCTAAGAGTTCACTCAAGCTAGAGATCTTTGCTAATTGGAATTATTTATTGCCTGTTTGGCTGGGAAATGTCTCTGTCGTAACGTAAATCCAGGATGACCTAGGAGAAAGTGATTCCCATTTCCCCGTGGGAACTAGTGATTCTCACCCACTCTAGTTTGGTAACAGAGATGGTGTCTGAGGTCAGTTCCTTCTTGAGAAGCAGAGCCTCAGCCTTTTTTGTGGGTTTAGGGTTACGACTCATGCTGAACCCAGAAGCCACAGTCGTAGCCTGAGGAAGCCTGCCTGGCAGGACCACGATTCTCAGAACAGACATCTGGAGGGATTGTCAAGAGCCACTAAACTCATCTACCCTTTTTGTCCCCAGTTTCCCACCTGCCTCTGGCGCTCTGGAAACAGTTTTGACAGACTCTGTTCTAGCTGTTCAGGTCTCATTCAGGTCCTGCCTGGAGAACCGAAAGGAAATTACTCTCTTCTGCTCTGTGTCTCTCATCCAGTCTCTTGGCTCTTGGGTGTTTGATTCTTTGAGAAATGGTCCCCAAACTGTAGGATAATTTTGTCGATATCTAGTACCAGCCCTGGCCCGGGAGGTATTGGGTGGGATCTGATGCCAGAAACATCTGTAGCATCCTTCAGTAGCCTCCAGGAAAATAAATTCAACAGAAAATAGCATGGTTGCAGGGGGAGGGCTTATCCTCTTGAATTATGGAAATAATCTCCAAAGGACAAAAGTAAGATACTGTTCTTGGCTCTCAGTGTTCAGTTAAGAATCATGGAATCTGAGAAGATCTTTAGAGATTAATTGAGCCAAGGTTTCTTTTAAAAGATGAGGAAGCAGAGATCCACTGGATTAAATGATTCGTCCAAGGTCACACAGCAAGCGTAAAGCCTGACAAAAGGCTAATGTTTCCCTGACCATTAGGTCATCACACCGCATAATCTCTGCTCCTTTGGTTCCCCATGATACTGACCAGATAAGATGCAGCTTTCAGTCTTTACCTGGCATCTCTCTCTTAACTTATGTCTGTCCCAGGTGCTCCCTGTATACAGCCTTGTGTATGCTAGTCCTGGGGGGAGGATGTGATGGTGAGGAAGGCTGTAGCTAGGTTTCCCTTAGAAAGGAACTGCTGGAAATGGCAATGGCTTAGAGGAAATCTGAATCCAAGAAAGGATTGCTTTGTGGAAGGCAAAGACCGAGAAAGTGCTCAAGATTGCACTAGTGCTAGGGAGAGAAAGACAGAAGTACCTTTGTCTAGGCAAGGCATTCAGAAGCCAGGAAATGATACAAAGGAAATGAGGAAGCTGGATTCCCCGGGGAAGCACGCATCATCAAGGATATGAAGTTTATGGATAGAGTTCATTCTGAAGATCCACGTGGACAGAGCCGAGAAAGACCAGCTGTCTTTTGTTCCTTTGGTCCACTTTTTCTTTACTGGGCTCTGTGGTCAAGCCCCATTTCATTCATGACCCTTGAGAAGAAACAGGGCTGACTATCGCGGCATTCAGTGTTGGGGTGGAAAGCACGTTTATAGGGAGAGTGAGATGAGCTAAAGAAAATAACAGGGATAGAAGTAGATTTCTAGGAATGAAATGAGGCAGAGTCTGTCTTGGTGAATCGATCGCAATGATCATGATAAAATAGCTTTCCTTTAATACAAGGAAAAGTGACTCCCCTTTTGGATGGAAGTCCATTTCCTGCCCTGCCCCCTTCTTCACTTGCTACAGGGAGGTCAGATCCCCTCTTTCAATCCAGGGCAGGACACGTGACTGTGACCCAGCCAAGGCCAATACCAGAGAGATGACTCAGAGTTGGAATGGTGGCCCCAGGTGCCCACAGGATGACCTCCAGGTCCTGACTTCCAGCCTGAGGTCCTGCTCCTTCCTACAATGGCTGACCCAAAGGTTCAGAGATCGTGAGAAAGGCATGGGCTAGAATGACTGTCTCAAGAGGGGGTCTGGAGCCTCATTTCCTGCCTACCAATAAAAATGTCTCTCCCGCTTGCATGAAAGTGGCTGATATGTAAGAAGAGGCACGAGGGAAACCCTTCGTGTCAATGACTCTCTCCTCAAGGAATGGCCCTCTGGGGGGGTGGTGTCTGTGCTGCTAGCGGGTACCTCATTCACCTCTCTCCCTCTCCCCCCACCTTTGGGGCCTTCTTGCTTTCATTTTCCTTGAATGTACATGGGAACAGGGGAGGAAAGTCTCTTCCTGAAGTGCCTGAAACCCAGAACTGGAGCTTCTAGAGAAGCTGTTCTTCCTGTCCCGGCTTGGCCAACCTTTCTCCCACATTCCCTAGTCTCCTGCTTCAGCTTCTCAGAAAGAACAAAAGAACATGGTCTTCTAATTAAATTGAAAGTGAGACTCCATAATCAAACTACAGCAAGAGGCAGAGAATTCAGGGAGAAATGACTTATATTTTACTAGCCCAAATCTACTCCCCCAAACAGACAGACAGATACACACAGATACACTCTCCCTTACTCTCTCTCTCTCAGATTAAGAGAGAGAAGCATGTTATTATATTTTATTCCTCAAAAGAGTAATTCAAAAATAAGTCAGTATGTGAAAAGCTCAGGATCTTTTCCAGTGTGAAGGCGGGCAGGTGAGAGGGGAAGGATGGGTCCAGGGATGGATTTTGTAGCTCATCCAATTCGGACACCTTAGGAATAGCATCATGGTAAAGACGATGAATGTGTTCAGTCCATTATGTTCAGTCCACCTTCCTATAGCTGCCCAGTAAATGCAATTTTTCATGTGGTTTCTTTGTTGAGTATGTTTGGAATGTTCTATTAGCCTGTAACAGTCAGTTAGGAATGAGTTACTCTTTTTCCCTCCTCCTTCAGTTTAGGCCTGGGGCCCAAACCTCAGCTTGATCCTAGCGGTCTCAAGGATTGGCATGGGAAGGGGGAAGCTTTTTTGAATCACTTTTTTGGTCACTGAATCTGCCATTTTAAGAATAAGATTTGCTTTATGGAAATCAACACATTAATAAATACTACATTGAAGTTGCAACACCATCTCACAGTGCAATATTTTGAGTAAAATTTTGTTGCTAGAATAGTCACAGACAAAAGTTTTATCAGCAAAATGGTTCAACTACATTAATAAATAAGATGATGCTACTAGAGCCTTGTGTCTTGGTCTAGAATCTTCTCTGTGAGTCGCAGAATTAATCACTTTTTCTTCACAGTCTTACTTGACGGGAGCCAACAGTTGTTAATGCTCTTAGAGCAGGAGATCTTCTGCTTGGTTTAGCTAATGTCGCATGTGTAATATGAAAGTGTACACAACCACACCCATAAGCAGGGAAGAATAATTAGCAAATTTGTTCAATTGTGCCTAAGTTTTCTCAGTTTTGTTTTTTTTTTAAATGAAATCTTCGGTTCTACCTAACCTGCACAGTCTGGTATTGGTTAGCTCTGGATCCTTGAAGAAGTTAGTTCTTTGTGAATTAAAAATGTATTTGTGAAAATTAAAAACTTAAAAAACTTACTTCTTGACATAAAGGATATCAAGTAAGACAGAAATTGTTAAACTCATAATTGGTTTTGTTTGGCAAAGTAAACAAGCTGAAAATGAATAAGTTAATTGTTCAACCCCGCCGTGACTACTCGATCTTTTTTAATTTTTAATTGTGACAAACGTTATGTATGGGTTTAGGTCTGAATGGTGATTCAGAAGGTAAAATAACAATTCTCCACTCTGCCAGCTCACTTAAGGTTTAGCTACTGGTTTGTCAGATTAGTTGTGTGTGTGTATGTGTGTTTATCATTTTGGTTCTTGGTATCTTTTTTTGTTTAAGGCTGAGATTAGTCAGCTATGTGGGTTTGGTGGCATATCATTGTGGTACTTGATATGACTTATAAATTGATGGTTTGTATTTATATTTGCTACTTTAGTCACAAAGCGAAATACTTTTTTCCCTCTGTCCTGAGAGTATGTAATGATGAGCTCTTGTTTAATATTGGGTATAAACATTGGTTTATTTTGCTTACTTACACTAACTTACAAAATATATACTGTATCTATAAGTTAACAGACATGTACATAACACAGTTTTTCCCTTATGACCCGTAAGTAAACTTCAGATCTTGGAATTTCCTAGAAAGTTCCATGTAGCCCATAGTATAAAGAAAACAGAGGAAAAAGAGTCTAATCTCTGCTTTCCAGGTGGGAAAACTGAGCCACAGCAAGAATTTACAACATTCCCATGACCATGCGAAACATTAAAAAAAAACAATGATAAACACATTCCCAGTCCTTGAGACTTGTTCCAAACATTGGACATTACCAAGTATCCATCTTACATTTTGTCCAAGCATACTGAAAAGAAGTCCATATCCTGGGATAAGATCAGAAGTACATTGACTAAGAAGTTACAGTCCACATGCATTTCATTTCTACCCACTTCTCCAGACAGAAATCCCCATGAGTCAAAATAGATGAAAATATGTGTGATAGCTTACCAAGGGCACAATTAGTTAGATAACTCTCAGAAGCACAAGCGAGTTTCCACTACAAATCACAATACTGATAAGAAAGAGGAAGGAAAGTGCCCTTAACTTGGCAGGGTCAGGTCAAGACTGGTAACAGTCTTAAGTCCTGGGGAGGCTATTTCTAAGTCACATACTCCTTCTCTCATCTTAGGGACAATCGACCACAACCTCAGAAATGAGGGAATTATTTCTGTCCAAAGAGAGTCACATGAGTCACTTTTCCATTTCCCATCTCTACATAGGGATCATCTCCCATGTGTCAGGGAAGACAGTCTTATGACTCTCTTAACAGTCAATCCCACGAAGGAATCCTTTTATGATTGCAGGCACCCTCAGATCCCCCACCAAGTACCCTGGAATATGTATACTTGACAGAAACAGATAGCCAATCACTAAGATGCATTCTCCCCTTTCATAGTAGAGAACTGTCAGAGAATCAACTTCCTTCCTACCAAGGGACTCTATTTCCCAGACACCGTACAAGTTAGAGGTGGGCATAATAATACTGGGTTCTGGACCATGAAATGTGATAGAAAGTGATGTTCAGCCTTCACCAGGCCTGCCTCACAAAAACTTCCATGTATCTCCTTCTTCAATGTCTTTTTTCCTCTCCACCCATTGGAAGAGAGATGCTGCCTAAGGCAACCTTAAAAGTCATGTTATAAATGGCAGGGCCTCTGAAATGAATATGTGGAGGGCTACTCTGCCAACTGTCCATCCAGTATGTGATGAGAACGAGAAAAAAAGTCAATCATGAGTGAATTTTGCATATTTTTAGGTCTGTGTGATATTGTAGTTAATTGAATCAAATTTGTAAGATATGTGATTGAGTATGCCAAGACAGGATTAAAAATGCAGTTTCAGAGAAGGCAAAGCATAGTGATTAGATCTGTCAGAATTTGGGGGTCAGTGTAGGCAGAAGCAGAATTCTGTCCTCAGTCACTTGGGTAGATGGCCAATTCAGGATCTCCATTTATTAAATTTTAGTTTATTAAAAAGCATGACAATGTACCACAAATGATTGATTTTTGCCTTTATTTTTTTATAGTTGATGAAAAAAAAAGCCAAAACGTTAATTATCACCCTCACCCTGCTCAGGTTGTTCCAGAAATAAATCCTTCTTTATGCTTAGGAGACAAAACCAGTTAAATTTCATAACATGCTTGCCTGGTTGGAAAGGGCAAACAAGATGCTCAGAAAAAAGAATTAAAGATGCTAATTCTGGGGGCTCACATCTCTCTCTGAAGCATTTTTTGTTTCCACTGCTTTGGTACCTACACCTTAAGCTTATAGTTTAACAAATTAGAAACTGACCACAGGCATCTACGAATTGTTCTTTATTTAAAAAAAAAAAAAAAAACAGGTCCATGAAAAGCCAAGGAAATACAGAGGTGAGGCAGTACCAAAGTCTACTGAGTCAAGGCTAGAAGGGCCTCTGATTTTTCCAGAAATTCCCACTGGTGTTATGACTCAACAATCTGTTGCAATCAGTTGTAGAAAGGGGCAGAGCAACAGCTGAAATGCAAGAAAGGGTGCACAATCCAGAGTCATTTCAGCTATTTACCAAAATTCAAGTGCCCCATGGGAATGTCTTGCAACATATGTTCCGTTGAAAAATGAGGTTGCAAACCAAGGGGTTATTGCAATGACTTGTGAGGAACAGGGTTTGTAAGTTTAATTTTTTTTTAAGGTTTGTCTTCCTTACTATTCAGTCAACTCCACGAGGACAGAGACTATATCACCAATGTACCCCAGCCCCTGGCACACAATTGGTACTCAATAAATATATGTTGTAAGGATGGATGGATGGATGGATGGAAGAATGGAAGGATGGATGCTACCCAGTTCAAGTATGAGTAGGAACATTGTCTGTTATCAAAAGAGAGAGTGAGAACAAAACCCACAGGGGCATATAATTTTTAGTGTTTGAAAATGGCATTGAATTAGGACTAATATCTCTTAGATAATTGCACCTCTTTGCGAGCCCAAGCTACATTTTTCTATCACTTTGAAACTCGAAAGTAAGTACGTTCCCAATGTTTGCTCCACTGCTAAGAAATGCTTTAATAAAAACATTGTCTCTAAGGTGCCTGGCATCATCAAGGGAAAGGTGGTCACTTCCAGGCCCAGAAGAACTCAAAGGTAGCAGGATACCAATGCTCCAAACATGCCAGGCTTACGGTTCATCACTTCCTCCAGTTTGAAAGTGGAGTACATGTCATGGATTGGGCAGTAAGTGGGAGGAACTCTGATCAACAAGAACACATTGAACAGTATGAGGCAACAGTATTTTACTGACCACAGCATGACTTCAATTCACTCTCTGTTCTGACATTAGGAAGAATTTTATGTGTGGGCAAAGTCAAAAAAAATTTCCTTTGGTCACATTTACTCAAAGAATAAGCCGCCTACGACATGGCAACACTTGTTCATACTCCAAGAGTTGGTTTATGACTATCTGCCAGTGCAGTTTGTCCTTCCATCCGGTCTACCCTTTGGGTGTCCAGGCCCTTGATGAGTCTCATACTCAATGCTATTTGCCTCGTTGCCCCACATCAGGAAGCAAAGAGCATCACACTGGTACAATACACTGATCTTGGCCAAGGTCTCGGGGTGGGGCCAGGTTCAGTTGAGCTGAGAATGCCCATCAACACTTCAAATGGCCCCATCCCACCCCACCCGCATGAGATGGCTTCTGAGCCTGAGGTCTCCATCCTAAGAACCCCCGTTGGGAAATCTCGAAGGCAGCTTCAGTGTTGCTCAAGAGCCTGGGTATTGTAGCAGCCCGGGGGCAGGTTGTCCCGAATGTTCTCCAGGTTCTTCACATCAGCCAGAATGCCATCTATGCTTGTCTCCAGTGAGTGGAGGTGGCCCCTCTGCCAACGCACTCTCTCCTCCAGCTCTGACATCAGCGGCCGCAGCTGGCTGTTGATCTGGGTCTTGGCTCGAAAAAGCTTCTGCTCCAGTAAGATCAGCCCCTCTTCATCTACACTGCCAGGCTGGTCTATTTTTAGAGGACAAGAATGGAGTTAACAGAGGAAAAAGTTGTGATTGAATCCCCTTGAACACATGCAGGCCCTTCTGTAACTTTAACTTCTGTTTTTACCTGCTGAGAGTCAATAGTATGCCATTCTTTTAAAAAGGCTTACTTTAAATTAGAAATAATCTAGAAAAAATTTTGAGAGCACAAGCCTTGTTACTAGGTTTTGAAAAGCCCAGTTTAAGCGTCTGGGCTCTTTAGTTCAGCAAGATGAAGCTTGGGCTTCGGTTTTCACAATAGAGTCAACAGCTTCTGCTCTGAAAAGATGAAGGCTGAAGGTCACAGGGACTGAACACTGTCCAAGGTGTCTGCCCAACACAGCTCATCCCTTTAGATCAGAATCAACTCCAAATTCTGCTCTCTGAATCACCCTTAGGAAATTTCTTGCTGTTTTCTATTAGAAGACCTTTAGAAACTGGCTGGGTTTCAGGGCTTAGGGAGGCCAAGGTAGGCTTTGCTATTTAAGGGATGCATTCCAGCTGTATGAAATGATGGAAGACTTCATTCTGGCCTGGAACAGTGGAGATCTGGCTAGACATTAGTTTATTCCAATATGAAATGTGGTCACATTTGTTCAGGTATGCTTTACTCATAAATGATCGGACACGTCAGCATGAAGGGCACCTGACCCTTCATGTGCAAGCAAGATCCGTTTGGTCTGAATAGGTTTGAGTGGACAATTCAAGGTCAGATCTATTTGACTGCAGAAGTTTTATCCCAGCTAAAGAGATTAAACTGTAATTTTTCCAGGACTCAAGAGACCAGACAGAGTAGAAACAGCACAATAACCCAAATGTTGATCCAGTAGATCAGTCCTTCCCCTGGGGACAGAGGAGGAGTCTAGAATTTAGGGCTCTAAGACATGCAGGAGAAGTGAAGCAGGCTTGCAGGCAAAACATCCATGGGGAGGCAGCATGAGCTTCTTGCAAATGGCAGGAGCATCAGACACGGAGACCTCGGGTGGAATCCTGTCTCCCCTATTTACTATGTGATCTGTGGGGCAGTATTAAACTCCTTGAGCTTCTGTTCACTATTCTATGAAATAAAATAATAAAACCCACCTCATTAGTTGTTGCTTAGTTGCTAAGTCATGTCCGACTCTTGTGCAACCCCAGGGACTACGCAGGTCCTCCATCCATGGGGTTTCCCAGGCAAGAATACTGGAGTGGGTTGCCATTTCCTTCTCCAGGTGATCTTCCCTCATCTCCTGCTTGGCAGGCAGATTCTTTACCACTGAGCCACCACATAAGCCCTAAAACCCACCTCACAGAACCTTTACAAATTTTACACAACCATTCACCACAAAAAAATCTGGCTCAGTGCCTGGCACACAGAAAGTGCTTGACAGTTCTCAGCCAGCCTCCCTGCCCATGCTCTCATTTCCTCTAAAGGCCCTGTTAGTTTCATTGCCTTTTTCAGAACACTAAACAAAGCTGCTAAACTCTCAGCTGGGGATTTTTTTTTTTTTTTTTTTACCTTAAGAGGGTATTTTACTCTTTGGGACTCATTGGATCACAAAGCGGACCCATCAGGAAAACAATGCAGATGATACTTGTCTCTCAGGGTGATGATGACACTCCACAGAAAAGTTTGAAAGTGGCTCTCCCAAGTATGGCTGGAATCCCTGACTGAAGCCCTAGTTCCATATCTGCTGCGGTCCAAGCTTGATAAAACAGGCCACAGAAGGTTTGATATCAGTTCTACCCAAATCCTGGATTTTAATTTATCTGAACTTTCTTTGGGGAGGGATGCGGTGAGGTAACTGGAGCTGCTGCCATGGGGTGCCATCAAATCTATTTTAGCCTAAAATTTCTATAGTGTCTCATGGACCTCCCTCTTTGACATTTCATCTGGATCATCTACCAGGCAGCTCAAGTTTCCACAACCAGTCACAGCACAGTGTAACTGTGGTTTGTGTGTGTATATGTGCACCTGTGTGCTCAGTAGCATTCAACTTTTTGCGCCCCTATGCACTGTGTATCCCATGAGGCTCCTCTGTCCATGGGATTCTCCAGCCAAGAATACTGGAGTGGGTTGCCAAGCCCTCCTCCAGAGGATCCTCCTGACGCAGGGATCAAACCCATATCTTATGTCTCCTGCATCGGCAGGTGGGTTCTTTACCACTAGCGCCACCTGGGAAGCCCCAACTGTAGTCTGGGGAGGGACAAACAGCAGAATTAGCAAATAATTCTTTTTTCTTAGTATTTATGTATTTATTTGACTGTGCCAGGTCTTAGTTGCTGCACACAGGATCTAGTTCCCTGCCCAGGGACCGAACCTGGGCCCCCTGCATTGGGAGTGGAGCCTTAGTCGCTGGATCACCAGGGAAGTCTCTCAGCAAGTGATTCTTGATCTCACAGGCTGGGAGAGTCTTTCCCCTCACCACTCCTACAGTCTTAGAGCTCTCTCACCTCTCAATTACTACAACTGTCTCCAAAATGATCTTATCCTGCCTCTTGTCTAAGCCTCCTGCAAACTCTCCTCCACCCAGCTGCTCCAGTGATCTTTCCGAAATATACAGCACGGACGCCATTCCTCTGCTTGACACTGTCCACTAGATTCTCGGGATCAAGGTCAGAATCCGTAGTGGGGCTGTCAAGCCATCCAGTATTCTCTTTCACTGTGAAGTCCGAATCCTACCTCCACAATTTACTGTGTGATCTGCAGAACATTATTAACCTCTCTGAGCCTCAACATACCTTCCCCAAGTACACCCAGTTCTTTGACCTACAGACTTTCATCTCCAAGGGCAATAGGCAGATGCCCAGTGACCCACCTTAGAGATGGTAAAATAGACCACAGCAAATGAAAAGCAACCTGCCTAAGGTATCTGAGCCTGGAAACAAAGCAAATTTCCTGACACCCTTAAGGGAAGTTGAGATTCCCACGCATGGGGACTAAGTCTAGTTAATCTTCTGGGGAGAAGCCCTGGAACACAGGTTGGAAGGTTGTGGATACTCCACATACCTATTAGATGTAGGATGCCATCCAATGTGTTGAGTGTGTCTTGGATCGTAACTCCAGCATTCTTGGCTCTGCTGTCAACTCTCTGGGCTTCTGTAATTACCTGAGGAAAAAATAAGCACAAGCCCATCTGGAAAGGGTGTTCCCACAGTGGCCAGGTTACAGGACTCTGCCATGGAAAACCATGGGAACTCACCATCTGCACTGTGTCCATATCCACGTCAAACTCCCGCTCCTTCCTTGCCAGCTCTCCTTCCACTTTCCTCATCTCACTCTTGAGAGTGGCCAGTCCCTTCTCCATGGCCAAGGCTCCATCTGCTGTCACGTTGGCCTCCACGTTCAGACTCCCAATCTCCTGGGGGAACAAAAGGAGCCAGGGACGGAAGGAGAGAGGGGTGAGGCACAGAAACATCCCAAAGACGACCACAGAAAAAATACAGCTGTGGCCGGGCTCTGATGGAGTAAGTGAGATGAACAACGAGACAGTCAGACTTGGGGACACCCCCTTCCCCAAGCTCTGCCTCAAACAAATGAATTTGGGGGTATGTCTCCAGAGACTCTAATGGTCAGCTGTGAGACCCTGCTTCCCTCCCGGGTCAAGCTCAACAAACGGTGAGTGAATCAGGAACCAGTTGGGAAAACCCAGAGGGTGAGAAACTCAGCTCCTTCTTTGTCATGTTTCTTTACTGCCATCATCTTTTGAATGGCTTTGTTCCCCCAAGACACTTGAGTTTGGGGTGCAGAGAATGAATGGGCTACAGCTTTGAGTTTTGTTTTTACTAGGATGAGTGAATCTTAATATCTTTATCAACAAGCTACTATTAGGCATCAAGTCACAGGTGTCTCTGTGCTAGAAGCCATATAAAAAGACGCATAGAAAATTGGTCTCTACCCTAAAGGGACCTAAGATTTGAGATTATTTTTGGAAGTAATCCAAGAGTGAGGCCACACAGTCTAGACACCAAAAGTCCCCTCTGGGCTTTCTAGAGTTGCTTATGATTTCTAAAGTGAAAGTGAAGTGAAGTCGCTCAGTTGTGCCCGACTCTGCGACCCCATGGATAGTAGCCTGCACCAAGCTCCTCTGTCCATGGGATTTCAAGGCAAGAGTACTGGAGTGGGTTGCCATTTCCTTCTCCAGGGAATCTTCCCAATCCAGGGATTGAACCCAGGTCTCTCACATTGTAGACAGACGCTTTACCATCTGAGCCACCAGGGAAGTCCATGATTTCTAAAAGTCACACTTAAATCAGAACTAGGAAGCTCTCTTCCAGTTGAGAAGCACTCTTTCTACTGTAGCACTTAACATTTGTGCTGTAAGTGCAACTAGTCTGTCTTTCCCATGACACTGAGTGCTCCTTAAAGAAAAGGACTGAGTTTTCCCCATCTCCATATCCCCAGCACAGTGCTGGCACAGAGTGGAAACAAAGTGAAAAATGAGTAAGTGGAGCTTAGACCCAGAACTCCAGAATTTCACAATCTCAAATCAAAACACTGGGATAGTTGCTGCAAGTTGAATTGTGTCCCCCCAAAGAAGATGTGTTGAAATTCTAACCCCTAATACCTCAGAGTGTGACCTAATTCAGAAATAGGGTTGTTGCAGATGTAGTTTATTAAGATAAGGTCATGCTGGAGGAGAGTGGGCCCCGAATCCAACCAGTGTCCTTATAAGAAGAGCTGGAGAGATGCAGGAAGAAGAGCCCCAAGTGATGACAGAGGCAGGGACTGGAGAGAAGTGACTGCCAACCAAGGAACACAAAGGATTGACAGCCACCGCCAGAAGCTAGGAAGAAGCACGGGAGCTTTCTAGCCAGAGTCTCGGAGGGAGCACCGTTCTGCTGACACCTTGATTTCCTACTTCTAGCCTCCAGAGCTCTGAGAGAAAAAATTCCTGTTGCTTTAAGCCACCCAATCTGTGCTGCTTTTTGATAGCAGGTCCAGGAAACTAACAGAATATCTAAATAAAAAGCAATCTTGCATGGTTCTTCTCATGGTGTTCTCTAAAAAGGGGGCTGAAAATGGCGGGGGTGGGGCTCCAGCCCTCAGTCAATGACAGGCTCGTGAACCACCCAACCAAAAGGCCAGCCAAGTGGATCTGGGAACACCATGGACCATAACAGGACGCTGAGTCTTACAGGTCAGAATGAGCCCAACGCTCTCGCTCATTCAACATGACCGGTATGTTTGAAGCTGCTCCTGCTGACCTGAGATTTCTCTTTACCTGTTCTATCTTGCCCGCGATCTTCAGGGCCTCCCCGGCTGCAGTCTTTGCCCTCTGGGCGTCAGTAGCAGCACCCCCCAGGGCTGTTTCTGCTCGCCTGGTCTTGTCGCTGGCATCTGCAACCTTCTGGCTGATGTAAGAGAGTCTCTTCATGGCCTCTTCAGCCTCTGCTTTTCTGTCTTCAACCTGCAGATCAAACTCTGAAATGAAAATAAGAAAACATTGCCATGAAGATGAAAATTAACTTACAACTGAAGATGAAAGGGGCTGAGGCCTTTAAGAAAAATCAGAGTGTTAATAGCACCCAAGGGATGAGAGAGTGGAAAGTTGTGGTCATGACTCTTTCTTGTCCAAGAGAAAGTATTGAACTGACAATCAACAATCAGCCTGTCCTGGGTCCCCATCTTTGCAAAAGTGAACCTCCAAATGAATCAGAAACAAGTAGACTCTTTGAAGCCCAAAGTTTCAACCCAGAGCCTTAAACCCTAAGCTGCCAATGGCAGCAGTTAGCAGTTGAATAGAAGGGGTAGAGAGGTACTTCTGTGAAGAAGAAAATCCCAAGACTTGAAAATGTCTTTATTGTTGTTCTTTAGTGAAGAAGCCTGAAACTTTAACCAAATCTCTGCAGGGCTGCCCAGGTGGCGCTAGTGGTAAAAAAACGCACCTGCCAGCGCAGGAGACAGAAGAGAGTCGGCTTCGATCCCTGGGTCGGAAAGATCCCCTGGAGGACGGAACCGCAACCCACTCTAGCATTCTTGCCTGGAGAACCCCACGGACAGAGGAGACTGACCAGCTACAGTCCACAGGATCACCAAGAGTCGGAAACAACTGAAGCGACTTAGCATGCATGCACTGCAAGGCACAAACCCAAGTTTCCTGGAATCTAGATGCTATGACAAAGCTTGTTCGATATCATTTATCACAAGGCAGCCTCACCGACTCTATATTGGAACCAACCAGGCCAAAGAAAGAAGGGGAGAGAAAAGAAAACTATCTATATGGCAGTGAGATAGCAAATCTCTGCAGGACCTTTGAAGCAGTTTAGTTGAAATTTCTTCTTTTAGAGATGAGAAAATCAGAGTCTGGAAAGGTTATGTGACTTGCCTACAGTCACACAGCCAGCTCAGCCTAATCACACGATTGAGCACAGATCAGAACTCAAGCCTTTTGACAGTTAGTACAATATGGGCTTCCCTCGTGGCTCAGATGGTAAAGAATCTGCCTGCAATGTGGGAGATGTGGGTTGGATCCCTGGGTTGGGAAAATCCTCTGGAGAAGGGAATAGCTACCCACTCCAGTATTCTTGCCTGGACAATCCCATGGACAGAAGAACCTAGCGGGCTACAGTCCACTGGGTCACAGAGAGTTGGACGCAACTGCGTGATTAACACTTGCAGTTTTCATAATTGTTTCTACTGTATTAAATATTTTTAAACGTTTTTCTTTACAAAGATATTTATTGAGTGTCTATTAATACCTCAACATGCCTGCCACTTACAGAGATTTATGAAGATTCAAAATAAACCAAAGTCACGTTTATACCTTTAAAATACTCAAGTGATCTGAACCCCGAAATACTCACCTCTGAGGTTCTTTAAGATATTCTCAACTTCATAAAAAGTGGCATTGCCCATGCTTAGTGCTTCTTGGGCTCTGCTTTTAGCAAGGTTGGCACGGGAAAGCAGCTGATCTGATTTCTGTAAATGGGCAGGCGGAACAAGATTAGAGTAAATATAACACACACCCAGGCAGAGCCCTCCTGCCAGCATAGCCGCTCTGACACACTGCTCTTCACAACAGAGAACTTGATTCCTGGAGTCTAGGGGGTGCTGCAGCAACCCTCCACAACCTGAGACCACACAGACTTTATAACCCGAAGACCCAGTAGGATTCCACATTGAGGACAGACTCGAGCTCTACTTGGGGACAAGAACAGTTTTACAAATCCTAATTTTAAACCCTGGATACTTCCTGAAGTATGGACATACACTTCATAGACATATGTCATATATACCTAGGAAGTATAGACATGTGTCTTCATAGACAGCTAGATCAAAATTGGGCCCAGAAGACCTCAGTCCTATTCCTACATTGGAGGGCTGAAGGAAATGGCAACCCACTCCAGCATTCTCGCCTAGAGAATCCCGCGGATGGAAGAGCCTAGTAGGCTACAGTCCATGGGGTTGCAAAGAGTCGGAAATGACTGAGTGACTTCACTTTCAGTGAGTGGAACTGAGGTAATCACATTAAGGTCTCAATAAGCAGCAATACCATGACCTTTCGAGAGTTTCTGATGGCTCCTCTTACTGGTAGCCTTTCAACACGGGTCTGCTGAAGGAACGAAGAAACAGAGGATACCTGTCTCTCATTCTTCCCATCCTGTAAGAGCTTCTGGGTTTCTTCTTCCCAGTTTCCCAGACTGCTTTGCACACGCTTGAACTCATCCATTCGCTTAGTCACCAGGCTTGAGAGAGAGTCAGCTTTTTGTCTGATCTTCTTCGCTTCTACCTGTGAGTCCCCAAAAATGAATAAGCCTTACTTTCTGCTCGCCAGTTGCCACACCAGTCTTCCCATGACCTGCCATCATTGTCTGAAAACAACAATCCAGGCCCAAAGTCCAACAGAAATGAGGCAATATTCCTCATGCAAGTCAGGCAGCATGCCCCCCAGCTAGCAAACGAATTTTATGTCTGCTCTGCGTTTTTTTATTATTATTATGTGTGAAAATCATTGTGAATGCTTTTTGCTGTGGGTAGAAAGCTGAATCTTAATCCAATAAATTTGGAATAGTTAAAGGAATTGATGACAGAAACAATGCAAACTTTTGAGGAAAAAAAAAAAAAAAGCCTTCCAAGTGGCTACACATGAAAATATATAGGTTGGACCCAAAGGTAGATATCAAAAGTTCCATGGTAATTTCTCACAGGTTTCAACAGTCCCCCAAACTAGGGAAGAGACAGAAAACTTGTATTCACCAACAGAAATAGGTTCAGAATATGAACCAAGGTGTTATCAGGGACCACGATTGGAGTTTAAGAATAAAGAAAGAGGAGGATAAATGCTCTTCTTAATTTAAAGCAAGAAAGGTAAATATGGGGAAAAAACTGGATGATTGAACAATTCAATGGAATCCCCTGAGAAGAAAGCATTATGGCCCTTCTTCTGTACATCACTGCATAGGTTAGATGCTCTTACCTGGAAGGACTGATCATTGACCCCCTGAAGCTGAGTTGCTGAACTGAGAAGGCGGAGACTATGCTGATATGACGTATCTGCTTCATTGTCAATTTGAGTGGCCTCCCTCGATAGCTGCTGGGCCAGAGACTTGATTTTCTCCAATCTGCAGGGAGTGAAGAGAGCGGACTTTGAGAATTCGCTCTTTTTATTAAAAGCGAAATTTCATTCTGTTAAAACTATGTCGTCAGGATTATCCAAAGAACCAGACGAGCATAAATGTCTGATATGTATCTCTTTCCATAATTTAAACACAGACATTAAAGTTTATATAGGTTGGGTCAGAAAAATTCAACCCAAGTTTTCCAATTCTTAATCACATGAATATATTGTTTATACGCTCCATGCCACCAGATGGGTTTCTTCACCTCCTTTAAACACCACGGATGGCACCATATCTACAAATATACAATCTATAAATCAAAACTGAAACTTTACTTAGAGTAATTGACGTTTTTCTTCCAGTCTTAAAGGCATCTGCTTTCCTCCAAAGTAACACTCTCATTTCTTATCCTTCTTACTATTGATACTTTTAAAGGAACACAGCACTCCTCAGACCTGGTTTGCATTGTACCCTGGGAGGGAGCAGATTATATTGGCCCATGTGAGGACCTGCTGAAACGTACTTTCCCCCAAGCTCTTGCACCACGGAGCCACGGAGGCTGCCACTGCTGCCTCCTTCAGCAGCAGCCTTGCGCGCCAAGGTCAGGGCTTGCTTGGAGTAGTCTTCAGTTTCCCTGACCAGTTGCTCCATGTTATTGGCTGACTCGACGTGGCTGAAAGGATCAAAAAGAATGAGTTTTTATAGCAAAGGGCTTCCTTTATTATTTTTAAATTTTTTTTTTGCCATACGACAACACTTTATTTTGTATTAGGGTGTAGCCGATTAACAACATTGTGATAGTTTCAGGTGAACAACAAGGGACTCAGCCATGCATACATACACATGTATCCATCCTCCCCTAAACTTCCCTCCCATCCAGGCTGCCACATGACATTGAACAGAATTGCACGTGCTATACAACAGGTCCTTGTTGGCTACCCATTTAAAATATAGCAGTGTGTACATGTCCATCTCCAAATCTCTAACTACCCCTTCCTCCCAAATAGAGCTACCATATGACCTACAATCCCACTCCTGGGCATATATCTGGAGGAAAACATGACGAGAAAGGATACATGCACCCCAGTGTTCACTGCAGCCCCACTTACAGTAGCCAAGCCATGGAAACAACCTATATGCCCATCAACAGAAACAGATAAAGAAGATGCAATACATATATACAATGGAATATCACTCAGCCATTAAACAGAATGAGATAATGCCATTTGCATAAACATGGATGAACCTAGAAATCGTCATACTGAGTGAAGTAAGTCAGACTGAGAAGGTGAAATATCATATGACATCCTTTATATGTGGAATCTAGAAAGAAATGATATGGAAGGATGAAAAGGGCTTCCTTTGGCCTTTTATTTAAATAAGGGGAGAGGAGTAAGAGAACTGCTTTGACTCAAAAAAACAAATAGAATTGACCCAGATGAGATGGAGCTCCTCAATTAGAAGTGCTATCAAGAAGCAGAAGGTGTTCTGAGACATAGCCTCACGTCCTAAACTTTTTTGATGATCTACTCCATTTCTAGCATAATCAGGGCAAGTGATGGAGATGGGCAGGAGAAGTCTCAGGGAAATAAATACTGCATTTATAAACTTTTCTGCAGGAGAAATCCTAGGCTTTATTTTATCCAGGATCCAACTCCCTCTCCACTTTTTGCTGCATCTTTAAACTTAGCCCAACATTAAGGGGGACAAAGCCCATCAAGAACAGTTCCCCAGTTGTTTTTGTCCCCTTGGTTCTAGAAACTGATGAAAACAAGTCCAGGAGGCAGCTCACATTATGAGAGCATGAGCCAGCCCCTTCTGCTGACTGAATTCCATTCAGGATTAGCAGAGCCTGCCACCTTGCTGAGCCCTCTGCCAGGAGCAAACCTCTTCAGCATCAATCCTGATTGTAGGATTTGCAATCAGGCAAGGACTAAGGAGCTGCCTGTGATTACCAGGGCCCTGCAGAGCTGGTTTTCAGGAGGGAGTTCTCCCCCTCTGCACTCTTGGCCCCCACAGGCTAGCAAACAACTCGTTGCGACTTGTTCCCAGGCTTGGTGTGGGAGCCTGGAGTCCCTCAAAGCTGCAAAGTACTCTTTTCCAAGGGCTGATTCATTTCACAGGGCCCAAGGAATTACATCTGACATACACTGAAGCCATACCATGAGTCATAGAGAAATCTGGAAAAGAAACACCCCACCCTCAACTCCTGCCAAATGACCCTGCCCAGTGGCCACCGACATACACTGAAAACCAAGCAGTTAAAAAATGGCTTCAGGGCAGGGGAATGGCTGCAAAGGAGTCTGGAAGTAATCAGTATGGAGCTTTGGTCCTGAATACTCAGCAGAGTTGTTCAAGTCTGGCCTCACAGAGGTGTCTGAAGCAGAGGTGCCCTCCAGAAGTACTCACCTGTCTGCCAGTCTTGTGGCCTCCTGAGCTAGACTTTTAAAGCCATTTGGCCCTGTGTAGTGTTCTGAAGGTGGAATGTTCTGTGGGAAAAGGACAAATGGTTAAGGCTTTGCTGGCAGCCATGGAGCCTAAGCAGCTTCTGCAGCTGTCCTGTCTGAACCCCTTGTCATTAGTCACACAGAATTCCCCAACCTGACGCATCAAGAGTCCCTGGTTTACCATGGTCATTACATTAAAAAAAAAAAAAAATGTAGAGACTGAATCAAATAGAAATCCAAGTTCAAAAAAATTCTGTATATATAAATGGATTTTAAAATATATGCATGTTTATATCTTCATATATATTTAAAGTCCAGAACATAGGCCAAGTTTTAATGGTAGTTATTTCGTAGCAATGAGATCATAGGGGACATTTATTTTCTGAATATTCTACAAAAGGAAAATCAATACACAGTATTTTTAAATCCTTCATTTCCCCAGCATTATATCTGATTATCTTCCAACTTTCTTTATCCACCTCCCATCTTACATTATTGTCCCCATTTCCTCCTTTATTCGGAAAGACAAGAGTGTTCATTCAAATCTCTTCTTCCTATCACACCACAAGCTACATCATTAGGAAAACCATACTGTAGTTAAAGTTTTTCCCTATTTTCATCACCATGTTTTTATTGGTCTCCTTCCTTCCCTCTTCATTTTGTTCATTCATTCTTTCATACAGCAAACATTTGTCAGAGCCATACTTGGTGTTATGGGCTGAGAAAGTAAAGATGAACAAAACTCAATCCTGCCCTCCCAGAGCTAATAAGCTAGAAGATAGGAAGAAAGAAGGGAGCAGACAATGCTACAGGTAGCAAGAAATGAACTGGTGAAAGAGAAAGGCTGTCACTAAGTCGTGTCCGACTCTTTTGTGACCCCATGGACTGCAACCTGCTGGACTCCTTTGTCCATAGGATTTCCCAGGCAAGAATAAGGGAGTGGGTTTGCCATTTCCTCCTCCAGGGGATCTTCCTGACCCAGGGATCGAACCTACATCTCCTGCTTGGCAGGTGGATTCTTTACTACTGAGCCAGCTGGGAAGCCATAAAGCATAAAATGGGAACTGGCAGGAAGTCAAAGAAAGCTGTGACTGCTGCAAGGAAAAGAAGTCCTACTGACTACCAGAGAGACCAGAAAACCCGAGAGACAAAGTGAGCCCATGACATGTGCCGTGGGCCCCCCAGCTCAGCAGGGACTCTCACCCCCTAGCCCAGCACCACCTACAGTGTTCCGCAGGGCAGCCTCGCTCTCCTCCAGGCTCAGGCGCATCTGTGTGATGAGCCTGCGGGTATCCTGAACTCGGTCCTGATGCTGGCTGCCCAGGGTCCGAAGTCTCTCCACGGTCATCTTGAGGTCATCCAGGCGGGTCCGGTAGCTATTCTCTTGGCTCCTGGCCTTGGCCAACTGGAGATTGAGGGATCTAATAGCACCTGAACACCAACAAGGAAAGGGAGGATGAGCACGTTGGGGGGTCAAGTCATCAAAAATAGAGGGCTGAAAAAGTGACTTTGACTGGCTTTCGGCAAAACAGTAAAAGCCCAGTATGTGAATGCATGCTTTTTTATCTCCATCATTTCAAATCTCAGGAGAACATCACAGACAGTTCTGCCACCTCCGCAAGGGCTAGGCAGAGACATCTGCTGAACTGTTACCACCAAAGATTCTATAACCCAGGGGGCTGCTTTCTAAGCCTCTGAATTCTCTCCTGTGTAAAACGGGCCTCCATCACCTTCTGAAATCTGGGCTTCTCTCAGAAGGTCCTGAAGGGCCTGTTCAGCCTGCTGCATCCTGCCCTCCAGTTCTGTGTCAGGCACTGCTCCTCCGCCAGCCTGAGCCTTCGAAAGCAGTGTCTCCAGGCTCTCAAGTTGCTGCATAAACTGATCCATCTGAAACCACGAAAGAAAGAGGATTAGAACAGAGGATGGGGTTCACGGTGGAATATAATATGCCAGGTATCCAGGGGCTAAGGCTTCCCAGGTGGCACTAGTGGTAAAGAACCCACCCCCCAACAGGAGACAAGAGACACCAGTTTGATCCCTGAATCGGGAAGATCCCTTGGAGAAGGGCATGGAAATACTGGTTGCCACTCCAGTGTTCTTGCCTGAAGAATCCCATGGACAGAGCAGCCTGGTGGGCTACAGTCCAGAGGGTTACAAAGAGTCAGACACAACTGAAGCGACTGAGCACACACGCATGCATCCAGGGGCTAATGGCTATAAGTCCAGAAAGGCTTGGCATGTCATGGTAAAATTCAGACTCTAGACCCTAGGCTTTCTGAGTCTGGATCCTGGTCCCACTACTCACTAGCTGTGTGACCTTAGGCAAGTCACTTTCTTTATCCATAGGATGAGGATAATAATATCGCACAGACTTATTATTTGGACTAAATGAGTTAATATTTGTAGAATAGAGCCGGGAATAGAGGAAGTGCTACAGAGGCTGGTTAAATAGATACATTTTAAAAAACAGGCTGAGTTTGTTCTGCATTTGGGTTCTGTTTGGACCCTTCGCTCCCCCGCCCTTCACTCCAGTACAAATAATAATTCACAATTAACAACAACAACATCAATTTCATTCTTCTCTGGAATTTGAATGAAAAATTTCTAGAGGCCATTTCTGTTTGGACAGCCCTGACACCTTTAGATTCCTCTTTTATGGAATAAAAGATAACAACGTATCTTTTATGTTGTTGTTGTTCTGTTGCTAAATCGTGTCCAACCTTCTGCGACCCCATAGACTGCATCATGCCAGGCTTCCCTGTCCTTCACTATATCCCGAAATTTGCTCAAATTCGTGTCCATTGAATTGCTGATGCCACCCAACCATCTCATCCTCTGTCACCCTGTTCTCCACCTGCCTTCTACCTTTCCCAGCATCAGGGTGTTTTCCAGTGAGTCAGCTCTACACATCACATGGCCAAAGTACTGGAGCTTCAGCTTCAGCATCAGTCCTTCTGATGGATATTCAGGGTTGATTTCCTTTAGGATTGACTGGTTTGAACTTTGAGTCCTCAAGGGACTCAAGAGTCTTCTCAAGCACCACAATTTGAAATCATCAATTCTTCGGCTCTCAATCTTCTTAACGGTCCAACTCTCACATCTGTACATGACTGCTGGAAAAACCATAGCTTCGACTACATGGACCTTTGTTGGCAAAGTGATGTCTCTGCTTTTTAAATACGCTGTCTAGGTTTGTCATAGCTTTCTTTCCAAGGAGTAAGCATCTTTTAATTTCATGGCTGCAGTCTCTATCCGCAGTGATTTTGGAGCCCAGGAAAATAAAATCTGTTATTGTTTCTACTTTTTCTCCTTCTATTTGCCATGAAGTGAAATTTTGTTGTTAGCAATGCTTCCTAAGGCCCACTTGACTTCACATTCTAGGATGTCTGGCTCTAGGTGAGTGACCACACCATCATGGTTATTTAGGTCATTAAGACCTTTTTTTTGTATAGTTCTTAAGTGTATTCTTGCCACCTCTTCTTAATCTCTTCTGCTTCTATTAGGTCCTTACCATCTCTTTTATCGTGCCCATCCTTGCATGAAATACTCCCTTGATGTCTCCAGTTTTCTTGAAGAGATCTCTAGACTTCCCCATTTTATTGTCTTCCTCTGTTTCTTTGCATTGTTCACTTAAGAAGGCTTTCTTATCGCTCCTTGCTGTTCTCTGGAACTCTGCATTTAGTTGGGTATATCTTTCCCTTTCTCCCTTGCCTTTTGATTCTCTTCTTTTCTCAGCTATTTGTAAAGCCTCCTTAAATAACCACTTTGCCGTCTTGCATTTCTTTTTCTTGGGGATGGTTTTAGTCACCGCCTCCTGTACAAGGTTATGAACCTCTGTCCATAGTTCTTTAGACACTCTATCAGATCTAATTCCTTGAATCTATTTGTCACCTCCACTGTATAATCATCAGGGATTTGACTTAGGTCATACCTGAATGGCCTGATGGTTTTCCCTACTTTCTTCAATTTAAGTCTGAATTGGTAATAGGGAGCTCATGATCTGAGCCACAGTCAGCTCCCCAGTCTTGTTTTTGCTGATTGTATACAGCTTCTCCATCTTTAGCTGCAAAGAATACAATCAATTTGATTTTAGTATTGACAATCTGGTGATGTCCACGTGTAGACATCACATCGTCTCTTGTGTTGTTGGAAGAGAGTGTTTATTATGACCAGTGTGTTCTCTTGGCAAAGCTCTGTTAGCATCTGCCCTGCTTCATTCTGTACTTCAAGGCCAAACTTGCCTGTTATCCCAGGTATCTCTTGACTTCCTACTTTTGCATTCCAGTCCCCTGTGATGAAAAGGACATCTTTTTTTGGTGTTAGTTCTAGAAGGTCCTGTAAATCTTCACAGAACCAGTCAACTTCAGCATCAGTGGTCAGGGCATAGACTTGGATTACTGTGATGCTGAATGGTTTGCCTTGGAAACGAACTGAGATCATTCTGCAACTTTTGAAATTGCACTCGAGTACTACATCTCAGACTCTTTTGTTGACTATGAGGGCTACTCCATTTCTTCTAAGGGATTCTTGCATGGACCATTTTAGATACAATGGTCATCTGAATTAAATTCACCCATTTCCATCCATTTTAGTTCACTGATTCCTAAAATATCAGTGTTCACCCTTGCCATTTCCTGCTTGACCACATCCAATTTACCTTGATTCACGGACCTAACATTCCAGGTTCCTATGCAGTATTGTTCTTTACAGTATTGGGCTTTACTTTCACCACCAGACACATCCACAACTGAGCATTATTTCCACTTTGGCCCAGCCACTTATTTCTTTCTGGAGCTATTTCTCTGCTCCTCCCCAGTAGCATACTGGACATCTTCCAACATGGGGGGCTCATCTTCTGGTGTCATATCTTTTTGCCTTTTCATACTGTTCATGGGGTTCTCAAGGCAAGAATACTGGAGATATTCACCATTCCCTCCTTCAGTGGACCATGTTTTGTCAGAATTCTCCACTGTGACCCATCTTGGGTGTCCTTGCACAGCTTGGCTCATAACTTCATTGAGTTATGCAAGCCCCTTTGCCATGACAAGGCAGTGATCCATGACATCTCTTTTATATGTTTAGGTTTCCTTTGTTTGTTTCATAAGGACATTTCTTGGGAAAAATCCATTGAGAAAGTGGCATATTATAATAGAGCACTGAATTCAGATTCAGTGGACATGGGTGGCATTTTCAGTTCCACCTATGTGACTTTTAAAGAATAACACATTTTTCAAAAATGGTAAATATAAGAACCTAACTCTGAAGTATTATTACTACTACATGGAAATTTTTTAACATAACAATTTTTCAAGAGAGAAATAGTAATCCCCACTCCTGTCCTCAGGAGACTAGGAGGAGCCTGGGTTTGTGACAGAACCACCCAGAAGATACTTCAGGATTCTACTTGTGAAGGTGAGGGCTGGCTAGCATGCACACCTGACTCTTCACTTGATTATAGCAAGCTGGACAGTTGGTTAATGCTGCATGGTCACAGTTGAGGCCGTCAAATCCTGGCTTGCAAACACAGCTGCCATCACTTCTACACTCCATGGGCTCCGAGCCCATTGGGTTGCAGTTGCAAGCTAGAGACAAAAGACAAACAGGAAGCTTTCATGTCAAACTAATTCTGGAACCTGGAGGTATAGCAAAGATAAAAGGAAGATCCAGTTACCCAAGCAAAGAACCCTTCTTTGCCCTTGTTGATTCATATTGTGTTGGATTAGTTTCTTGGCTATGTCTCCAAGCACATTCCCAACACAGAGAGGTCTTGGGAATCATCTGGCAGGTCTGTTTGGTGTGTGTGTGTGGATGAAGAGACACTTCAACAGCCCATCCTTTCTAGTGACACTGATTTACTTCCCCCCATTAAATTGTAAGTCTCTTGGATATTCCACAGATACTCTGGGTTTGCTCACAGGAAGAGTAACATTTCTTCTGGGCCTACAATATGCCAGATGTAGACACCTCCCTGCATATTACAGATGAGAAATATGGGCTCAGAGAGGTTGAGTAATCTGTCCTAGGACATGCAGCAAGAAGATGGCAAGAATGAGAACTTTGGAAGAGCCAGTACTGTTGTCCTTCTGCTCTGCTGCCTTTGACGTAGGGAATGCAGTAAAGTAGTACCTTTATTCAATCAAACTGATTCAGTAGCACTGGGTCACATTCTGTTCTAGGAGCTGAGGATATACCAGTGGGTGAGACACTGCTCACATGGAGTGATTCTCTGGGTACTCCAACTTCAGTGATCACAAAACTCTTGGAATAACATCTGAGCATATGTTATTATTTGCTTCCATATTTCTGTGTCTTCCTTATTAGCATATGAGCTCTTTGCCGAGCTGCGCTGACTTATTCATTATTATAACATCAGTATATAGCTCCACACTGCACACATGGTGAGAGCTTGATAAAAGATAGTTCAGTGAAAAAATTATATTGTCTAAATGCAGTGAGATCTCTGTTAATAGCACTTTATAGATATGGGCTTCCCTGGTGGCTCAGACAGTAAAGAATCTGCCTGCAATGCAGGAGACCTGGGTTCAATTCCTGGGTTGGGAAGATCCCCAGAGAAAAGACAGCAACCCATCCAGTATTCTTGCCTGGAGAATCCCATGGACAGAGGAGGCTGGTGGGCTACAGTATATGGAGTCGCAAAGAATTGAACATGACTAAGCAATTAACAATTTCACTTTTCTTTTCAGATGGAATTATATAGTTTACAGTGTGCTTTCTCATATGCTATTTTATCTTTGCAACTACTTTGAGTAAAATATTAATCGTCCATATGAGGAAACTGAGACTCAGAGAAATTAATTGGCAAGATCAGAATAATACAAGAGGTACGTTAAAAAACTGGACTTAAGCTCATACTGCTGATGTCATGTGAATGCTTCCTATCATATGACACCACAGCTAACCCACAAGCTGGGGTCAGGGCAGGTGGAATTTGTGCCCCTGGGGAGAAGCCCTAAGTTGCACAGAGGTCCTCAAGCATTTCCAGGGCTGGGCACTCTGGTCTGAATGAGGGGCTCTGGGCACCCTGCAGACCTCCTGGGGAATCCAGTCTGGGTCCCCAGAGCCACTCTGGACCTTAAAACAAGCAAGTTCCTGAGTTCTGGGCACCAGGCTGGTCTGGGACCTTGGTGACTGAGCGGTGAGTCTAAGTGGCAGGCCAGCTCCCTTGAACTGAATTTGCCTCTAGAACAGAACACGTACAAAGGCTTGAAAGAAGGGCTGAGCAAGAGGCCCGGTCTGCACATTCGTGCTTTGATCTGATCTGAAGCAGCCCCCAGGAATGCTCCACGAGAGCTACTGCTTTGAAGCCCGACCTCCTTAGGAGACGTGTGGACTGTCACCTTTCTATACATCAATCACACTGACTTCCTGAGAGGGTCTCTCCAACTACTTTACAGCCCATTCCCCTCCCACTTCAGTGTGTCCAGGCTTCATCTCGAGTCATTTATTACCTCCCTCTTACGGGTCTGGCGGCCACTTGCCTGCCTACCAGCCTAGGGACTAGCATAGGAGGCAGCCCCATTTTATCTCCTCTTCCACTTTGGAATGTAAACCTGGCCCTTTTCACTTCTCCCACTCAGCCTTAACCCTTTCGACATCCTCTGGCTCTGACTGCCAGAGCCCTGCTGCAGGGGAAATTGGTCTTAAGACTTCTGATCAGTGAAAGGTCCAGGCAGGTCAGAGAAGCCAAAGTAGCATCACAATATTACCCGTGGTCAGCCTTGCCCATTTGTATGTTCTCACACGTGTACATGCACACACGCACACACGCACACACACACACAGAACCTGGCCAGTCTGCCTAGGGGTGCAGTCCTACCTCGACACTTGTCCGCTGGGTTGGGAGCCAAGGGGTCCCCATAGTAGCCGGCTTTGCACTGGTCGCAGTGGGCACCGGTCGTGTTGTGAAGGCACTTCAGACACCTGCCTGTCAGGCGGTCGCAGTTCCCGGGGGCACTGGGGTCCACATTGTCGCTGCACTGACAAGGCTGACAAGGCCTCACTGGACCATGTTCCCCAAAGGGGTCCCCAAAGTAGCCGTCGGCACAGAGCTCGCAGCGGGCACCTGGAAGGAACCAAGTCAAGCCGCCCACGGGATCATCGATTAGAAGCAAAACCAGAGGCAGAGGCTGAAATTATGCTACTCCCCAGAAGAGCTTCCCTAACCTGGGACCCCACAAAAGCAGGATCAGGAGCAGGAACCCACAGCAAGAGGCTGACTCTTCCACTCCCGGTGGTCACAGATTCTAGAACACAAGCACCACCAGGGGCCTTCCTGCCAGTTAACAAGCTGGCTAGGGAAAATTCAGATGGAGCACCAAACCACCAAGGCTGCGGCTCAAGACAAGCTCTTCTTTGAGACCAACCAGCAGAGAGGTGTGACACGTATAACGTTACTAAGTTTCCTTCTTTAGCTTGGTTCAATTTTTTTTGTTTGTTTTTGATGAGGACCTTTTTTTAAATCGATATTGAATTTGTTATAATATTATTTATCTTTGGGTTTTTTGGCCATGCAGCATGTGGGATCTTAGACCCCCAACTAGAGATCAAACCTGCACCCACCCCTCAACCCCTCATCCCATCCCCAACCCCCATCTTCACCCCACTGGAATGTGAAATCTTAACAACTGGGCCACTAGGGAAGTCCCTCCTTGGGGTTCATTTTTTTAAAACTTAGTTAAATTCCATATTTCATCTGAAAACTTTGCCTCCTAATTACAAACCTCTTAAAACAGCTTTAGATGTCTCCTCCCACAGCTCTACACCCTGCCCTTCTTCAATCCACTTCAGCTCTTGGGCATCGATCTCTCCTTATCTTTAAAATGAGCCCATTGAGAATAACCCTGAGTCATGAGCAGTCCCTGGAGATCCCTTGGATTGGACAGATGCATGGCAGGAGGACAGGGTGGGCAGCTGGCCTCACCAGTGATGCCGTGGGGACAGTTATTGCACACCACCTCCTCTGTCTCGGGCATCACGGAGCAGCTGAACCCATTGCGACAGGGACAGGGCTTGCAGCTGCCTGGGTCATGCGGGTCGTTGTAGAAACCGATGGGGCAGTCCTCACACTCAATGTCAGGGTTCTCATCCCCTGAGTAACAATCTCCTGGGAGGCAGAGGGAGAACGGAGGGGCAGAGAAATGAGCAGGTAAAACTATCCACTTTCTTTAATACAGAGGACGACGCGTGGGAGGCAGGGGTTAGTAATTCAAAGCCTCCCTGTCTGCAGCTTTCCCCAGAGTGCCTGAGCGCTGGCCCTCCCCTCTGCCCTCCTGCCAACTCTAAACATGGCCACGACCCTGAATCTCACCCTCCCTCTCCCAGGCTAAGCAGACACGCACTCCTTTTACCACCATCCATAAGTTAACACCACTCCCCTCTTCCCCACGGCCTGACTACACCACTTGTCGGCATATTCATTCCGGTCCTGACACTGCCTTTGATCTCCCCAAACAATTCTTGCAATGTGACACCAGCTCCCCGACCCAGCACTGAACCGTGACAGCCATTTCCTGTAACCTAGCACCTTTCTCACAATCTTGTGGCATTTCCATCGTGAAAAGGATGGAATGTAATAAAGCGCCGTGTCCATCTTCCCTGGAGTCCAGCCCTGCTCTTCTTAATCCTTTCCCATCTCTGAAATGAGCTCAGGCACGGCCTTTCCTGCACAGCTCTCTCTTCCACGGGAGACCCCGGTCACCTGGCTGCACCCCGAACCGCCTGGTTCCGGTGTCTTTTCACTCACCTGTGTCTGGATCACAGGCCCCTCCCCCTTGGCAGTTACAAGGAATACAGGTGCCGAAAGGTCCCAGTCTGGCTGAATCTCTTTTGTAGCCAGAAGCACATTCGTGGCAGAACTGTCCCTTGTACCCAACAGGACATACACATTGTTCAACCCAGGGTGCTGGGGTTCCCGAGACGGGGCGGGCTGAGATCAAGGTCACGTTGTCGAGGTACCCAGTGCCTGCAAGAGAGAAGACAGGAGGGAGACAAGTGGTTAGGTCCAGGGATCTAAAGTCAGGCCTCACACTGGATTTGTTTCTTAACTCCTTAATAAAAAGAAATACACATTTTAAGGCAAGACAAGGAAAATTTAGACATAAAACTTTCTCTCTGCCCTTTGGCTTCCTTCCTCCCTTCTTCTTACATTGTGCATCTGCATTATGTGTTAAGCAGAGCTCCCATGTGGCAGAAATACCTGCTCAACAACAAAGATCAACTTTTCTCCTTCTGGCTCCAGCCATGTAACTCCTTAGACATAACATTCCTTTGTCAATCCTGGAAAGGGGTCACAGAGACCTCCTGCTTACTTGCCTTGTATGTGCAGACATCACTGTTGAACTTTATGTCAATGCCAATATATCATTTCCCTTAAAGACAGCGATTGGTGCAGAACTGACTAGTCAGACAACCTGGAGAAACTGGGTCACGCATAATGGAAGTTCTTACTTTAAATACTTGCTTATGACCTTATTAATGTTACTAGTTATATTATATGCTGCCTATTTTACAAGATTAAAGTTCCCTGCAAATGTAGGCATGCATGCTCAGTCACTCAGTTGTGTCCGACTCTTTGCAACCCCATGGACTGTAGCCTGCCAGGTTCCTCTGACCATGGGATTCTCCAGGCAAGAGTACTGGAGGGGGTTGCCATTTCCTCCTTCAGGGGGTCTTTCCGACCCAGGGACTGAACCCATGTCTCTTACATCTCCTGCACTGACAGGCAGATTCTTTACCACTGAGCCACCTGGGAAACCCACCAAATGTGTGCCTGAGCCTCAGATAAAATTAATGATAATTAGGTGACTAGAAACAATTTGATCAAATACATAGTTTTACAAGATCAGTGATTGTAATAATGTACAGTATGGGAAGAAGCAACAAAAGGGAACTATTCTGAGGACTGTAACAGACTAGTGAGACAGGTGGTCCAGAGGCTTTGGTTACTGTTAACAGAAACTGGCCCAGTAACAGCACTTTCTGTGGCCTGTCAAAAAAGTCCTCACTTGACTTGGGAATGTGCATTTCTAGCGCTGTGGGACAAAGTGGTCACAAAATACCTCCCAAACCATGACTGAAATTAAGACAGAAGGGAAAGGACTGTAAAATAAAGAACACTGCCCACTATCCTGTTCTACAAGAATCAGGTCTTTAGCCACTGTGGTCGCTGACCTACAGCACATCCTGAAAGGAATTCAAGACAAAGATCAGAATGAAGTACCTTGTGCTCTCATAAACCTGACAAAACCGCCCTTAGACAGTCAGATATTTTCAGGAAAAATTCTATTGATCCAGTTTATTGGATCTTCTCATACTTAGAGAAGCACTAAAACCATTAATTAAGATATCTGTCCCCTGGGAATAGCAGTACCCTTCTACCAAGACATGTGCTTAACTGCACACACTCCTTCCAAGGTCACATACATACTGGCTTCCCCTTTACCACTTTGGAACAGTTCTCAGAACTTTCCGAGAGACAGCCTCCAGGCTCTACTTCTTATATTGGCTTGAATAAGACTTTCCATTTCTTTCTTAGATTGACTTTTTTTTTTAACTTTTTATCTTTTATTCGAGTATAGAGTGACTACTGATTAATTTTTTCAGTGATAGCCCAGATGACATTCACTCACTCTGGCGTGCATAATGGTGTAGCACTTCATCATCGCTGAGTGCACTGGTTCTGGTGTCAGAAAAATCAGGATTTGAATTCTGGCTTGATCCTCACTAGCTCTGTGAATTGGACAAGTCACACAATACCTCTGACTGTGTTTCCTCAGCTACAGAAGAGAAATGACAGAGGTATCCACCTCCCATGTTGTCATGAAATTAAATAAGACAATGCATGTATCGTAGTGCGCTTGGCACATAGTAAAGATTCAATAAATTGTGCGTAAACATCTTTTCCACTTCCTGCTTTATTCACTGTATCAGTCACATGGAAATGGTGCATGTTAGCCATGCATCCTTTTTACATGGATGCTAAAAAAGCTTAAGCAGTCTCATTTAAATAATTCCAACCGCGATAAGGAGAACGCAACGTAGTACGTAGTATGTAGAAAGTTCAATAATGGGAATTTACAAAATACACGGTGATGTCCAAACATGGTAGTACCGAGTATAATCCCAAAGGGAAACTACTCAAGAAATAAAGAGAACAGTGTTGTAGATGCCACTTCTGAGCTAAGGGAACGTGCCCTTTTGCTATAGGTTACCTTCTTCAAGTAATCGGCTTCAATCTAAATTCAGAGACTCTTTAGCAAGGCAGCATCATTTATTCTTCATTGATGTGACCTCTTTCCACGAACTACTCCTTCTTAACTCTTTATTGACCGGGGGATTTTTGCAGAAACTAATGGTTGTGGTTGGTGATTTGTTATATTGAAATACTCTGGTCAATAACGTTTGGGTAACAAAAGATGTATTAATACATCTCTGGTCAGTAATGTGTTAACAACGTCTTGTAGAATGTAAAAATGTAGACCCAATCAGAGATTCTACATCAAAACCATTCATAGTTTGTCTACTTGTTTGGAGACTGTCACCAAGTTAGAGAGCTGAAGTAAGTTAAACGAAAGCCTAACAAGGGAGGAATTCCTTTCTTTTAGTCACTTACTGTATTCTCCGTAGGTAGCTCGGATCCTCAGGGCTGTGAGGTTCCGCAGTAACCTCCGATACTCAAAGTAACTCAGCTTGGGTCTCCAATTACTGCTTGGATGTTCATTTAATCTGCATGATTTAAAACCAAAAGGTGAAAAATCCAACTCTTATCAAATCTTATAATGTGTATACCTGATTCAGTTATGCCCGAGAGTGCAGGAACAACTAGGCCCTTCACAGCCCTGCTTAGAGGGGGATAAAGGACAGGGAGCCATATCCCTGTAGGCACAAGCCTGGAGCTTTCCCACTCCGTGGGCAACGCAAGCCCCACAGGATGTGATGGAGTGTAGGAAGCTGAACTCCAGGGGTTACGGCATCCAGTGTGGGTCCAAGTCCTCAGAGACCACTTTCTATTCTTGGTCACACAAAACCTAAGAGCAGGAACATCTCTGAGTCCAGAAGCTCTGATTTTTAAGAGTTGTCATTCATGTTTGGTTTTGTTGTTTAAATGATTTGTTATCTGAGCATGTTTCACCTCCTCTTCTCACAAGCCAGTGTCCACCTTTCACACTGTCCACATCTAATACTTCTTAGTTTTGGCATCGTGTTGCCTCGGTGTATCACATCACCAGCCCCTGTACCATTTTTTTATTTTAATGTTTTTTGGTTTTTACTGGAATAGCTCTTCCAGGAACAACCCTAACCCTTTTGCCTCATCCACTGATTCATGAAATAAGTATTTACTGTGCACTTGTTTTGAGCTAGAAGCTGTATTAGGACAGAGAATACAAAGACAAGTAGAGTGAGGTGATCAATGTCTACCCAAGGTGGTGGGTAAACGTGTAATTATGATACAATGCAGAGAGTGCTATAACAGATGTGTGAACAGCACGCCGCAGAAATTCACGATGGACTGTAACTTTACCTGGGGTTCTGAGAAGGCAAATACAAAGGGAAAACCTGTAAGCTGAATCTCAAAGAGTAGTTCACCAAGCTGAGACTGTGGGAATGGGTGTTCCAGCATGGAGAGCTAAGTGTGTGCATCAGAATAAGCTGCAGGTGGTTACTGAAGAACACAGTGTGTGTTGTGGGTCTTCTATACATTATTGCCTTTAGTTCTACCCTGGGGTAGGCCCCCAACAACCTTCATCTGAACCACTGTGAATGTGATCCGATGGTTCAGTTAAAGACTCTACCCAAACCGTCCTCCACACAGGATTTGCACCCAGCCTCCACATCTGATCACGTCGCTCCTCTACTTCTAATCTCTCAATAGATTTCCATCATCTTGCAGGCATGGGCCAGATCTCAGCACCTGGACATGACGTCCAAGAACCACCATGCTGGGTCTTTTCCCAGCCCTTTAACTTTATCTGCCCATCTGCCCTGTACTAGTTGTGTTCCAGCCATAACTACTGCTCACCAGTGCCCTATATTATACCTGTGCATTCCCACATATACTCACATGTGCAGGTTGTCCTGATTTGTCCCTGGCAAAGCCTGGTGCTTATTTCTGTTCTCAGTCTACACAGTTCTCCTAGTGAAGTTTTTCCTGACTTCTTCAGACAGAACTAAGCCACTCCTTCCTTTCCTCCCAAGTCCCCATGAGCATGCACCACCACTGAAGTGACTTTATACTGTATTATGTTTGCACAAATAATAACATGCTCTACAAGACAAGAGCTCTTAGAAGACAAAGACCATGTTTCTTCATCTTGAATTCTTAGCCTCTGATACACTATTAAGCATGTGATAGGCACATCCCCTCCCCTGAACTCTCTGTACCCACCATTCAAAATTCCCGTACTAGAGAGAAATATTTGCAAGTGATGTACTTGATAAGGGATTATTATCCAAAATATACAAATAAGTTACACAACTCAACATCAAAAAAATAAACAGCCCAATTAAAATATGGGCAGAGGACCTAAATAAACAGTTTTCCAAAGAAGGAATACAGATGGGCAACAGGCACATGAAAAGATGCTCAACATCACTAATCATCAAAGAAATGTAAACCAAAACCACGATGAGATATCATCCCACACCTGTCAGAATAGCTACTATCAAAAAGACAACAAATAACAAGTGTTGGCAAGGATGTGGAGAAAAGGGAATGTTCGTGCACTGTTGGTGGGAATGTAAATTGGTTCAGGTGCTATGGAAACCAGTGTGGAGGTTCCTCAAAAAGATTAAAAATAGAACTACTATACGATCCAGCAAGTCCACTTCTGGGTATTCTTCTGAAAGAAACAAGAACACCTATATGTTCACTACAACATTATTCACAATAGCCAAGATATGGAAAATGTCCATCAATAGCAGATACAGAAGATGTGGAGTGTGTGAGTGTGTGTGTGATGGAATATTACTCAGCCATAAAAAGAATGAATTCTTGCCATTTGCAGCCACATGGATGGACCTAGAGGGTGTTATGCTAAGTGAAAGAATTTAGACAGAGAAAGACAAATGTCATATGATTTCATTTACATGTAAAATCTAAAAGACAAACATAATGAAACAAAAACAGAGTCATAAGAAGGGAGGGTGTGGGGGGTGAGTGAACGGTGAGAGAGATTAAAAGGTAAAAACTTCCAGTTATAAAATAAATGAACCACAAGGATGAAATGTACAGCCTGGGAAACACAGTCAAGAATCTACTAGCACTGTATAGGGCCAGGTGGTAACTAGAATTGTCGTGATCATTTTGTAATGTATAGAAACATTGAATCACTATGTTATGGACCTGGAACTAACATAGTGTTGTAGGTCAATCATACTTCAAAAAATCTCCCATTTCACAGGATAACATGTAACTTCCTTAGACACACACAGGACCATCCATGACCTCACCTCCGCCTCTTCTCTGACCTCACTTCTCACTGTATTCCTCTCCCCTGTTCCATGTTCCACTCATGCCTAATCACTTAGAATTTCCTAAATGTACAAAACTTCCTCAAACATACTTTTTCTGCCATGGTAACCTTCACTCCTTTTCTTTCCTTAGAAAGCTACTCTTCATTGTCACATCTTCTCAGTAAGCTTTCCTAGATCATCACTCCAATGCGAGTTACTGATGCCTCCTGCATGTATTCAAAACACTGGTGTCCACTTTGTCTCTTACAAGCTGCACTGCAATGATCAGTTTATTTTTCTCCCCCATTAGCCTGTCAGGGACTTGTGGGCAGCAGTCATGACCTGTCTCAGCACATAACACCATATTTGGTCCATAAAGGTGCTCAGAAACGCTTGTTGAATAAATGAATGATCACTGAATGAATAAACAAAGGAATCAGACTTCAAACACCGTTTGCTCTATTTGACTTACTTGCAGTCTCTCTCTTTACCTGAATGTGTAAGTCTTGGTGATCCCACAAGGCAGTGTCTTGTCACGCGGCATCAAGGGAGCTGTGATCTGTAGACCAGCACCTTCCAGAATCACGTCATGGGCAGATGGGTGTCTGCCTCCCCTGTCCACACGGTAGTCAAAAGACAGGCTCTGCCCATAGCTTACCTGTTGATTCCCAAGAAATTTGGCTGTGAAACAGATCAAAAAGACTAGGATCAGCTGGGGGACTAGAGAAGAAAAGGAGTGAGCAGGTTTGCATGGATGTTGGCAATTTCTCTTGGAGTTCTGTATTATTCACCCATCACTCCCCACAAACTACTCTTTGAGAAGAGCCAGTTCATGGCACTGGACATGGCCATACTGCTATTGACTATGAAGAAGGGTTAGTTAATGAAATGCTAAAAGGGCCTCATTATAAGACAATTCCATCTATTACATGATTCACAGCATGGCCCTTATCAGTTCAGTTCAGTCGCTCAGTCATGTCTGACTCTTTGCAACCACATGGACTGCAGCACATCAGGCTTCCCTGTCCATCACCAACTCCTGGAGCTTGCTCAAACTCATGTCCATTGAGTCAATGATGCCATCCAACCATCTCATCCTCTGTCATCCCCTTCTCCTCCCACCTTAAGTCTTCTCTAGCATCAGGGTCTTTTCAAATGAGTCAGCTCTTCCCATCAGGTGGCCAAAGTATTGGAGTTTCAGCTTCAGCATCAGTCCTTCCAATGAATATTCAGGACTGATTTCCTTTAGGGTGGACTGGTTGGATCTCCTTGCAGTCCAAGGGACTCTCAAGAGTCCTCTCCAACACCACAGTTCTAAAGCATCAGTTCTTCGGCACTCAGCTTTCTTTATGGTTCAACTCTCACATCCATACATGACTACTGGAAAAACCATAGCTTTGACTAGATGGACCTTTGTTGGCCCTTATGACAGACCAATATGTAGAGATTCCCAGGTCTATCAGCAATAGTACCATCTGGTACATAGTGCTTTCTAGTTTATAGAATACTTGCACAAACATCATCACATTTGATGGCAATAATTCTTGGAGTTAGTCATTATTCTTCCCACTTAATAGCTGAGGGAATTAAAGTTTGGAAAAGTTAAGAGGCCACCTTGCCCAGGAATCACATATCAGCTAAGAATATGAACTAGAAATTCTAGCCAGAAGGACTTCCTTGGTGGTCCAGTGGCTAAGACTTTGCCTTCCAATACACGGGGTGTGGGTTCAATCCCTGATCAAGGAACTAAGATCCCACATAATCTCATGGTCTGCTGCTGCTAAGTCACTTTAGTCGTGTCCGACTCTGTGTGACCCCACAGACGGCAGGCAGCCCACCAGGCTCCACCGTCCCTGGGATTCTCCAGGCAAGAACACTGGAGTGGGTTGCCATTTCCGTCTCCAAGGCATGAAAGTGAAAAGTGAAAGTGAAGTCGCTCAGCCGTGTCCGACTCTTAGCGACCCCATGGACTGCAGCCTACCAGGCTCCTCTGCCCATGGGATTTTCCAGGCAAGAGTACTGGAGTGGGGTGCCATTGAAAGCTAAAACATAACAGAGAAGGAATATTGTACTAAATTCAATAAAGACTTAAAATGAGCCACATGAAAAAAAAAGAAATCTAAAAAAAGTTTTAACCAGAGCTTTTCCATCCAACTTTTCTGATTTTTATATTTTTAAAATTTACAATTGGTTTAAAGCTTTGAGAAATGCTTTGTCTTCACCTTTCCATCTGCTTCCTGATAGACCCACAGATTTGACCCGAATCCTTATTTCTTGTCTTGGTGGGAAACTTAGAAATTTGCCATTTGACTGAAGCAGGAACCTGCACTGGGATCTGACCACCTGGACACCCAGTTCTACCCTATTGGGCCATGACTTTGTCAATAGGACTGAAGCCCCAATTGTCTTCTGGAGATGCTACTGCCCTGGACACTAAGTGATAAGATTTTCATGTTTTCTAACCGCATTCTTCTATCCTGACTTCCTAGTCTTCTAAATTGACATCTACAGGAAAAACACCACACGTACCAGGAGCCACAAAATAGACAGGGTCTGATCGTCGTGCAGAGCTAAACACATCTTGATGGCGCTGTGACCACTGGAGCTTTGCAGGAAACCCATTTCTCTGGACAGCCTTCCAGCCATCAACATCTGGAACATAAGTAAAACCACTCTTCATTAGAACAAACCTTATCATCTGTTGAGTTAAACAAGGCAAGACTTGATTGCTACTCACTAGCAATGAGTGAGTAACAAGTGGGTTTTCTTTATATTTCCACATTCATGCACCATCCTCAGAATTCCCTATGCACCTCTCTACTTGGTTTTCACCTTCACCTACTCCTGTTTACACCTGCTTTAACTTCTTGTCTTTGAATCTGACTCTTGGAATAAGAGAACATGTTTTCATCTGCCTGTAATTTGCATTTTTATTTCATTTACATAAACACGGTCTGGCCTTAGTGAGGTTAGAGGGTCCAGTATGTCCAGAGAGAAACTCAGAGTTGAGATCATATTAATCTCCCATATTTTTAGAGTGCTTTGTAGCTTGGTAATTAATTTCACATAAATTAACTCGTTTGGCATACATGAAAGAAATAATATTAGTGAATGTGAATTCCATTCCAAGACTTGTGTTAAGCCCCTCAATCCAATGATTCTTTTGTGGTTTTAAAGTACATTAATAGGAAATGCAGGGAGTTGAAAATCTGTTCTCTTTTTAGTTGTTTTTATAAGTCATTCATAAGCTGGTCTGAGTATAACTTTTCCAAGACACGAGGCTCTTTCTTATTGCCTGACAAAATAATGTACATTTAAAGCTAGAAGAGAGTCATCCTGTTAAAGATGACTCAAGGACCCCATCCTGCGGACAGAAGTCTACAAGCACAAAGCCCTATATAGCAGTAAATAAAAGCAAAACACCCAGAAAACAGAACGCTTTACCTTGATGGAAGGTAGATGTGATTTTATGGACACTGTAGTCTCCAGAGCTTTGGCAGCTGGCTGAATGCCCGTAGCAAAAACACTGGGTGCAGCCCTCAGGGTTTCTCCCATCCAGGTGATAGTAACCTGGTCGGCACCTGCAGGGGCGTTTTGGAAATTAGGACAATATTATAGGCTATTTCTCATCCCCACAGAGAATACGGTGACTGATCATTTCTACTTTCTCTCCCACCCAGCCCATTAATTCCCAAAGGTGAGAAATACTCAGTTGCACATACCACTCTCACTCCCAAACCTCCGGATGGACAATCACAGGCCCCCATTAAGAAAGCAAGAAGAATATTCACTTTCTCTTGCTCTAGCAGAGCAGCAACACATTGGGCATGATGGTCTGGAAACGGTGATTTTTCCCATCCTTGGTAAGGAATTCAGTGGGCAAGATGAGGAGGGGTCAGGTAGGGCTGTGTAGAGTTGGCCCAGTCCTAGAGCAAGTGTTTAAAGGGGGTAATAGGGTGGGAAGTGGGGGCCAGCAAAAGACAGGCAAATGCCCCTGGATTGGGAAAATCCCCTGGAGAAGAGAAAGGCTACCCAAACTAGTATTCTGGCCTGGAGAATTCCATGCACTGTATAGTCCATGGGGTCACAAAGAGTTGGACATGACTGAGCAACTTTCATTTTCATTTCACTTCCATTGTGCAAAATCAGAAAGGCAGGCTAGCTGTGAACTGTAGATGCTACATAAAACAGCAGTAAATATCTTTTTTTTCCTCTATAGATCAAGGGTTTAAATACTCATTATAGTTTCTGTGGAGGAAAACTGCAGATTAAAAGAGATTAAAAAACAAGGAAAGAAGGAAGGGGGGAGGGAGAAGTGAAGGAAGAAGTGAGTCAGAGAAAGGGTGAAGAAAGAATGATGAAGGCAGAAAGGGAAGGGAGGGGTGTGCGTAAGGATATACTTGGGAGATAAATTATGAAGAATGGAGGTCACTTCTAGGAAGGAGGGAGGATATTGTGGGGCTGGTACATTTTTAGCAAAGGCCAATTTCATAAAAAAAAGCAAGAGAGTTGCAGAAAAACATCTACTTCTGTTTTATTGACTATGCCAAAGCCTGACTGTGTGGATCACAACAAACTCTGGAAAACTCTTAAAGAGATGGGAATACCAGACCACCTGACCTGCCTCTTGAGAAATCTGTATGCAGGTCAGGAAGCAACAGTTAGAACTGGACATGGAACAACAGACTGTTTCCAAGGAGTACGTCAAGGCTGTATATTTTCACCCTGCTTATTTAACTTACATGCAGAGTACATCATGAGAAATGCTGGGCTGGAAGAAGCACAAGCTGGAATCAAGATTGCAGGGAGAAATATCAATAACCTCAGATATGCAGATGACACCACCCTTATGGCAGAAAGCAAAGAACTAAAGAGCCTCTAAAGAGGAGAGTGAAAAAGTTGACTTAAAGCTCAACATTCAGAAAACTAAGATCATGGCATCTGGTCCCATCACTTCATGGGAAATGGATGGGGAAATAGTGGAAACAGTGGCTGACTTTATTTTTGGGGGCTTCAATCACTGCAGATGGTGATTGCAGCCATGAAATTAAAAGATGCTTTGTTCCTTGGAAGGAAAGTTATGACCAACCTAGACAGCATATTGAAAAGCAGAGACATTACCTTGTCAACAAAGGTCCGTCTAGTCAAGGCTATGGTTTTTCCAGTAGTCAGTCATGTATGAATGTGAGAGTTGGACTATAAAGAAAGCTGAACACAGAAGAATTGATGCTTTTGAACTATGGTGTTGGAGAAGACTCTTGAGAGTCCCTTGGACTCAAGGAGATCCAACCAGTTCATCCTAAAGGAGATCAGTCCTGGGTGTTCATTGGAAGGACTGATGTTGAAGCTGAAACTCCAATACTTTGGCCACCTGATGCAAAGGGCTGACTCATTTGAAAAGACCCTAATGCTGGGAAAGATTGAGGGCAGGAGGAAAAGGGGATGACAGAGGATGAGATGGTTGGATGGCATCACTGACTCAATGGACATGGGTTTGGGTAGATTCTGGGAGTTGATGATGGACAGGGAGGCCTGGCATGCTGCAGTTCATGGGGTCACAAAGAGTTGGGCACAACCGAGCGACTAAACTGGAACTGGATGCGAAGAACTGACTCATTGGAAAAGACCCTGATGTTGGGAAAGATTGAAAGCAGGAGGAGAAGGGGACAGCAGAGGATAAGGTGGTTGGATGGCATCACTGACTCAATGGACATGAGTTTGAGTAAACTCCAGGAGTTGGTGATGGACAGGGAGGCCGGGCACGCTGCAGTCCATGGGGTCGCAAAGAGTAGCACACTGCTGAGTGGCTGAACTGAACTGAATTTCATATAATTAGTGCGGCTGACAACATTTGTTTTATTAGACTTTCTATTTCTCTGTTCTATTTTGAAATTTAAAAGGTTTTCAGAAAAGGACTCCTCTTGTATCACTTAAGCTATGTTTTACCACCCCCACTCCAGTAGCAAAGAACTGGCTGAAAACACAAGCCAGGAATGTACCTGGCATTGCCTCTGCCCAGGTATAAGTGATTGGCTGCATGCCAAAGAACTGCTTTCTTTCTTTGAAGGAAATATGGGGGAAGGTTTTACCTCTGGGGCCCACCTCACAGCCCTCTGCTTACAATAGTCTCAGGGGAGCGAAGAGTTTTAAGTCCAGGATCAGTTTGTATTTAAGGAATTTCCTGCAGCAGCAACTGGGGGCGGATCGGCCTCACTGTACCACCTGCCCCAGCGTGGCTCTGACATCCTCCCCCAGTTTGTGTGTGTGCACATAATCACCATCCCATCGCTGGGCAGGTCCTCGTCTGCACACAATGGTTATTTATGGCCATATGCTGCAGTATTTCCACTGACTAAGATTTTCCCAACATGTTTACTTAGGCCAGGCCTTCCCTGGGACTGAGTTGAGTCATGAGGCTTCATCCCTGCATACCTTGTACAGAGCACCTGGGACTGAGAGCCAGCTGGCCAGGGACTCCCCAGGGCCCTGTCACAGCATACACAGAGAAGGCACCCAGAGCAAAAGCGTGGAGTCTAGTGAGATTTGGGGCCTTGCTTGTATTTTTAAAAAATTATTTATTTATTTAGTTGACTGCACCGAGTCTTAGCTGTGGCATGTGGGATATTCATCTTCATTTTGGCAATGTAAACTCTTAGCTATGTGACATGTAGGATCTAGTTTCCTGACCAGGGACTGAACCTGGGCCCTTTGAATTAGGGAGCATGGAGTCTTAGCCACTGGACTACCAGGGAAATCCTTTGCTTGTATTTTTTTTTTTAAAGCCTAGTTTTTGCAGGACTTCCCAGTGGTTAAGACTCTGTACTTCCAACACAGGAGGCTCGAGTTCCATCCCTGGCGAAGGAACTAAAATCACACATGCTGTGCAGTGTGGCCAAAAAGATAAATTAAAAAAACTAATAATAATAAGGTCTAGTTTTTAAGGCCAGGGAGCAGGAAGAAGGTCATCAACATTGGTTAAGTGTCCCTTTTCCATGAACCGAACTCATGCTGGTTGTCAGGGGACCTCCTGCTGTGTCCAGAGGGCCACAGTTCACACAGACCTATCACAGCGCTCTCCCGTGACAGCTGGCTTGCAGACACAGCGGCCCGTGTCACAGGGCCCCGCGATGCCGGCTGGATCACAGTCACACTTGGAGTCTCTGGAAAGAAGAAAAAGAAAATTAGAGCTGTGTTTCCAAATGCTCTGAACTACACACATGAAGATCAGGCGCTCATAAACAAATGTCACCAACTTGAGTCAATCTTTCATCTTCAATGAGGCCTCTCTTAGCTATTCTTGTCCATGCTAATCTCTCTCAGACCCTTTAAGAATTCATCTGTCCATGCTACTAATGCTACTCAAAGTGTGGTCCGTGGCTGGCAGCCAGTCCAAGAACTGTTTACTACCCACTGCTAGAGAGAGGAGGGGTTCGCCTCAGAATGTAAACCAAACTCATCATGAAACTGTTTAGTTTGGTTGACTGTTTGCGTCAGTTGACTTAAAATTTTTTTTATCATTTGTTTCTCTATTGTTTAATCCAGGGGTGTCTGCTTTCATCACGGTTGATTCCACCTATTTGCTTCTTGTTCATTTAGTTCTTCCTTCTGGTAGCACTTCTATTTCACAAATAATTCATACCCTGCAATTCATTATTTAAAGTATACGACTCATTGGGTTTTAATTGATCCTCAGAGTTATGCAAACAGCACCACAACCAACTTTGGAACATTTTTATCACTCTACAGAGAAAGCCTGTTGTCCTTTAGGGATCACCCTCATTGCCTTCCCCAAATCTTCGGCAACCACCAACCAACTTTTTGGCTCTGGAGATTTGCCTGTTCTGAATGCTCCCTATAAATGGAATTGGACAACGTGTGGCCTTCTGTGTTTTGATTCTTTCACTTAGTATGTCTTCAGGATGCATCCATGTTGTATCATGTATCAGTAGTTCATTCTTTGCATGGCTGAATAAAATCCCATCACGTGAATATACTACGTTCTGTTCATCCACTCATCAGAATGCACATTTAGGTTTCTACTTTTTAACTATTATGAATAATGCTAATTATTCATAGTAGATAATTTGTGTACATTAATCTGAAAATTTGCATACGAGTTTTTGTGCAGATACATATGTTTTCATATCTCTCGAATGTATATCTAGGAGTGAAATTGCTATCAGTTTCACTGATATTTTTTTCTGGTTGCAAGACTTTCCTTGATGAAAAAAATCAGTATTTTCATTATTTAATTTTGGCACAATCTCCTTGTCTTGTGCAGACTAGCGCTTTAACTGATGACTGGTCTCTGACTAACCAAAGTCCTGGTCTCTATGACCGAGCTTGCCCCATAAGCATATGTATTTATCTCATGCATCTAACACCAAGTTTGTTCTCTTCCCTACTGACCTGCTCCTCCTGACTGCCCCATGACCCCATCAGAGCCTGCCCAAACCTGCCTCTGACTCCTCCTCCTTCACATTTCTCATCTAATCAGTGCCAAGTCCTATTGGGCTTCCTGAAGATTTCTTTTCCAATCTCCACCTTTCAGTTGCCATGGTCTCTTCCCTATCCCGGCCCCTCTGAGAAACACATATTTAGCATCTACTGGTTGCTAAGCACTGGGGATAGTAAAAAATACGAAACAGTCCTGCTCTCTAGGAGTCGCAAGGCAGGGCAGATACATGAACAGCAATGGCAAGAAAGTGCAACTGCAGCTGTAGCCGAGCTGGAACATGCTCACGGGCCTCTCCCCGCAGCAGTGAACACGACCAAGCCAAGACCAGACTTCCATTCTAGGGGGAGAGACAGACAGATACATACATAAAGTAAGAGACTGTAAAACAACAGAGTCAGCGCGGAGTGGTGGGGACTGGTCCGGAAGGCCCCTGAGAGGGGACGGACAAGGTGGGGATGGAACTTATGAAGCTCTGTGTGGCTCTGTGGGAGGGAAGAGGACTCCAGGCCAAGGCCAAGGTCACATCACTTGGCTCCTTTGAAGAAGGAAAGGAAGCCTGGGAGGGGGTGAGAAATGGAGCAGAAGCCTCAGGTGGCAAATGGAGAGGGCAGGAGGGTCTTGGAGGCCCTAGCTGCCTAGATCGGAAGTTTCGATCTCATTCTAGGTGGGAAAGGAGCTAATGGAGGTTTGGAGCAGAGCCATGATGTCATCTACTTCATAGTTTACAAGGATTACCAAGGGAGACAGGGCCTAGAAGGGGTCAGGGAAGGCTGGGAGGGGAAGAGAACCGGGGATGGTGGTAAGAAGGATGGCACAGGCAAGGCTGGCGGGTGGGTCTCGCATGGACAAGGGGCTGGAATCATGGGTGATGAGGAAGCAGTTTCTCTGTGGGCAGTCTTCTAGCCCGTGGCTTCACTGCCAAGCTGCTCCTCCCCAAAGCCAGCCCAGCACCTTGTTGGCTCTGCACCGCTGCGGGCTGGCCATGTGACTTATAAGGTGCGCTTCACCTTTTTCCAGAAAAGTAAGTTGAGGAGGACTAGAGAATGCTTCAAGCTAAAGGAGATTCGAATTATGCAGGAAGTTCTTCTACTCTAAATTCACTTATCTGAAACAAGTTCCAGGTTAAAACATAAAGGACTCTTAACTTCCGCCCTAGTTTGTCTATAGGAGGGGTAGTTGTCAGGGTGATGAGCATGGCCTCCACAGACAACATTCTGAGCCTGAGTATGAAGTCCACCCGCAACACGGGCACCTTATTTATCCTCTCAGGGTTTAAGTTTCTTATCTTTAACACAAGTATAACACTAATCCAAAGTTTTTAGGGTTATTGTGAGGGTTAAATGAGATAATGCACACATAGTCCCCAAAAGACTTCCCTGGTGGCCCAGTGGCTAAGACTCTAAGCTCCCAATGCAGGAGGCCTGGGTTTGATCCCTGGTCAAGGAAGTAAGGTCTCATATGCCACAACTGAGACTCGGTGCAGCCAAAAAATAAACATTTTTCTTAAAATAGTGTTTCCATAACTCAGTTACTTAGTAACAGTTACTCAGTAGATGTAAGTGGTCCCTAATGTTGACACGATCGCCACTAGTCACAGTGGAACCAGCGGTGGTGGCACAGGCACTTACAGGAGCTTCCGGTCTTGGGTGCACCCAGCATCGGTGAGGGTGTGGAAGCCTGGCAAACAGCGGTCACACCTGTCCCCTGTCACACCTGGCTTACAGCTGCACCGCCCAGTGTTGTCACATCGAGGGCTAAGAGAACCTATAACCACAAAGGAGGGGAAAGGAAAGAAGAAAAGGAACTATTTCATTCATATGACATTAGAGGGCAACCGTCACCGTATGGGAGCTCAATAAATACTAAGTAATGAGTGTTCATTGGAAGCACTGATGCTGAAGCTGAAACTCCAATACTTCGGCCACCCGATGCGAAGAGCTGACTCATTTGAAAAGACCCTGATGCTGGGAAAGATTGAGGGCAGGAGGAGAAGGGGACAGCAGAGGATGAGATGGTTGGATGGCATCACTGACTCGATGGACATGAGTTTGGGTGGACTCCGGGAGTTGGTGATGGACAGGGAGGTCTGGCACACTGCAGTCCATGGGGTCACAAAGAGTTGGACATGACTGAACAACTGAACTGAACTGAACTGAATCACCACGACCTGCTGCCTTGGGCAATTCTTTCACATCATTGGGATATGCATCCACCACTAGGGAAAATTCTGACAGCCAAGGATGGCTTCTTTGGGGAAAGAAATAGAAATGACTCCGGAAAGCATTATTATTTATATATCTGCTCTGGTTTCAACATTAAGTCATTTGTCAAATCCTTGAGATCTTAAGAAGGAACATTTGTGAAACAGCACATGAGCCTCCACAAAGACAGGATGCAAAAGTGAGCCACCTTCTCCCTTATCTCTGGCAGGCAAACAACATCTTTCAAGGGTCAGTGCTCACATGGTATGATTGCAAGAGTAGAAAAAAGCCTCTTAACCAAAAATATCTCTACCTACCTGGAGCAGTAGAAATTCTCACCTTTGGAGCATCACCTCTTGTGAGGAGTGAAGACTCTGTGCATCTTACCTGGTTTGGGGCTCTAGAGTACTTTCCTATGATTAATTGTTTATAGATATGCTCTATAAAATGACCTCGCAGATTGTTGCTGAAAGGTGAGAGATGCTCAGGATAACAAAGTGTGCCATCCTGGAATCCAGCCACCTTTAGCACCTCCCCTTCAACCACCCCCAGTTCAAGCTTCCTCCTTCTCTCACCTGGCCCCTACCTCCATCCTGACTCCCTACACTCCATTCTCTCTATAGAAGCCAAAGTGCTCCTTTCCAACGGAGTTTGAATCATCTGACTGGTCTGTTTAGGTCTTCTGATGGGTCTAGGTCTTCTGATAGGTCCCTGCTATTAGCGGAATAAAGTGCAAACTCTGTACCATGACCTACAAGCCTTGGCCTCTCTTGCCTCATCTTCTGCTCCTTCACTGAGGTCCAGCATCCTAGCTCCCCTCCCTGTTCCTGGAATATGCTGATTGTTTCCCTCCTCGGGGCATTTGCACCTGCTGCTTCTTCAGCCTGGAATGTTCTATCCTGAGAACGCACCCTAGTTGGCCCATTCTCAGCACTTACGTCTTGATTAACTTCTCTAGAGAAACCTTCTCTAACTCTTATGTCTATAACATTCAGCCCACTGCTCCCTCAGTCCTTACCCCTGCTTACTGATAACTCCCTCAGCTTGTGTTCCCTGCTGAATTCCCAGTGCCCGAAGCAGAGTCCTAGATGTCTGTTGCATTAATTAGCCCTCAGGAAGGAGGATGTGGTTATTGTGAAAGGAGGAGGAAGCCAAAAGATGAGGTAGAATGTGGTTCACCCACTTGATAATTTCCCTAAGGCTGGCAGTATTATAAATAATACTATATCTGAACTGTGATAACAGGCTATTCATAATCTATAAAGCCAACAGAACACTAACCAGTTGTTCCTTCTTTCTCCTAATCTCTTACTTGACTGTGAACTTTTAATTCACTTATAGATACAAATCAAATCAATGAAGGTGTTTGGCTCTGTGTCTATAGCCGCAGGTGGAACATGAAATAAACTAGTTACATTCACAGTTAGAGTCTGTAAGAGTCTCCGTGTCAACCTTGCAAGGCTTGAAAGGACCCTCAGTGATAAGAACAGAAACTGCCTTTTATGCTCTGTGTGAGACACTGAATTGGGCATTACATATATACATTAGTTCACCGTATTTGTTGGTGAATTAAGAGCTGATAAGATATCAAGTCCATTTGTGGATAATTGGGAGCACTCAGAGGATCAGACAGCTCACACCGGGAGCAGACAGAGAGAAGAGGGGAAGGCACCTTGGGTGGAGATTGAATATCACTGATTAAGCAAAGGGAAAGGGTGATAGGAATGGGAAGAAGTCTCCGAATAGTGGAAGCCAAGGGAGGAGAATTCCAAGGAGGGTTAAGGGAGGAAGAAGATGGAATAGTTTCCAATATCTAAGACAAGAGAGCACTTAAGATGAGAGTGAGAAGAGGCCACTGGGGTTGGCGTTTAGAGACACACAGCAGACGGAGCTCAGAAGGTAAATTCCTGTTTAAATTTATACAATTTAATTATTTAAACATAAATGAGTACATCTGGGACCCAGAAACATGTTTTTTTTGCCTCCATTCAAATTACTGGAAATTATGTTTTTAATTTAAGAAAACTCTCCCCCAGGTCTCCCGCATTGTAGACACACACTTTACCGTCTGAGCTACCAGGGAAGTCCAATTTAAGAAAACTCTCCCTACAATAGTTTTTCAGAAGCAACTCTTACTGGTCCATGGTCTGTAGCCTGCCAGGCTCCCTTGTCCATAGGATTTCCCAGGTAAGAATACTGGAGAGGATTGCCATTTCCTTCTCCAGGGGATCTTCCCAAGTCAGGGATCGAACTTGAGTCTCCTGCACTGGCAGGTGAATCCTTTACCACTGAGCTACCTGGGAAGCCCAAACTAAAGTAAATGAAGCACCTAACTCAATGTCTCCCAAACTAAAATAAATGAAGCACCTAACTCAATGTCTCCCAAACTAAAGTAAGTGAAGCACCTAACTCAATGTCTCCCAAACTAAAATAAATGAAGCACCTAACTCAATGTCTCCCAAACTAAAGTAAAGCAAGTTTATGCCCAAACTAAAATAAATCACCTAAGGTCTCCCAAACTAAAATAAATGAAGCACCTAACTCAATGTCTCACACATAGTAAGTGCTCACAAAAGCAGTTTATGCCTGAATCTTCTAGGTCTCCTTCAAGCCTTGCAAAGTTGACATGGAAACACGTACAGGCTCTTACTATCAACAGGATTGATTTATTTCATGTTCCCAAACTTCCAAAATAATAGCACTGGGTTTTCAAAGTATCTCATTAAAATAAAAACACCTGTCCCAATTCCTATATCACGAGCTACTCTTAGGAATTGTGAACAAATGGGCCTAAAGGATAGATGAAGAAGAGCTTCTTGTTTCAAATGTGTCCCCAAAAAGCACTTCAGGACTTAGGTAGTACTGTCTATATGCATTAGAGGACTCAGGAACATATTCTAAAATGACTGAGAGAGCTTGCTTCCTTTTGAGAATGCTTAAAAAATATAGACACTTGCATTTTTAAATAGCACTATATTATTGTTATCCAATCACTGTATTTAATAATAATTAAATTATTATCTAAGACATGTTTCAAAACAATAACTCAAATGTTATAGTCTGAGTAATTCACTGCATGGCTTGTACATATTTAAAAAAAATAAAATTAAGAGAACAAACCCAATATCATTAATGTCTGTACAGATCTCAAGAATTTAGGTATCAGGGGAGGAAAACACAAACACGCAGTGAGTTTCAAAGTATCCACAGAAAGCTATCAGGGTTACGAGAACTGAGGATAATTCAGCCCCGTTGCTGAGCCCCTAAAATCATCACCTAAAAATAAGTCTAGTTGGTATCTTTAGAAGAAACTGATGTAACTGAATATACAACAAATTCCCTTGGGAAGTTATATTTTGAAAGTGAAAAATACCCTCTGGCTGATGGGGAAACTGAGAAATCACACAGAGAATTAAATTCTTGCTACTGATTTTGTGACCTGTGCAGTCAACAGGTAGCTGGAGATGGCACACAGTGGGGACAGCCCCGGCCACCACCATGCCACTCAGCCCTCGACAAGTCCCATCACCTCCCTCTCTAAGCCTCTGCTACCTCATTGTAAAATGAAAATAATAGCACTGTCTTCATAGGGTTATTTGTGAAGATTAAATTAATTAGTGGATGAAAGTGTTTAGAAAAGTGCCTGGCACAGAGTAAGCGTGTAATTCATGTTAACTATTAATATCATACAAGACATAAATCATCACTGGGCTCCACTGCTTCCTACTGGGTTGTTCACCCGGAGTCCAAGATGTCTATTCCCCCAAAGAAAGGAAAGAACCAGGCTCACTGTTGCTGGGTGGCAACAAACGAGAGTGGAGAAGAAGAGATGGCATGGTAAAGCCTCTTCACCATCTAGCTTCACCACGCAAAGAGACGGCATGGTAAAGCCTCTTCACCATCTAGCTTCACCACATAAAGAGATGGCATGGTAAAGCCTCTTCACCATCTAGCTTCACCACGCAAAGAGACGGCATGGTAAAGCCTCTTCACCATCTAGCTTCACCACGCAGGCTCCTTGTCTACTCCCAGACTAATAGCCTTGTCTTCAGGCCAGGCTTTCCAGCTGAGCCAATTGCATTTCTCATCACATTCACGCTGATTATTTTCCTGGGATGACCCAACTCTAGTGACTCACAACAAAGCCACATCACCTAAGGGGATACGGGCTTGTCAGAGAGGTTAAATGCCCATTAAAGTGAAATCATTTTTCTTTTAATTTTTCTTTGGTTCAGAGGGAGAATTACTAAACCCCAAAGATTCTGGATGCTGAGTCAAAGCCACAAGACTGAGCAAATCTGACTCAAACCATATGGTAGCAGCAAGTCTGGTGAATCTGAGAATGACTGCTGATGTATGGGTCTGTATCACCATGGGGTCACCCCCCGTTTTCGAAGGCTCCCCAACACACGCTACTTGCAAGTCATGGCTGGGCCAAAGCCTGCCCATTTTTAGATTCTTTCAGCTGCTGCTAAGAATCGGCTCCACAGAGTTATACTGAGTCATAAGGCTATACCTTTTTGGTAAATTAACATTGATCACATTATAGTATTAAACACTTTTTGGCAAAGAGAAATAGATATGCCAAGGAAGACAATAGACAAATAAGGTAGCTTTACAAAGTCCCAACTTCAGGGACTTCCCGAGTGGTCAGTGGTTAGGACTCCCCACTTCCACTACAGAGGGCACTGGTTCAATCCCTGGTTGGGGAAATAAGATTCCGTGTACCTCATGGTGTGGCCAAAATAATTGTTTTTAATTTTTTAAGTCCCAAATATTTATCTCTCTCTTCCTCTTTATCTTTATTAACTTGTCTTTACTGTCTGCTCATGACTATGATGGTAAAGAATCTGCCTCAGTGAGGGAGACCCCGGTTCAATCCCTGGGTTAGGAAGAGTCCCTGGAGAAGGGAATGGCTACCCATTCCAGTATTCTTGCCTGGAGAATCCCCATGGACAGAGGAGCCTGGCGGGCCACAGTCCATGGGGTCGAAAAGGGTCAGACAGGACTGAGCAACTAACACTTTCACTTTTCATGATGACCTCAGCAGGACATGTGCATCTGTGTACACATAAACTGCCTATAGTTCTGAGAATACAGCAGTGGGTGATACATTTAGAACAAGAACAACAAAAACAGGCTCTCCTAGGAACCAGCCACCCTACTAGGTCTTCTTATTTATTGTTCTATTTTCTCTTGCTCACCACCCTGTGGAGGATTCTAATCTACCTATTCTGTGTCTGTCTCTTTTATCAGTCTCACTTTATCTTGCCAGCACCCAGCATAGCACCAGAAACAAATCTTTCTAATCTCTTATTTTTGAGAGGCTGGTCAAAGGGATAGTTATGGAAATGAAGAACTATCACCGGAAGAATACAAGCTTCTTTGTGGGTAGCCATTTCCTTCTCCAGGCCAAAGACTCATCTGCTGGGAAAAGTCATCGGGTGCCTCTCTCGGGGCTGGAATTGCAACTAATGGGCCCTGAAGACCACAGCTAGTTCCTACAACCTAGCCTTAAGAGAAAACATATCTCCTTTCAGATTGAAATTGCTAAAAAAAAACACCAGTGTCTAGTAGATTCCCAGTTGTTCTAGAAATTTTTAAATAAACTTTATTTTTAGAATTATATGTTCATATGTTGAAAGGAAATTATTAGTTTTGCCATATATTTTTCTGTTCTGTTTGTTTACTTTTGGCTGTGCCATGGGGTACCTTAGTTCCTAGTCCAGGGATCGAACCTGTGCCCATGCATTGGGAGTACTGTGGAGTCTTAACCACCGGACCAACTGGGAAGTGTCTATTCAAGAAAACTGAACATCTGCCTCTTGGTCTGCTCTCTCTCTCTTTTCCCCTGCTTCCCTCCCTCCCCATTGTCTCCCCTCCCCCTCCCTCCCTTTCCCTATTCTCTCCCCTCCCCCTCCCTCCCTCCCCCCATTCTCCCCCCTCCCCCTCTCTCCCCATTCTCTCCCCCCAATTTCCCCCCTTTTATCGGACTACCTTTGGAGTTGCAGTTGCAGGGCAAACAGCGGTCTCTCTCCCTGTGTCGGTAAAATCCTTCCTTGCACCTCTCACAGTGAATGCCACCAGTGTTGTCGCTGCAGTGGAGGCAGCGGAATCCATTTCCTGTCAGTCTGTGAAGTTCCTGATCAAAGATGCATTGCCTGGACTTCCCATTGCAATCACAGACTAGGGATTAGGGGGGAAAAAAGAAGACATCGTCAGCAGAAAACAAGTTGGGGCAATTCTCCTAGGTGTTTTATTATTATTATTAATAAAAATGATGCCCAGGGTACTACATACTAGTTTAAACTGCTCGGTAGCAAAAGGTAACGGGGTGAAATTGGCTGCACGACGATGGAGGGAGTTCTCGGTTTACCTAAAGGAAGCGTTGCTGGAGGAGTGTTGCCTTGGAGAACACAAAACGACGTGCAGTCAGGGTTGCAAGACTGCCAGACCCCTCAAGACAAACCAAAGCTCTAACATTATGTATTTTTATGTGAAAAGTCCTGATTTAAATATATGCAAGGAATTCATCTCTAAAATTCTGTGAAACCCCACAGTACAAGTCTATGGGCTGGAGAAGACCTGAGGACCGCCAGGATGTGCACTCTGGCACGACTGTGAAACAGCTGAAGGTGTTATCTGTTCAAGACCTATAGCATCTGTCCTTCCAGTGATGGTCAAGGAGCTAATTTTTTTTTAATTTACTTTATTGAAACACAGCGATTTGCAGTGTTATATTAATTCCTGGTGTTCAGCAAAGTGATTCAGTTATACATACATATATACATTCTTCTTCATATCCCTTATTATGGTTTATTACAGGATATTGAATAAGTTCCTTGTGCTATGAGTAGGACCTTGTTTATCCACCGTATATGTAACAGTTTGCATCTGCTAATCCCAAACTCCCGATCCTTCCCTCCCCAACCCAGCCCCCTTGGCAACCACAAATCTGTTCTCTACGCCTGTGAGTCTGTTTCTGTTTCATGGATAAGCTCATTTGTGCCACATTTTAGATTCCACACATAAGTGATATCATATAGTATTTGTCTTTCTCCTTCTGACCGACTTCACTCAGCACGATAATCCTAGGACCATCTGTGTTGCTGCAAATGGCATCATTTCATTCTTTTTGTGGCTGAGTAGTGTTCCATTGTGTGTGTGTGGATCACGTCTTCTTTATCCATTCATCTCTCGACCCACATTTAGGTGGTTTCCATGTCTTGACTACTGTGAATAGTCCTGCCATGAACACAGGGGTGCATCTATCTTTTTAAATTACAGTTTTGTCTCGGTATATGCCCAGGAACAGGATTGTTGGATCACGTAGCTACTTCAGTTTTTTGAGGAACCTCCATTCTGTTTCCCAAAGAGGCTGCACCAATTTATACTCCCACCAACAATGTAGGAGGGTTCCCTGTGCTTGAGGAGCTAATAGGACTATCTGGACAGGTATTTCCTCCCCTCTCACTGTGCCATAAGGGTCTCTCCCAAAGCCAGGACTCAAAAAGAACCACAGTCCCATTAAGAAGGACTTTCCCCAGGTTTCTAGGAAAGTTTACGTTATGCATGTTCCAAAGAGACTCGTGGGGTGACTAACATGTCCATGCGGGACCGAAACAGCCCATGAGTTAACAGGGGAAATCCTTAGTGTTGTACCTGGCACACAGCAGACCCCCAGCAAATATTTCAGCCACGGTTTGGAAAAGATGATGAGCCTTGGGGTAAAAAGAATGGTATCAAGTACCAGTTCTGCTAGTTCCTCAGGCAATCACTTCAACTCTCTGAGTCTTTTTTCTTTTATAAACGTAGACTGCATTTTCTACCTCCCTGGATTGTCGAAAGGATTCTACTGACAAAAGAAGATCAAGTCCTTGGTCTATGCTATTTCACCCCTCACTCACAGGAGAGAGGTATTGCCTCAGATGAGAAAAATGCAGCTTACAAAAGTTAAGTAACTTGACCCAGTGGAAAGCTGGGATTTGAACCTCTGGCTGTTGCCAAAACCCACTTTCTTTCCCCCAGAGACACTGTCTCTGTTGGCCGTGCGACCCTAGTGAGAACTTGTCTCTGGCAATGCCCAGGGCCGTGACTTAACCCTGGGGACTCATTTTAAAAGTCAGCAAATGTACCAACAGATACAGAGCAGCTGCCCGTGCAGGCCTTGGCAGCTCTGACGGAACAAAGGTGGCCAAGGTGGCTGAGTACAGCCGCTGACCTTCGTGAGGGACTTCTTTGCAGTAACTCCTAAAACTCATTCTCTTACTCCTGTGGCTGCCCCTAATCTGAGCAAAGTCAAGAACCTATCCAGAGACCAGTATGTTTCTGGGATTTTACATTCAGCAGCTCAGTGAATTCTTGCAATAACACTTTAACATGGGTTTAATAATTTTCATTCAACAGATGAAGAAATGAATGCATAGAGGGGGTGGGTGTCTCACCTCAGCTGACACAGCCAAGTGGCAAGGGTGTAAATGCTCCCAGGTGTGTCCAATCACAAAGCTCTAGCCTTTCCATGTTACTCTTGCGTCTAAGGCTCTGGTCTGCTCCTGTGTGTAGGTATTCTTTCTGTGACTCCCTCATGGAAAGTTATTCAGCCTCTTCTCCAGTTCTTCCTAATCTGGCAAGATGTCCCATCCCTCCTGAGACAGCTCTGGTTGTTACACATTATTTTTATGCAATTTTATTTTTTAAACTATCATTTTTTTAATTGTTTCCCCTCCTTTTCTCACTCATCTGATATTTTATTTATTTTTGGCTGCACTGGGTCTGCATCGCTGTGCCCAGGCTTTCTCTACTTGCAGTGAGCATGGGCTTCTCATTGTGGTGCGTCTCTTATTGCAGAGCACAGGCTCAGAGGCTGTGGCGCATGGGCTTAGTTGCTCCGAGGCATGTGGGATCTTCCCAGACCAGGGATGGAACTCATGTCCCCTGCATTGGCAGCAGATTCTTATCCACTGAGCCACCAGGATGTCCCTGCAATTTTAAATGTGCCTCTGTCCCTATAATTTTATCATGCATTCTGTTCTTCTGTGGAAAACAACAACACATACACAGACACACCTACTCTCTTCTCTATTTATTGACTCATCAGACATTTCTCACATTTACATTTATAAGGCGCTGCATTAGCCAAGCCCTTGAGTATCTGAAGATAGGACCATCTTCATCTTTAGCCTTCTCTTCTTCAGGTTAAGCTGAAGATCTGTCACCTCCAGAACTTTCAACCATTTCCCAAGTCACGATTTCTAGGTTCATCTTGACTCCCTTCCTAGGAACAAACTCTCATTTTCACTGCTGCTGCTGCTGCTGCTAAGTCGCTTCAGCCATGTCCAACTCTGTGCGACCCCATAGACAGCAGCCCATCAGGCTCCCCCGTCCCTGGGATTCTCCAGGCAAGAACACTGGAGTGGGTTGCCATTTCCTTCTCCACTCATTTTCACTACCTTTCTTTAAATGACCAGAATTTATTACAGCTCTTCAAATGTGGTTTGAACAGCTTAGCTTACAGCAGGACCAGATATTATAATTCCACAGATGAGCCTAACATTTCACTAAACTCACAGCCCATGAAGTTTGCATTCAGTTCAGACTCCCAGGGCTTTTTCACAGAACTGATGCCAAGCCGAATCTTTCCCAACGAATGTTTGTGTAACGGATTTTTCTGGATCTCCAACAGATGTGCCACACAGCTGCCATGTGCTGTGAAATTTCTGCCGAGCAGCTCATTAGGCACGAACAAGAGCTAAATCCACCAGCCAATGATCCTTGTGAGGCTGTCCAGTTGGATCCCACACTGAGCCAGTGCCCTCCCTGCCCTGGATGACCTTTGTGAACAATCTCGAAATAATTTCAAACGTCTCATTGCTTTTTTTTTTTCCTGCTTTTTGTGTGGTCTCTGTTTTCTTTTTTGTATTTATTTTATGTTTATTCTGTTTATTTATTTGTCTGCGCTGGGTCTTGCAGGACCTTCGATCTTTGTTGCAGCATTCGAGCTTCTAGTTGCAGTTTGTGGGATCTACTCCCTGACCAAGACTCAGCTGCATTGGGAGCGTGGAGTCTTAGCCACCCGGACCACCAGGGAAGTCTTTTTTCATTCAAAACAAACTTTTTGCTGGTAGAAGTTAATTTCATTAGGAAGTGATGTATATTTAGAGCATTATTTTAAAAATAGAAAACCCCCTTATCTTTTTTTAACCATTTCCCTTTCCTTCTGTCCCTTCTGCTTTAAAGCTCTGTTATGAAAGAAATGATGTTCTTCCTTTAAAATTCACAGCTTTCGATGGAGATGCTTTCATATAATTCCAATACAGGAGGCCTTTAGGCAGCATTTCTCCACTCTGGAACTCTGCGGCAAACCTATTGTGAGCTACCCTGCTCTCTCTTAGTTGGGCTTCTCTTTAAGCCCAGGGTTAGGTACGTTTCCCAGGTGGCACAGTGGTAAAGAATTCGCCTGCCAATGCAGGAAACACAGGAGACATGGGTTCAGTGATTCCCTGGAGTAGAGGAAATAGCAACCCACTCCAGTATTCTTGCCTGGAGAATTCCACGGACAGAGGAGCTTAACGGGCTATAGTCCACGGAGCCACAAAAAGTCAGATGTGACTGGGCACACACACCTATAATACATTTTAAAACAAGAGGAAACTCTAAAAATGTTTTTTTATTATACTTCCTTTTTTATGTTTAGCCTTGTTCAGCTTTAAATCTGTTATAGAATTTTTTTTTTTTTTGAAATCTACTTGCTATTCTTCTAAATTTGGGGCCAGCTGTAAATTTTGTAACTATATTGCCTAGTTTCCATCAGGGAGCCTTGACACAAAAGCCAGTGATACAAGTATAAAGAGGGGGTCCTGGACATGTCCTGGGTCCATTGGGAATAATTTGTCAAATCCTTTCATCCAACAAATATAGACTGAGCATCTATGTGCCATACCCTGTTTTCAGGAATTTAGCGGTAGCCAGAAACCAACAGATGGGACTACCCTGGTGATCCAGTAGTTAAGAATCTGCCTGCCAATGCAGGGGACATGGGTTCCATCGCTGGTCCTGGAAGAGCCCACATGTTGTGGAGCAACTAAGCCCACGCAACACAACTACTGAGCCTGTGTTCTGCAAGAGAAGCTACTGCAATGAGAAGCCCAGGCACAGAAATGAAGAGTGGCCCCGGCTCACTGCAACTAGAGAAAGCCCACATGCAACAATGAAGACCCTGCACAGCCATAAATAAATAAAATTTTTTAAAAAACCAATAGCTGTCCAAGACTTCATGGAGTTTTCGTGATACTTAGAGGAAAAGACATACATTTCATCCATTCATTTAGTAAGTATCACTTCACATCTAACAGGGGCACTGCCCTGGTGCTCGGACACTGGGCTTTGTGAGCCAGCAAGATTTCAATAAAGGGAATCATAAGTTTTATATGGGCTTCCCTGGTGGCTCAGCCAGTAAAGAATCTGCCTGCAATGCAGGAGACCTTGGTTCAATCCCTGGGTTGGGAAGATCCGCTGGAGAAGGAAATGGCAATCCACTCTAGCATTCTTGCCTGGAGAATTCCAAGTAAGATATTAAATATACACTTATTTGAGATATATTGGGCTTTGTCACATACACATCTTGGACATGTCCTTTGTCGCATACATATCATGTTATCATGGTTTTCCTCATTCTATCGTGGACAGGCATAGGTCCAGGATCTGGCATTAAACTATTACTGTATCAGAAAATACAGAAACAAATCAGACTCTGACCCTGAACAGACCTGAAGACATATAGGGTCTAGAAATTAAGAGTGGCAGAATCTTTCTCCTTGTCTCACTGATTCTGTATCACAGGAATCAGGTCCTACCCACTACCCTTATTTGACTATTCATTTCTATGGTACTCTTTCCAAATTAGGGACATCTTTTCAAGGTTTTGACTTCCCTGGTGGCTCAGACAGTAAAGCATCTGCCTACACTGGAGGTGACCCAGGTTCGATTCCTGGGTGGGGAAGATCCTCTAGAGAAGGAAATGGCAACCCACTCCAGTACTCTTGCCTGGAAAATCCCATGGACTGAGGAGCCTGGTAAGCTACAGTCCATGGGGTCGCAAAGAGTTGGACATGACTGAGTGATTTCACTTCACTTTCAAGGTTTTGTCCTGTCCCCTCACCATCCCCTCACTCCACCAGCCTAAATCCTTGCCCTGTCAGCAGGGATGCTCCTCAGGAGCTAAAGAAAGGAGACTCAGCAAGTTCACCTCAAGTTCCGCAGAAGCCCCACAGAAACCAAACATGCCACTCAGACTTTTTTGTATTTCTCTCAGTCTAGGAAAACGTGGGTAGTAATTGTGTCTGACTGCAACGTATGCTGCTTCTTTGGCACTTAAGCATTTATTATCATAACAGCTATAATAGCACACCATCGCTGACCCTCAAGGTACTTCTTAGAAAAGCCCGCCAGGCAGCCAGAGGCAGGCTGATCCACCCACCACCCCCCAGGCTCCCCACCAGGAAACACAGTCCAGGAGCTGCAAAGTCTGCAAACAATGCAGCAAGGTGTACAGACCGCCTCGGGCCCACCTAACACTCCCACCCTCACTCAAACACACAACTCCAACCGGTTGGGACAGGAAGCTCGGGGCCAAAGGCTGTTTCCAAGCTGTATCCTTCAAAGAATGAAAGGAAACTGAAAATATTTCCTAGGGTTGTACTGGGGCAAGGTCTTGGAATAATCTGCATCAGGGGCTGCAGTTCATCAAGACCTCATTTTAAATTCTCCAGAGGAAATGTTGAAAGCAATTACGAGAACGGATCAACAATTTGGCATTCCTGTGACCATTTGTATACAAGCAAGTCCTCTTTCTATTGTTCTAAACATAAAAAGCCCGGCTCTGCTTTTCACCAAGCTGATCTAATTTCCACCTTCACATGCTGGACCCTTGTGCTTTTTAGCGCTCTAACAGTAACAACAAAATTTTAAATCCAAACTCCTTTCAAAACCCTCTAGATCTGGCCCTGCTGACCTCTCCATCTTGACCTTGGTCCTCTTTCTATCTCTCGTTCATTGGACTCCAACACATAGACCCTGGCATGCACTAATCCTGGGGTGCACAAGCTATTTCCCTTTAGGCCTTTAGGCTTGCTGTTTCCTTTGCCTGGGCACTACCTGCTCCCACCCTCTCTGAACTCACTCGGCAGAAGAGCAATCTTAGGAACAAAAAAATTAGATGGCATTGGTCCATAGTGATAACCGGTTAAGAGCTTCTCTTTCTGATTGCCCACAGGTCTTCATCTCCATCTCTCTCATGGCACTTATCACTTTCTATCCTGAGTCATCCCTATTTGTGTACATGACTAACATCCTCTATCGCACTTCGCACTTTTGTATCCGAGAAAAGGAATATTACTTGCCATATCAGTAAACAAGCAAGTCACAGTCATTCATCAGAGATTACAGCCCTCCGATGTGGGCCAGTGAACTGTAAAGGAACTCAGGAAGGAGAACACCAGCCATCTAGAAGCCATCAGACTGCAGTCACTCCCTACGCTGAGCCCTAAGGAAAGGGAGCTCAGGATGTGAAAACACAGGATACTGGCCCCAGACAGATGAGGTGCACATCAAAGGAATGGTTTCAGTGAGTCTTGACTCTTGCATCTTTCCATACATAGAAAAGTGCTAAATTCCTTAACACGGGATATCTGGTTTTCTTTAGTTTACAAAAAAAAAAAAAAAAACTTTTGACATTCTGGCTACCTGCCCTTTGTTACAAAATTTCTATATACCTGCTCCTGCCACAAACCCACCCACCTACCCCACCTCCTGGGAGCAGTTCTCTTAGGGTTACTTGAGATGCTGCCTCCTGGGCTTAAGTTCCAAAAGATTCCACCAAATAAAACATAACTCTCAACTTATAGGTTGCGTGTACTTTTTTCAGTCAACATAGCCCATCGTACCTAGTACAGGGCTTGCAACTGTGACTGTTAAAGGAAAGGCTGGCTGAAAGGAAGGATGGATGGAAGCACAGACAGAAGGAAGGAAAGAAGGAAGGCGATCTGATTCTAAGAAAAGCCAAACAAGAACCGGAACATAGAGAAATTTCTCAGGACTCTAGGGACCCAGTATGAAATTTTCTCAACATTAATACATAAAGTTTTCATTGTTTACATATAAGGCATTCAGTGTAAAAAAAAAAGTTAATGTTTGTACCCCCAAAAATAAAAACTATGGGGAAATGAGAACAGCATGAATTGCGAGAGGAACGTGATACTTTTGTTAGAAGGAGCGTATGAGACTTCCGGGTTGCTGCTTTCATTGGACGAACCATTTCAGCGCCAGGATGTCCCGACCTCTGCGTGTGAGCCTGAAGCTGCCATTGCAAAGGGCAGCACGCCTAGGACTGCGTGCAAGGAGGGGCAGGGGCGAGGCAGGTGTGAGACCATGAGATCAGTTTGCCGCCACCAGGCAGTCTTGACAGGCAGTGTACTTGGCCCCTGTGCGGGACTATCTCAGGAGCTAGGAATCTGAGCGTCATGTTTGAACCTGACAGAGTGTGCTGGCTCCTGTTACGTAGAGCCTTGCTGCTCTTGTTGCCATTTCAGCTGCTAAGAGCACTAATACTGAATCACTTAAACAGCAGCAAGTTTAGAATAAGTGACCTGGAATCTCCTGGGGATAAGTCCACATATAAACCGCTTAAGGATGGTGCTTAATTCTCTTCCTAATTTAGAGGATTAGACAGGTATGTGCCTTGTTTCCTTTCTTGTATTTTCTGTCTCTCATTCCCTTTCTGAGACATCGAATCTTTTCTTCTGCTTCCTTGTTGAAACTCTCTTCCCTTGGATACTATGATGCCATATTGCCAGGTTCCTCTTGGCTTCTCACCTCTTCCCTTACCCATTCAAGTCTTTGTGGGATCCTCTCCTTGCCCCAACTCTAAGTGTTGGTGCTTCTCATGTCTCAGGCCTGAGCCTCCATGCCTCTCATGATAGAACTCTAGAACTCTCTCATCCAAGCCAAGGACTTCAATAACCACAACAGGTGTGGACATACCAAGATACTTCCCTGGCCCAGAATACCTTCTCAGTTTTAGATCCTCATGTCCAGCCATGCACTTTACATGTTCAACTGGTTGTCTCAAAAGCTCTTCACACAAAGCATATAAAAACTCAATTTATAAATAATACTGCAATGAACTTTGGGGTGCATGTGTCTTTTTGAATTATGGCTTTCTTAGGGTATACGCCCAATAGTGGGCCTGCTAGGTCACATGGTAGTTCTATTTTTAGTTTTGTAAGGAACTTCCATATCGTTCTCCAAAGGAAGCAATCTAAATGTCCATTGACAGATGAATAAAGAAGATGTGGTACACATATGCTAGGGAATATTACTCAGCCATAAAAAGGAATGATATCGGGTCATTTTTAGAGACAAATACGGACCTAGAGTCTGTCACACAGAGTGAAGTAAGTCAGAAAAGCAAATATCGTACATTCACACATATGTGTGCAATCTAGAAAAACGGTACCTCTTTTCAGGGCAGGAATAGAGATGTAGACATAGGGAATGGACATGTGGACTGGGTGGAGGGGACGGGAGGATGGGATGAGTTGGGAGAGTGGAATTGACATATATGCACTATCGTGTATAAAACAGACAGCTAACGGGAACCTGCTCAGGGAGCTCAGCTCAGTGCGCTGTGATGACCTAGAGGGGTGGGATGGGAGGGCAGTGAGAGAAAGGTCCAAGACGGAGGGGATATATGTATATATACATACAGATGATTCATTTGTTTGTACAGCAGAAACCAACACAACATTGTGAAGCAACTATATCACAATAAAAAAAAATTATAAAAAAAAAACCACCAAACTTTTGTCATCCCTTCAAGTCACAAAGCTGAGAGCTATCCTTATAGGGTCTCCATCTTCTTCATTTGCCTATATTCTATTCAATGGCCAATCGTATTGATATAATCCTCTAAACAGCTCAAGCCCATCCAAATCTAGCTCCACGACAGCCACCCAAGACCAAATCCCAGTTGTCTCTTGTTGGCATAGCTTCCTAACTGAATCCTCTGCAACTTCTCTTGCCTCCCTCCACTCAGTATAGTCAGAAAAGCTTTTTCAAATACAAATTTTACCAATATCTCCCTGTGAGATATTTACCAACATCTCTCCTCTATAATGCCTTTTTTAAAATTTTTAGATAAAGACAAGAACTCCTAAACATTGCTTACAAAGACTTCCACTGTCTAATCCTATCTACTTTTCCAGCCTAACTTCATCTCTCTCCCATTCATTTCACTTATATTTCACTTTATGTTTTTACTTCCTCTGCTTCTTAATATTCTTGCTTTAGAGGAAAAGCATCATAGTGGGCAGACATGAGTTGGGGTTATCAATCCCGACCACCCTCCTCCCTTTTGTTTGTTCAAAGAAATTATGCTAAAAATTCAATCTTAATTTATTATTATTTAGATATCATCCCCTTCCTCTGAGTCAAAGAACTGGCCTCATGTACTGACAACTCTTTTCTGCTCAAAGACAGCAATCACCACCTCTGGGAAGTCAGCTGTAATGAGGCTCTTCATCAAGAAGTCCAAATATAAATAAATAGATAGAAAATGGTGAATAAAAGTAAAGGTGAGAATTGTATACTCACTTTAAAAAGCTGGTAAATGCCTATTTTTAGAGCAAAAACAATTAAAGCGGATGTCCTTTAAGTAGCAATCTATAATAAAGTATTTTTAAAATTATTTTTAAAAATACTCCAATTGCACATTACTTATGAAGTCTGAAGTAAGAAAAACCTGACACATCTATCAGTTTGGTATCAAGGGCATTGGAAGCTATCATCCTATTTGCAAAAATTGAAAGTCTCCATGTCTGTGATACTCAAGATGATGAGTATTTTTATTATAATTTTTAAAAAGATGATAATGAAAATGCTCATATTTTCCAGTTTTAAAATCTTCTACATGAGATTTTTCTTTCCAAGGTTTCATTTGTTTCTCAGCTTGGGTAAATACTTTAAAGCAAAATCTGAATACTTCATAAGTTATTTATTTATTTTTAAATATTCGTTTATTTGGCTGCATTGAGCCTTATTTGCAGCACACGTGATCTGCGTTGTGCCATGAGGGATCTTTTATGACGCTGTGCGGAGTCCTCTCTAGTCGTGAAATGAGAGCTCCAGAATCAGTAGTTGCTACATGACGGGCTTAGGTGTCGTGAGGCATGTGGGATCTTAGTTCCCCAACCAGGGATGGAACCCACGTCCCCTGCATTGGCAGGTGAGTTCTTAACCTCTGGACCACCATGAAGTCTCCATTTCATCCTTTAAAGTGATCTTGAATTTTATGTTTTTATGTGTGACTGCTTCTACTTTTAGCTTCTTCAGGTATGTCGCAATACGTTTTCTACTTAGAATAAGAAAACTGAAAAGGCACTTCCCTCTGTAAGAGCTTTTTAACTGAATTCCGTTCTCTGCCTCGCCTTTGTCACAGCTTCCTTTTATGCCAACGCCGCTGGAACCACTGGTGCTGTAACCTGCCCGATCATTTGTTTTCCAGGACATGTAAATGCCCAAGCAGTACACGTACGCCTGCGATGTGAAGTGCTCTGAGAGGACCGACAGTAGCCAGCGTTCTAATCCCGTGGAAAATTTTGAATGATAGAGTACAGACAAACCTTTTCAGTTCTAAGTGGTCTAGCCACTGAAAGCCAATGAAACTGTTTACCACGTTTTTTCAATAATTAGGGCTTACAAGGAGTCACCTACTTCCATCACAAGTTCATAGCACACTGTTTGTAATCTAGACTTAGAAGTGGCACAGGCGGATATGGATGACTCAGCCAGGGAGGACTAGACCAGGGAGATGTCTTCCCTAACACCCCACCAGGATCCCAGCAGACAATGGGGACAGGGAAAGAGGTCTCAGTGAATAGGAAGGTTGGGGAGGCCAATTTCTGCCTGACTAGCAAAGCTGAGAAGGAAGAGAAAGTTAGGATGCAAAGGATACAGAAGAGGCTCCCTTCTCTTACACATGGTATCTTTAAAGGCTTGACTCCAAGATAACAGGAGTCAGCTACAGGGTGTGATCAGTAGTGATTGCAGCGAGGATTCGGTATGAAAGTTCATCACCCTCTTGTTACTCTACAACCTTCTGACCACAGACATTCCTGCGAAAGTGAGCGTTAGTCGCTCAGTCATGTCTGACTCTTTGCGACCCCATGGACTGTAGCCCACCAGGCTCCTCTGTCCAGGGAATTCTCCAGGCAATAATACTGGACTGGGTAGCCATTCCCTTCTCCAGGAGATCTTCCACACCCAGGGATCGAACCCAGGTGTTCTGCATCACAGGCAGATTCTTTACTATCTGAGCCAATTGCTGCAGGAATGTCTATTTTTCATGAGATCATCAAAGAAAAGCATCCCAATACAGAAAGCACATCTGACTATTACTTAAAGAGCATAGTGTTCTTTCAGCACTTGCTACACGGCCCAGCGAAAGGTGTCATCTGCCCCTTTAAGAAATGGCTGAACTAAAGGACATTAGAGAGTCCACGATAGCTAGAGGTGACCCCTGAAGCGATGAGGACTAAAAGGAAAGAAATCATGTACGAGGACTCTGAATAAAGAAAAATTTCAAAGGAAATTCTGATTTGCACTGAAATGCTTTATGGAGTATACATTAAATGTGGCTTTTCTTTTTCTTTGCTTACATTTGTGTTTTTTTGGCTCCTTAAAAAAAAGTTACCTAATGATTCTTCCTCTTTAAACCTTTCGTTGCTTTCATGAACAAGATATTTTTGTACAAGGAGATTAGCCACAGATTTTTTTGCTATCACTACATTCCTTCACAAAGATACACACATTTAGGTATGTGCATGCTTACCAGGCAGGCACCATTTGAATTCTTAGTTTTGCCAGAAGAACATGGTAACTTGTGTGCATTGTTGTTGTTGCTGTTCAGTCACTAAAGTCATGTCCGACTCTGCAACCCCATGGGCTACCGCATTCCAGGCTTCCCTGTCCTTCACTATCTCTCAGAGCTTGCTCAAATTCATGTCTATTGAGTCAGTGATGCTATCTGACCATCTTATTCATGTACATTACAATGTCGGAAAAGGTATGAAATGCATTTTACAGCACTTTCCTTCAAACTTCATTGCTGAAAAAAAATCCACTTGAAAATAGTGAATTAAAATTGTGGTGCTTAAAGTGAGGACAGTGAATTAAATGGTATTTTAGGAACCCAATCATTTTGATGTATCCACAAAGAGAGGTAACAGTTATTGTAAGAAGAATTTGGACCGTGAAACCTCCAGCAGAAGGTAGGATTGACGTGTCCTACATCCCAGCTCTTAGCAAAGGAAGTGCCTTTCCAGTCTCTTACTCTAATAAGAAAACGTATTGTGATACACCTGAAGAAGCTAAAACTAGAAGCAGCCACACGTAAAACCATAAAATTCAAGATCACTTGAAAGGATGAAATGGGGACTTCCTTGGCGGTCCAGCGGTTAAGACCTTCCTACAAGGAAGATCCAGTGGAATCTTCAAGGAAGATCCTTCCCTGTAGAAGGTCCTACAAGCTCTGGAGCCCTCATGCCACAACTAGAGAGAAGCCCGCACAACGCAACAAAAAGTTCCCACATGACACTGAAGTTCCCACGTGCTGCAACTAAGACGCAATGCAGCCAAATAGATAAATACATAAAAATAAATAATAATGTTACTTGCCATGCCTGGTCAGCTGTGGCCTGGCCTCTGTCCCTGAAGATCTCAGCCTGTGAAGATCCCCTCCTACCATATCCTACGTACAACCCCTCGGAATAGACAAGAGCCACTACTTTGGGTGCCGTTGGATCCACTGGGCTCACAGAGTAAACCGGCCTATCAAGATGAGAGATGATCTTTAAACATTAGAAATCCCCTTTAACCAACAGCAAAATCAGTAGTGACTTGAAAGAACAATAAGTATGTATAAAGCTTAGTGGTCAATGTTCTAGCCATGAAACAGACAGAATCCCGAAAAACTTCAAAACGTATTCTAATAATCTCCAGCCAGGGAGAGAAAGGCTATGGTTTTTCCAGTGGTCATGTATGGATGTGAGAGTTGGACTGTGAAGAAAGCTGAGCGCTGAAGAATTGGTGCTTTTGAATTGTGGTGTTGGAGAAGACTCCTGAGAGTCCCTTGGACTGCAAGGAGATCCAACCAGTCCATTCTAAAGGAGATCAGCCCTGGGTGTTCTTTGGAAGGAATGATGATAAAGCTGAAACTCCAGTACTTTGGCCACCTCATGCGAAGAGCTGACTCATTGGAAAAGACTCTGATGTTGGGAGGGATTGGGGGCAGGAGGAGAAGGGGATGACAGAGGATGAGATGGCTGGATGGCATCACCGACTCGATGGACGTAAGTCTGAGTGAACTCCGGGAGTTGGTGATGGACAGGGAGGTCTGGCGTACTGCGATTCATGGGGTTGCAAAGAGTCGGACACGACTGAGTGACTGAACTGAACTGAGGGAGAGAAAAATAGGCTCTGGACACAACTATGCTTTAATAGATTCCAAACATTGAGAGGTAGGATTTCCCTGACGGTCTGGTGGTTAAGATTCTTGAGCCACTTGGTCAATTACAAGCTATGTGATAAAAACAAACAGAAGAGGAAACCTGGTAATCTGAAATTTGCTCTCTTGTCAGTTCTCCTAGAAACTGGAGTTTGTGCTTGATTTTACCCTGTTGTTCACTGCCATTTTTAAAGGAAAGGCTACTCTAAGGACTCACATCCACAGAGCTCTGAAAGGTCAGGACACTGATGTCCCAGCTAGAAATGTAAGGGATGTTGTTATAATAGATCAAGAGTCCATCAACTCTGAAAATTTATTTAAAAGAAAATTCTTAAAAAGAATGAGAAATAAGCCATGGAGGTATCTTGTTAAAGAACATTAAACTAGGACTGAAATCCGGTCCTGTTACTAACTGCCCGGCTCTGGTCAAGGCAATCACTTTCCTGTGATTTTCCAATCTATAAATGAGGGTCACATGTCCTGGAGCCCAGCTCTGCTCTAGCCAGTGATGATGATCTGGACAGTCACTTTGTCTCCCTGAGTGTCCTTTTCCTTAACTTTAAAGGAGAGGCTACGGTAGAGAACCCTTAAGAGTCATTCTCACTTAGGTCCATGATGCTGTTAATAAAAGAAGAAAGTGGTGAAACGTGCAAACCTTCTCATAACAAATGCCCAATATAGGTACAGCTGAAGATATGATCATTTTTCCAATGTTTAAGTTAATATGGGAAATGACCTAGCTGCAATTTTATTTTTTCTAGGATGTGAAGATCCATATTCACACAATGAAAGAAAATAAAATCTGGAAAAGAAACAGTCAGGTTTCTGTAAAGAGGTCAACAAAACTGAAGAAGTCCAGGATACATATGTGTTTGCCCAATTGACTTCCACCTGCTTCTGATAGAGAGAAGTCCTCACATTGATCAGTGCTGGAAAAAGAGCCATTCTTTCCTTCTTTTATGACATAAGGAAGCCCATGTTTGTTGGGGAGGCACGTATACAGACGTACAGTCACCCACAGACACAAAAAAAGACTCAGCTTCTGGCTTTGGGTGTGGCTCAAATATTACATCATATACCTGGGAATTATATTAGAACACAGCTCAGTATGATTCAGTAATCTATTTGGTCTAATTTGTGACTAGAGTATTCTAGAATCTATGGTGTTATTTCTACACTGGTCTATAATAGATTGCTAAATCTTGTAGTGGCAAATTTCTCTAGGAGAAAAAAAAAAAGTCAAAATAGTTCAGCCACTAAGAACTTAAATGGGAAAAAATGTTCCCAGGATGGCCTCAGCATCTTGATTTCATGCTCCTGACTTTCCCATAAACACTGATCACAAATCAACATTCTTCCTCAGCTTCTTGGGTCAGTGGAGTTAAACCAGTGGCTCCCCCAGTTCGGAACACTCAGAATTTAAACCTACATGGGAATACACTCCAATGCATTTCTATATGCCAATTTATTATACATACTTGAATATAAGATGAATATAAGGCCACATTTAAGTCTTTTCAAAATCTCTGTTATACAGCACTTTCTCAATTGTTTTATTTTTAAAATAAAGTATTATTTGGGGAAGACATGTTAACCTGAAATGACCTCAACCAATGTTTCAGATAATTTTTAAATAAGAAAGAGGCCAAGCTATCAAACACAATTCTCCTAATAGTTCATCATCTCACAATTGCGAGCGCCTGAAAGTTATCCTAAGTAAGCCTTTTGAGATGATTATGCTATGATGATCACAATGAGTGCTTCGGGATAGGTTTTAAATCTTTTTCATGTCTTCTGAAAATGGCATACTTTTCAGTGACAGCAGCAAAAGATAAGACAAATAGAGCCATGTCTCAATTCACCTGATCCAAAATAGAGAAAAACTGCATTCAAGTGGCTTTAGGAATGTTAAAAATGGAATTTGAGAAATGACAGGTCATCTAATGTTGGGGTCATCTTATACATGGGCATGTTCCAGAAAGTAACATATGCTGAATCTGTATATGATGAAGTATGATGGTTGACAAAACGTAAGAAGAAATGATATGAAACTGAATCCTGAAACTCCAATCTGCTTTGGGTTCCTTGTGAGTAATTCTGTTCGTTTCATTGGGTAAAATTTAGAGTTCATTTCAGCCTGAGCCAGGGGACTCCTCATCACCTTTCCTGGACTAATGAAAGGAGCCTCTTCCAAAACTTTAGGCATTATACTGACATTTGGTACTGGCAGAGCAATTAGTTGTATAACAGTAATACTGAACACTATGAGTGTTTACTAGGCATTGTGCAAAATGCTGTACATGCAGTAATCACAGCAATTCATTATCTTCACCTTAGAGATGAGGAAACCCAGTAACATGGGGGGCAGCTTGTGTCACTCCCTTAAGTGGTAAATGATGCCGCTAGGATTTGAACCTCACTCTGTGATGCTTTCCAGGTGATGCAGTGGTAAAGAATCCGCCTGCCAAGGCAGGATTTGCAAGAGATACGGGTTCGATCCTGGGTCAGAAAGATCCCCTGAAGGAAGAAATGGCAACCCACTCCAGTATTCTTGCTTGAAAAATTCCATGGACAGAGGAGTCTGGTGGGCTATAGTCCAAGGTGTCACAAAGAGTTGGATATGACTGAGCACACACACACAGATAAACACAGTCTTACTGCAGAGCCTGTACCTCTGTGCAGGATGCTATACCGTTCCAACAAGTTGTGTGTGTGCTCAGTCACTCAGTTGTGTCCAGCTCTTTGCAACCCTATGGACTATAGCCTGCCAGGCTCCTCTGTCCACAGGATTTTCCAAGCGAGAATGCTGGAGTAGGTTACCATTTCCTTCTCCAGGGGATCTTTCCAACCCAGGGATCAAACCCACATCTTCTGCATCGCCTGCATAGGCAGGTGGAATCTTTACCACTGAGCCACCTGGGAAGCCCACCACTCCAGAAGTTAAATAACAGAATCTATGAGAGTATAAATCTCTCCAGGGGTCCTTTCCACCAATCACAACACAATCCTAAGTACCTCTTTTCCAGCATCAGGCTATGGGAGAAATTAAATTAGTGATCTGAATAATCTTGGATGCTGAGTTCAGCATTCTAGAACAAGTGGTTCAAAATTGACCTAGTGGCTAAATCCTATAGTGTCATCTTAGCCTTCACCCTTTGTGTGTTCATATTTCTACCTCTGAGTAGAAATTATGACTCCTAAAGTAGAAATTTTTGACTCTTAACATTTTTTAATTGAAGTATAGTTGAATTACAATGTTGTGTTAATTACTGCTGTACAACGAAATGACTCTGTTAAACAAATATACATATATGTATATTCTTTTTCATCTTCTTTTCCATTATGGTTTATCACAGGATATTGAATATAGTTCCTTATGCTATACAGTAGGGCCTCATTGTTTATCCATTCTATACATAATAGTGTGCATCTGTTAACCCCGAACTCCCGATCCAACCCTCTCCCACCACCTTCCCCCTTTCACCAGTCTATTCTCTATGTCCCTGATTCTGTCTCTGTTTCATAGATAGCTTCATTTGTGTATGACTGATATTGTTGAAACTCTTCCTTGCTCTAACAAAACCTCCTCTTTCTTGATTCTCCCTAGCCTTGATGCCCCTTCCTCCTGTTCCTTCACTACTCTTCCATCTCCTTGTTAAGTACTGAGGTTTCTTTTACCTCTTTCTCCCAGGTAGTCTTTATCCGTGGTCATGTATGGATGTGAGAGTTGAACTATAAAGAAAGCTGAGCACCAAAGAATTGATGCTTTTGAACTGTGGTGTTGGAGAAGACTCTTGAGAGTCCCTTGGACTGCAAGAAGATCCAACCAGTCCATCATAAAGGAGATCAGTTCTGAGCGCTCATTGGAAGGACTGATGTTGAAGCTGAAACTCTAATACTTTGGCCACCTGATGCGAAGAACTGACTCATTTGAAAAGACCCTGATGCTGGGAAAGATTGGAGGCAGGAGGAGAAGGGGACGACAGAGGATGAGGCGGTTGGATGGCATCACTGACTGGATGGACATGAGTTTGAGCAAGCTCTGGGAGTTGGTGATGGACAGGGAGGCCTGGCGTGCTGCGGTTCACGGGGTCACAAAGAGTCTGACACGACTGAGTAACTGAACTGAACCCAGGTAGTCTCATCTATTTTCAAGGCTTTGTTGGACACCCAACTTTATATTGTTTTAATTTCCTCTAAATTCCAAAATTATAGTTCCAGCTGTTCACTGGACATGTCCACTTGCAACTCAAACTCAACATATCGCCATGGACGCTCACCTCCTTCTCTTCTACTGCCGACCTTGCTCTCAAATCTGACCCTTTTGTTGAAGTCCTCATTTCCTTTAATGGCATCACTGCCTAACCAATTACATGAAGTTGAAGCCTTGGACCCATCTTGGACTCTTTCTTATTTCTCACAGTTTCGCCTTACTATTATCCCCAACGCACATACTCACTGGATCACCAAATTCTTCCAATTTCACCTTCTAAATGTCTCTGTGATCTGTTTCCTCTTTACTGTTCCACGACCATGATGAAAACCCTCATCAAGTCTCATTTGGAGTATTTCAATGGCCATTTATTTGCCTCTCCTAGCTCACTTCCATCCTTTAAGCCCTTAAATGAGTGACCTTTCCCATGTCCACTCTTCTTAGAAACCACCTGCAACCTGGACACAGTGCTTTGGAAAATCAAGTGTTCCTTACTTGCTGCAAATTATAAATCCTTCCTTCTCTGGAAAAAAAAAAAACTTCTGCAACCCTTCTTTGCCACAGGGCACTAACCTAACTGCATATCCTGATCCTGGCATGGAAGGCTCTTCACCACCAGATTCTTGGCTACATTTCTAGTGGCATTCCAACCTCCCTTCTCCAGTCGCACCTCCTCAAGGGAAGTATGCTGCAGACCATTGGAGCTACAGCCACGTTCACGCCAACTGTGAGCTCCTGGGGGGAATCTTTACCTTTCTTAATGATCTCTAAGCATCCAAGTTCACTACACTTGCACTGTTGGCATCAGGCATCTTAAAGAAATGTAGTTCTAGGCATTTTAAGGTTCTTCACAATAACATCTCTTCCTTTCAACAGCCCTGCCAGGTTACACAGCACTATTGCCTCCATTTACAGCAAAGAGCCGACTCTGGGCGGCTGAGGTGCCTGAATGGTTACTAATAAGGAACTAGAAAACAAAGCAGTCAAAAATGTAAAGCCAGGTCAGGCTCACTCTAAAACATGTGCTTTAGCTGAGACCAGCTCTGATTATATCTAACACTATAATTTCACCTGCAAGGTAGCACCCAGGAAGCAATGTCCTTGCTTTAGGCTCTCAGAGGTACACAGATGCAGGTCACTTTGGGAGATGGCAAGCACCATACTTTCAGTCCAACTCTCACAAGATCCCAGCATCCCATAAATGGAAAAGCATGGGTGCTCTAGCCTAACACAAACTTTTCACACTCTCACTGAACCCCAAATGAAGCCCTTTGAGGAGGCAGCCTAATATTTTTAAATGGCCTATCTTTGAAAAAGGGGAAAGTCTGGAAATGAGCCTAAACACTGCTTCTGACTGAACAATTCCTTAAGTCCTTCTGACTTACTGGACACTCTGAGTTTCTCCATCCTTGAGGAGTTAGAGTATAAACTCTTTCCTCCTGACTCTAATTTTATTAAACAATTGATGTTGTGGTTGGTTAGCCACTAAGTCGTGTCCAACTCTTTTGAGACCCTATGAACTGTAGCCTGCCAGGCCCCTCTGTCCATGGGATGTCCCAGGCAAGAATACTGGAGTGAGTTGCCATTTCCTTCTCCAGGCGATCTTCCCAGACCAGGGATAGAACTTATGGCTCCTGAATTGCAGGCGGATTCTTTACCACTGAGCTACAGGAGGAGCACAAAACAATTGATATTTCCCTACATATTTGTTTCTTTTATCTAATGCTAACACAACACACACATGAAAATCCCATAGACGGAGGAGCCTGGTAGGCTGCAGGCTATGGGGTCGAGAAGAGTCAGACATGACTTGAGCGACTTCACTTTCACTTTTCACTTTCATGCATTGGAGAAGGAAATGGCAACCCACTCCAGTGTTCTTGCCTGGAGAATCCCAGGGACGGGGGAACCTGGTGGGCTGCCGTCTATGGGGTCACACAGAGTCGGACAGGACTGAAGCGACTTAGCAGCAGCAGCAGCAACACACACACACACACACACACTCAACTATAGCCCAAAGGGAAACTGCTTCAACAATTACTCATTATGTAAAACATATGTACCTGTTCCCTTATTACTTTTATAATAAGGTCCCTGAAGCTCCAGTCTAAGTACCCATGGATCAAGTTTCAGATATGTCTCTGCCAGTAGCTGCTTCTGTAGCTTTGCACAAATCCATTCCCATATTTTCATTTATTAAGTCAAGGGGTTCTAAGAGTCGATCCATAATCAGTCTCTCTGAATTCTGATACTCAAAGACTATTCTTACTTTTAGGATATTTCTCACTAGGTGAACGCTATTTATTCTGAGGGAATCTAACCTACATGATCATTTTCATAAGTGATTTTTAAATGGTAGCCAAGGATGATGACCTGGAAGTTAATTTCAAGATTATCTTAGACAAAAAAGACTGAATCAAATGCATTCAAATACACGCTAAAACATTTGTGCCATTCAAATACCATTCAGGCTGCCATCACCCAGACTGCAAAGTAATAAATGGAGTATCTAAGATAATTCCATGTACCCATGAACTTGGTCTCATATCCACACATGTTCACATGTGTGAAAACGGATATTGGATATATTGAGATAATTATCCAAGTGCCATCAGATACAAGAAGCAAAAATAAACCCCAAAATTTGAGGTAATCGGGCAAATATCATTGGCAAAATTCAGTGACTACTAAGTAAAAGTTAAGAAAAACACCCGTTATGTTGTCATGGCTGATGCATGCATACAGTATACCGTTGCTAGGTGCCCAGGAAGTTTTGTTTATAGGAGTTGAACTTCTCACAGCGTGACAGCCACTGGGTGCCCTAGATAAGATCAAATGGTCTATGACATAGGTGCCCAATAAATGCCTGTTGAATAAATATTATGTGAAAATACTATAAAAAGTAACACTATGCAAAAGGAAAAGCATTGTTAAGACTCTTAAGGCTCATTTTCCATCCCAAAGAAACGGGAATTCCAGAGGGATGATTAAAGAGGTGCCTTTTCAACCTTCATGGGGTTCAAGGTCACAGAAAACATTCCCACCAAAATTCCATCAATAAAAACACACTGTGGGAAAAGAATTTATATACCCACATGTTACTGATTAAACCAGAGCCCCTTGATCAAAAAATAAATAAACACTCAAGAAGGCACTTTTTAAAGGGAAGAAAACCCTGGTTTGGCACAATCCATTGGCTCCACATTTTAAAATCAGACAGCTTTACATAGTATTGGTAAATAGTATATAATACTATTGTGAACCACCCTCTGGAGGAGCCCCACAGGGTGGAGCAGGGGGGAGCTCTAAAGAGGTTCTTGCAAAGTGGGGCGCCTTCTTGCAAAGTGCGTGCAGCCATCACGGTCTGCAGGGCAAGGCCAGTTCCCGGCCCAGGGCTGCGCTGTTCCCTCCGGGAAGGGACTCACCTGGCGTCCTGGAGTTGGCCCGGGCTGCAGGCAGGAGGAGCGAGAGGCAGAGGCAGCCGCTGAGCCAGAGCGCAGGCATGGCCAGGCCGGGCCGCGCCGTCCGCCGCTGCAGGGGAGCTGCCCGGCGCCTCGCCGCTGGGAGCTTTCACTCTGCGCTCCGCTGTGCCTTCCTTTTCCTTGATCAGGTGGTTTTATCGACTCTTCTACCTGACTCAGTCCTGACAGGAAGAGAGGCTGTGTTTCAGGGTGTGACTCACCTGTGAATAAGGAGGACCCAGCCCTCGGGAGGCAGACAAACACACAGCACACACGGAGCTGTAAAAGCGCTCACCCCTGCTGCCGGGCTCCCCCCTCGCCGCAAGGAGGGCGCACACCTGGCCTAGGCCGAGGGCGTGGTGCAGAGGCTGCGGCCCAGGGATCTTGTGGGAGGAATGTACCAGGTCCCCCAGAGCCCTCCTTTTCTCTCAGGGTGGTCCAGAGCAGCATGGGGAGGTAGCTAGCAGCCCGCCCCTTCCTCCAACTGGGAGGCCCAGTCTCCTGTGCAGCAAACTCAAACAAGTCAGCAGCTCTGATCAGCTCTGGGCTAGAAATCAACAAGGAAAACAGGCCAGTCCAACAGTCACAACAGGGTCCCCTCCACCCTCTGGCCTAGGCTCAACCTCTCTCTGAAATACAGTAACCCTACCCCAGCCTACCCACTCTGCTGACACCTCATTCCTTCCCTCACCATCATCTGGCTGAACCAGGGTTCCTCTACTGGGTCCCCAGAATGTCCTGATCACTAAGTCATCTGTTGACTGGTGGGACTCCCTGATGAAGGATAGGTACCGCTCTGTATCCGTAACAACTGGTATAGTATCTAGCACATAGTTGGTGCTCAATAAATGTTCTGTTGGACTGAATAAGCGGAGAAGGCAATGGCACCCCACTCCAGTACTCTTGCCTGGAAAATCCCATGGACCGAGGACCCTGGTGGGCCACAGTCCATGGGGTTGCTAAGAGTCAGACACCACTGAGCGACTTCACTTTCACTTCTCACTTTTATGCATTGGAGAAGGAAATGGCACCCCACTCCAGTGTTCTTGCCTGGAGAATCCCAGGGACGGGGGAGCCTGGTGGGCTGCCGTCTATGGGGTCGCACAGAGTTGGACACGACTGAAGCGACTTAGCAGCAGCAGCAGCAGGACTGAATAAGAGGATCCAGATTTCATATTCCTTTTATGTCATACAACATATTTCTCATGCCACTCTCTATAGGCCCTTTAGAAAATGTTTGTTGAGTCCAACTTTGAGTATCACCCAAGTTCAATGTCCTAGGTGAGTGAGTGGTGTCTAGAAACTGCAAGTGGTATATCTTACATTGTCACTTTCCCCAGGGAGGCTGAGGTCCATAATTCAAGGAGTTGGCTGTCAAGGAGAAGGTGTTGGTTCCTACTAGAGATTTTTAAATTGTCAGAGGTAGATAGATAGATAGATAGATAGTTCCATAGATGATTAACAACATAGATAGATAGTTCCATAAATGATTAACTACATAAGGCAACTAATAATGCAAGATTGTATCAAAGGGTGTAAGGATTTCAGTTTATGCAGGTAATCAAGACCAGAGTGGGCTGCCTGGACAGCTAGGGATGACTTGGTACAGACCATGGAGTATGAACCAGGTGTTCATGGATACCTGGGTTCTGAACACAGCACCAAGGAACCATAGGAGTGAGGTAGATTACTGCACCTACTCTAAAATCTCCAGCAACAAAAAAGGAGGACTAGAGATGAAGCTCCAATTTTCTTATCCCAAGCTTGATTTTCTTTTACTCTGTCCAGGATTCAAAGAAATGATGTAAAGATTCTTCTCTCCCCAAACTCGTTGTATCTGATCACTGTTAAAGTTTCAGGTCACAGAGATCAGGTATCCAGAATTTTCCCTTCCAGTATTTGGTACGTTGTAGCAGCTGAAATCATGTCCCTGAATCGTCTATTCCCTGTGCATCTATTCATCAGTGATAGGTAATGCTCTGCAGGAACAAGGAGCAGAGCCCTGCAAAATAAACTCTTGAAGGTAATTTAATTTTAGTACAGATTACTATAGTTTATTATATCTCAGAAGTTCATAATATCTCAGGAGCAGATATTTCCACCTACCATAATTTTTAGATAGTACAGGACTGGAAAAGGTCAGTTTTCATTCCAATCCCAAAGAAAGGCAATGCCAAAGAATGCTCAATCTACCGCACAATTGCACTCATCTCACACGCTAGTAAAGTAATGCTCAAAATTATCCAAGCCAGGCTTCAGCAATACGTGAACCGTGAACTTCCAGATGTTCAAGCTGGTTTTAGAAAAGGCAGAGGAACTAGAGACCAAATTGCCAACATCCACTGGATCATCGAAAAAACAAGAGAGTTCCAGAAAGACATCTATTTCTGCTTTATTGACTATAGCAAAGCCTTTCACTGTGTGGATCACAATAAACTGTGGAAAATTCTGAGAGAGACGGGAATACCAAACCACCTGACCTGCCTCTTGAAAAATTTGTATGCAGGTCAGGAAGCAACAGTTAGGACTGGACATGGAACAACGACTGGTTCCAAATAGGAAAAGGAGTACGTCAAGGCTGTATATGGTCACCCTGCTTATTTAACTTCTATGCAGAGTACATCACGAGAAACGCTGGGCTGGAAGAAACACAAGCTGGAATCAAGATTGCCGGGAGAAATATCAATAACCTCAGATATGCAGATGACACCACCCTTATGGCAGAAAGTAAAGAGGAACTAAAAAGCCTCTTGATGAAAGTGAAAGAGGAGAGTGAAAAAGTTGGCTTAAAACTCAACATTCAGAAAACAAAGATCATAGCATCTGGTCCCATCACTTCATGGGAAATAGATGGGGAAACAGTGGAAACAGTGTCAGACTTTATTTTTCTGGGCTCCAAAATCACTGCAGATGGTGACTGCAGCCATGAAATTAAAAGACGCTTACTCCTTGGAAGAAAAGTTATGACCAACCTAGATAGCATATTCAAAAGCAGAGACATTACTTTGCCAACAAAGGTCCGTCTAGTCAAGGCTATGGTTTTTCCAGTGGTCATGTATGGATGTGAGAGTTGGACTGTGAAGAAAGCTGAGTGCCAAAGAATTGATGCTTTTGAATTGTGGTGTTGGAGAAGACTCTTGAGAGTCCCTTGGACTGCAAGGAGATCCAACCAGTCCATTCTGAAGGAGATCAGCCCTGGGATTTCTTTGGAAGGAATGATGCTAAAGCTGAAACTCCAATACTTTGGCCACCTCATGCAAAGAGTTGACTCATTGGGAAAAACTCTGATGCTGGGAGGGATTGGGGGCAGGAGGAGAAGGGGATGACAGAGGATGAGATGGCTGGATGGCATCACTGACTCGATGAACGTGAGTTTGAGTGAACTCCAGGAGTTGGTGATGGACAGGGAGGCCTGGCATGCTGCGATTCATGGGGTCGCAAAGAGTCAGACACGACTGAGCGCCTGAACTGAACTGAACAAAAATACAGTACCTGTTTGTCATCGTTTATACATAACCCTTCAGACTTCGAAACAATGCTACAAAACAGATGGATTATTAATTTCCCATTTCACAGATGAGAAAACAGAGGCATGGAAAGGTCAAGTAACATGCCCAAAGTCCCATTGCTTATAAATGGCAAAACCAAGATTCACATGAGGCAATCTAGTTCCAAGTCCACAACCTTTGTTAGATCAGATTCAAAAGCATTATAAAAAAAGACAAGTTGACAATATTGAATGAACTCAATGTCCAGGTTGTGGTGATTTATCACCGTCTCCATTACAAGCCAACCAGATTGTGGACCTTTGGCCTACATCAATAAAGCCAAGTCACAGTGAGCTCTGAACAAATACTTCTGATTTCCCTAACATGTTAGCTCTGAAAGGACCCCCAGGGTTACCTGGACCTGGGGTAGAAAATGGGGAGCAGGCTCCTGGGTACCAGGCCAATAGTACCCTCTTGGATGTGGACAGAATACTGCAGTGCTTCTCAGCTCCTCCCTCTTCTCCTTGCCTTATTCTGGGTCTCCTCATACACCTAAACAACCAGTCTGCTCTGGCTTTATTTCATATCTTGCTCAGGGACCATACCAACTCCCTTTGCCAATTTGAATATTTCTGTAATACATTGCTGCCGTTCAGAATGCTCTAGAGGTCAAAGGTCAAGGCTCTGGAGCCAGTAGATTCCCAGGGCCAAATCCTGGCTGCTCACCTAGGCAGGCTACTTAGTTTTCTCTAAGTCTCTGTTTTTTCACTTTTGTAAAATGACGATAATAATAGAATACTTACCTAGTAAGTTTGTTGGGAAAATTGAGGTAATCACCTATATGGGCTTCCCAGATGACACTAGTGGTTAATAACCCACCTGCCAATGCAGGAGATATAACAGAGGCGTGGTTTTGATCCCTGGTTGGGGAAGATCCCCTGGAGAAGGAAATGGCAACCCACTCCAACATTCTTGCCTAGAGAATCCCATGGACAGAGGAGCCTGGTGGGCTACAGTCCAAAGGGTCTCAGAGTCAGACAAGACTGAAGTGAGGGATCACAATCATCTATACAGTGCTTAGTGCAGCAGCAGGCATATAATATGCACTACACGAGTCAGCCATGATAATAATTGTTGTTGCTGTTTCGTCACTAAGCACCATCAGTTTTTGCTTGTTATAATTAGTAACAAAGAACATATGAGGAGACGTCCCTGGTGGTCTGGGCTCCCCTGCTGGTTCAGACAGTAAAGAATCTGCCTGCAGTGCAGGAGACCTGGGTTCGATCCCTGGGTCAGGAAGATCCCCTGGTGAAGGGAATGTCGACCCATTCCAGTATTCTTGCCTGGAGAATCACATGGACAGAGGAGCCTGGTGGGCTAAAGTCCACGGGGTTGCCCAAAGTCAGACACGACTGTGCTACTAAGCACACACACCATGGCGGTCCCGTGGTTGACTTCTCCTTCCAGTGCAGGGGTGTGGGTTGGATCCTGTGTTAGGCAGCTAAGATCCCACATGACTTGAGGCCAATGAAACAAAACATAAAAGCAGTATTGTAACAAATTCAATAAAGACTTTAAAAATGGTCCACATCAAAAAAAAATCTTAAAAAATATACGAGAAAGGTAGGAGGGTTTCTTTTGTTTGTTTTTTGCTTTAATCCTTCTACTGATTGATTATTCCGTCATAATTTTAAACTTCTGTGAAATGCTTGGTCTAATCCAGGTTCATGTTCTGATTACACTTACTTGGAAGTTGTTAGTTAATTTGTATTTTTGCTGCATCTCTGGAAATCTCCTTCACATTCATATTCACCTGGCTAATGTTTCAAAAATTTTGCATTTGAATATATATCCTTATGATAAACTTCAATTAACACATGTTTTTCAAAAAAAGTAACAAAAATCTACTTGCTTTTCCATGTGACCCAAATAAATATTTTTTCAACTTCAGACAATAATCAGAAAGGAAATTTTAGGTTGTGTGTATTTTTACACAAAAAATGTAAAAAAATAATCTTGCTACTACTCAGCAATAAAAAGGATTGATCTACTGATACTTACAAACATGGATAAATTTCAAAGCATTGTTCTAAGTGAAAGAAGCCAGGCACAAAAGACCAGATTCTATATGATTCCATCTATATGAAATTCTACAAAAAGTATGACTACAATAAAAGAAACAGATCAGTAGTTACCAGTAGGGGTAGGGAATTGACTGCAATGATATGTAAGGATAATTTGGGGGGATGTAGGACATATTTGGAGAAGGCAATGGCACCCCACTCCAGTATTCTTGCCTGGAAAATCCCATGGATGGAGGAGCCTGGTGGGCTGCAGTCCATGGGGTCGCTAAGAGTCAGACACGACTGAGCGACTTCACTTTCACTTTTCCCTTTCATGCATTGGAGAAGGAAATGGCAACCCACTCCAGTGTTCTTGCCTGGAGAATCCCAGGGACAGGGGAGCCTGATGGGCTGCCGTCTATGGGGTCGCACAGAGTCGGACACGACTGAAGCGACTTAGCAACAGCGGCAGCAGCAGGACATATTCAGAAATATGAGAGTGGTCAAAAGTAATCAAACACTTAAAACAGGTAAATTTGATCATATGTAAATTATTCCTCAATAAAACTAGTACTAACAAATAAGAGAAAAATCTCAAAAAAAGCTATTTGATAATTAAAATGAGTGAATGCATGCTAAGTCACTTCCTTTATGTCCGACTTGTTGTAACTGTATGGACTGCCAGGCTTCTCTGTTCATGGGTTTCTCTGGGCAAGAATACTGGAGTGGGTTGCCGTGCCCTCCTCCAGGGGATCTTCCTGACCCAGGGACTGAACCCCTGTCTCTTATTGGCAGGTGGGTTCTTTACCACTAGCACCACCTGGGAAGCCCAATTAAAATGATACTTTAACAAAAATATGCAAACTCAAACCCAGAACTAGAAATACACCAGCATCTGCATAAATGGTGACAAAGCCAGAGCAGAGTTCAGCCCTGACATTCTGCTGTTTCTGATACTCTCCAAAGAGCTTCAAGTGAAAGGCCATCTCAGGCCTTCAGGCCCATATACCACCCAAGAATTGCAGGGACATCCCTCTACTGGTTGTCGTTGTTAATTTATTTTACTAAAGCATAGTTGATTTAGGGGTTTCTCTTCTGGAGATCTGTTTTAGCAGCTTACAAAAGCTACAAGATGCCTTTCTGAAATGTTTGCTTAGGACCATGAATCTCAAACCCATCTTGGACTTTTGTCCTAGGAAGTCAGCCCTCGGATTTTCCTCTTTTCTTTTCAAGTTGTCACATTCATCTAGAGTGGAACCCCTGTATCAGTGCGGTAATGTTTTGTGCAGAAGTTCTCTGATCGGAGATGGAAAGGTACTGGAGCATTCCCACAGGGCGTGGCCAGGAAGGCTGAAGCCTTGGAAGTCCCCTTTGTCCATTGTTTCTTTTGCAGCTCTGTCATAGGCCAGGGGACTTTTTTTTTTTTTTTAACAATGCTGTGTAAATCAGTTTACAAAACTGTCATCTCTCCACCCCAACCTCCCAAATAGAACTGCAAATGACATGTTGATTTTCTGCCTTGAGTTCCATCAGTTACCTTAGTTAACTTTCAGAAGGAATGTCTGGCATGTCACCCGATTTCAAACTCACTTATGATAAAAACTGAAGCACTGGCTGTTGACATGCCAGCAACAGACAGGGCTGCTGGGCTCAATTTTAAGCCTATAATCTCCCGCAGATAGTTCTAATTACGTCATCATTAGCATAAAAATTTTAAAGGCAAAACTGGTGGAAAAAATCCCAACAACTCCCCTTTGTTCTTAATTGGTAAAGGAAAATGTCCATAAATGGAAATGGTTCAGTGTTTCCTGGATCAGCTGGGTAGATTCTCTGAGGTTGGCCTGACTCCAGGAGAACAGTGTTCTCTGAAGCAGGCACCCAGGCTGAAGTGGCAAGCTTCTTCTATTTTACACAGAAATGTATATGGTGTTCCCACAGCTAGTTTTCAGGAAGCAGTAGAAGCCAGACCAGAGTTCAAGTAATACCTTTTACCTTTTTTAAATTGAAGTATAGTTGATTTACAATGTTGTGTTATCTTTGGGTGTATAGCAAAGTGATTCAATTATACAAACATGTATATTCTTTTTTAGATTCTTTTTCATTGTATGTTATTACATGATATTGAATACAATCCTCTGTGCTATACAGGAGGTCCTTGTTGTTTATCTATTTTGTGTCTGTTAATCCTAAACTCCTAATTTATCCCCCCCCTCCCCACCTTTAGCTGTTTAAAGAGAAGCTAGTGATGGTTTAGTCGCTAAGTCATGTCTGACTCTTGCAACCCCATGGACTGTAGCCTGCCAGGCTCCTCTGTCCGTGAGACTTACCAGGCAAGAATACTGGAATGGGTTGCTATTTCCTTCTCCAGGGCATCTTCCCGACCCAGGGATCGAACTCGGGTCTCCTGCATTGCAGTCAGATTATTTACCGACGGAGCTACTAGGGAAGCCTTTTAAGGAGAGATGATCCTTTTTTCTGTGGCTGGCTAGTGATGCACCTGGGACGAGGGAAGTGGTGGGAAATCAAGAGCGGATCCCAAAGAGCAACTCATTTGCGTCTTTTGTGATGTGGTTATCACAAGCAGAAATACTCACATCAATCATTTGTTTAACCAATACAAAAAGTGGAGAGGACTGGCGAGAAGGACACATGCTCAAAAAAAAGACAAAATAGAAAAAAAAAAAAAGCAAGGGTAAGATTCTGTGAGGGAACTCTAGTAGATTCAGAGGGTGGTGACAGCTCTTGTGGATGAAATTTGGTCATCTACTCAGGTGTGAAGTATCATTAGCATTAACAGACTGAATGCCACCCTCGATTCCTCACTCATGCTTGTATGTGGACCGAAGATATTCAGAACTGAATGAGAGAGAAGGAGCCCCTGCACTGAAGTTCTCCCCTGGAATGCCTTGGTGGGGGTCAGGGCTGCAAGGATGACAAGAAAATCCAAAGAGGCAGGCGGCCACCTTGGATCAGAGGTCCTCACTCTTGCCTTGTAGAAGCAAAAAGCAAGTTCAAGAAACAATGTTTCTAAATGTGCCTCTTAATTTCAATCTAGAACTTTCCACCTTTAATAATTTAAATTGTGAAGTCTGAAAAACCCAATAGCGTTTATTTTTTCATTTTTTTCCAGTAGCGTTTAGAGTCTAATCCTCCACCTTTAGTTAGGACATTTTGGATGCGTTTTAAACATTTAATAAGAGCTTTGACTACTACAATACTGATGGTAAAGCTGTACTGAATATTCTGCTGAATATCCCAGCTCAGTGCTGGGAGTATTGCAGGGGTTTTGGAATTCTTTCCTCACCACCGCCCTCTGAAACAGGTGCTATTATTATCCTCAATTTGAGATTACCCAGGCTCCCTTACAAATCCATGCCAATGCCTCACTCTGGAGTTATTATTCAATGACAGTGTAAAAGCAAATTAAGCCTCTCACTTGGATAAACACATCTTTCTCCAGTTTAAAAAAAAAAAAACCGCTTAGTTGGAGCTTCAAATAAAAAATGAAATGTCTGATCTTTTTATTTATTTTCACTTTTGCTGAGGGAATGTTTTCCCAGTTTTACCGAGATAGAATTGACAGCATTGTATAAGTTTGAGAGGTCTGGCATAATGTTTTAACTTACATACACCATTGAAATGATGACCACAATAAGTTTAGTGAACATCCATCATCATGTACAGATGCAAAATTAAAGAAATAGAACAATTTTTTTTCTTCCTTGTGGTGAGAACGCTTAGGATTTATTCTAACAGCTTTCATACATAACACACCGCAGAGTTAATTCTATTTATTGTGTTGTACCCTATATCCCTACTTCCTATCTATCTTACTACTGGGAGTTTGTGCGTCTTCACTGCCTTCATCCAATTTATCCTCCCCTCAACCTCTGCCTCTGGTAATCACAAATCTGATCTTTTTTCTGTGAGTTTGTTTATTTATGGATGCATACTCAGTCACTCAATTGTGTCCAACTCTTTGTGACCCCATGGGCTGCAGTTTCCCAGCCTCTTCTGTCCATGGGATTTTCCCAGCAAGAATATGGGATTTTCCTGTCTAGAATATGGGAGTGGGTTACCATTTCCTTCTCCAGGGGGTCTTCCCGACCCAGGAATCGAACCCAAGTCTCTTTAGCTCCTGCATTGGCAGGCAGATTCTTTACCACTGAGACTCCATGAAAGCCCCATAACTGACCTACTAAATATCTAATCTTTATAAACTATACTATATTCTAGAGACTCCCCTCCTGTAGATCATCAATAAAAGTTTGGAGTACATTTTCCTTTTCACATTGAGGTTACCCAGGTTCCCTCACATTACGCATTACCTTTTGTAACTCTTCAGTGTGGAATGACTTCGAATTCTTAGGCAAAATCCTTTTGTATCATCCAGTCTGGTCTTGATGGTCTCCTGATACCTTAATCCAGGTATACGAGCTCTTTATTAAATAACTCAACTCTTGAACTCCTTAGTTTCAGCATGGTGTAGTGAATCTGAGCAGTCTGAAAGAGCTCCAGAATTTAGTAGCTGTCTCCCTGGGTTCAGCTTTCCTAGGGCCTGGTTACCCAGAAATCCCCAAACATTCCTGGGTGGTTCTTTAGCAGGAAGCTTGAAGATTGGATTAGACTTTGGTTAAAAGGTAAAACTGTGAGATCACTGCAATTATGGAAAGAGCTACAAATAATCACAGAAAAATCTAGAGACATTCCTCACTAACCTAAAAATTTCTCACAGCCTCAATGTGTCTACTTAGATTAAGTGGCAGAATTAACACAGTGATTCAGACAACTTAAACCAAAAAACCAAAATGACACACTTATCCCAACTATCTGGCTATTTTAGGTGAATATATTTCAGGCCTGAATTATTTGAATAATTGCTTCAATGTCTTACCTTTTATTGCAGGAAGACCCAACAAAGTAAGATTTAATTGCTTTATCACAGCTGCCTTTGTTATTTTCTTATCTCAGGGTCCTCTATTAAGTCAACCCTGGAAAGTAACTTAGAAAGTCATGGTAAAAGCAGCATATGATTATTTGGTTTTGCAGCAGACTTGTTTATATGAAATTGAATATATTTTACATGCCTCTGTAAATTAAAAATGGATTATACTTATGCTAAAAATTCTACACACACACTCAGTCGTGTCAGACTCTCTCCCTCCATAGGATTCTTTAGGCAAGAGTACTGGAGTGGGTTGCCATTTTCCTTCTCCAGCCAGGGATCTTCCCCACCCAGGGATTGAACCCGGATCTCCCACGTTCCAGGCAGAGGCTTTAACCTCTGAGCCACCAGGGACTCCTACACACACACACACACACACACACACACACACACATATGTATTCCTTGAGCTCTGTGCTGTGCTAAGTCGCTTCAGTCGTGTCCGACTCTTTGTGACCCTATGCACTGTAGCCTGCCAGGGTCCTCTGTCCGTGGGATTCTCCAGGTAAAAATACTAGAGTGGGTTGCTATGCCCTCCTCCAGAAAAATCTTCTTTGGAGTAAAATGTGTGGGCTTTTGTTTGGTTTTCAGGTTTTAGTCTTACATTCGATATTTCTAAGAAAAGGGCAATTCCAAATCTTCTACCCTCAGGGCCTGATGGAAAACCCATCTTTGAAGTAACTGTCCTAATATTATCTACATTCTACTCTTTCTTGCTAACATTTTCTGAAGAATTTTTACTAACTTTATAAATAAACTACATTAATAAAAATTAATTTAATGAGCTTCCTTTTAGAACCAGATCAGAACTGATTGTCTAACCAGTCAACCACAAAGTTGACTTTCCTTCCGGGACACAGACAGAGCCAAGAATGATAACACATAAAATGCCCTGCTGATTCAGGTCACCATCCCCTCACACAGAGCTAGGTTGGACCTCACCAGAGCACCAGGGGATGTCTTGGGTGTGGGTTGCCTCCATAATACTAACCTTAAATATTTAGGAAAATAGTCCAAAATTTCCTAAAATTTATTTATTAGCATGCTATGGAATTACCATCTGTAAATTTAATCAACTCCCTCTTTTAAATATCTGTATTTTCTAGAAGTTTCTGATCTGCATATAAAATCAACCTTCTTTTATTTTATTAAAGGGATCTCTCAACTGTTCCTAGCTTTAGGATTTGCTGAACAGTAGTCATTTCTCAATCCCTTATGACTTTATTAGATTTAGCTCGCGTTCTTTGCTTTTCTGGATGAAAATCCCATTTTTAGGCTCACATAGTAGTCTTCCCTAGTGATGTTTTTGGTTGCTTTATTAAGGATATTTTCAAGCTTTTCCATGGATGTATTGACAAAGAGAGACCAGATTGTAAAAGCATCTTACATTTAGATCCATCACAGCTTGCAAACTGGCAGCATGACAGTTTTGGCTGAAGAGCCCTTGAGGGTCACCTGGTATGGTTACAGCTCATACAACGATATCTAGCAAAGGAAGCGTGCAGGGGTTGGGAAGGCGTACAATACTAAAATCCAGCACGGAGCCTCTCTTGCCAAACCACACACCCTGGCACAGGCCTGCATCCATCCAGAGGAAGAAAAACTTTCTCTACTCGGTCTGCCCAGAGGGGTTCCTTTTAGCCATAAGCAAGAAATGGGAACCAAAGGATTAGTCCACATAATTTCTTGATTTCGTCTTAGACATGAAACTGGATTCAGAGACCATCATTTAGTTCATCTGATTTGCATTATTTTCCTTTACATACAATAATCAATACCAGTTTTCATTGAATTTTACATTTCACCTTTCTGCTCACTCCAGTTCCTGTGAGCTTTTCCCAAAAAGTTTCTTCTGTCTCCATTGACTTGATAGTTAGCACCAAACTTCAGCAAAGTACCACCTGGAAGATTAAACCATGTATTATGTCTTCCAGGTAATTTACAATCATTTTAGAAAACATTGCTGACCACACTGATCTTTGGAGGATACTGCTCTTAGCACATTTTCTTTCATCTGAAAAGCTGCCTATTTTTATCTCTAAGAAAGTTCCTTATGTATAATAAAATATTGCCTCTGGTTCCAGGGTAAGGAAAGTTTTAAAATAATTTCTGGTGTGGAATTTTAGTAACATTTCTGAACATCCAAACAAACAACTGTTGTTTCTATCTTGTCTTGAAACTCGTTTGTGTTCCCAAAGAGCCACTCCAGTGTGGGAAGACACCTTTTCCCCAGAATCCATGTTTCCTTTTCCAGAGTGAGTTGTTTACCTACTTTTATTAAAGATTTCATCAGCCTGATTCCTCTCTTTGCACTTTCTAAGGTAGTGCTGTTCTGCAGAGATAGAAACGTGGAAATTTCTGCAGAGATAGAAATGTTCTATATGTGAGTTTCCTAACAAGGTAGCCACTCACCACACCAGTCTATTGAACCCTTTACATGTGGCTAGTGCAGTCCATGGGGTCGCTAACAGTCGGACACGACTGAGAGACTTCACTTTCACTTTTCACTTTCATGCATTGGAGAAGGAAATGGCAACCCACTCCATTGTTCTTGCCTGGAGAATCCCAGGGACGGGGGAGCCTGGTGGGCTGCCGTCTATGGGGTCGCACAGAGTCGGACACGACTGAAGTGACTTAGCAGCAGCAGCAGTGCAACTGAGGTTCTTTATTTTTATATTTATTTAATTTTATTTAAATTTAAATAGCCACATGTGGCAAGTGGCTACTGTATTGCCTACTTAGCATATGTCCAAGACCTTCTCTGGTAACCTTTTTAAAAATGGACATTTCACTAAGCACCTCCTTCACAGTAGTCACTTGTACCTAGGTGCTGTATCTTTTGGTCAGTATTTCCAGAATTTGAGTTCTTGCAAAATTAGGGAGTGAATAGAATCAGTTCTGATGAGAAGAAAAAAAAACTTCTTTGAAAGAAAACATTTAGTAATTTGTTGTTTGACTATTAAAATTTTACCCAGAAGAAATTTTATCCTATGTGTTATTAAACTTTTCCAACCCTACATTTCTACTGGCAGCTATCACTTTTATATTAATAAAATCCTATAAACTAGAAGGTCTTACCTGGTGGCTCAGATGGTAAAGAATCTGCCTGCAATGAAGGAGATGCAACAAGAGACACGGTTTCAATCCCTGGGTCAAGAGGATCCCCTGGAGAAGAGAATTGCAGTATTCTTATCTGAAGAATCCCATGGACAGAGGAGCCTAGTGGGCTACAGTCCATGGAGTCACAAAGAGCTGGACATGACGGAGTGAATGACACTTTCAAACTAGATGTCTGGAAGTGGGGTGTAAGTTTCATGCTCCTTTAGTTTTACCTTCTTGAGTCTAAAATTTGGAGAATTGCACATATTTTTGTTTTCACAATTGTAAAGTAAGGTATTCACATTGCTATATTTGAAGGATGCTCTATGAAAAATGAAATAACTAGCATGTGTAAAATACCCCAAAAATGTATTTTGAATTTCTTTCTAGAGAATTCTTGAAAACTTAGGTGTTGTCATTACCTACAAATGGAATTCGCCTCCAGGAAAACTGTCACCACAATGCAGATTTTGATTTTATGATTTGATTTTTTAAAAGAAAAAAATGTGATGTAAGAAAGATGAAAGAAATGCTTGTAATCTGTCTTTTTCAGTAATCCTAGGTTAGATTTTTCATATTAAACTCTGAGAAATTTATTTTATAGAAATAATTATATAGAGAATCTTTTATCACAATAAAATATTTTTCTGTGCTCATTCTTTCATTTACTTGTTGAATTAATTTTTTGAGCATCTCTTATGAACCAGGCAGGGTGGTAAATAATTATTATTTATCAAGGCAGGCTTGATAAATAATATAGTTCATTCTATATAATCTATGACAAAAGAATGGAAAGACAAGTGTTACAGAAACACAATCTACCAGGCATAAAGGGACCCAAAGGGGAAAATATTTTTATGAAGAGAGTTTCAAAGACACCCTGGTAGAATAAGTGGCACTGAAAGGGGGTGATGAATTAATCCCTTCCATTTATCTAATAAATAGCTCCTCAACTGCTTGTAAAGACTTTAAATCAGCTTGATGAACAGTAAGAATTCTTAATGGTACTGTTTTGGTATCACTGGGGACATCCAGGCTTGTTAAAGAGTCTGTAGGCTAATGACCTTCCCTAGCAATTCCCCTCTTTCTCAGAATAAAACCCAAAGCGGTTATACAGCCTCTGAGGTCCTCATACGCTATGCCCGTCCCACCCCTCCAACCCGTCCACTCTAGTCCTCATTTTCCTTCATTCTGCTCCCGCCAACTTGGCCCCTCTGCTGTATCTCAAACGAGGAGCCCATCCAGCTCAGAGCCTTCCCACGTGAGGATGACCACAATTAGATGCCACGTCTCCCTCCTGCCCAATCATTCTCTGTTTCTTCCTGTGCTTTCTGTTTCTTTTCCCACTTATTACCACCTAACTTAAGATTTATGTGTTTTTTCATCTCTCTCCTTCTAAAATACAAGCTCCAGGACCTCAGGGACTTTGTGTTGTAACAAGGTCTAGAGCAGTGCCTAGCTCTTAGTAGGCTCTCAGCAATATATTTTTGAATGAGTAATAATATTTAGTACTTGTTTTGCAAGACTGAACTTGCTCATCTTTCACCTTTCTATATCTCAATTTAAATATTAATACGATGAGGGAAATGAAATATATCTTATCCAAATTAATCCTTAAGAATGTTAGGAAGATGACTAAGTTAATACTACACAGATTTGACCTGCTTGGAAGAAAAACAATTCTAAAACTCAAGTTCTCTTATTTTATTAAGATACTTTCACAGATTATCAAAGCTATATAAATTCATACAAATAAAAGAGACTAAAATGAATATGTGTGCTAAGTTGCTCCAGTCGCATCCTACTGTACTACTTCAGTCGCATCCTACTGTACTTTACTACTGTAAAGAGTCGCATCCTCTTTACAACCGTATGGACTGTAGCCCACCAGGCTCTTCTATTCATGGGATTCTCCAGACAAGAATACTGGAGTGGGTTGCCATGCCTTAAGGGGATCTCCCCAATCCACGGATCAAACCCGCATCTCAAGTCTCCTACATTTGCAGGCAGGCTCTTTACCACTAGCGCCACCTAAATAACTTAACAAAACTGCTGTAAGTAACATAAATTTCAAAGAGATGTTGCTTATGTAAAATACTTTCTTATGTTTAGACTTTGAAGATGAAGAAGGGAAAAGATCTGCACTTAAGATCAAGGGTGTGAATGGAAAACAGAGAGAAAGCCCAGGTCCTTAAAAGCCTCTGCATCCATCCTCCTAGTCTCATAACAGAGAAAGTGTTCTCCCACCCAGACATTTCACAATTCCATAAGTTACAGGCCGTTTTAGGTAAACCTCTGTGCTATCTTCTCAGTCTTGTTTGACTCTTTGTGACCCCACAGACTATAGCCCACTAGGCTCCTCTGTCCATGGCATTCTCCAGGCAAGAATACTGGAGTGGGTTGCCATTTCCTTCTCCGGAGGATCTTCCTGAGCCAGGAGTCGAACCTGGGTCTCCTGCATTGCAGGCGGATTCTTTACCATCTGAGCCACCAGGGAAGCCCAAACCTTTTCTACCCCACTGAAAGATACACTATCACCAATCTAGGCAATTAAAAAGATTTATATATTTTATTCTCTATTTTTCTACATTTATTTATAAAGACAGAAAGGAAATTTTATAGGAAAAATATGTCAGCTCTTTTCAGGGTTTGCAGACTCAGAGAGCCTTTATACTTATTTTAAAATTTCCCATCAGCTAGGATGTGTTTAGCTGTAAATAATAGAAATCCCAAGTTGAAGTGGGTTTTATAACAAACAAATGTTGAACTGAAAATTCAGAGGTCAGGTGGGTTAAATTATGCTATGGCTGATGGTACCATCAAGGATCCAAGTTCTATCTTTCTCTTCTGTCATCCAGAGTCTGTTTCATCTGAAGGCTGGCTCCCCACATAGTTGTAGAGTCATAGTTGTTATTGCCAGTAACAATCAGGGTTGTATGCTTCCTCATTCATGTAGGGGTTAGCGGATCAAACCCCTCTCTCCTCTGCCAAACATCAAGTGAAAATCTTTCTCCTCCCTGATTGGGCCAATTTAGGTCATACGTCTTTCTCTGAACCAGTGACTATCACCAGGAAAATGCTTTTTGCTGATTGGTTTAAGCTTGGGTACCCAAATCACTAGCAAGAGTTATGGATGACTATGATTGGCTTAGGCCAGGGGTCAGCAAACAATGGTTGTGGGTCAAATGCTGCCCACTAGCTGTTTCTGAAAGTTTTATTAGAACAAAGTCACTCTTGGCTACTTTTCCATAAAACAGCAGTGTTCAGTAGTTGCTAACAGAGACCATAGGGCACGTAAATCCTCAAATATTTACTATCTGGCCTTTTACGGAAAAAATTTGCCAGCCCCTGGCTTGGATAACATGGGCCCACTTTGGAGCTGAGTCCAGTCCCCTAAATCATGACTCAACTACACGATGAGCTAAACTTGGACTAAATGAGGTTGATAAAAGGTCTTCACATGTCAATCTAAATTAATTTTTTCCCTTGTTCTTTTCTGAGCAGAGGGAAACAAGAAAACAATACACTAGCTTCAGAAGGAAAGCCTTAGTTTTTGAAGTCCATTGACTTAACCTCAATGTGAGAGTTGGACTGTGAAGAAGGCTGAGCACCGAAGAATTGATGCTTTTGAACTGTGGTGTTGGAGAAGACTCTTGAGAGTCCCTTGGACTGCAAGGAGATCCAACCAGTCCATTCTGAAGGAGATCAGCCCTGGGATTTCTTTGGAAGGACTGAGGCTAAAGCTGAAACACCAGTACTTTGGCCACCTCATGCAAAGAGTTGACTCACTGGAAAAGACTCTGATGCTGGGAGGAATTGGGGGCAGGAGGAGAAGGGGACGACAGAGGATAAGATGGCTGGATGGCATCACCAACTCGATGGATGTGAGTCTGAGTGAACTCTGGGAGTCGGTGATGGACAGGGAGGCCTGGCATGCTGCGATTCATGGGGTCGAAAAGAGTTGGACATGACTGAGCGACTGAACTGAACTGAACTGAACTGACTTAACCTCACTCCTCTCTTCCAGATGGATTAGTGTTGTTTAGCTGCTCAGTCATGTCCTACTCTTTTGGGATCCCATGGACTATAGCCTGCCAGGCTCCTCTTTTCATGGGATTTCCCAGGCAAGAATACTGCAGTGGGTTGCCATTTCCTACACCAGGGATCAAAACTGTGGCTCTTGCTACGACTCCTGCACTGGAGGTGAATTCTTTACCACTGAGCCAAGGAGAAGCCTTGATATTGGTCTGTGTTCCAATCTCAGCCATTTGTAGTTTTGTTTGTTTTGTTTTCTGAATTGTCTTCAAATTATTGGTTCATTCCACGGAACCAGAATATTTGAACTCTCTACCAAATCTTCAATCCACCAACAGTGTTAAACGGCACTCCCCAGAGTACTGACGCAGCTAGACAAAACCTCCCTCAAACCGGGGCACTGCTTTGCACACTGCTCAGCCACAGGAGGAGCCCTCCAGGGCACCTTCACGCCATGATTGTCCAGGTGAGCCCTTTCCTGCCAAGACAGCCATCTGCCCTTTCTTTTTTTATAGCTTTACTTGTTTAATTCTATTGTGACAGAAACAATACAACTCCACTGTAGGAACATTAGAAAACACAGATAACCAAAAGAGGGGGCAAAAAAGAAAACTTGTCACCATCGCACACCCCAGGGAACTTTTAAAACAAACAGCATTTTCTAGAGGTGAGGTCTTCACTCTAAGTGATCTGAACTAACTTTGACTTTTCCAACAGGAAGTCATGGTGGAATATTTTATGTTTTTAGCTCCCTGTATTTATGGAGTTTACTGAATGGGTCTATTCTTTGACTAGCCTTTCTAAGGGTCTTTATTAAGTTGTGAACTTTCTGACCATTTAAGGAAATTTATGGAAAAGGGCAGAGTTTGAGAAGTTGCTGTTTAAATGACTCTCTCAAAGTCTTAGGCCCATCTTTTGCAAACATGAAAGAGCGCCTAGTGCTCTTCGTTTGGGCTGGTGTATACAATTTCACCTTATTAGGTAAATAAAAGGGAAGGAACCTTTGTGAAATACAGGGTTGGGAAAGTAGGCTCAGCCTCACAAATCCTCACTTAGGCACACCTGTGGGTTCACTAAGGCTTATTACAGAAACCACTTGAAAATGACCCAAGGTTGGGTTGTTTCCAAGACATCAGATGGGCACAATGTTAGGTTTAGGGCTAGAATCAACTATAGGATGGGATTCAATACCACTGCGTGTCCGTGTAGGGGATCTGAGCATGGGATCGGAGCCAACGTCGTAATTAGAAACCAGGCATAACTTCAGAGAGCAATGCTTTCCATCCTTCTCCCAGCCCTGCCCCTCCTCCACTATTCCTCTGCAGAGTCCACACAGTATTGCTGACACCTTGAAAGGGGAAGTTGCTCAGTCGTGTCCGACTCTTCGCGACCACGTGGACTGCAGCCCACCAGGCTCCTCCGTCCATGGGATCTTCCAGGCGAGAGTACTGGAGTGGGGTGCCATCGCCTTCTCCGACACCTTGGGTCATAACAAATTTGGCCATTCGTATGGATAATTCTTGTTGAAGAGTGTATGAGCCCCCGGGTCCCTGGAAGAGAAGAGGTGAATGGGGGAGGGAAGTCCACAAATAGAGATGAAAAGAACACTGGCTCTACATTAAAAAGATGAAATATTGCCATTTGCAGCAACATGGATGGATCTAGAGAATATTATACTTAGTAAGTCAGGCAAAGACAAATAATAAATGATACCACTTATATGTGGAGTCTGAAAAATAACACAAATGCATCTATATATGAAATAGAAACAGACTCACAAGCATGAAAAACAAACTTATGGTTATCAAAGTGGAAGGGAGGGTGCAGAGATAAATGAGTATGAGATTAAGATACAAACTACTATACATACAATAGATAAGCAACAGGGATTTACTGTAGAGCTCAGAACTAAACCTCTTAATACAATGGAAAATAATATGAAAAAACATATATGTATGATTGAATCATTTTGCTGTATACCTGAAACTAACACAATATTATACATTAATTATACTCTAATTAAAAAAAGAACTCTGGCTCTTGGGCCCCAACTGCCTGGATTTTTATCCCATCTCTAGCTTCACCCTTACAGGGAAGGTGATCTTGGGTCCTTTAACTTGTTAGGTTTCATTTTCTTCATGGATAAAGTAATGATTAAAGTAGCACTCAGCTACTTCATAATGCTGGTTGCTGTGCAGGTGGAAAGCAATGAATAGGTAAAGTAAGTATCAGCTGTCATCTCTATCAGGGGAACGGTGCAGAATGAGGAAGTTGCGAGCCTCAGAATATACTTCTTGTCACAGCATTGCTGGCCTGTGGAGATCATATTCACAGGGTTCCCACTACCCAGAACTGCCCGATTCACAGTTAGACATTCTGCACCAGACTGACTCTATGAGAGAAGTGAGTTTTATCTTTCAGCCAAAAAAGTCTTTATTGGAATATAGTTGATTTACAATGTCATGTTAGTTTCAGTTATACAAGAAAGCGATTCAATTATTCATATATATGTACAATACATATATTCTTTTTTATAATTTCTTCCATTATAGCTTATTACAAGATAATGAGTACAGTTCCCTGTGCTATATAGTAGGTCCTGTTGGTTATTATATTTATATTTATAGCAGTGTGCATATGTTAATCCCAAACCTCCTAATTTATGCCCCCTCGCTTCCCTGGTGGTTCAGACGGTAAAGCGTCTGCCTGCAGTGCAGGAGACCCGGGTTCGATCCTGGGTTGGGAAGATCCCCTGGAGAAGGAAATGGCAACCCACTCCAGTACTCTTGCCTGGAAAATTCCATGGACTGAGGAGCCTGGTAGGCTACAGTCCATGGGATCGCAAAGAGTCGGACATGACTGAGCGACTTCAGTTTCAGTTTTACCTCTCCCCTCTGGTAACAAAAAAAAATTTTGTTTTCTAAGTCTGTGAGTCTGTTTCTGTTAAGTTCATTTGTATCATTTTTTTAAGAGTCTACATATAAGCATTATCATATGGTATTTGTCTTTGTCTGGTTCACTTCACTTAGTAGGATAATCTGTAGATCCTTCCGTGTTGCTGCAAATGGCATTATTTCATTCCTTTTTGTGTCAGCCAAAATAAAATAGATTTTATTTTTTAGAAAAGTTATAGATTTATAGAAACATTTAGTATATATTTTAGATAATTCCCATAAACCGTATATCCAGTTTCCCCCCATTAAATCTTACATCAGAAGGGTATGTTATTACAATTAACCAGCCAATATTGATAGATTATTTTCAACTAGCATCCATATTTTATTCAGATTTCCCACGTTTTTACCTAATGTCCTTTTTCTGTTCTAGGAGTGCACCAGGACACCATGCTGCGTTTAGTCTTTAGCTTCTCTTGGCTGTAACAGTTTCTCAGACTATCCGTGTTTTCAATGACCTTGACAGTTTTGAGGAGTATTGACTACGTGTTTTGCAGTATGTCCCCCCATTGGGATTTGGCTGTTTTTCTCATCATTAAATTAGGCTTGTGTGTTTTTAGGGGGAGCGACCACAAGGGTCAGTGCCATTTAATTGTATCAAGGATACACACTGTCAACATGACTTATCATTGTTGATGTTGACCTTGATGACCTGGCTGAGGTAGTGCTTGCCAGGTTTCTCCACTGTAAAGTTATTATTTCCCCCCTTTTCCATACCATTCTCTTTGGAAGGAAGTCACAACATGCTGCCCACACATAAAGGGTGGGGAGCTACCCTCCACCTCCTTGAGGTATCTGGAATTCTTCAGTGTGGGGATTTATTTTTTTCTCCTCAACTAATTTTTCCAGTCTAGACTTCATTTGAATGAATTATTTTTACCAAATGCCACTGAAAATAGTCTAGAGCCAACTTCCTTAAAGTTGATATTCTCAAAACTCACCACTTTCTGTAATTAAGTATTAATACTTGAAGTGTTCTTACACTGGGCATGGAGGAAATGTGACAAGAACAAGATTTCTAAAAGCTGACAATCTTCTAGTTGAGTGTCACCAAGGGCAGGTCTGGAATGAACAATTCCTCAGTAACCCTATATGGAAAGATCTGAAAATGAATAAGGAATTAAAAATAAAATGAGTGGGATGGCCAGAGCCAATATGAATGAAGAGCTGTGAGCCAAGGGGAAAAGCATCCTTTGGCAAGTTTAAACTGGTTAGCTCAGCATGTCCTGAAAATATGCTCTCACTGTTCCAGGCCATTAGGATTAGGCTCCCTTTGTGGGCATGAATCCTGTCCCTTCCCCAGAAGGAAGCTTCTTCTCTCTTTAGATTGATCTAGTATTAACATGCTCTTAAAAATCATACACACACACACCCCTCACCACATACCACACACCACCAAACAACTTGAAAATAATTCTATGTCTTAGAATTAGAATAAGTGGCTGAGTAGCTGAAAATCCACTTGAACTTCTCCTTGGAAAGACTTTTCTTTTTTTTAATTAAAAAAAATTATTAAAGTATAGTTGATTTACAATGCTGTGTTAGTTTCAAAGTGATTCAGCTATACATAGATACATATACAAACACATATATATTCTTTTTTTACATTCTCTTCCATTACAGGTTATTACAAGACACTGAGTATAATTTCTTATGCTATACAATAGGTTCTTGTTGCTTGTCTATTTCACATACAGTAGTATTTTAATCCCAAACTCCTAATTTATGCCCCTCTCATTTCTATATTTTTGTCATTTCCAGAATGCTGTTATATGATAGAATCATAGTTTTGATATTTTTAAAATTTATTTATTTTTAATTGGAGGATAAGCTTTACAACGTTGCGTTGGTTTCTGCCGTACATCAGCGTGAATCAGCCATCGGTATAGTATACACATGGCCCCTCCCTCCCACCTGGAAAGACTTCTTATAAAACTGAAAAGTATATGTTTGGGGTTAATCTGAAAGAAAATGGGGAAAGATAATTGTTGGGCCAGTTTATAAGGTTTCCACATTTTCCCCATCTATTTGCCATGAAGTGATAGGACTGGAGAGGCTTCCCTGGTGGCTCAGCTGGTAAAGAATCTGCCTGCAATGTTGGAGACCTGGGTTCAATCCCTGGGTTGGGAAAATCCTGGATGGGACTAGATGAAGTGATGGGACTCAACATTGTTAGAGTTTTGAATGTTGAATTTTAAGCTAGTTTTTTCACTCTCTTCTTTCACCCTCATCAAGAGGCTCTTCAGTTCCTCTTTGCTTTCTTCCATTAGAGTGGGACAGATTGAAGGCAGGAGGAGAAGGGGACGACAGAGGATGAGATGGTTGGATCACATCACTGACTTGATAGACGTGAGTTTGAGTGAGCTCTGAGAGTTGGTGATGGACAGGGAGGCCTGGCGTGCTGCAGTCCATGGAGTCGCAAAGAGTCGGGCACAACTGAGCCACTGAACTGAACTGATTAGACTGGGATCATCTGCATGTCTGAGGTTGTTGATATTTCCCCAGCAGGCAATCTTGTTTCCAGCTGTGACAGAAATAGGTGAGTTTTTTCATTTCTTTGGAGCCCCAAGACAGAGAGACCTCTAACATGCTCAGATCAGGCACAGCCCTACTCATAGCATTCCAGGGCTCTGACACATTTCTTTGGAAACCCACCCGTTGCATGGTATATCGAAGCATCTGTTGCCCAGTGGTGGAAGCCTGGGTTCCTGTCTTATCCTGTTCTGATGTGCTTTCACAAACTCCTGAAAACAGGCCTTCATTTTGATCTAGTATCTCGGGCCATTCAAATGAGCAGAAGGGGAAAAGCCCTTGAACAGTTTTACTGTAACATGGTTAAGATTTTTTAAAAGAATTATCCTGGTCAGTTCAGAGCCTTCTCAATTTTCTACTTTCTATACACACAGCAAATGGAGAATCCTTGATCAAATAGAAAGCTCAGGAAAGGAGATGGTGGGGTTGAATATGGTTTATTGCTAACTAAGTCTCTGCTAACAGTTTTTTTCTGAAGTGTGGGACTTTGACTTTACAGACTAAGGCATTCATGGCTTCATTAAAAAAATTAGGTGCCCTCTCTGTGTCACTCACATTGCCTAAAGCATGATTATTATAATCTTTCTGGAAGATTTTGGATCTTATGAATTCTTTTTTAAAATATATTTCAATAAAATATTTTCATTAAAAAAACCCAAAAATTCCATACAAAATTGAAAAACAGCTACATACTCTTGAAAGCAAGCAGGAGATTTTGTTAGCTCCTAAGGGTTTGGGGGCCATGTCCTGATGGTCTTTGATAGACCACCCCACCCCAGCAGCCTCCTCTGGAGGGACATATGGTTAACCACCAACATTATCCCCAGTTTGAATAACCAACAGGAATAATCATGACTTATTAGGATAAGACATTCTATACTCTTCGTCTTGCAGGCATACAGTATGGATCTTGTTCTTTCTTAATCCTTATTTTTACTGTTCAGCATTATAGGTAATATAGACAGTGAAACCCAAATTTTGCCCATCCTTTGAGTTCACTTGGAAATTTTTCATAGTTCTTTGTCTTTTTTTTTATTTTCAGTGAGATAATTAATATGAGCTTCTATTCTTGAGATATTTTTCTTTTCAGTTAACTCAATTGCTGAAACCATTTCAGTCCAATTAAGGGTTCTGATTAAGGATTTCTGGGTAAATGGTTTTCAAATTCTTTGCCTAGAGGGCAACACTTCAAAGAAGGCAAGTTTGCAGAATGCACATGGCAACCACAAAAGGAAATACAGTAATCTGATATTTGGTTAGAGCAAATCCAATACCCCTACTTAAACCATGGGCTTCACAGAAATGACTCAAGTATACCTCATCAACCCCAAGTATGTACGCTAATATTCATTTGAGATTCAAACCCTTCCATTTCTACCAAATGTCCCAGTCACGTGTCCGAGCTCGGGATGCAGACGGTCAGGGTATCTGTGAATTGTGATTGTTCACTCACGGCTTAGGAACTGCCAGTAAACAAAGATTTCATTCAGCTTCGTTTGAAAAGTAAACTTCTGCAAAATGTAGTGAGGTGTGTTCCACTGGGACAGGATTGAAGGAAAGAGATTTGTGGTGCTTGACCAAGTAAACTCTCTAGTAAAACATGCTCACTCAGCTACTCACTCTGGCAACCACATCTAGACCTTGCCATTCCAGGTCATTGTACCTCTTCCAGAACCTCAGTTGCAAGCACCCAGTCTCTTATCATTGCCTCTGATTTTAGGAGGTCAGGCTCTCCAGTGGCCAGACTCTAATAATACCCCAATCCTGTTAGAACCTGTGATCCATTGAACCCACCACATTTACACTCTCCCCTCTACCCTCTTTCCATCACAGTCCCCTTCACCCATGTAAAATGCCACGATCAGTCATTAAAATCCCTCCCCTAGAGTCCCACTAGAATCCCATGCACATTTTACAGTCACATTTTGAATTCATCCTCATTAACCTCAAGGGGTTGTGAGCAATTGGGTTCCATTTCCCTAGGCTGATGGTTTTTCCATTCTCCTCGAAGTCTATTTGCCTCTCTCTCCTTCTCCAAACCTCTCACACCTCCTCCCCATGCCACTCTCTGCTAATAACCTATTTCCTAAGACAGGGCGCAAAGAGAAGCCCTTGGAAGAGAGCCTGTACCACCACTTGTCCTGCCGCAACCAACCTGCCCTCTATCCCCCGCCCGCTGTCACAGTCCCCAGCTAAGGCCTGCAGGAGGGCTCCTCCCTTCCTTCATCAAGGACCGCACCCACCCCCTGAAGCAGGATGCTTCATCCTCTCTCCTGTGTCATGGGTTTTCCGTTCTCTTCTGGATTTTTCCCATATTGAAAACAGGTCCCTGGAACCCAGGCTGCATTCAGCTACTGCCCTCGTTTTCTGCTCCTTTTTACAGTTGTCTCCCTTGTGGACAACAGAAGAGTTGTCCATCAGGGCCTTCTCTGGTTTCTTTCTTCCCAGTCTCATTTGAAACAGTTAGATTTCAAGAAACCTCTCCAACCACTGCGATTAGGCCAGGACCTCCAGGGTGTAAAACTCAGTGGCCGATTCTCAGCCTTCACTTCTTGTGTCTTTCAGCTTCCTTTAAGTGACCATTCCTTTCTTTCTCCTTAAAACATTTTTTCTTGGCTTTCCAGGATATTGTGGGCTTGTGTGGCTTTTCTCCTGCCTCACAGATCACCCCTTCTTGGTCTCCTTTGCTGATTGCTCCTCATCTCTCTGACCTCTTAATACAGAAGTTCTCTCCTAATGGAGCAGAAACCATCCAAGGCTCAGGTCTTGCTCCCCGTCTCTCATCTGTCTGTACTCACTCTCTTGGTTTTCTCAGCTAGTCTCAGCTCTAAACTGACGACATTCACATTTATATCTTTAGCCATCTTGAACAGCCCCCCATGAACTTTTAAGACCACATTCAACTTCCCAACTGAAATCTCCATTTGGACAGATAGCAAAATCCCTGGCATAATACAAAGCTGAGCTCCTGATTTCTGCCTCCTTCTCCCCTTCTGCCTCAGTCTTCCCATCCTTTTGGCCTTCAGTTCAAGTACCTTAGGGCTTCACTGGTGACTCAGATGGTAAAGAATCCACCTGGAATGCCAGAGACCTGGGTTGAATCCCTGGGTTGGGAAGGTCCCTTGGAAGAGGGCATGGCAACCCACTCCAGTATTCTTGCCTGGAGAATCCCCATGGACAAAGGAGCTTGGAGGGCTACTGTCCATGCGGTTGCAAAGAGTCAGACACAACTGAGTGACTAAGCACATACACACACGCCAAGCACCTTAAAGTCATTCTTGACTCTTCCCTTCCTCTCACAGTAGATCTTGCTGTGCTGGTCTGCCTTCAGAGCATAATTAGCATTGGATCACTTCTCATCACTCCCACTGCAGTCTCCTTAACCCAGGCCCCCTTATCTTTTAAAAATTTTTATTTGTTTATTTTTGGTTGTGCTAGGTCTTTGGTGCTGCGCACAGGTTTCCCTGGCTGCAGCAAGCAGGGGCTGCTCTTTAGTTGCACTGCACAGGCTTCTCAGTGTGGTGGCTGCTCTGTTGTTGCAGGTCATGGGCTCTAGGGTGTGCACACTTGGTGGTTGTGGCACACGAGCTTAGTTGCTCCGCGTGATGTGGGATCTTCCTGCATTGGCAGGTGGATTCTTCATCCCTGGACCACCAGGGGAGTCCTGGGCCCCCTTATCTTTTGCACAGATGATTGCAATCCCCTCCCATCTTGCCTCCCTCCTTTTACCTTTGCCCTCTTCTATCTTAACACCACTGCCAGGCTCCTCCTATTACAGCATAACTCAGACCACACTGCTCCCTATTACAGAAGCTTCTGATAGCATTCCATCTCACTCTGAAAGCCAAAGTCCTTGTAATGTTCTCAAGATGCTGCACTGTGCATCCTGGCCCCCTCTCAACCCCCTTTCCCTCTCTGACCCCCTCCTCACTCACCCGCAGTCACGTAGTCGCTTCCTCTTTGGGGCCTCTGCATGCCCCCCACCCCACCCCATGCCTCTACCTGGAAAGTGCTTTCTCCAGAAAGCCGTGCCATCCAGGTCTTTACTCCAATGGCATCTTAGTGAGGCTTCCTGGACCAGCTTGCCTAAATCCACAAGCTCCACCCTATCCCCTAAATGTTTTCTTTCCCCTCTTCCCAGTTTTCTTTTTCTTTCATAGAGAACAATTTTCCCTTCTACCCTACTAGACATCACTGTGTCACGTAGAGGCAGTATAATACGGTGGTTGAGCTGCAGATATGTCCTTGGGGTCCGTGTGCCTAAGTTCAAGGCCAGGCTGTGCTACTTACCAGGTAGTCAAGATGAAATCTCGCTGTTGTCCATTTGTCTCATTTATAAAATGGAAATAATAATAGTACGCACCTCATCAGGTTGTAGGCTTCCTCTTTGTACAGTTCTTAGAATGGTACTGGACCATAGGAAATGCTCCATGGTTGACTAACACATATTTCATCCATCTTTTATTATGCCTCCCCCACTAGAAGGTGAGTTCCATAAGGGTGGCATTTTGTCTGTCTTGTACACTGCTCCATCCCCACCACACAGTCCAGGGTCTCACCAGAGCTGGGTCTCATCGTCTAGCTGTGCAATGAGTTCCTGAGACACTCAAGAGTCAGTGAGGAAAACTTGCTACAAATTTCCTTAATGTAATGATGTCAGGGCTTCCCTGGTGGCTCAGCTGGTAAAGAATCCATCTGCAGTGTGGGAAATCTGGGTTTGATCCCGGGTTGGAAAGATCCCCTGGAGAAGGGAATGGCTACCCACTCCAGTATTCTCGCCTGGAGAATCCCATGGACAGAGGAGCCGGGCAGGCTACAGTCCTTGGGGTTGCAAGAGTCTGACACAACTTAGCGACTAAACCACCAACATAATGATGTCATATGAACAAAAGCTAGAGTTCCTGATTTCAGATGCTGATCTAGGCCTAGATACATTTGTGTTCATCACTCACGGGTGACAAGCCTTTCTCCTAGATTATTTTAGAAAGTTACAAAATAGACTTTCAGGGTTCTAGGTGGGTGTGTGATGGTTCTATTTTAGTACTAGATCAATAACCATCAAAAATCATTTTCCTTTGATAAAAGGGCACTAACTGAGGTGTCTAAGTCCTACACTGAAGCTCTGCTCAGTGGTTTCTGATCAGAATATTCTTCACAATGCCACATAAGTGAGCAGATATCTACAGGATACTCTGGGGTCCCCAGTGAAATGGGCTCCCTAAAGAATTTGAAGGACACTATTATTATCCTTTACCATCTCACAGACTAACTTAGGAGTTCAGATCTTTCAGCTCATTAAAATAGCATTGGTTTTGTTGTGCAATTTTATTTTGCTTTAATAAAAATAATCTAGCACTGAGTCCTGGTTGAAACATCAAGGTCTGAGTCCTTGTTGTCCAGAGTTCATGTTCTGTTCTGTATGGTGAACGCTTAGAGCAGGCTTGGGCCTGACTCCAGTACTGGACTGTCTCTGGTATATAATTCCTTGAGGATGGAAGTGGACACAATTCTATTTTAAGAAATGATCTTTAAGAACTGAGTTTGGCCTTATCCACCTCTGAGATTAAAAGGTTTACTGAAGATAGTGTGGGCTCTGCCCCTCAAGCTGTCCACCCTGGCCTCAGCGAATACCTGCCCCAGGGCGCTCTTTCTTTCTTGGGCAGAAGTCTGATTCTGCAGCCGTCGGGCACATTCTGGAGGCTGGCACTCCCCTCCCAGCCGCACCCACTGTCGTCATGCAGTGAGCACACCAAACAGGTTCTCCTGGCCAGACGGCGGCTGAGGTGTCTGCAGTGGAAGGGAAGTACAGTCATGCACACGCCCCATGACACAGTGACAGAGAGGAAGCAACTGCTCTGTCTTCCCCTGGCTTAAAATAAATACAGGAACCACACAGAGTGGCTTTCCCCGGGAGGTAACGGAGCTCACAGGCCTCTTCTGAGCAGTTCTATACTTACTTTTGCATTTGTGATCACATATATACATATATATATATTATATAGGTATATGCTGCTGCTGCTGCTAAGTCGCTTCAGTCGTGTCCGACTCTGTGCGACCCCATAGACGGCGGCCCACCAGGCTCCCTCATCTCTGGGATTCTCCAGGCAAGAACACTGGAGTATGTGTGTGTGTTAGTCATTCACTTGTGTCTGACTCTTTACAACCCCACTGTAGCCCACCAGGCTCCTCTGTCCATGGAATTCTCCAGGCAAGAATACTGAAGTGGGTTGCCATTTCCTTCTCCAGTGAATCCTTCTGACCCAGGGATTGAACCCACATCTCCGCATTGCAGGCAGATTCTTTACCATCTGAGCCACTGGGAAGCCTATATATATATATATATATATATATGTATATTATATATAGGTATATAATATACATATAGGTATATTATATATAGGTATATTATATATAGGTATATTATATATAGGTATATTATATATATATGTATATTATATAGGTATATTATATATGTATATTATATATAGGTATATAATATATATGTGTATATTATATATAGGTATATAATATATGTGTGTATATTATATATAGGTATATGTATATTTTATATACATATTTTTTATATATATATAGGCTTCCCCAGTGGCTCAGATGGTAAAGAATCTGCCTGCAATGTGGGAGATGTGGGTTCAATCCCTGGGTCAGGAGGATTCACTGGAGAAGGAAATGGCAACCCACTTCAGTATTCTTGCCTGGAGAATTCCATGGACAGAGGAGCCTGGTGGGCTACAGTGGGGTTGTAGAGTCAGAAACAAGTGAATGACTAACACACACACATATGTATATAATATGTAAATATATAAATGTATATATTAATAGATATAAGAAGGTCCCAAATTGCATACACTTCAGGTCCCGCAAAAATGTAGCCTACCTGATTACCCTAAATTTGTATAGTGTCATGTACTTACCCACTATGTGAACGACTCTGTAAGGCTGTGTTGCCTCCATTTATAGTAAACACTGGCAGGCTGAGAGGCTTAGCTAAGAGTACCCAGCTAAACAGTCCATGAACTGTGGCTACTCAGCAGGGCCTGAGGCTTACATTGAGCTTCTTTTGATGCCTTTACATGTATTTTTTGGTTATCAAATTCCAAATGCATCACTCATGTTAAATGACTTGGCTCTGTTTGTTTTATAATTCGCAGACTCATTCAGAACAAGCTGACCACATTCACGCTCTTTGATGGTAATGATGAATCATAAGAAGTCTAGTCTGTAATCTTTTGGCCTATTCACACCTAGTGGATGGAAATGACTAGAAGATCTTATGAAAAGTGGAGAAATCAATTGTGAGATAAATTCTTATATTAAAGGATTTAAAAAATAGATACATCAGGCTCTGCCTACTTTTTAAGAAGGCCTTTGTACTCTATGGGAGAAAAATCTTGATTAATCAACCAGTTCAGCATTACTATAAAGTACCTAGAGTTTCTCAGTAGTTTTAAGAAGCACAAAAAGGAGCTAACATTGTCTCTAACATTGTGATTAGCAAAGACTTATTCTGAACATCTCCCTCCCCGATTACAGCCTTTTTTCTAGCAAGGGGAGCTGCAAGTCAAGGTGATGCTTGGTTGGCTCCAACATGCAGACACTCAGGATATACCAGGAACAAGGATTAATACAAGGGGAAGCCTGTGAGAACAGTTCATAGCACTCTCTGATGCTCTAGACAGCACCAGAATCCCCTAGAAGGGGCTTAAAACACAGACTATCCCCTGCCCCTTGACCCCTGGATTTCTGATTCAGTAGGTCTGGGGTAGAGTCTGAGGATATGCTTTCCTAAGAAGCTACCAGGCAAAGTGGATATTGCTGGTCCCAGGGCCTCACTTTGAGAACCATTGCTCTAGGAGACATTCTCAGTCCGTAATTCTACGTGAGTACATACTTCATCATATTATTTCGTTAACCCTCATTACCCTCAACAGAAGAGCACGATTAAGCCCATAGCAGTTTTTGCCAGCCTTTTCTTAGAATCTAATAAGACATCAATAGACTACTAATGGTTTGATATGTACCCTTTTTGATCTCAACATGGCAAAGTCTTTCTAGTTGGGGCCCTGATGAATGACTAGGCACTTTAGAAAAGAAAATTATCTGGCTGTGTTGGGACTTAGTTGCAGCACATGGGATCTTTGTTGTATCACGCGGGATCCTTTGTTGTGGCGCACAGGTTCTCTAGTTGTGGCTGGGCGCTTAGTCGCTCCACAGCATGTGGGATCTTAGTTCCCAGATCAGGGATCAAACTTGAATTTCCTACATTGCAAGGTGGATTCTTAACCACTGGACCACTGGGAAGTCCCTAGGCACTTCTTTAGAGCCTCCCATAATAGGTGAGAGTTTGAAATAACCAAATAGTTTGCCATGTTGTTGTTGGTCTTATGAAATGATAGCATCACACATGGGAGTAGCCAACAATAATCGATTAAAAACTGGAACATGGAAAATGAGCACATAGCATGAGCTTTCCTTGGAATTAGAGACCATAGTGGGGTTCCCAAACATCTCCAAGACACAGAGAGGAATGGTTGGGCAGAAAACGCAACTATGCAGCTGCACATCATAGAATTTGCTGTCCCTGCATTTTCATTCCCAAGCTCATTTTCCAGATTGTATTCACTCCAACACAGCTAAAAAGTACACACATTTTCATATAAATTGTATTTGTCCTTCAAAGACTTCCCATAATAAACGGCCCTGAGCATTCATTGATCACGCACAGACACACACACACACATACATAATGTTCCTAAGCATCGACCCACATCCTCACATATTCCTACTTTATAGAAATAGATCTTCCTCTATTTTTGTTTGTATTGTTTATGTTTTGTTTTTGCTGCTTCCTTGACTTAAATAAATTTCCTAAAGTAGTGATAATTGCTTTTGTCACATGATAAAACCCATGAATACCAGTACTAGGTAGGCTGTGAGAGCAATGAGTATTCCAAAAATACTTGTCGATAATCCAGAAAATAGGCAATCATCTACAGGGAGAGAACAGACCATGTATCCTGAAGCCAAGTAGCCTCATGAACAATTTGCTTAAAATTCAGCACCATTTTCAAGGGTTTTTGCATTCATTTGAGCAACCTATTTTTGTTATCATTGTTGTTGTTGGCTATTGGCATTTTGAGAATTAACGAAAACCTAATTTTGCTCCTTGGAGAAGTGGCTGGTTCAGGTTCAGGACAGGGAAAGTACAGGTGAGCCTGTAATGTCTTGATGTGCCGAAAGTAAGGCAATGCTCAAAGAATGACGAGGATGTGTCAGAAAGTAAGAGGCCAGCTTTCAAGTACCCCCATTGGCTAAGTAAGGGACATTTAAGGTCAAAATAAATATCAAAAACAAAATATTAAATAAAATAGGAATCAATAAATCTAAAGTAATAGAAATCAGAAATTCCCTAGTGGTACAGTGGTTAGGACTCAGTACTTTCACTGCCATGGCCTAAGTTCAATCCCTGGTTGGGAAACTAAGGTTCTGTAAGCAGTATCATGTGACCAAAAAAATAAAGTAAGAGAAATATATATGACTATACAAACAGATGGGCTTTCCTGGTGGCTCAGCAGTAAAGAATCTGCCTGCAATGCAGGAGAGGTAGGTTTGATTCCTGGGTCAGGAAGATCCCTTGGAGAAGGAAATGACTACCCATTCCAGTATGCTTGCCTGGGGAATCCCATGGACAGACGAGCCTGGTAGGTTATAGTCCAGGGTGTTGCAAAAGAGTTGGACAAGACTGAGCACGACTGAAGAACAACAAAAACAAATATAGTATTAGATAAACAGAAGAGATGGAAAAGCTCTACCTCACAATATTAATGCCAACTAATAAATATAGAAAGAATAATGGAATTAGAAAATCTCCATTTGGCAGCCATCCTCACTGGGTAAATGTATAAGAAGTAACAGAATATTTATATAGTCTCAAAGTGTCTGCTTGTGAGATACTTGGTAATTATCAATACAAGGTTAACAGCATAACTTTATAGTGGAGAAACCTAGAGGGTACTAGCCCAATCAAACGTTGAAGTTTATACCTATGGCTGATTTGTGTTGATATACAGCAGAAGCCAATACAATATTGTAAAGCAATCATCCTCTGGTTTAAAAATAATAAATAAATAAATAAAAAACATCAAAGTTAACATATCCAGTAATTACTTAGGTCCTTCTTGAAAAAAAATCCGCATTACTTCTATGATCTCCTTGCCAGAGGTGCACAACCTGAATCCAGTCAAAAGAAAACATCTGACAGACCAAACTGAGGAACATTCTACAAAATGTCTCTGTTTTTGTTTTTTTAATGTCAAGGTCACAAAATAAAAAAAAAAAAGACTCAGAATTGCTCTAGATTAAAGAAAATGAAAGAGATGTGACAACTGAACATGACATGATTTCTGATTTTCTTTTGCTATAAAGGACATTATTGAGACAAATAGTGTATTTGTTTTCTATGACCCTGTAACTAAGTTACTCAAAACTTAGTGACTTAAGGGAGAAGGCAATGGCACCCCACTCCAGTACTCTTGCCTGGAAAATCCCATGGACGGAGGAGCCTGGTGGGCTGCAGTCCATGGTGTCGCTAAGAGTCAGATACGACTGAGCGACTTCACTTTCACTTTCCACTTTCATGCATTGGAGAAGGAAATGGCAACCCACTCCAGTGTTCTTGCCTGGAGAATCCTATGGACGGAGAAGCCTGGTAGGCTGCAGTCCATGGGGTCGCACAGAGTCGGATACGACTGAAGCGACTTGGCAGCAGTGACTTAAAGCAACACAAATTTCTTATAGTTCGGTAGAAGTCTGATGGGGGTCTCCCTAGGGTAAAATCAAGGTATCAGCTGGGCTTTGTCCCCTTCTTGGAGGCTGTAGGGGAGAAATGTGTTTGTGTGTGTGTGCATGTACACTCACGTGCTGAGTTGTGTCTGACTCTTTGCAACCCCATGGATTGTAGCTCGCCAGACTCCTCTGTTCATGAAACAGAGGCAAGCATACTGGAGTGGGTTGCCGTCTCCTTTTCCAGGGGATCATCCCAACCCAGGGATCGAACCCACATCTCCTGTGTCTCCTGCTTTGGCAGGCAGATTCTTTAGGGAGAAACATTCCCTTGCCTTTTTGGGTTTCTAGAGGCCACCCACCTACCTGAGTCCTGTTACCTCCTCCATCTTCAAGCTGGCAGTGATGGCCTTATCCCATTGCATCACTCTGACTCCCTTTCCTGCCTTCCCTCTTTCAATTATAAGAATCCTTATAATCACATTGGCCCAACCAGATAATCCAGGGATATCTCTCAATTTCACAATCAGCTGATTCACAACCTAATTACATCAGAAACCTTAATTCCACTTTGCTTGTGTAACCCTACACAGTCCTAGGGTCTAGGGATTAGGACCTGGACATCTTTAGGGCGGCCGTTATTCTGCCTACCACAATGGAGCAATCTGTATAGGGGCTGCAGGTTAGCTAACAGCATCGCATCAGTGGGAATTTCCTGATTTGGACAACTGTACTGTCATCATGTAAGAAAGTTTCCTGTCTTTAGGAATACACACTGAAGTATTTATGGGTAAAGGGATATCATGCCTGCAACTTAAAAGCGTTCTCTTTTTCTCCCTGTCTTTCCACAGAGAGCAAGAGTGAGAGCAGTGAAAAAGCAAATGTAATAAATTAACATTGGTAGAATCTGAATAAAGAGTATTGGAGAATTTTTTGACTCTTCTTGAAAATTTTTCTCTAAGTCTGAAATACTGTAATAAGGGCAAAAATTTTTAGTGTAGTCTTTATGAGTAAATTTCCTTATTTCTAATTAATACTTAAATTTATGTCATATTATGAATAATATTTTCATTCTGATGCATCTTTTAAAAATCTCTTTTGAAACATTAGGGTCATTTTAGCAAGTTGTCTAATGACTTATTTGCCATTAACTATGAATAAATTATGTATCGAGCAGTCTTGAGTATATAATGAAGGTAAAATCCATTATTTTGGACTTATACTCCTGTTGCCGTAGAGCCTGGATATTATTGTTGAGTATTTTCATTCTCTGTCTTAAAATTCAGCATTACTTTAAAAATGGAGTCTTGAAAAGGTATTTAAAAGTAGACAAAAGACTGTTAAGAGTATTTGTCCAATATTAATTTCTTAGCTTTGATAAGTGTAGCGTGGCTATATCAGATGTTATTAATAACATTAGGAAGGTAGGGGAGGGTAAAGTTAGGTGGCTCATGATACATATATATCCCTGAGCCTCTGTGGGGCGGGGGAGAGAAAGGGAGGGAAAAATCAAGAGCAGAGAGGTGTGAGCTGTAAGGTGTGTAAAGCTCAGGTTGCTTGAGAATAATCAAGTTCCAAGTATTAATTCTGCCACTGACTGGTTCCTTAATATTGTGCAAATTACTCATATATTTAAGTCCTGCCTTGATCGCTCCAAAAAAGGGATCTGAGGAAGCTTTTAATAAAATGCCTGTATACGATAGAGGCTCTTAAAAGGAAAATGGATCAAAATCATGAGAGAAAATGAGGCAACAGCTAACACAGTGGCTAGGGTGATGGGGCAGCAAACCATGGATTTTTTCCAATGGTCAAATGGAGACCCTCATCATATGAGGGGCAAATCAAAGAAATCAATTATGAAAGTGCCCTTTAAAACATGGTATGCAATGTGAGTTAGTTTGATAGAACTAGTTTTGCCTGAGCCCTCAGATACCTAAAGAGGGCAGACAGCCTGTCTGAAATCTTCATAGCAAAAACTCACCTCTCTGGCCAGGTCTGTGCCTCTGTATCAGCCCAACCGAGACATCACAGAGCGCAGACTGTCTGAGCCAAGAGGGATCAGCAAGTTGTAACACAAACTTCTCTGACCATGCTAAACGTGTAATCACCCAAATCACAGCTGTTTCTCCTGAGACTTTATCTTGGACGCTGGCTCAGCAGCCCAGGAACATGTAATCCACATCAGGACGGCACACCTTCTCCAGACATTTCTGCTCCCGGCTGGACTTGGGCTTACTCTGCACTAATCTCAGCTTGGAAACCATGCTCATGAGAAAAGAAAGGTCCTTGAAGAAGTGAGTGGGATTAGTGAACAGAAATTCAGAAAATCAGGCTCGTTCACATCCTAGAAACCAGGGACTACTATTGAGCATGAAATCACACTAGAAATTGTGAACACAAGTTGTCATGGCACAAAATTTAATGATGATTGCCTTTAGTTACCAAGATGACACAGGATCTTGGTATTAGGGCAGACACCATGGCATGGGTCCCAAACGTCTCAATCTGAGGCTCAAGCAGAATTTTCTGTTATTTGTTGCTGTTCGGCCACCCAGTCATATCCAACTCTTTGCGATCCCATGGACTGCAGCAGGCCAGGCCTCCCTATCTCTCACCATCTCCCCGAGTTTGCCCAAGTTCATGTCCATTGCATCGGTGATGCCATCCAGCCATTTTATCCTGACTCCCTCTTCTCCTTCTGTTACTAGTCATGGTGGGAAAGGATCATAGGGGTATGGAAGGGGGACCCTCAAAGGTATGACCAGGGGCCTTTCACAGAGAACCACTTACACTGTCGTGGACAAATTCACAGGGAAAATGCTGTAACAGAGGGTTACATTCTGATTTGATGAAGGGCCTGAAGCTCAATTTTTTATAGAAATAAATAGAAACTATACTGAACTCATCATAAGTAGTCCCTCTGTGGCCTATGTTATAAGGCTTTCTAGGGTAAGAAGCAAACAATAAAACACCAGCTGGTCAGTTGAAATTTACTGGGACCATTCCCAGGAGTTACAGGAAAAGAAAAGAATCAATATTATAACTTGGGCCAGGACTAGAGATATCTACAGAAGGGCCTGTGGGTAAAACTCAAAGACACACATACATGGCATTGGGAATGACCAGCGTGAGGCTGGGAGCACAGAGGCCCAGGCCTTGTGGACCAGATCACACCAGCCGGTTGCAGACTGTCCATCCCGGAGTGGTCTGTGCTATGCCATCTGGTGAAAGACAGTGGTTTCTGTTATTTTTCTGCAAATCCATCCTTAGGTAGAAGTGTTGAGGGAACAGAATGCTACTGGATGGAGAAGAGGGCAGAGAGAGAGGGAGATGATGGAAAGAAAAAGAAAGAGAGTATCCATAAATGTCTCTCTCTGCTCACAGCAGGGAAGAAGTGACGAGTGGGAGAGGAGGACGAGAAAGGTCGATTTGATCACACCTGTACAACACCATGAGTGACTACTGTCCACCTCCTATCCCTGAGGATGTGAAGGTGAATAACCAAGACCCTCTTAGAGGAGAGAGCGGGGAGGGGAAGGTGGGTGAGACGCACCTGACTAATAAATGCACACCCAAGGGCCATACCAGGAGCCAGTACTAGGTCAAGGGGGTGGTGGACACAAGGGAAGCCCGGCCTGTTTCAACAGATGAGGTAACACCTTGACCTTAGTCTTTCCTGTACTGGGGAGGGGAAAGAAAGAACATTCTGGGCAGAGAAGAGTTAAAACAAAGACATGGAGGTCTTACAACACTCAAAATGTTGAGATTACTTTTTTTTTGAGCTTTGCTTTGGTCTTCGGATAAATATCTCCCCTTCTTAAATATATGGTTTTTATTTAGAATTTCATTTATCCACATAGAGCCGTTATTCTAGGAGACACCATACAAACAGAAGACACTCTGGTTGTTGACTCCTGACCAACTGGAGACTCTGAGAATTTCCTTATGGAAAATTCTTATTTTTCACTCCAGCTATCAACATTTTCAACTAAAACTCTAGTGTTAACAGGCAAAACTGCCATTTACAGTTGTCTCATTTCTTTAGGCCAATCGTTCCCATAAACGATTGGCCTAAAGAGATTTGATCTTTCCTTGGGAGGAAACTTGCTCGCCTTAGGTGGAAGGGACCACCTGACTTACTACTGTACTTCATGACTCTCCCGGGCACCAGGAGTCCTGTCTTCTCTGGACACTCACTCTATTTTGAGCTTAATGGAAGTGGAGCTGGTGAGTTCAGATTTATTAAGGGGCTAGAATGCTTATTGAAGACAAAGCTTTCGGGATATTTTGAATCAGATTGGCTTACCTGATAGCTCAGCTGGTAAAGAATCCACTTGAAATGTAGACCCTGATTTGATTCCTGGGTTGGGAAGATCCACTGGAGAAGGGATAGGCTACCCATTCCAGTATTATTGGACTTCCCTTGTGACTCAGCTGGTAAAGAATCCTCCTGCAATGCGGGAGACCTGGGTTCAATCCCTGGGTTGGGAAGATCTCCTGGAGAAGGGAATAGCTACCCACTCCAAAATTCTGGCCTGGAGAATTCCATGGGGTCACAGAGTCGGACATGACTGAGTGATTTCACTTTCACTGAATCAGATTATGCTGATACCAACTTTGGAGAAACTGCTGACTCTGAAATAACAAAAGGAGTAAGAACACATTTTTAAAATCCCACTCAAGGCTTTCCTGGTGGCTCAGAGGTGAAGAATCCACCAGCCCATGCAGAAGACACAGGTTGGATCCCTGGTCTGGGAAGCGCGTGCTCCAACTACAGAACCTGTGCTCGAGAACATGGGAATGGCAACTACTGAGCCCATGTGCCGCAGCTACTGAGGCCCGCACGCCACAGAGCCCACGCCCTGCAACAAGAGAAGGCACTATGATGAGAAGCCTGCCCGCACGCTGCAACTAGAGAAGTCCCGTGCACTGGAACTAGAGCAGAGCCCACGCAGCAATGAGGGCCGCCAACAGAAAAAAAAAGAAAATCCCTCTTACCACTCTGACATAACAACTATGGACGTCTGTCTGCATCTTAATCATATCTACACAAATGGGTCAAGAACAGGGTATGTAAGAAAGCTAGTAACCAGTGCCCTCTAAAGCTCTCTCTGAAGAAGTCTAACGAGAAGAGTGCAGGTTCTTCTACACAGGTATCAGTTATAATGATTCATGACTGGGAAATCCGCCTGCAGTGGAGGAGCCGCAGGAGACTTGGGTTCCATTCCGGGGTCAGGAAGCTCTCCTGGAGGGCATGGTGACCCACTTCAGCATTCTTGCCTGGAGAACCCCATGGAGAGAGGAGCCTGATGGGCTACAGTCCATGGGTCTCAAAGAGTCAGACACGACTTAAGTGACTGAATGGCAACAAATGACTGGAAAGGTGGCACGCCATCCACACGGCCTCAGGATCATGAGGAGAGCCGAAGAGCAGAGCAAAGCTTCCCGCTGTCTCTGTGGTTCCACACTTCTTCACGTGGTCTTCAGTTGCTTCAGCTGCGTCCACCCTCGTGATGGCCTGCTGGTCCCCCACCTTACTCACTCCTCCCTTATGTTTGAGAGCGATTCTCGTCGTCTGAAGAGTGTACCCTTAGCTGAAGACGTATTTGAAAGGTGGAAAGACAACTCTTTACATACATCTGCTAATTCAGGAAGCCCAAATAATTTGAAAATAGTCCTCGACAGTCATTAATCAAGTACTTAATCAAGTACTGAGACAACACCAGGGGGTCGGGTAAACTCCAGCCCGCAGGCCCGGGCCTATTTCTGTAAATAGTTACACTGGACCACGGCTCCGTTCACTTGTTTACAGATTGTCCCCGGCTGCCTTCCAGGTCCCACAGCAGAGCAGCTGTAATGGACACTGTGAGGTCTGCAAAGGGTAAAACATTTACTATTTGGAGCTTTACAGAAAAAGTTTGCCAGCCTCTGTACCACACCAAAGTATCCCAATCTGAGACAAATATATATGCGTATTACACCATTGGGTGTGTGTGTGTTCAGTCGTGTCTGACTCTCTGAGGCTCCACAGACAGTAGCCCAACAGGCTCCTCTTGTCCATGGAATTTTCCAGGGAAGAGTTCTGGAGCGGGTTGCCATTTCCTCCTCCAGGGGATCTTTCCGACCCAGGGATCAAATTCATTATCTCTTGCATCTCCTGCACTGGCAGGTGATATACTCACCCACACTGGATTATTCTCAGAAAAATCATCCAAAAAATACACTATGAGAAGCTTCCCCTTTGTCATCCCTTTTAAAACATCTTACATCCCCAGTACCACACTCAAGCCACACCAAGTATAAAGGGTTACAAATATTCAGATTTTATTATAAATAAAATACTGTTCTTTTTAACATAAAAAAATGCCAAGTGTTGCATTTTTTTTACCACCCTGGAGAGCAAGACTGTAGAGATTAAGGCAAACAGCTCAAGTGAAGGCACATGGAAAAGGGCCACAGTTGGAATTGAAAGGGAAACTTCCAGGGAACAGCTGTGTATGTTCCCTGCGACACCCCGCATTCTGCAGCAGCCACCCTGTCAGTTTCATTACATATAATACAGATAACTGGAACTATACAATACAATAATGGCTATATTGCAGGAGTGTAATGAAGGTATCCTCTTATAAAGAACTTTTATTTTAAAAATAAAATTCTGTTTAAAAATATACCACATAGATGGAAAAGGAGAAAAGAAACCACCCATCTCCCCAATTTCACTGTGGCCTAAGACTTACTGGAGTGAACCTGACCCAGGGCTCGGTGGGAGAACCACCTTCGCAGTCTATCTTCAGTCCTTTTCCTGCAACCTTGACCAAAACGTCTACTGGGATGTGACCACGTAACAAGAGGAACTAGCTAGGAAACACTGATGTGAACACTTGGCAAGAAGAGTCATGCCTCCTGTGATGGGAGAAGAGGCCTGAGAGGAGGGGTGGAGTGATGCCAGGTCAAGACACCGCTAAGTCAACTCTGGGATGCGAGCAGGAGACGGAAAGGACAAGAACGAGGACAGACCACCTCCCACTCTACCTGTCCACAGTGCGACCCCTGACGCCTTACCAGTGCTCAGTAATCACGCACCTCCCGATCAAAATGATCCAGCCAGTCTAAACAACTGCCAGAAAGGATATTTCCAGCTCATCCCTGGCTAGGCTCACACTGATGGTGAAGATGTCCTTCAGCACGCTTTCCCAATTCCAGCATTCCCTGTCAACCTGGCGTTCCTGCTCTGGGGCAGGCGTGAAGAACACTGTGCTGTGGTTGAGGACCACCAGGACTGCAGTGGGAGAGGGCTCCAGGTACCTCTTTCTCATGGCTGTGTGTGGAGGAAAGCAGGTGGATGTGAACGTCAGAGAACAGACACGCTGCGAACACAAGGCGAAGAGCAGACCAACGGGGAGCAAATCCAATCCAAAGAATGGCAGATGAAAGAGAAGGAGGTACACAGACGCACTGTGCCAGTGAAGAGGAAAAATGGAGTGAAGAAGTGAGCAGACAGTGTCATTCCAGAAACAGGACAAGGGTATTTACATAAACTCCTTACTCTATAATCATGATAAACAACAACAAAAAAAACACATTCACACAAAAATATAAATTTGAAATAATTAATAGCACCAGTGTGTCAGATAATAGTTTCTTTCCCCCGCTACGCAAAGTACAAAGTTGCATAGTGTTAAAGGCTATATATGAATCTTGAAGGCAGGCTGGCAGGAGGAGGAAGGGGTTTGTGGCAGAGAATCATCACGCTGCGATCTTGGAAGAAAATCACAGAGCTGAGGACCAGAAGTTGAGAAGCCCACTAGGAAACTCCATGTAAGGGCCTTCCGTCTACACTTGGAGGGGAAGGTCTAGAGGTGTTTGGATCACAAAGTGCAGGAACTAGATGGTGTTGGCAGCTGCGTGAAATACTGAGTGCAAGTATTTGCCACCAGGATTTGGCAAACAATGTGTTTTGAGGGATTCTACGTGACGGGAACATCAGAAGAAAACGGAAACTAAAAAAAGGGTCTAATATTTCATCTCTCCCCAATGGAAGAAAAATGGATACGTGGGATCCTGACAATGCAAGTCACATCTAAGTTCTATCCCTTTGCTAGAAAAGATTAGGACAAGGAGGCTTTTGCTTTGTTTGTCAAGATCTTAAGGACCAACCACCCTTCTCTGCCAGGTAACAACACTAGTTCCAAGACTAATATACTAAAAAAAAAGCTCTAAGAATTAGTTTGATTTTGGAAAAAAAAAAAAACTTTAGTGGTTATCATATCCCTATTTCTTCTGTATAAATTCCACTTATAGGAATAGAAGGCGTCTGTTGGTGAGTGCAAGCTGCCCGTTCAGATTTAAAGTATCAGCTGCCCAAAGATCTGAAGAAAGTTTATCTTCCTAGTCAATTATTAACATCTGAGAAAATGTTCGGCCTACTTCTGCAGTCTCATATTCTCCTGGAGACTGTCACAAATCATTGCATCCTTACCCGTGGATGGCTCAGTGTCCTAAACTCAAATAGCTAAACAACGGATGATGGCTCTCGACATTCTGAATGACCAATACCTTTGGCACAGGAGGTGTATCTCCTTTTTGCTTAAAAGGAGGAGGGGCAGGAGATGTAGATGCATTTTCTTTGCCTAAAGACTGGATATACTGGCCATCACAATGCTACTGTTAGTAGCCAAACTTTTCCTTCATAGAAACAAGAGTACTGAGACTGAGGAGGTTCTGTTGGCATCAGTGAGAAAGGGAGGGCTACTTGCTCAGCCCTGGCATACAATGGTTCCCACGCAGTGTTTGAGCCGCAGTACAGCAACGCAGGATGCCACGTCCTTATGCAACTCGGAAGGGACAGGTGGGTCTGAGGGAGCGCCGTTAAGTGGAAGAGAGACTTTATTAGATAGAACCCTTTGTTCCTGATTCACGATGTTTAATTTGCTTCTCTTTAAAACTGTGTGACTTTTCCTGGTTCAATAGGACAGTGGTGGAGAGCAGCAGAGAGTGGGGGGGGGCAGGGGTCTGAAAAATGTAATCTTTGTGTGCAGGCACTCTGTGGCCTCACAGTGGCTCCCTAAGGAAGACGCTAGGGCTTCTCAATGGACGGGGTGTTGAAGCAGCCGGAGGGTAGGGTCTTCTTGATGTCTTCCAGGTTGCGAATGTCCTTCAGGATCTCCTCGATGTCTCGGTTATAGTCCATGATGGCAGCCTCCTGCTTCCTGGCTTCGTTCTCCAGGTTAGACACCTTCCTGTCTAGATCACTGACTTTCATTTCTTCTTTGGCTTTGTTCAGGGTGCCTTCAATCTCATTTAGCTTGTTCAGGTCCACTGTGTCCAGCTGCCCTACAGAGTCAGAAGAGGACAGACGTGTTCAGTACGAATTATGACATCACTCCACAAGTACCGCCCCCCGGCCCCCAAACCCACCAGCCTTTTCATAAAGGAAGACCAGCAGCTGCCATTACATAGAAGTGGCCTGAGAACTAGACGCCTAACTAATGAGAACACACAGCACAGAGAACTCTATCTGACGCACTGCGGTGACCTCCATGGGAAGGAAGTCCAGAGGGGTGCGGGTATGTGTACATGCATGGCTGGTTCATTTCGCTGAAGAGCAGACACTAATGCAACATTGCAAAGCAACTGTACTCCGGTCAAAGTTAATTAAAAAGGGAGGGGGCACTAACAATGCAAACCAAGTACAAACACTGACCTAACCCAGCAGGGATGGGCAGAACATATCATGAACATTGGGGCTGGATTTTTTCTTTTTTTCCCTCAGAATATGGTTTCTGTGAAATGTTTTCTGAATATATAGCTCCTATGTCCTAGCCCTTGTGCCTTACTTGTGGTTTGAAGGTAATCTAGTAACGTTTAATCCCTTTTTCTTTTTCATGTTTATATATGTAATCTTTTTGTCTTTTTAGTGCCCTTTAATAAACATAAAAATCTTTAAGCTAGAACCCTAAGCCCTCAGCTCTTCGATATCAGGGAGACTGGGTTGCTTTGGGGGAGTGTTACCCTGCTCCCAGAGTTAGACTCTATTATAGAAGCCCTCCTGTGGAGAATGGCCAGGGTTGAAAGGCTGAAATAATTTTAGCAAAGCTTTGCTTTAAAATTAGCATGAAAAAGAGTCCCTTTGAAAGCAACTATTTCTATATAAATGAAAACAGACAGCCAGCTGCGGTACTTGATGTATACTGTACTTGATTAAATTCTCACAAGACCATTTGACATCAATGATTCTCAGATGTTAAGTAATTTGCCCAAATTTGCACAGCTTACAGGCAACAAAGCAACGATTCCAACCCAAGTCTGACTAACTTTAAAAGCCAAACTTTTCTGCCACAAAAGCTACCTCTTCTAGCTTACTTTCATTTTAAAATCCATCTGCTGGCCCATAATTTATTATTCCTCAAAATTAAGAGATAAAAATATCACATACACCCCACAAAACAAAACATTGACCAAAACCAAGCTTTAAAGACTAACACATTAAAACAGGATGCCTTGCTACACAGCTGTCCTAGTTAAGAGTATCGTGTGCGTGCTAGGTCACTTCGGTCGTGTCCGACTCTGCAACCCTGTGGACTGTGGCCTGCCAGGCTCCTCTGCCAAGCAAGAATACTGGAGTGGGTTGCCATGCCCTCCCCTCCAGAGGATCCTCCCAACTCAGGGATCGAACCTGGGTCTGCTACCTGGCAGGTGGATTCTTTACTACTAGTGCCAGGTGGGAAGCTCACTGGTTAGAGAAATTACAGCTCTATAACGCAGACTGGTGACAAAGTACATCTATCCCATAAAGGGGCCTGCTCCCTATCAAACTGGATTAAAGGAAAATTTCAATATGCTTATATTTCCTTCAAAACAAAAGCCTTTTCTCTCATTTTGCATAAAAACCATCAGCTCATCAGACTATTCTTTAAAGTGCTCTTTCATTCTATCACTGAAATCCTTCACTTCAAACTCTCTGAAGACATTCTGCCAGCGGGACGAGCTAAGAATGATCATTGCTCAACCCTATTATAAATCTTGACCATAAAAGAGCCATGCTACCTGGCAGCAAACCTTTAAAATTTTATTAAGTCCTTGGATCATGGTCAGATTCCAATACTGAGGTCAGATTCCATGGAAGGACCTAGTAAGTACATGTTGAATTAATACAACTTAAAAGTCACGATTCAGTTTATACAATCTTTGCACTGTAATATCTACTTTTGAGTCAACGATCTCAGATCCCAAGAACAGTACAAAGAATTCAAAGACTGCCTACAATGACTACAGTTACTTACCAAGCTGCTCCAGGAGGTCATTAATAAGGTTGAGAAGGTTGGTAACAGAGTTTTTGGCTTTTCTGGCATTGATCTCGGCTTCCTGAGCAGCCTGTGAAGCCTGTACACCAAAAAAGGATAAATAATAAATGATACATTTTCGTCTTCTTGAAATATCTTTCCCCAATGAGTCAACAAATCTAATTTTCAGATGGTTTCCCTTCTTTTTTGGGGTCATAGCTTCATGTTGAGGATGTTGCTATTTTTAATTTACATGACCGTCATAAAAAGGTAGTCGTATACCTATACTGTATCTGTATTTCAAAGATCAATGTTATTATTTCTTTTTCTCACTTTCTTACTCAAGAATACATGAAGGTGTATTCAAAATAAAACCCATCAAGCAGAAACAAGTTACTCAAAATTTTTTTTTTGTGGTTCTTTGCTTCTCCTTTTTTAAAAATTTAACTAAATTTATTTATTTTTCAGCCACCCCATGTAGCATGTGGGACAGTTCCCAACCAGGGACTGAATCTGCAACCCTGCAGGGGAAGAGTGGAGTCTTGACCGCTGGACCACCCAGAAAGTCCCTGCAAGTTACTTTTTAAGGATGAATACAAAAACAATTAATACATTTTAGAACTAGAACATGTCCTCCAAGACTTGATTATTAGAAATAGCCTCTTCTCAGAAAATTTTCCTAATTATGTGATATTCTTTTAAAACTCCCTCTCCCCCTGTAATCACACACACACATACACACACAAACTGAGACAATACAATTTACATTTTAAAAAATCAACCAAAGGTAAATCTATTTGGGAAAATTCCATGAAACCTGAACAAATATGCTTCTGCATGAGTCACAGGAAATGGCAATGGAAGAGGAAGTGTCTAAGGATCAGAAAACAGATGCTCTCACAAATAAATCTGGTCGGGATATACACCAGGAGCTTTGAGCTTTCCAACACAGAACTGTTTTTCCTAGTTTTTTCTGGGTCAACAGAAATACAAAACTTTTGGATAGAGAAACAATGTGAAAATTTTAGAAAGAAAAGAAAGCAAGAGGAAAAAACCTTCAGAAATAAAGGATTAATCTCTGTTCAAATCGCAGCCACTGTGTCTTCCCGGGCAGTCTGCAAATATCCTAGCAGAGCTGCTGGCCCTCAGACTGCAAGTCACTGATGGCATTTACCCCGCTGTCTGCAGCCCCCTCTTCTAGGAACAACTGTGAGCTTTCACCCTTTTCCTTAAAAAAATAGGTTACAGACTCCAATAATACTGATGCAATTCTGGCCTTTCAGGCTATTTAACTATAAATGGGATAATACACATGAGGGTGCCCTGTGCTCCTTATAAATTATTTACCAAAAGGAATAAAAGATAGATCTTTTTTCTTCCCTTTGAATGGAATCCATACCCTCTTTGAGGGTATGAAGATATAGAGAATATATATCTTTTTCTTTCTTTCAACAGGCTCTAAATCTCATGATTCTATGACTGCATTAAAAAAAATAAAATCCAGAGACCCTCAGCACATATGAAAAACACACATTTTTACTATGTGGGAATTTTCACTTGAGACATACCTTGCTATAGAAAATTCAGATAATCCAAAACAAAAATCAAAAAATGCATAATAAAATAAGGTATTTGCAAAGGGATACTTCTGTTATCACTTCCCTAAGGACTTCATTAGATTAACAAGCTTAGTAATTCTTCTTTCTATCCCAAGGTGAAAATGATCTACCATGATCATTTATACAGTCACTCAGTTGTGTCTGACTCTTTGTGACTTCATGGATATAAAGTCCATGGACTTCTCCAGGCCAAAATACTGGAGTGGGTAGCCTTTCCCTTCTCCAGGGGATCTTCCCAACCCAGGGATTGAGCTCAGGTCTCCTGCATTGCGGGCAGATTCTCTACCAGCTGAGCCACCAGGGAAGCCCAAGAATACTGGAGTGGGTAGCCTATCCCTTCTCCAGCAGATCTTCCCAACCCAGGATTTGAACTGGGGTCTCTGCATTGCAGGTGGATTCTTCACCAGCTGAGCTATGAGGGAAGCCCACACAAAGGACTTCATGTCCTGTCATGACTGTGATTATAATCAGATTGAACCGGAAAGAAATTATTTACATTGTGACTCCACTAGTATTTTAAAAGCAAAATATTGCATAAAACAGAAAAATGGACCCCAGTCCTTCGGAGGACCACACATTCACAAGTTAATTTTGTTACAAACAGAGCTATGTATACACATCATCACAATAAGTGAAAAACTGAATTGGATATAAATTTGGTATGTTTTGTCATCTTCAAATCTGTCCTTTTACACAAGAAACTGGTCTTTGCTAAAGGCAAGTTGCTGGGAGACTAAGAGGAGGAAGGAAATTAACTTTTCATTGCATTCCTTTTTTTTCCCCTTTCTGACTATATCCCATTTATGAATTACTCATTCAAAAATATAAATACATACTTTCAAATGTCCTAAAGCCTCAAATGTGTAAAACAATGTTTTGCTTTTAATTGAGAGTAGCTTTGGAAAGGAACTCTTGTGCAACAGTCTGGCAGAAGATCCAAATTCTTTGTCTTCTATGTAAGTTACTAACCCAATTCTTGATCAGGAAACACAATTGAAAACAGAAGTCTATAGGAAAGAGACTCCTCAACAAGTCAGGAATCTTTCATCACTGAACACCCTTCACTTTCTACTCGTTAGCAAAAATGCCAAAATCACTCACCATCCCTGCCATCATCATATCCTGGTCAGCATCTTCTTGTTTTTTCTTCAGCTCTTTTTCTGCTTCCTGTAGTTGTTTCAACATATTATTCACCTCGTTATCCAGATCTGTAACTTCTGCAAAAGTCCTTTCAGCTTCTGCCTTGGTGCTGGTAGCGTTCTAGACACAAAATAAACAATTGCTGATGAAAAAATGTTTTCCTTTCTCTAAAGGATTCGGCCGCTCAAAACTAGGATACAGAAACAAGAGGGCAATCATTTGCCCTATAATCTGTACTGTAAGTTGAATTATGTTATCATTTATTTGGGCTACAAATAGCAGTAATGAAAAAAATAACATTACCACCTAACATAATAACATTTTACACAGCACTGTTATTTGTATCCTCTTATTTAATCCAGTTAATAAAAATTCCTGTTCTATCGTTGCCATTTTTACTTGGGGTCACATCGCAGCAACATTTAACTGGTGTATACTTTCCACCGCATCACACTGATCAGACTCTTTCACATGGATAACTTTCTATTCAAAGCTAGTCTTATTCTAGTTGGCAGTTCATTATAATGTACAAAAAGTCCATAATCCTGAAATATGATATATCTGCTCTAAATAAACTAAAAAAATGCATGTGATTTTCAAACACATGTAAGTTTCAATCAGCTCCAATCTCTCCTTTAAATGAAACAGACTGATCTTTAAGTAGGAGAAAGCCAGCCAAAAGAAGTTATTCTTTAAGATGAGTAGAAAGAATCCTGGCACGGGCAGCTATAAAAATTCTAAAACGGTAGGGCTTAGATATGGAAATACGTTTGAAAGTGGGCGGGGCATGAAACTCTGTATAGACTTGACAGAAAAAAATAAACTATCCATGGCAGGGAACTGTGTTTATTTAGAAAGAGTTCTTTAGAAAAATCTTTAGAAAGAACTGATTTTTTTGTGGGAGGGGACTCTATGGGTCCCTGAAGCCATCTCCCTCCTCACAACTCAGACGCTGCCACCAAGACATAGTAGAGATTTTAGAGTAAAGGACCCTTTCTTTCTTTCGTTGTATCACACAGCACGTGGGATCTAGTTTCCTGACCAGGGACTGAACCCGCACCCCCTGTATTGGAAGCATGGAGTCTTAACCACTGGACTGCCAAGACAGTCCCAAAGGACCCTTTCAGTAACTCTCCCCTCTTAATCAACATGGTTACCTGCTCTAATGCTTGGTTAAAAAGGAATGACAAAGATGGAGTAATATAACTTTAATGGAGTCAAGGAAAAAATGTGCAAGACCTTTCAGTGTGTGTGCGGGGCAGGGGTCTGGAAAGAACCTGGAAAACGACTAGAGAACAGAGAACATGTGAGCAGAGGCCTGGTTCCGGACAGGAGGGGCGCGCACACCTTCTGGACGGCGCTGGCAATCCTCTCCGCCTCGTGGGCCTTGTTCCTGGCCTCGGTGGCATCTGCGGCGGCATTGCCCAGCGCCTGCTGAGCTTCCCTGGTCTTTTCATTGGCTTCAATTATGGTCTGGTTGATGGCAGGGATTCTCCTTAGGGCCTCCTCTGCAGCCGTCTTGTTATCATTCACTCGCCTATCAAAATCTAAAACAGGTTCCAGGAATGCATTTGAACTAAACTCTCAACAAGCCAAAAGGGAAACTTTCAGGGAGCTGTCATGAGATTTTGTTTTATGAACAATGGAAGTCAGGGCAAAAGAATGAGAAACAACAGGGACTGAAATCTTAGGAGAACAAAGCTCACAGCCCGATACGGAAGGTTCGTGAGAATGAACACCTGCTTCTGCAAGGCAAATTCTCACTTGAAACATTTATTTTCATGCAGAACCGAGGATGCTATCACCTCCACCTCAACCAATATTGAAAGATGTAGCTTGTTCTGTGTTTGCTATGTGTAAGGTACTGAGTTGAGAGCTTTATGAATTTTTGTAACTGCATCATTGGTATATGTTAGAAAATTGAGGATTAAAAAGGTAGATCATTTTTTCAAGGATTCACAGTAAGAGTAAGAGGTAGATTAGGGATTGTAACTCAAACCCACTGACACAGAGCCCATACATTCAACCATTATCCTGTAAAGCTTCTGTATTTACAGAACTTATATTTATCAGAGGCAAGTTCAAGGCTATACAATGAATTGAGTGTAGTTCTTTTTTATCTTGGGTAAAGAAAGAAAACAAAGACTGAGATGCAACTGGCAAAGAAAATTAAAGATACTCTCAATTTACCAATACTAAACAGATAAATAGGCATATCTTGATTATAAGAAATATTTTTTTTTTTTTGGTTTTCATACCATGGGTAAATAATGACATGAACTCTGGGATTTTTCTTTGAAATATTTGACATAAAAAAGGTAGGGAAGGTGCTGAGGGATAAAGTAAGTGCAGTAAAAATCTTAATTGTTGAATCTGAATGACAGGTATACAGGATTTATTATACTATTATCGCTCATACTGTATGTGGTCAGAAAATCTCATAGTAAAAATCTTTAACAAAAGAAAGAAGAGCAGCCTCACAGAGGACATTTACCCTGCTGCCTCCCCACTCATACCTTTCAGGTTGTTGAGAATGTCATTGGCTTCTTGTAAGGTGTTTCGTCCCTTTTCGGCAGCTTCTTCCGCGAGGGCCTTGGCAGCATCAGCTCGGGCAAGGAGCTGGTCAGCAGTCTGCAAACACATGGCAGATGAGAGGACAGAGCCTCCTAGGTAAAGCCTCCTCCCTCCTAGCAGACCGGGCGCCTCCAGGCCACCCCACTCTGAGCAGCCAGCATGCGACAGGCTAGGCCTGGGCAGCAGCAGAGAACCCTCCTCTGATTTCTTCTTTGTGGGTTTTGTTGCTTCTGCAATTTGTGGTGACGGCTCAGACACAGCTTACAGTCAGACAATTTCAATTTTTGCCTCACGAAATGAAGCAATCTGCAAAGCAAACCAACCTGCTGTTCAGTCTTTCCTTTCTCCAGAAGTTTCTTTACTTCAAATTCTTTGCCTCTCATGTCATCTCTGAGGTCCTCGTAATCTTTCAACTTCTGGTCAATCAGACGGTCCAGATCTTCAGCTTCCTTCTTGATTTTATTTGCCTCATTCTATGAAAAGCAAGCAAGATCACATATGTTAGAAAAAACAACCTAAACTGCCCAAAAGATAGCCTCGGTAACTCTGTAATACTTAGTAGATAGTTTTGAAAAGAATAGCACAGGGCAAGATTTTATGGACCTTTTTAAAGAAAAAAAAAAAAAAGAGGTATACCCTACCTATACGCAGTAAAATGCACAGTACTTAGTTTAATGAGTTTTGACAAATATATTCACCTGTGTAACCAAACCCCAATCAAGATACACAGTATTTCCACCCAGGAAATGCCCTTGTATTTCTTTCCAGTCCATTTCCCCACCCACCTCTCCAACAATGTGGCTGTCACTGGTCTGTTTTTTAAATCATCATAGATTAGTTTCGCCTATTATCAAATTCCATATATAGGAAATCATAAGTATGTACAAACCTAGATAGCATATTAAAAAGCAGAGACTTTACTTTGCCAACAAAGGTCCATATAGTCAAAGCTATGGTTTCTTCAATAGTCATGTAGGGATGTGAAAATTGGGCCATAAAGGTGGCTGAGAGCCAAAAAATTGATGTTTTTGAACTGTGGTGTTGGAGAAGACTCTTGAGTCCCTTGGACTGCAAGGAGATCAAACCAGTTAATCCTAAAGAAAATCAATCCTGAATATTCATTGGAAGGGCTGATGATGAAGCTGAAGCTCCAATACTTTGGTCATCTGATGTGAAGAGCCGATTCATTAGAAAAGACCCTGATGCTGGGAAAGACTGAAGGCAGGAGGAGAAGGGGATGACAGAGGATGAGATGGTTGGATGGTATCACCAAATCAATGGACATGAGTTTGAGCAAGCTCCGGGAGATGGTGATGGACAGGGAAGCCTGGCGTGCTGCAGTCCATGGGGTCACAAAGAGTTGGACACAACTGAGCAACTGAACAATGACGACAACAGTATGTACATGTCTGAAGAGATTTAAAATATTACGATAAAAACAAAGACCTCAGACATAAGAATGGAAACTTAACATATTTCAAGTTTAATGTAAAAAATACACCATTTATATAGAACCTGGTGTGAGGATTCATGATTAGAGTACAGATGAAATAAAATATCATCAATCCCCAAATATTTTGCTTGCCCCAAAGCATCCTGACATAGTTCTTTCATTTAAACCACTCATTTCTCTCTTGTTCAAAAGCAGATAGTGCCTGGGAGCAACGATCTAGGTGTCAGATATAATGTGGATTTAGAAGTGATTATTCATATCACTGAAGGAGTCTTTTCTATTTAATGTTTATAATCACAGGATTATTTTACCTCAATAAGTTTTTTCAGGCAAGGCTTTATTGGGGCCCCTGCTGCAGCAGGGAGGAGTGAGAACAAGTAACACTTGTTCACTCGTTCACTGAAAAGGGTGAGCCTGTTCCTTATATGGGGTGAGGGCAGGGGTGTATTAACGTATCTAACCTAGAACTCTGACTTTACCAGTAAGTCAATGGGAGGTCAGAGGAGGTACTGTGTTGGCCAATATCATAAGATCTTATGGAAAAACCCAAACGAACCTTTTGGCCAACTCAATAGGGACTGATGACAGTTGAGGGGCAGTCAGAAGAGCGCTCCCCCAGACTGAGGGGGCATGTGGGTGTGTGTTTGGTGGGGAGAGAGTGGGGGTGGCAAGTCTGTGCAGGCAGGCTGTCAGCCCAATACCTCCAGTGCTTCCGAATCCACAGGAGTGAGCTGGGCTACACTGGCGTAGATCTCCACCGCTTTATCACCAGCCTTCTTGGCCTCCTCGTGTACTCGGGCAGCTTGCTTCTCTAGATCCTGGGAGATGTTCTTCGCTTGTTCATACCTAAGGAACAAAAAGATGTGACCTAATGAAAACCTACATTCCTTTTAGCATCTTAATGCTCATCAGATTCATTCTAGTTTAAATCATCGTGACAGTATTTTCAAAACCTCAAAGAAATGCTATATTAAAATGCTATTATTTAATACCAATATAGCTTAAATTTCTATTTCACCTCATCACTTTATAGCATATAATGTACCATACGCTTTCTTATTTCAGACACTTTTTAAATATATGTAGCTTATTTTCTCTGCTTATTCTGTGATTATTTTTTCTCTTCTCATTTATGCAGAATTTTAACATGGTTAGTTAGAAAGTAACATGGTTAGTCTTTACCATTCTCTGCTGATACAGCAATTGGATCAAATAAAATCTCTGTGGCTCTCGATCCCTTGCTCTAATTACTGCATCATTTCAAAAGCACGATTAATAAAAGATACCTTACTGCATCAATGTCTGACCTGAACTCACCAGCATTTAATTCTTCATTGAACTGGTGCCACTTACAAGAACAATTTAAACTGTACTCACTTTCTATTAAGCTCTTCAATCTCAGATGCTGTTTGATTTTCTCCTGCTAGTGTCCTCAAAAGCAGATTGTATGCCTCAGCTGAGGTATCATTCGCTGTCTTCGCTACTCGTACAATGTCATCAGCTTCTTGTTTATGGCTATATAACATAACAGGAAAAACAAGTCATGAAACAGAACCTTTTAATAGGGAAAGAAGCAGAATTCAGATAAAGCTTACCTTATTATATACATACATTACCATGGGCAGAGTTCCACAAATATTGAAAAGTCTTATAAATTTGGAATTTTGTTATCATTTCAGTGGGGCTGAGTTTATAAATAAGCATTCTATAATCTGAGAAAATGACACTTCCCAGGAAGATTAATGATATAAAATATATAGGGACAAATGCTTTTACTTCCTAAAAATTACTTTTAAATTTAATTATTTAAGAATATTTATACGTGAAACCATGTATGCTGGCAAGAACTCGTTTCTCTAGTCATAAACACAAATCTCAGACCTCATCTTTAATGGCTACTCTGGTTCTGTTACTACCTAATCTTAAAACCCCTTTGACTATTCAGATTTCTCACATGCAACCTAGGAAGAGTAATTCAATGCCAAATGGCAAAGAACATATCAACTGGAACTGCTGAGCAACTGCTAAGTTTTTTTTTTCAGCTCTAAAATTTCATATTACATTGTCACACTGCAATACATGGCCCTTCTTTTTGATCTGATAAACTTTCCTTCAAATTTCATGCAAGAAGTACACCACAATTAATTTATCTCCAAGACCTAATTTTTCTTGGGAGCTTTCTATTAATGTTTTCAGGTGTCTTCTTTTAATCAGAAAATCCAGCTCTGAAACCATGAATGCTCTATGAACTAAATTACAGCAGTTTACACACTCACATTTACAGAGAACAGAAAGAGAGCACATATGTTAAAGCAAAAAGCCAATGCAATTGCTCAGACACTGAGGCTAAAATTCTACCAGGTTTTATTTAAGCACCCTAGACCCATGAGGTCTACTGTTTTGCAATGCATTTATAAACATTTATTGAGTACTTATTGTATGTCAGATACTGTTTCAAGCACTGGGACTTCAGCAATGAATAAAGCACACAAAAACGCCTGCCCTCACACGGACTACATTTTTAGCAATTTTATTTTTTAAAAAATGCTTTAACTTGATGCCTTCTACAATTTAAAGTCTTCTTAAGAAATCGCCTTACTTTTAATCAGGAATGAAATGATCTGTTTGGCTAATTTTCACATGTATGATGGGTTATTAAATATTTTCTATTGAAACTTGAAAATAAAACATTTTTGTTAAAAATTTCAAAATTAAAAACAACGACGACGACAAGGGACTTCAACGGTGGTCCAGTGGTTAAGAATCCGCCTGCCGATGCAGGGGGACATGGGTTCAATTCCTAGTCTGGAAGGATCCCACATGCGCAGAACGACTAAGCTCACAAGCCACAACTACCAAGTCTGTGTGCCCTGGAGCCTGTGCTCCGCAACAGGAGAAGCCACAGCAATGAGAAATCCCACACTGCAACAAAGGGCGGCCCCCGCTCAGCGCAACCAGAGAAAGAACACATGCAGCAACAAAGACCCAGCGCAACCGAAAGTGAATAGACAAAAAGGTTTTAATTAATAACCTTGAAAAAGCAGCTAAGTTCTGAGCTTATCTATTAAGGTTTCAAAATTTAAAATCCAAATTTTCCTTAGATATGTAGATACAATTTCCCTCCAAACCATCATATTCTAATATTCAAAATAAATACTCTAATATCAAAGGAAAGGGAAGAAAAGAGTACATGTAGTTCTTTTCAGAGTACAGTATGTAACATTTCAGAAAAGAGGGCAAACTTTGCAGAAGTAATTATGTGGGAAGTGTCTGTGGGTGTAGGATGGAACATGTACATGTCATAAGCCACAACTTAATCATTAACAAGGGATCTGGAGGTTACCGTTCAGCAAGCTTCCGTGCCTCTTCTGCCAAAAGGGTCATGTTGTTGGGGTCTCCTGTAGACTCTGGCTGAGTGACTGACTGAAGAGGAAGGAAACAAGGCACTGATCTCAAGGGAGGGGATTATTTATATTAATAAACAAGCATCAAAACTAAAATTTTATCAGTATTATTTAGAGAAAGAATGCCTCTTCATTTAAGAGATCTTCAGTTAATATCAGCATCCTTGACTACAGATTATTATTTCTATTTTCAGCAGAGAATAAAGAAAGCTTAAATTGCCTAGAAGGACCCAAACAAGAGACAGGACCCAGATGTCCTCTGGTTTTAATTCAGTTTGGGATAACTATTTGATGGCAACTATGAGCAGTGTGGCTTTCTTCCGCCATGTTTAGAGACAAACAAGAAGATACAAGGCATCAATTTATCGGAGGAAGCACTCCCCTACCGGTAAAAGACTTGCTGTCAATGACCAAGGGACTCCCCCAGTCCCCCTCAGACTGTCCCAGTCACTCACCACATTGGCAATGGCGACCTTTGCTTTCTCAAGTTCTCTGGATGCGATTTCAATCAACTGCTCTGTGCTTTCGACCCGGGAACGTGCTTGTTCAGCCAAGTTTCCGGTCTCTTCAATGGTATTCCGGATATTCTGTAAACGGCTAATTTGGCTGAATAAGGTGTTATTCACTCTCTGGAGGCGATCCATCAAATTTTGGTCTACATCTGCAATAGCAGTGCAGAAGAAAGTTCATAAATTATCTGAAGGGGGGTTACATATCATCTCATATGAAACCTGAGGCACTGCTTCTCGTCATGCTTCCAAATACAGCATCTTTCTGACAAGTCTCCCAAAGCCAGCAACAGAGCTGGTCAGTCCTCACTGTGCCCAGCAGTACCGCCACTGATACATTCAACCATGGTCTCCGATTGTGTTTAACTGGAGATGAACACACCATCTCTCCCACTTGATGAGTCTCTCCTTTCTTACTCCACATGGCATCCCAGTCTTACACAATGACTGGCAAAGAGAAGACACTCAAAACATACTCAATGAAGCGAAGATTTTGACACTCCAGCACATGCAAGACTGAATAAAAATACAATGCTGGTAAAATCACTACCAGCCCTGAGAGCTGCACAGTTTTCTAAACTAGGAAAAACTCAGTTTGAAACAGAAGTTGAAATACAGCACTTTAAATTCATTCTTAAAATTTTAAACGAAGTAGACTCTTGCTGCCACCCCACACATCCATGTAATTTCAGACTAATCTCTGCTTTCGAATAGTTCTTTGAATTGTTCTTTCTTAATATTACCCATTCGATTTAAACCTCATAGCTGTACCCTAATCAATCAAGAAACAAATATAAGCCCATACAAAGATAATTCTGACATTATTAAAATTCTCACATCATGAGAATATACATATACAGAAACCATTAAGTCAGTCTTATTCAAACTGACCAGTTCTTAATTCTGCATGATGCTAGTGTTGGCATCTGAATTTTCGAAGGCACGTACAAGAGGTGAGAACTTGAAGTCAAGATCAACGAAGGAGTACAGCCTTGGAAAACAACATCTTGGAAGCAGGGTCACCCAATCAATACACATGCAAAGCTGGTAGACTGCAAAATGCTCCTCTAACTACAGAATGACCCCGTTCAGATATTACTTAAACAATTCTTTGACAATCCAAAGATTTTTAACAAAACACAAAATAAAAAACAAGTTGAAATTACAGAGAATCACTTAGATTTAAGAAGCAGCCAATGAAGTTAAGAAGCCCCTTCCATTCCAAACTTCAAGAAGATAACCTATCAATCTCTCTGGCCGGTTCTTTAGAGAAACAATAGTATCCCCCCAAAAAGGGAAGAGATAACCTAAGTGGATCACTTCAAAGCCCTCTAATTCCAAGTGTCCACTTGTACTGCATAATCTCCTTTCAAAACTGAAGAATAAACACAAGTTTAAACTACAAATGAATACTTAGGGAGAGTCTGAAAGGATAAATCATTATGAAGACATTCTTATTCTTGGCTAGTTGGGACCTAAGTGGGAAAGGTCAGCCAGGAACTCCATGAACCAGGACTTAGTGGGAGTGGATTTTAAACCCCAGTCTCACTCTGGTGGCTCCCAAAGCTAGCAGAAGCAGGAACCCATTATGCTCCCCATCCTTCAGGTGGCTCAGGGGGAAGTGTGGCGGCCATGGCTCCTATTAGTGCTTCGTCCCACAGAATCATCTGCTTGGGCAGAGGAAAGGCTGTAGTCATTGTGGCTAAAAAGAGCCTTGTCTGCTGTGGCTCCACCAAGGTGTGGAGCCTGGATGAGTGGCAGTGCTGGCCGACCTCGCTTTCTTGCCTCTTGACTGAGCTCGAGGTGCTGGCACCAGAGCTGTGTGCCACACTCCACCTCTTAGGTGGCTGATCGGCACTAAGAATGACCACCCCACATTCAACTCTTTAACGGATATGGTCGGACAGATATGAATTTGTTGTTACAGGAGAATATGTTAATGGAAAAACGTGTGTCAAAATTTGAAAAATGAACATTCTAAAAAAAACCCCACCATTATTTATACAGAACAGGAAACCTATAAATTCTTCTTAATCTAGGTTTAAGACTTAAAATGTAACAACTGAAATAAAAAACATGTTTTCCACATCTCATTTTATTTTTCCATTTCTAAAAATTTACCTCATAGAACAATTTCTGGACTGTCCTACAAAAATTAAACAATCTTGCTCAAACCAGACACATCCAATTTCTTCCTTCTATACGTCAATCATTTTATAAAATTTTAGGAACATTTACAACACGAAATAAGCAACATATTTAGTTTTCGTTGACCCGTACCCTGACAAGACTTCTCTAACTCATAGTGGAAATGGAGTCAGTAGGGAAGCTGATCATTGCAGCCCCAAGTGTATTAATGTTAATGCGCATTTACTGTGGATATCTGGCAAGCACCTGGATTTCAATGATGGAAAAAACCCCACACAAAAGTAACCTCAGACCAACGGTGAGCACCTTGATCCAAGGATTTATAAAATGCTTGGGTTTTAACATCTAACCATGTCTGATGTAATGGGAGAATTACTTCTGCTTAGTGTATCTTAAAACATTGACAGGTTCTTTTCTACATGTTTAAAAGATGAAATCATTCATATTCTAAACATAGTTTAAAAACGGACAAAGGATTTTATAAAACCATACTATTTAACCTTGAACTAAGAGCCACATCTAAAGACGGACCACCTCACAGAAATCACCCTCTTGTTTAACTTTGTGTACCTTTGACATCCTGGGCTTCACGAAGGAGGTCAGTAACTTCCCTCTCTACTTCCTTTAGCCTATCCTCAAAGGCTTGATCTGTCACCATCTCATCCCCAGTTCCAAGGTTTGCAATGAGATTCTCTAATTCCCGGAGTTTGGCTCGGTGATCAGCAACCTAAACATAATGAAAAAGGAAAAGGGAAATGTAGGCTGTATAAACATTCCTGAAGAACTTGATTGCAAGCCTGCAGAAAGAATAATCAAAGAGGTGCTCTGTAAGTGTGGAGGTCTACATACTCCAGGTATGTAAACTTTTAAGTAGATAACAGGAGTAGTTTTTCCTCATTGCTCTGGTTTCAAAAGAAAAAATGTCAGGCTGATTCCGCTGACTTTAAACTCTGCATGCTGACGATTCTCCAGTTCTGATCGCTCTCTCCTGTTTGAGATTACTTTCCTGATATCGTCACTTGGCTCTCTGATAGGTATTCTCAACTTAACATCCAAAACTATACCCTTGATTTTTTTTCTCTTACACATGTATTCTCTGAATCATCTCCATCTCAATAAGTAGTGCCTCCAACTACCTTAAGTAAAACAATCCAAGATCCATCCTTGACTCTTCTCTTTCCCTATCCTGACCCTCTCTTATATCCTGCCTTGCTGAACACACATATTTATCTAATTCAGTCTAGGCTTTCCCTTTTGCCCTATTCCTAACCATCCAACTGCATGCAGCAGAGTGTTCTTGAAGTATAAACTGAATTTCTCAGCTTAAAACTCTTTAGTATACTCCCATTGGATTTTGAATAAAATCTAAATTTCTAACTCTGGTCAACATGGTGCAACATAAGCAGTCTCTAACGATCTCTCCAGTCTTATCACAAACCATTCCCTCTTCATTCAGCAGGATCCAGATACCCTCGAGCTTCGAGGCCACTGTATCCCACGTTCCTTCTTCCTGGAACAGCCTACCCATCACTTCTCCTTTAGCTTGATCTTTCTTATCCTTAAGATCTCACCTTAAGTGAGTTTCCACAGAGGCTTTATAGAAAGTAGTTCTCCCTAGTTATTCTCTGCATTCTTTCTTGTACTTATCTCAGTTAGTATTCCTTTAATTTTTATTATGTGTCTCCCAGTCGGCACTTGAGCCCTTGAGAACAAGGGCTGGATCTATCTGGTTCGCCATATTTTCTCTAGAGCTGAGAGCTTAGGAAGTGCCCATTCAACATCTGCTGAATGAATGAACGCATGCACTGTTGACAGCTGACCTTATCCTTCACCAGCCGGTAACAAGCTGGACATTCCTGGCAGCCAGGCCAAGACCGATTGTAGAAATAGTTCTCTTCACACTGGTCACAGCGATTCCCCACAAAGCCTTCTCTGCATTCACAGCGACCATCGTCTTTGCACTGGAGGGAAAGAGACCCCTCAGGATGACAGTCACAGGCTGCAGAATAAAGGGAAAAGGGTACATAATAAGGAAAAAAACAGAAGACTGCATTTTCTTTAAGCTCAGAGTGATATCAATAAGCCAGCTGTACTATCATTAGAAGTAGATGCTTTGTGAAAAATAGGCCGATTTAGGAGAATTTAAATGGTTATGCCTGCTCAGCGGAGAAGACAGACATTTTTAAAACAACAGTAAATTTTAAAGTAAAGTGAGCATCTTTTGGAGGGGACATATTTCCTATGACTGAATAATTATACAAATATATGAAGTAGAAATCAGTCCATTACAGAAAGTGCCCTTTTCGTGCACTTCCAAGAACTCATCTCTACCTTCATCTCTCCAACCGTTAAATTTTTCCTTTCTCTAAGGAACTAGAACACCCGAATGCTAGTGCTGATTTTCCGTTATTTTGTAGTTTGTTTACTCATGTTGTTCTCTGAACGGAGTCAGTGACCTATGCTGCATTCCACAGGAGAAACGCAGGAATTCAAAAAGCAAAAACCCAAACTGTTCTGCGGCCTAATTCCAGGCAAGTGTTTATGCCAAGGAGCAGCAGATGTGCACATGTAAGCGCACCAAAAGGGCCCCAAGGGTGGGAAGCAACTGCAGTCAGTAAGTCAACAAACACGTCTGAGCAGAGTCCCTCACAGCTTCATCATCTGCACGAAGAATCTGATCAATTAAAAAGTTTCATTAAGCACAGGAGGCGGCTCGGTCATCAAAGGGCAATCCCTTGGAAATATGAAAGACCAGAAAAAGGAAGAGTCAGAAACACTATAAAAGAAGACACAAGTCGGGTGGTTGCTAAGGAACCAGAGAGGCTTTCGGTCCTCTGAGTTTTAGAAATGGATCATGTTTCTGGAATAAAGCATCTCTGAGGACTTGGGTACAGCCCTGACTGTGAGCTGTAGGCCTACACGGAGGCTGGTCAAATGTTTTGGATTCACAGTTCTAACGGGGATGAGAGGGGACTGAAGATTTTTATGCCACCCACACCCCTTACGTTTGCAGCCTTCGGGTCCAAACCCAAAGTGGTTGACCTCGCAGTGCTCACAGTGCTGACCGGTGATGCCAGGCTGGCACTCACACTGGCCGCTGTGGATGTCACACTGTCCGTTGGTGGAACCCAAAGCGTGGCAGTCACACCTAATAAATCAACACATGACAATTCTCGGGTAAGAAAAACAGACTTTAAGCAAACCTTTCTTTTTTTTCCTTTCAGCATAGGACTGATACAATTTTGTATCAGAAAACAGAATGTTTTAATGATGACAGATGTCAAGGTTCCTGAGGTTCCAATAATTTTCCTGAGCTCTACTCAGATCTTCTTTTTCTAACCTAGCCCACACAAATACTGCTGATCCACTACTAAAACCACTTCCCATGGCTCTCCAATCTGGCACTGCATGGGCGCTGGGCTGGAGCTCTGAAAACAGGAATTCCCAGCCTCTGTAACCCCAGAAGTTCTGATTCTAAATGTCTCAGAAAGGACCTTATAATTTGCATTAAAAAAATGTGGCTCAGGTGACGCTGACACAGCTGGTGCCGCTGCCTTCCACTCTCTGCTCTCATCACTTCATTACAGCTCTCCAGCATCACCTCTAAAGGTTGCCTCGCCTGTTTCAGGCACTCAAATAATTCCCGAACAAAGCCAAACCAACTGTGAAATATAACTTACAAAAATTCATCTGTGACAATTTAAAAAAAGCCAAGGTTGCCTGCACCAAAGGCAGCCACCATTTTACCTCTCACAGCCCTGCCCGCTCTGCAGGTTGTAGAATCCGGGGTCACAAGCGCCGCAGTCCCGGCCGGTCACGTGGGGCAGACACTCGCACTGCCCGGTCACAGGGTTACAGCTGCTCTGCTGCTTCACTGTCCCGTAGGGGTTGCAGTCACAGGCTACGGAAGGAAGACACAGACAGCAAAAGATGCGCATCACCCGAGAGGAGCCCTCAAGAGTAAACGACACAAATAGTCTTTCGACTTGTGCTGTCCAATACAGCAGCCACCGGTCACCGAACGGAGATGCACTGTCAACGTGAAACACACACTCGACTTTGAAGAAGCAGTGTGGAAAAAAAAGAACGTACATCTCAAGCATTTTTTATTGATTACTTGCTGAGATGATAATACGTTAGACATGTCAAATAAAAAACAATGTTAAAAGTAACTTTACCTGCTTCTCTTTATTGTACTGTATCCACTAGAATAATTTAAATTACGTAAGTGGTTCACGCTATACCTCTATGGAACAACGCTGCATTAGACCAGACAACTGTAAATATTTAAAGAGACCGTGCAGTGACGCTCAGGATGTGTAAGTGTAACTGCGAGAGGATTTGGCCGATGGCTGGTTACCTTTGCATTTGTCTGCTGGATTGGGAGCCAGGGGATTTCCAAAAAATCCATCTTTGCACCGGTCACAGTAGAAGCCGGCCGTGTTATAGATGCACTTCAGGCATTCTCCCGTCAGGCGGTTGCAATTCCCAACAGCGTTGGGATCGATGTTGTCATTGCACTGACACAGGCGGCAAAGCCTCACGGGGCCATTGCTACCCAGAGGGTCTCCAAAGTAGCCGTCATCACAGAGCTCACATCTTTTACCTGCGTGTGAGACAATCTGATGTTACAAGAGAAAGGCCTTAGATGTTTCTAGTGCCACTGGTTACAGACAGTCTGGAGGAACCACCAGGCACAATGCTACATGGTGCCATGGACACGGCATCAGCCTGAGAGAGAAGAAGACCTAGGCTGCAGCTCTGGTGTGGTGCCCAGCCACTGGGGTGACCTTGGACACATCTCCATTTCTTCAGAAATACAGCACCTGGTTTGCCTCCTTCTGCAGCTGTTTTGAGGATTAACTGAAATCATGCCCTAAGAGTGCTTTGTAAATGAGGCTTTACTAACCTTTCCAGCACCAAGGGTTGGCACATTCACCTATGTCTGTTTTTGTCAATAATATTGAGAAAATTGAAAGATGATGTTTTTTTAAAACATGGTTTTTAAAAAAATATTTATTTGGCTGTGCTGGGTCTTAGTTGCAGCACACCGGATCTTTTGCTGCGGCGCACGGAATCTCTAGTTGCAATGCACGGGCTTAGTTGCCCTGTAGTGTGTGGGACTTAGTGTCCCGATCAGGGATTGAACCCATGTCTTTTGCATCAGAAGGCAGATTCTTTACCACTGGACCACTAGGAAGTCCCTGAAAATGCCTCTTCATATCATTCATTCCTCATACAACAGAGTTGAAAAAGTGATAGTCACTCAGTCATGTCTGACTCTCTGCGACCCCATGGACTATAGCTCACCAGGCTCCTCTGTCTATGGAATTCTCCAGGCAAGAATACTGGAGTGGGTTGCCATTCCCTTCTCCAGAGAGTCTTCCAGACCCAGTGATCGAATCTGGGTCTCCTGCACTGTAGGCAGATTCTTTACCAGTTGAACCACCAGGGAAGCCCCATACAGCAGGTTTGGCAGGATCATTTTCTTAAAACATAAAAGGCATCTACTAATCCCTGTATAAGCAGTGTCAGCCTGCAAAGGAGAGACCTCAGAGATCATCATTTGCTACTCATTCTTATGGAGAAAGAAACAGACAGGCTAAGAAATTTGCCCACAACCAAGGAACTAATAGTAAAAGAGACAGAGCTAGCATTCAAGGCTCTTTCCATTAAACTCACTGCTCCTCATCCTTCCTTTTCTACTTGCCCACCATTATTAGCTCAAGTTATGTTTGTGGTATCTTTGTAGCCAACTGGACCTAAATTAGCCTAAACTTTTTTTGGAGAAATAGAGGTTTGTTCATTTACTCATCCCATTAATACTGCCTGAGCATCTATCACATACAGACTGTTCTAGGGTTGTCCAGGATGACGTGGAGAACAGGGTGGATGAGGTCTCTGCTCTCACAAGGCTTGTGCTGCCCCTGAGGGAGATGAGTTCACAAACAAATAAATAAAACCACATCAGATATTGACACACATAAAAAAGTTAAAACCCGAAAATATGATGAGAGAGACAGGTCAAGGGCTACTTCATATTGAGTGGTTCCTCTGTAAGAGAAGATATTTGGGATGACAATGAAGAGACACAAGAACTAAACAATGATAATATTCAAGGGAAGAATGTTCCAGAAAAGCAAGATGAGCTTGTGGAAGCAGTAACAGCAGCCAGGTAGGGCACAGTAAGGAAAGTGGGTTTAAATTAAAGTGCAGTGAGATACTATTTGGGGGGGGGTGGTGTTTCTAAGTGATAAGATCTGATTTACATTTTAAAAGTATTATTCTGGCTGCTGTGTGGGGAATGGGTTGTAGGAGAGCAGAGTGAAGCATGGCGGCAAATTAGGAAGCTATCTCAGGTAAGAGACGACGATGGTGTAGAACAGGGTGGTTACCAGTGAAAGTGGTAAAGAGTGGGCAGATTTGAGAGACTAACACCTTCTGGCTGATTCCTGGGCAATGAAAGAAAGAAGAATCAAGGATAAGCCTACAATTTTAGCTCGAGGAAATAGGTGGATGGAGATAAAGACCAGGGAAGGGACAGAGTCAGAACTGGAGACAATCAAAGACCTAGCTTGGATTTGCTTAAATGTGAAATTGCTTTGGCTGTCTGATTCAAAGTCAAAACAGAAAATATTTGGCACCTTCAAAGAACAGAGTCAGAATTGAAGACAATCAAAGACCTAGCTTGGATTTGCTTAAATTTGAGATCCCTTTGGCTGTCTGATTCAAAGTCACAACAGAAAATATTTTGCACCTTCAAACTAGCAACACTGGAGCAGAGTTAATAAAGACAGCATCTACAGAAGGCAGGGGAGACTGCTGAGACATCTCAAGTACAGTAGTACTTGGGATAGTAACGCAGAGGTCCATAACCTTGACCTCAGGGGGTGATCAGTTACCAGAACCTAATAGTTTCTAACTTTATCAGAAAGAGCTGTTTGGAGAAGGTCACCTGCCAAGAGCCAAGAGACGCTTCAGACATGGGGCCTTGGAATACATACTCTGCCCTCATCCTCTTTTCCTCTCTGATCTCCTATGTGCTTCCCACCAAGTGGAGGTGGCCATGTGAGGTAGCACACACAGGTGTCATCAGGGTGGAGCAGCACAGAGAATAGATATGGAGGGGCCGATGGAAGGCTCCCTTCCCACCATTCAGGTAGAGACAGCAAGTAGGTAGCTGGCCCTCGAGAGAGCAAGGTCAGGGCCGAAGGCATGGATTTTCCAGCTGTAGGCAAGGAGGGGTTTTTGAAGCCTCAAGGTGAGAGGTGCTCACCTAAGGAGAGAATACAGATAAAGTTGACAAGAAAACCCCAGGCTAAGAAACAGAAGTGATCAAAGGGAGACCCAAAAGAAGAGAAGAAAGGGAGAAGACAACCAAGGAGAGGGAAGAGTCACAAAAGGCAAGAGGAGAAACTGGAGCAAAGGGAGTAGTCAACAGTATCCAGTGTTGCTGAAACTCCGGGTCAGATAAGGACAGAAAACTGACCACTGCATCTGGCAAATAGAGACCACTGATGAGGTAACAAGATCTAGCTGGGGATGGGGCAGGACGCGAAGAAACAGGATGTTAAAAGGGGATGGGAAGCTAGGGGCCCTTTTGCCTTTGAGGTAAATACAACAGTTTCCAGAAACAAGATCCTTCTCCAGCGTAGGATTAAGACAGTACTTCAGTTCTGCTTTTTCATCAGTTACTTTAGCTAGTTTAGATATGATCCATATTTTAAATGTCTTAGGGACTTCCCTGGTGGTCCAGTGGTTAAGAATCTGCCTCCCAATGGAGGGGACACAGGTTTGATCCCTGGTCAGGGAACTAAGATCCTACATGCTATGGGACAACTAAGCCCCTGTGCTGCAACCATCTAGCCCATGCACCGCAGCCAGGGAGAAACCCGTGCACTGCAACGAAAGACGCCCTGCGCTGCAACTGAGACCCGACGCAGCCAAAAAGACGCATTCAAGTGTCTTAAAACCTGTCCTGAATCAAACTCAATTGAAAAATCTGCTATGCTATGCTATGCTAAGTCACTTCAGTCGTGTCAGACTCTGTGCGACCCCACAGACGGCAGCCCACCAGGCTCCCCCGTCCCTGGGATTCTCCAGGCAAGAACAAACACTGGAGTGGGTTGCCATTTCCTTCTCCAATGCATGAAAGTGAAAAGTGAAAGTGAAGTCATTCAGTCGTGTCCGACTCTTAGCGAATCTGCTAGAAAAGTCAAAACAGAGCTACATGGTAGCCCATAAAAGCTCTCGTTGCAAAATATCCTCCAAAGCTATAGCTAGCCTGCCCCTTAGTTTCAGAGTCTAGGATGTAGGTTCAAATCCAGACTGTACTACTTACATGACTTGGGCAATTTATAGACTTCTCTTATTATCCTTCCCGTACCAGGAGAGGTGTCTTTTTTCTCCTTTAGTATTCTTGAGTGCGTTTCTTTATCTGAACTAACCACACTGTATGAAAATGATCTCTGTGCTTCCCTCCACTTTTAGACCCTGGAGAGCAGGGACCCTCCTTTACTCATCTTCATAATCCCAAAGCCATGCACTCAATTTTGTTGAAAAAAGATTAGTATTATTAATTACCTGAAAAGATCATTTTAAGTATTAAATGCAGAAGTGAATCATGCACGAAGATCTCAGTGACTATCATCAGTTATTCATATTCTTCAACAGTCTTCTAAATGAGGAACGTCTTACTTTGCATCTGCAACCTCTATTCATTTATTTAATAAATACTCGCATTCATTCAACAAACACATGTGCCAAACACTATTTTGGGTGTTAGGGATACAAAGGTGAATAAAACAGAGCAAAGTCCCTGCTTCAAGGACGTTAACTCTGGGGAAGGAAGGAGGAGATAAGCAATAAACAAATGAATACACAGAAAAATATCAAGCAGCTAAAAAGCGCTATAAAAAGCAAAGAAGAATGTAGGAAAATAAAGAGTGATAATATTGTGTTTTTTTTTTTTACAGGTTCTGTGCTGGTTTCATGCAGACTTCTATATCCTAATTAACATCCTCAAGAATTGCTATAGATCATTTATTTCAATCCAGGTGATACCTCACAAAACAAATGCAGTTGACCCTTGAACAATGCAAGGAGTTGCGGGGGCGGGGGGGGGGGTGTTGACTGCTGCCCTGCACAGTCAGAAATCCACAAATAAGTTCTGAAATTCCAGCCCCCACCTTATGTGGTTCCTCTGCATTCACAATTCCACGTCCATGGATCCAGCCAACTGTGGCCTGTCGTACTGCAGTATTTACTACTGAAAAAAATCTGCATTAAGTGGACCCATGCAGTTCAAACCTGTGATTTGAACCCTGAACCCATACAGTTCAAGGGTCAGCTGTATATTTCACAAACATTCTGTGAGAAGCACTTAATCAGTGACTAATACAACATTTTCTAAAATCTCCTATATGATATTCCATCTTTCTATAAGCATCCCCAATACTTTTACTTCACCGTCTGTACTATTTAGTATAGACATGAGAATGACTCCACGATGCTTAACTGTTCAGTTCACTGACCAGTGAAAGAACAATGAGCAGAGGGATCTCTTATCAAAATGCTCTGTTAAATGCTTCTGCATGTAGACACATGAGATACTTACTAAACTCTGTGCCAGCAGAGTAAAGGGTCCTAAGAACCTGGGGCAGGTGCAGAGAGAGGCTTTACTGAGGAAAACCATTCTGGGGAAGTAACGATTCAACTCAACCCACAGAACAGTTAGGAGCTGGCTAAGAAAAGTGAGATCTGGATAAGAGAGTTGGGTGAGCATTCTAGTTCATGAGCAATACTTCATGGCGGGCGAGTAGGGTGCACCTGTGGGAAGACAAGCCCAGGGGGGGCTTGGAGGAGAAGGTGCCAGTGCAGAGGCAGGTGGTGGGGAACGAGGCTGGAGAAGTCTATTTGTAGGAGACTCTACTGGGCCACTGTTTTGGTTTTTTATTAAACAAAAGAAAAAAAAAAGAAAAGTTAAAAATATGAAATTCTATACTAACTTCTACTCCTCATTTCCTCAAGTGCCTTAAGCAAATGACTGGCTCTCCCTGTGTGGCACTGCCTGGCGCTCGGTGTGGGGTCAGGGGGAGGAATGGAAGGAAGGTGGAGTGTTTTAATGTTTCCCAATAATTAGAGTGTTTTTGATGAGACAAGAGAGATGCAGATTATGAGCTCAGTGTTTCGGTTGTTCTGTTTATGTTCACGCTCTGTAGCAATGTTTTTTGAACAAAGAGCTTATAGTGGAGTCAAAGGCTGGCCGGCTGGCCAGAACCTCTCTTATTACACAGAGGCTCCAGTCAGTGGAAGCAGGGGCACTGTCACCGGTGAGCCCCAGGCTCCTCTCAACCAGCACAGGCAGCTCCTGGAGCCGCCAGCAAAGATCTACTTCAGTGTTCTTATCAAAAAGAAAGAAATGCAGAGAATGGGAACAGAGGTGTATCCAAAGCTATAAAAATATTTTATTCCTAACTAAATGTGATGGGCTCTGATACATTTGAAACAACGATTTAGAGAAAAAATTTTAAGAATTTTAAAAATGCCACTTTACATCAAGAATCCCCGGGCGGCCTCACAAACTGAAAATCAAGTTTTGAATCACATCTTATAAGAAAGAGTATCTTGTAGTAAATCATCATCGTTGGCACCTGAATGCCTAGGCTGAAATTCCAGCTCCTTCAATGTCCAGCCATCCATCTTTGGACAGGTAACTTAATTGTGCCTCTGTTCTTAGCTGTAACCTGAGGGTGGACTTCCCCAGTGGTCCAGTGGTTAAAAACCTGCCTTGCAATGCCAAGGACGTGGACTGGATCCCTAGTCAGGGAAATGAGGACCCGATGCGACCAAATAAATATTGGCTGAGGGGTAAAGAATCTGCCTGCCAACGCAGGAGACTCGAGTTGGAGCCTTAGGTCAGGAAGATCCCCTGGAGGAGGAAACAGCAACCCATTCCAGTATTCTTGCCTGGAGAATCCCACGGACAGAGGAGCCTGGTGGGCTACGGTCCATGGATTCACAAAAGAGTCGGACACAACTTGGCGACTAAACAGCAACAAACAACCTGAGGATAATACAAGAAGCTATCTCGGAGGGCTGTGAGCATGAATGAGGCCGCATATGTTAAAGTGCTTAGAAAAGCACTTGGCCATAAATATTATGTCAGCTATTATTAATATCAGATATGCATTTTATGAATCCATAATAAACCTGTTTCCGACAAAACTTTTGCTGCTGGGAAAACTAGTCACAGAACCAAACCAGAAAATCCTAAAAACTTCCAAAGCTCTTCTTTCCCAAGTGCTCCTGTGGGTAGAGCCGACTCACCGGTAGTCCCGGTAGGACAGTTGGTGCACACCACCTCCTGTGTCTTAGGGACAACAGCACAGCTGGAGCCCCCAGGACACGGACAGGGCTGGCAATCCAAGGAGGTGCCTGCGGTTGAATCGCCATAGTAGCCATCACTGCATTTCTCACAGTTGGGCCCGGCCGTGTTGTCTCTGCAGTTACAAACACCTATTTGGAGAGAAGATGTGAGAAGACAGGCGAGCGTCCAAGCAAACAAGACAGCGGGCGTTTCTGAGCCGCCTGCTGAAGAGAGCTTAGGTCTAGCCGTCCCCAAAGGTCGTCCTCTCACCTGACTCAGGGTCGCAGGTCTCGCTGTGCCCGTTGCAGGTGCAGAGCACACAGGGACTGTACGGGCCGAGGCTCGGGGTTTCTCTTCGGTAACCCGAGAGGCACACCTCACAAAACTGCCCTCCGTATCCCACGGGACACGTGCAGGACTCCACCCAAGTTGCGGGGACCCCGGGCCCAGGATGAGCGCTTGCCAGGGTGACATCATCCAAATAGCCAGCACCTGTGTGTGGTTGGGGGAAAGAGGATCGCTGGACTGGCTTCTGTTTTCCAAAACTTCATGAAAAGTCATCAGCACTAAAGGATAACCAGACTCAAAATTTCAGAGACAGCCAACCATTAGTTTAATTTATCTACTGGAGAAGATAACTAGAAAACAGCACTTAGAGCAATCATGTGGTACCTGACGCTGCTGCTGCTGCTGCTGCGAAGTCGCTTCAGTCGTGTCCAACTCTGTGCGACCCCACAGATGGCAGCTCACCAGGCTCCCCCATCCCTGGGAGCCTCCAGGCAAGAACACTGGAGTGGGTTGCCATTTCCTTCTCCAATGCATGAAAGTGAAAAGTGAAAGTGAAGTCGCTCAGTCGTTTCTGACTCTTAGCGACCCCATGTACTACAGCCTACCAGGCTCCTCCGTCCACGGGATTTTCCAGGCAAGAGTATAGGAGTGGGGTGCCATTGCCTTCTCCAGGTACCTGGTGCTAGGTATCTGGAATGGCAGTATACCAAACTTTTATTTTTTAAACACACACACACACACACTTATACACACATACACGCACACAGAGATTTCAATTTTACAGTTCTCCCAATCAGATCCCCTGGAGAAGGAAACAATAACCCATTCCAGTATTCTCGCCTGGGAAATCCCATGGACAGAGGAGCCTGGCGGGTTATAGTCCATGGAGTCGCAAAGAGTTGGACATGACTGAAGTGACTTAGCACACGCACCCAATCACCAATGTGAAAAACGAAAAGCACTGGGCAATGATCTGGGGCAAGAAAAGACAGAAGGAAGAACGTGGGAACAGGAGGAGTTTAAGGCCACAGCCACGAAGCCATGTTTTTGTTCTTTTGCCACAAAAGCAGGCACTGATCATAGAGTTTAAGGCTTAGAAAGCAGGGAAAGCACCTGTCAATAAGGACCACGCAACTGTATTTTTTGCCCTGCATAAAATAGCAAAAATAATTAAACAAGTTCGAATAATCAGGGCTACTTTGACAAACATAATTATTCCAAAGCCATTATGCCATTACGCCATGTATCATAACACTTTCTTGTTTTCAAAAGAAAATAAAAATAGAGAAATCCTTATATTGGTTTAGCTCAAAGGTTTATCCAGCCTAACAGTGCATGTGACAGGCTCAAAAGGAACATCGTATGGAAGGGCCAAGTTTTTATTATACCAGCACGTTTCCCTTTAATTTTCATTCCACTCCTATCTCTTACAGTCTTATCTTTTAACTCAATCTCCCCATGTTATGAAATATCACTTGTTTATACAGAAACTGACAACCTGAGGCTAAAGGACATCTCTTATTTTTGCTTTGAACTTAGTTTAACTTTTAATATATTTATGGGTTTTTTCAACATTAGATCATGAAAGACATCTCCACTGTTAAAGTGCTTCCAACTCCATCTTCAAATGTACTTGTGATTTAATTAATTCACTGCAATCTAACTTGTTTCAACACTTCTCTTAAAATAAAGAGTCACCAATGATTCTTTAGTTGCCAAATAACAAAATCCAATTGTACTGTCTTTCTCAATCTGTTAACTATTCCTCTTCCTTAAAATTCTTTTTTTCTCTTGAGTCTCAGATCATGGTCCTTAAATAACCATGTTTCCAGGATTGCTTCTTTTCTCTTCTTACATTTTTTGTCATATTTCCAAGTTTAAAAATGATTGCCCATATTTTGACAACTCTGATTCTAAATCTCCAGTCCCAACTAAGTCCCATCCATATTTCTAACTACTTATAAGACATTTTCATTTGGATATTCATGCAGGCACCTCAAAAATCAACACAGCCAAGCTGCTGATGCCACTGCCAATGCCACTCCAATGCTCTGATTCCTCTCCCCCAGCAAGCTCTACCTTTCTACAGAAATAGGTCCTTATTCTAAAAAATTTTAGGAAAACAATTTAAAGGCACACTTAAAAACAGCTTTATTTATCTAACATTGTAACAAATGTTCATTCAGTAAATTTTAACTTTTCATCATTTAGCTAAAAGGGCTTGATAATTGATTTAGTTAAAAGGGCTTGATAATTACAGAGGAAGAAGTAAAAAAGAAATGGAGGTTATATAATGTGAGCCAGTAGAATTATATTGGGATTCTTAGAAAAATCTAATTATATGTATAATGTAACCTCAATAGGCTTACCCATTATAAGACAACATCATTTACTAATTTTTGTCTAATTTTCTCCAGGTCCTCAAGAGACGTTTCAAAATGCATTATTTTTATACACAATTCATGTATGATGAGGAAGTTTATTATATCACTTCTTTAGGATCAGGTTTATAATCAGGACTTTAGAGATAATCTTTTGATTATGGATCCTTTTTCCTAATCATCATTTTAATTGATTGTCTTAATTACATCATAACTTACTTCTCTCACTGTATGTCCCACGAATCTTGATAGAGGTCAAATTGTTCAGGAGTTTCTGAAATTCGAAAGGGGTAAGAGTAGGCCTCCAAGGGTAATCTGTCGCTTCATGGAGCCTAGAGAAAAGGAAGGGGCACGTTAACCTCTGTAAGGACAATTCTGGGTGCTGAGAAAGTATTTCTTAGTCATCCATGCCACCCACAATGCACTGCTCTGCTGGTCTAACCACGTCAGAGATTAGTCTGTTGGTTTGACCATACCGCTGGAAAAGGTACAGGTAATCAAGGGGAAAGTTCCCTTTTACAAAGTCACATCGAGAACCCCAAAGTTTTTCTTTAATACACACCTTGAGGCCTGAGGCGCTTAGATAAAGAAGCCACTTTTATAATTCTGGTCAAGTCAGATTTTATAAACCGAACTGTCTTACCTGAAGACATATTTGACAGTGGTCTCACTTGGATAGGAATTGCCCTGAGCAATCAAGGGCACAGACACTCTCATGCCAGCTCCTTCAAGCACCAGGTCTTCTGCCGAGAGGCGAGTGTCTCGCCTGTCCACGCGGAAGGAGAAGGAGAAATTCTGACCATAACTCAACACCTGCTTGCCCAAGAACTTTGCTGGAAGGCAGACACAATGGTGAGCAAGAACGTGAGGTCAGGAATAAACACCATCACACACCACACCACACGGCTTCCTAGCCTTACTTACCAGGGGCAATGAAGTACCGAGGAAAGTAGCTGTCTGAGATGACGGCAATATCCTGCCTCTCAGAGGACCACTCAAATGATGCTTCAGAGCCATCCCTTTGTTCTGCACGCCACCCATCCTCATCTACAAGCGGAGGATGAAAACACAAACATCCTGAATTCAGGTCCTCTATATTCCACAAAATGTACAGAAAGTCATCAATCAAAGTTTTTGAGTAAATGGAGGCTGTAACAGTACCTATATATGCTATACCTCTGAAGCAGTATTTTTATTTTATATAACATTTATACTCCCAGGTAAATTCTAAAACCATCTGTATATGTTTTCATTAAATTAAAAGCCAAACAAAAATCACATACATTAAAAGAAAAAGTGTTGATAGTCTCAAAAAATCTTAAGAGTTACTGACTTTTTTAATACTGTAAGCCTAGGCTCCACGTTCTAGGGGACTAAAGGAAAGGTCTACTTTACCAGTCTCAAAGGTGGAGGTTATAGAATACACGCTGTAGCCAACGGCATTTGTGCACACGGAAGAATGCCCAAAGCAGAAGCAGGGGGTGCACCCTCTAGGGTTAGATGATTCCAGATTAAAAAATCCAGGTTTGCATCTGAAAGAGATTAAGATACAACCAGGTATTTTTTGTATCTGAAATATGAGAGAAGACACAACACAGCCAGAGAAAGAATGAGCTACCTCTCACAATTGAAGCCTTCGACATTGTCTTTGCAAACACATCTTCCTGTTTCAATATTACATTCATCTATGCTGCCAGAAGGATTGCAAGAGCATGGCCTGTGAAATGATGAAATAAGAGGATAAAGAAATTTAGCTCCAAGTCAGTTTTTTGTTTTACATGTTAACAGATTTTTTTTAACAAAAGAAAGAAATATATAAAAAATCAAAATGAATCCTAAACTCATCTTTGTATTTGGATTTTATTTCAGTCAAGGACACCCATCACATTTAGACATTAAAAATTGCTTCATCTCTGTACAAAACCATCCTTTAAGCTAGAAGCCTTAAATCTTGGTGATAATTATTACGGGGGGGGAAATGTTTATATGGCTGCAGATAAGCTACAAGATCTATTACTAAGAGTCAGCTACAACTGGATTCTGCCCCCTTAAAAAATCTTACCTGCACCCAGCCTCAGTGAGAGAATGGTACCCAGGCTGGCAACGGTCACACTTGTCCCCCATCACTCCCGGCTTACAGCTACATCTGCCATAGCTATCACACTGTGTACTGAGGGAACCTGAAATACAAAGCACTCAACGTCAACCACCAGATAGGAAAGTAAAACTAATGTCTCAAAGAAAGAAAACTGGTAACTAAAAACAATGCTTGAAATTCAGTATGTAGATTGGTGTTCAGGGTCTAGATGGTAACCAAGAGAATAAAGATCAAATTTTAAGACAGAACTCCCTCAAAACCATACTCCTTTAAAGTATGACATTTAAACTTTCCAGACATACACCCTAAGATGAATCTACTCATAATTATTGAAAAATACTAACAAATAACTCTGTACCCATGATAAACTGCAAGCAAAATCAGTCACTGTGGACAAGCACAGGCTCCTTAGGGCCTGTGTCTAGAATTTAAGTATACACAGGCAGGAACAGCAAATAAAGTTCAAACTCCTGGAAAAGTAGAACAGACTAAGAGCTCTCAGCTCCTCTGAACACACAGCAACATGCTGCAGGAGTTTAGCCCTCCAAAGAGGTTAGACTAAACAAAATCATTAACAAGGAAGAACTCACGGAGCAGCTAACCAACATTTTACAGTCAAAGTTCAAACTGTCTCAATGATCTTATTGCTAATTATTTATAAAACCTGTACTCAGGCCAACCCCAGTTTTATACACATTGGAAAATCATCTAAACGCTCCACCTGGTTAAAGAGTTGAGGCTGATGCCAAATCATTCACACGTTATAACAATATTCACTCTCTGCATTTAACCTGTGAGAATCCTAAGGAAACAAAGCTTTATTTCCTGGGGATACAGGAAATGCTTATTTTGTCTCCCAACCATCAGGCTGAAGCAGACCCTGGCTGTCACTTACCAACAGGACTACAGTGGCAGGGAGAGCAGGCTTCCCTGTTCCCAAGGCGGAAGAAATTCTCCCGGCACCTCTCACACTTGGCACCGTCTGTGTTGTCCTGGCAGTTGGTACAGTGGCCACCATGGCCCGTGGAACGGTATAGTTCAGAGTCAAAGTAGCATTCCTGAGATCGGCCATTGCAGTCACAGGCTGTTGGCCAAAACGTTAAGTCAGATGCATGTTCCTTTACAAACAGCATTTTAGAAGACTCAAACCAAACTGTAACCCCCCACACCTCTGTGACAGATGATGGTGGTGGTGGTGGTTTAGATGCTAAGTCGTGTCCAACTCTTGCAACCCCATGGACTGTAGTTCCTCTGCCCATGGGGTTTCCCCGGCAAGAATACTGGAGTAGGTTGCCATTTCCTCCTCCAGGGGATCTTCCCAACCCAGGGATTGAACCCGTATCTCCTGCATTGCAGGCAGATCCTTTACCTCTGAGCTGTGACAGGTGGTAGGTAGTTGAATGACTACCAGATACATTTCTCATTTAAAAAAACGAAAAAAGTATGTCTGTCAATAAAGTGTTTATAGTCAGGTTATCAGCTTACAAGGAAATGTCCATCCTTATCAAAAATGGTACCATCATAGCTTAGTTGGTAAAGAATCTGACTGCAATATAGGAGAACCTGGTTCAATTCCTGGGTTGGGAAGATACCCTGGAGAAGGGAAAGGTACCCACTCCAGTATTCTGGCATGTATAGTCCAGGGGGTCGCAAAGAGTTGGACACAACAGAGTAACTTTCACTTTAAAATATAACTAATTCCTGTACTTGGGAACCTCCAGATAGTAGTATCAGTTCAGTCGCTCAGTCGTGTCCAACTCTTTGAGACCCCATGAATTGCAGCACGCCAGGCCTCCCTGTCCATCCAGCCATCTCATCCTCTGTCGTCCTCTTCTCCTCCGGCCCCCAATCCTTCCCAGCATCAGAGTCTTTTCCAATGAGCAACTCTTCGTATGAGGTGGCCAAAGTACTGGAGTTTCAGCTTTAGCATCAAGTAAAAGCCAAGTCAAATTACAATTTTTCAGAGTCTTTATCCTTCATTTTAATACCAAGTCCAAGCACAAGGATCAGTTCATACTCAGGTTTCAGTTTACCATTTTAGGGCTCAGACAATTCAAATACATTAGCCACTAATGTATTTCAAAATGCCAGATTACTTGCATACGGAGACTGGGGTGATCTGAGCCATACTGGGTACGATACGTACCTCTGTAAAAGGAAGCAGGAAATCTAGATGCACTAGAAAGTAAATCCACCAGAAGGGAAACCTAGACCCACTAGATGCCTCTATCTACTGGGAAGCCGCGGTACCAAGTGGGTCACCTGTTAAGCAGCTATAGCCCCTACAGGGCACAACCATATTTTAAGAACAAGTATCTACAGTCACAATGTATAATCTTTTTTCATTTTCTCTCTTCCTAAGAGTACTAGGATCTACTCTTCCTCTCAAAGCCTCTCGCCTAGGCACAAGGGCAGTACAAAAGTTTCTCTGTATTTCGCTCTCTAGAGAGATAAAGAAAAAATAATTTTGATAAACAATCTTTTGAATGGGAGTCTTAGTTTGCTACTTATCACACCTGACTAACGTTAATCAACAACCATGGTTGTCTGAAGAAATAAGAATTGGAAGGAAGAAGAATATTTTAAAGAGCAACAAAGAAAAGACTAGAAAAACCATATTTTAGTGTAGGCTACACAGCCAACCAGTTCATTCTGAAGATCAGTCCTGGGTGTTCATTGGAAAGACTGATGCTAAAGCTGAAACTCCAGTACTTTGGCCACCTCACTCGAAGAGTTGACTCATTGGAAAAGACCCTGATGCTGGGAGGGATCGGGGGCAGGAGGAGAAGGGGACGACAGAGGATGAGATGGCTGGATGGCATCACCAACTCGATGGACGTGAGTTTGAGTGAACTCCAGGAGTTGGTGATGGACAGGGAGGCCTGGTGTGCTGCGATTCATGGGGTTGCAAAGAGCTGGACACAACTGAGCAACTGAACTGAACTGAACACTGGCCCAGTATTTAGAAGGAAAGGCCAGACCTTGAACATGCTGCTCCCATTCTGTTAGGTATGCTCCTCAAGGAAATAGAAAACCTGCGAGTTTATGTTTATGGCCAATTCCACACATCTACAATTCTTCTCTGACGTGCATGCAGGTTTTATATCTACGTATCTATATATCTATATATATCTCTACCCACTCAAATTATGGAAGAAGCACTGCCTTGCAGGCTCTTCCTCTCAAGGAAGAATCAAAGGAAGTCACCCACACCCCCCGCCCCCTGAAGTCCTAGAGACAGCTCAGCAGATGGAAGCCCGGGGCACTCACGCTGGCACTCGCTGGCACTCTCGGCGGTCGCCCTCCTCCACGGCCGGTCGTTGAAGAAAGGAAGGCACTTTTCACAGTCCACACCATAAGTATTATGTTTGCAATTACACACCAGCTTGTCAAACTCATTCTTTACACACTCGCTTGCGTGTCCGTTACATTTACACCTGGGGAGAGAAGAGACACTCAAAAGAAGAAACAGCTAGAAAGTGCTGACTGGACACAGAGAAAGGATGTTCATGGAGAATTAACAGCAACCTCTGAATGTTTCTGAGTTTACCAAGCACAACTGTAAACTGAGGAACTGAGCAAGATTAAGTAATGGCTGTGTTTTTAGTTATGAAGAAAAATTCTGACCAAAAAAGGTAGCTTTATTTAACTGGGGCTAGAGCATTAACTGGAGAAGGCAATGGCACCCACTCCAGTACTCTTGCCTGGAGAATCCCATGGACGGAGGAGCCTGGTAGGCTGCAGTCCATGGGGTCGCAAAGAGTCAGACACGACTGAGCAACTTCATTTTCACTTTCCACTTTCATGCATTGGAGAAAGAAATGGCAACCCACTCCAGTGTTCTTGCCTGGCGATCCCAGGGACGGCGGAGCCTGGCAGGCTGCCCACTATGGGGTGCACAGAGTCGGACACGAATGAACCGACTTAGCAGCAGCAGTAGCAGAGCATTAACTGGACATAAAAAGAAAGTCCCCGACAATTTCTGAGGACATCTGTAGGACCCTTTCCTGAAGTGAAATGTGTGTTTCAAGAAGCCAAGTGTAGTGGTTAAGAAGAACACGGGTGTATACATATGGCAGATTCACTTTGCATGCAGTGAAACTAACCTAACACTGTGAAGCAATTATACTGCAATTGAAAAAAAAAACATGGACTCTGAGGCCAGGCTGCCTGTGACTTACAGATGTAACCCAACCTGTGCCTTACCTGTAAGAGAAGGATGAGCATAATGTTTATTTCACAGAGTTACTGAGATCAAGAGGTTACTCTTTTTATGTGCCCAGGATTATATGGGCATATAACAAGTCAATAAATGTCAGCAGTTATCCGTCATCATGATTTTAAAGCATTCTGATCTGAAGACAGTAAGAGCCAGACACGACACCACCATATGGATCTCTGGTAAACACTCCCTTGGGTTGTTTGGGGTAAGAATCCTTGACGGATCCCTAAGACGAAGGCACTAGAACACTAAGGACTTGTGGAAATCCCCATGAGTATTTGCTGCCCTGCCGTGCCCCTCACTCGCTCTTTAAAGACAGCAGTCAGTTCAAGCACCACTTAATAACACATTCAAACACTTCTGAAATATCTACAGTGCACTAGGATGAATCCCAAATTATATCCCCAGCTTGCCTCTTTCTTCCAAGCTTCTGTCCTTGACTGCTACACAAACGTAATGTCCTCCACAACTTACAGCTTTATATTTTATACCTGAACTCACCATCTCGCCAAATGAGCTCATCTTCTTCGAGTATATTGTTATAAATTGGTATCACCATTCTCCTGATTGCTAAACCTTCAAATCTTCTCTGACTAAAATCCTGATAACTCTTCCTTCACAAAATGCACCTAAATGTTCCTTTCCACCCTGTCGTCACCACCCCGTGTCTGGCATTTGTCACCTAACACCTAGATGACAGCATCATAACAGGAATATAAAATTCTCTCAATCATATTCTTTCACTTTGCCTGCAGCTCACCTTCCTGATCTACTGTTCTGATATCAGAGCCCTCCTCCAAAAGAGTACATGGTTTCTCACTGGTTACAGCTTCCATCAGCTTCCCCTGAGCATCAATCCCATACCAGGGACACAGCATACAAAAATCATGTTTCTGTTCTGGAGACTTCATAGGCTAATACAAGGAGAAGTCAGTCCAAGATTCTTGGCCCACTGTCTGAGGTCTCTGGCTATCAAACTCTCTCTGGTTTACAACTCTACAAATTCATGTAAGATGTTCCTTCCATCAAGGAGACTTAGATTCTTTCAACTCTAAACCTTTGTTCACGACATGTTCATCCTCCTGCACCTAACCCAGACATCCTCTCTCCTTATCTAAACCCTACCTATTCTTCGAGGCCCAGCTTAGGTTCGATCTGCTTCTCTAGCCTGACTGTCTTGTAAGCATTCTCTGACATACGACATCTCTTTATCTAAAGCATGTGACTGTACTAGCATTTAACTTTTCACACATTCACACAGCGCCTGCCTCATTCATCTGCAGGATCCCAGAGGTCAGGTCCTTCTCAGAAGGTGAGTGTCAGTCCCGCACTTTCTCAGTAGCTTCACAGTGCCTGTCATAGGGCTCTGCACTTACACGCTCAATAAGAATCCACTAATGTGTCTCCAGTACTTTGGCCACCTCATGCGAAGAGTTGACTCATTGGAAAAGACTCTGATGCTGGGAGGGATTGGGGGCAGGAGGAGAAGGGGACAACAGAGGATGAGATGGCTGGATGGCATCACTGACTCGATGGACGTGAGTCTGAGTGAACTCTGGGAGTTGGTGATGGACAGGGAGGCCTGGCGTGCTGCGATTCATGGGGTCGCAAAGAGTCGGACACGACTGAGCGACTGATCTGATCTGATCTGATCTGAATGTGTTGATTGGTCCAATCACTTCATGGGAAATAGATGGGGAAACAGTGGAAACAGTGTCAGACTTTATTTTTTGGGGCTCCAAAATCACTGCAGATGGTGATTGCAGCCATTAAATTAAAAGACGCTTACTCCTTGGAAGGAAAGTTATGACCAACCTAGACAGCATATTCAAAAGCAGAGACAATACTTGGCCAACAAAGGTCCGTCTAGTCAAGGCTATGGTTTTTCCAGTGGTCATGTATGGATCTGAGAGTTGGATTGTGAAGAAGGCTGAGTGCCAAAAAATTGATGCTTTTGAACTGTGGTGTTGGAGAAGACTCTTGAGAGTCCCTTGGATTGCAAGGAGATCCAACCAGTCCATTCTGAAGGAGATCAGTCCTGGGTGTTCATTGGAAGGACTGATGCTGAAGCTGAAACTCTAATACTTTGGCCACCTCATGCACAGAGTTGAGTCATTGGAAAAGACTCTGATGCTGGGAGGGACTGGGGGCAGGAAGAGAGGGGATGACAGAGGATGAGATGGCTGGATGGCACCACCAACTCGATGCACATGAGTTTGGGTGAACTCTGGGAGTTGGTGATGGACAGGGAGGCCTGGTGTGCTGCAATTCATGGGGTCACAAAGAGTCGGACAGGACTGAGTGACTGAACTGAACTGAATGTGTTGATTGGACAAGGTTTTAGAAAACCTAGTTACTTTGTTTCCAGGATAATGAGGTCTAACAACATTACTAATGCCCTTGTAAATAAGTGGCTGCATTCACTCCTACACCAAAGCTTCTATGGCTTTCAAGGTTATTTAATGGCTTACTTACCTACCACCCACAGCAAAATCAGAGATTGCATAATAATAGGATTTGAGAACTTTGGGGTCATTAAACACTTCATCTCCAAAAGTGTTCAGGCGATTGAGAGTTACTCTGATGTCAGTGGCAGTTACCCATTCCTGTCAGAAAATAAAAACACAGAAAAGACGGTAAAGGCACTGAATTATTGTAAGAGACATGTATGTGACAAAATCTTCTAAACAGTTTATGTGTCATTTAACTTATGTCTTCTTCTGGCATTAAATCTATTATACTACTCAAAGACTTCCTTTAATATCCTTATATTTTTCTCCTTGAATCTTCCCTTCTTGGATCTAAGTTGTTACTTCACCACTCAGAATCCCCCAAGGCAGAAATAATATTAATTTCGTCACAAGGCTGTAGAAAGGCTTAAATGAAATACGCTTTTCAATACTCAGCATACATTAGGTACTGAATACACATGTCCCGTCTCTCCACTCTATATCCGCACCCCAAAGCCAGCCTAGAGAAGCCAACAGAGTTCACAAAGCGCCACAACCACGTTCAATATGCTGGTCATTGTCTCCCCCTGCCCATCTTGTTCCATCTCCCTTTCCCTTTTATCCCAACCACTACTACAGATCTGGGAGACACTTCCCAGCACAAAGCAATCAATCATTACACTGGCCTGAACCAATCAGATGTACTCTTCTGTCCTGACCCTTCCCAAATGTCGCTTCTTGTGAGGCCTTCCCTGGCCGGGCTATCTAAAATTGCCACCACCACCACCACCTCCAACTCCCTACCTCCCATCACTATTTTATTAAAATTGCCTGTTTCCATCACCACCACCTGCACACCCCACCACTGCCACATCAGATTATAAGCTCCACAGGGCAGGAATTTTTTTGTTTTTGTTCACTGCATTTCACTGCTGGTTAGCATATACTTGGTGCTCAGATTAACATTCACCAAGGAGAAGACCCTTGAAAGTCCTTTAGACAGCAAGGAGAACAAACCAGCCAATCCTAAAGGAAACCAACCCTGAATATTCACTGGAAGGACTGACGCCAAAGATGAAGCTCCAATCCTTTGGCCACTTGATGCGAAGAACTGACTCATTGGAAAAGACCCTGATGCTTGCAAACATTGAGGGCAGGAGGAGAAGGGGACATCGAGGGATGAGATGGTTGGATGGCATCACTGACTGAATGGACATGAGTGTGAGCAAACTCAAGGAGCTTGTGAAGGGCAGGGAAGCCTGGCGTGCTGCAGTTCATGGGACGGCAAGGAGCTGGACACGACCTAGCCACTGAACAACAAGCAAACGGGCAGACTGGCAGAAACTACAACTGATCGAGATGGCAGGTCTATCATGATGGCAGAGGACCAGAAGGGAGGTTACACAGTTTTCCCCTAGGTTTTATGAGCTCTGAGTGCGTATAATAAATGCCCTTTCATTGAGCTCATTTTAGTCAGATGTTTACATCTGGGGTAATCCCGAGGAATCATGTCTGCCAGTGACCAAGCCCTGTGTATTCCCTTTTCACACTGATTCTAGACAGTGTGACTTGCTTTGGCCAAAGAAACATCAGTGAATGTGACACAGGCAGAAAATTGATATATATGCATGCCCTGGGACTTACCCTCTTGAATACTTTCACGATCACATGAAGAAGGCTAGTCTAGCCTCCTTGAGGAGATAAGATGACAGGGAGAGGATAAACCCAGCTCCCATCCCAGCTGACTGGCCAGGGAGTGACCTCAGGCCGACACAGAATCATGAGAAACAAGAAATCGTGGCTGTTTAAAACCATTAAGTTTTAGAGTGGTGTATTACGTATAATGACCCAAAGGTGCCACGCCCACATTCAGTTCTCTCCTGGGACTGCACCTCAGCATCACCAACAGAGACGTAACCAGCCAAGTGCAGAGCCGAAGGCATCTGTTTTCAGAAGGTTTCACGTGAGACAGGGAGGCACACCCCTGATTAAGAATCACTGCTTACTCCATGCCAAACACCTGGCAGATAGAACAACACAGAGAGCTCATCAAGGCTAATCTCTGTGAAGCCTCCATGTATAATTAGAAAGGAGAAGAGATGGTGATTTCACCATATCCAAACTTGGAACTCCAATAACAACTCCCACTCATGGTCACAATGTCAGGAATCTTTTAGCCGTCTGTAGTGTAAATAGCTGGACAGATCTCTGTGTTTAGCACTTGCGTCTTTGACAGGCTTCAACTTTATCACAGCTTTTCTTGAATAAAAGCTTCTCAAGAGCTGAATCTAAGACTTTTTCTTTCACAATGGGCATCTTAAAGAAAACAAACTCTAGAACTAGACTTTTCATGTTTTGAATCCCAGTTTAGTGGCTAGAAATAGTGTAACTTGGGGCCAGTGATTTTTTCTTTTCTGGGCCTCTGATTCCTCATCTGTAAAATGGAGATAATAGAAGTGTCTACCTTACAGTTATTGGGAAAGTTAAATGTGTTAATATATTTAATATATCTAAAGGGCTTAGAACAACACTTGGCATACTATGGCACACTACAGTAAGTGCTATAATAAATGCTAATCATTATTATGCATCACTACATGCTCAGCAATATTCAGCATTGAAACCAGGAAGGTTTCAGAGAGATCACAGCTTTTACAGGGAGGCGCAAGGAGCAGGGAGGGTAGGAGCCATCTGCCTCTGTCCTCACTGTCAGATTGGCTACCAGGCAGATCAGTTACCCTTCCTTGGTAGCTGTATATCAGAGTCAGAGCTCTTATATCCAGAGACACATAACTGATGCTTCTGCATAAGGATACCAACTGACCAAATCTATTGGCGAATGCCCACAGCCTTCTGTCACATTCAGTCTTATGAGGTTCTGAGGCATGAAGAATAAGAAACATCAGAACTCCTATAGCTGGGGAACTGATTTAAGACAAGCTAACAAGGCATATTGGAGAAGGCAATGGCACCCCACTCCAGTACTCTTGCCTGGAAAATCCCATGGACGGAGGAGCCTGGTAGGCTGCAGTCCATGGGGTAACTGAGGGTCGGAAACGACTGAGCGACTTCACTTTCAATTTTCACTTTCATGCATTGGAGAAGGAAATGGCAACCCACTCCAGTGTTCTTGCCTGGAGAATCCCAGGGATGGGGGAGCCTGGTGGGCTGCCGTCTATGGGGTCACACAGAGTTGGACACGACTGAAGTGACTTAGCAGCAGCAGCAGCAACAAGGCATACAGTTAGTAAAGGGGTGAGAAAACCACAGTCACATTACCTCACTGCTTTTCCTACTGACTACATGGTCCCTCTCCAGGACAGTAAAATACAATAACTTGTGTAGAAAGAATCAAAGCCAGGAAACATATGCCAGTTGATCAACTTAGACTTGTGGACACAGCAGGGGAAAAAGAGGGTGGGATGAATTGAGAGAGTAGCATCGACGTACGTACACTGCCATGCATGACACGGCTAGCTCGTGGGAGGCTGCTGAGTAACACAGGGGGCCCAGCTCAGTGCTCCGTGATGACCCAGAGAGGTGGGAACGGAGGGATGAGAGGGAGGCTCAAGAGGGAGAGGACACACGTATACTTATAGCTGATTCACGCTGTTGTACAGCAGAAACTCACACCATACTGTAAAGCAATTATCCTCCGATTAAAAATAAATTAAAAAAAATTTTTTAATGAATAATTGTAGATTATTTCTCCCCTAGGTAATCTGTTTCTTCATCTACTAGAGTCAGTTATTCTTTCTGCCCTTTATTTTGAATACATCTTCCTGCCATTGAAACAAATTTTCTGAAAGGCCTTTGCAAACCTACTCACTACTCACCAGAACCCTCAGAGTTTACCAAAATTAAGATTTATGAAGCCCCAGCAAGCAACAGAAGTACAGTGGAAGGGAGGAACTGGACTCAGACAGAATATAGTCTCGCCGTTCCCACTGTCCAAAGCCACACAGGCAAATTAGACGGAGAGTCCTTGAACATAAAAAATTCCAAAGAGAGAGAACGAGAGGCTACAAAGGCATAACACCCAGAAAAACAGGGGCATTCCCTACTCAGAAGTCACAACAGCTCTTCATAAAGTATATGGAGCACTTGCAAACCCACATCCAGTCACAGCAAATTAATATGGGCAGCCCCCATTTAGATGTTAGCTTCAGCCGCGTGATGGAAGCCTCTGATCAGTGTGAATGTGCTGAGGGTGGCAGGACACTCATCTGCCCCTCCAAAATCAGCAGCCAGAACATAAGACAAGGTTACAGACATCTAGGCAATACAGAAAGATTCCAAATTGTAGTGCATAAGGAACATGCACACAGAATTTATGAAAAAAGAACTCTGAGATTGCCACATAGGGACAAGTTTCTATCACCACCCTTATGCACTACACCAGGGTAGCTAAATTCACATCTCGACATAAAAACCAGTGCCTTTAGGTGATGAAGAGTTTTTTAATGATTGGCAACAGTGCCAGACAACCAAAATTTCCCTGTAAAATAATAAAGGGGGCTCCCCTGGTGGCTCAGTGATAAAGAATTCACCTACCAATGCAGGAGACATGGGGTTTGACTCCTCATCCCGGAAGACCCCACATGCCAGGAAGCAACTAAGCCCATGCACCACAACCACTGAACCTGTGGTCCAGACCTAGGAGCTGCAACTCCTGAGCCCACGTGCTGCAACCACCGAAGCCCACGCGCCCTAGAGCCCCTGCCCAGGAACGACAGAAGGCACTGCAGTGGGGAGCATGCACACCACAAGCAAGAGTAGCCCCCGCTCATCAAACTAGAGAAGAGCCCACGCAGCAACAAAGACCCCGCACAGCCAAAAAGAAATAAAAACTGTTTTAAAAATAGAAAAGGAAGGTAGAGTTCTTAAACATCTTATTTCAGTTGTTCCCTCTTGCCAACATTAAAAGCCTTTTTTTTTATTTTGTCAAATCAAAGAGGTAAGACGGGATACAAAAAAAAACACCCAGCAAATTCATTCAAATACCCTCCTTCCAAAGGAAGGTAGAGGAGCAAAATATTTCCACTGCAAGTACAGAGATGCAAGTTAAAATTGCTCAGCATTTAAAAACATCTGTAAAGTTTACATGCCAGGATACACGTGCACGCAAACACAAGAACAAACATCAAGGGGGAAGCAGGAACGAAACTACTTTCCTTCACTTATTAAGAGTACACTGGGGAGCAGAATAAAGTCCAGCTGTCTGTCCTGACCCTTCCTCCAAAAGCGGGCACGCGGGCCGCCCCCCCCCCCAACCCGCCATGATGATCTTCCCGCGCCCCGCATGGGGAACAACCCAGCGGCCACCCCGCCGAGCTCCGGTGCCTACCTGCAGCACAGGGCTGTTGTCGAAGTTGTAGGCGCTGGGCCTTCCTTCCAGGGTGGAAAAGGCCACGTTGCCCCCAGTGAGAGGAGAGATGTCGCTGAACTCATCTGTGCACAACGCCTGCTGCTCGTCGCCGCCCGTCCGGATGAAGCCGCGGGTTGCCTTCGAGTAGGTGTTCTCGCAGGAGCCGCTGTAGTACTGGTAAGGGATCCAGGGCCCGTCTTCCCGCGTGCGCTTGTAAATGGCGAAGCTCTCCGGGCGGCTGGTGTGGAACTTGAGGCGCACGTACGTGATGTCAAACGCTTTTCCTGTTGGGGCGAACACGTGGATGCTTGTAAGTCATGTGGATGAAGCGAAGAATCCTCCTCCATCCCCACTCTGCTCTGGAGCTCGACAAAGAGAACACAAACCACCCTGCGCAACTAGACTAAGAGGGTGCCGGAACGGACTACGCATTGGCTGTGCCGACAGGCCGTTCTCAGCCTGGAAACAGTGCGTGTTTTCCCTGGGCTCAGAAGCTGGCTCAGAAAAGCCCATTTATGATGTGTGCTGTTGAAATTTTGCTTCCCAGGAAAATTGACAGTATATTATGTACTTATACTATGAAGTGAAAGTAAAATTAAGTGAAAAAGTGCACTTTATCCTCAATGCTGTTGCTTCTACAAAAGCTTAATTAAAAGACAGAAAGGAAAATATTTGCTAGCTTTCTTCTGGGTACTTCAAGATTTTCAAAAACTCATTCTTTATTCATTTTAATTTCTCTTCTTGATGCAAGAAGAGTATCATCGGGACTAATCTTTCTTTCTTTACCAGATTCTGGAAAAGAAATTTGAGAGATAAGGTCAGGAGTTGAGTAGGAATGAAGAAAAAAAACTTCTCCAGTCGCTGAACAGAGACAAAAACAGACAGAGACAGAGAAGAGAAAGGCAGTTTAAAAAAGCTGTATTCAGAAGAGAATATATGGGACATGAGTGCCGAGCAGGGAACAACAGCAAGGAGCAGGAGCCAACGGGCTGTCATGCCTCTGGGAGCCCGGTCACTGGGTCTGGCAGCGCCGTGCGGCAGCCAGACCAGAACGTGGTCTGACGGCTGGGCCAGCGTGGGTGCTGGCCAGCAGGACTTCAGGTGGGTAAGAAAGATATTGTGCAGTATGGCAGAAACCACCACAATACTGTAAAGTAATCAGCCTCCAATTAAAATAATTATAAAAAAAAAAAAGATAACGTGTAACTGGTTTTAAACGCCATTCATTCACAAATGGGTCTTCCGATCAGTTTTTGTCAAGAAGGGTTTCTCGGGCACAACTACCTGCTCAGACCCACATTGTATATTTCAGGGGACAAGATGTGTCAGACACAGGGGGTCTCTTCTGTGTGAATCAACTTCCCGTGAAGAAGCCTCCTCCAGGACCTGGAGGGGAGGAGTTCCTGCACTCTCGCAAGTGCTGAGGAGAGGCTTCTACCACTGTCCCACCTCCTCACACCCACCTGCACCGGCACCGGCACCGGCACCCCCCCCCCCTCCCCCGGGGAGGAGTGATGCTCGTGTGTGGCCTGGAATCTCCTCAACTCTCTCCTCTCTGCAGCTGGCGCCCCATCCCCTCTCCCTCACGCCTGAGCGCCCCTCCTCCACCGGGTGAGGGAGGCCTGTTGCCACCCTGCTACTCCATCCAGGACTGAGTGGGTGACTTCAACCTGGGTGGGGATGTCCAGGCTCTCTTTTTCAAATCAGTTTTATCCAGGATAAAACTGATCAGATAAGCCAAATCTGACTCTATGGTCCAGATCTTACAAGAGGGGTGTAACTGTACCCATATATATGAAACGCATTCACGCACATAAGATCTTGAACATAAAGATGTATGCATGCAGGAAAAAAACACAGGACTGGGCCCTGCAAGACTGAAGTGCAGATCCCGACTCCTCAATTACTAGCGGTGGGATCTCTAGTGCTTTGTCCATCACTTTCTCCTCTGTAGAAATGATGATATAGACACAGAGAACAGATTTGTGGTTGCCAAGGGGGAGGTGGGGGTTGGGGAGGGAAAGATTTGGAGTTTTGGATTCGTAAATGCAAACTATTACGTATAGAATGGATAAATAACAAGGTCCTACTTATAGCACAGCGAACTATATTCAATATCCTGTGAGAAACCATAATGGAAAAGAATATGAAAAAGAAAATATATATATAACTGAATCACCATGCTGTATAGCAGAAATTAATACAATATTGTAAATCAACTATATATCAATAAATTTTTTTCAAAAATAAACAAAAAAATGAGAGTGATGATCCCTGAGCCACCTATCTCAAAGAGTTGTTGGAAGGTCAAACTAAGATTCTGCATATCTGCATATACTTGATTAGTTATAAAATTATATACAGAGTTTATATAATATATATATATCCTGAATTTTATATATAGTCATGAAATTATATATATATATGTTTATATATGTAATTGTATATATAATCATGAAATTGGAGCTTAAAGACAATTGTCTCTTCAATCTAGTCTGAGATATAAATGCTAAGGCTTTGAGGTTTTTGGCAGCATTGCGTTGGTTGAACACTAGGCCAGCTGGCTTGTTTCTCAGTACCATTATCAGAGATGGCTCAGTGGTAAAGACTCTGCCTGCCAAGCATGAGACCTGGGTTTGATCCCTGGGTCGGGAAGGTCCTCTGGAGAGGGAAATGGCAACCCACTCTAGTATTCTTGCCATGGAAAATCGCATGGAGCCTGGTGGGCTAGAATCCATGGGGTCACAAAGAGTTGGACATGACTTAGCAACTAAACAGCAGAAACATACAAATAGAAAGCATGACTATAATATAGTACAGAAGAGAATTCCTGAACTAGGATCCTGGAGATGTTCACACACAAGAGCCTGATTGCACAAGGGCCTACCTGATACAGTTGCCAGAGAATATAACACAAACCTGGACCTTCTACCTAGGAAGCACTACAACACTTTGGACACAGGTCATGCAAATACAGCTTACAACACTCCTGTTAAAAGAATGCAAACTGAACCTGTATCTATCTACTGTGTCAAAAATGTAAAGAAGTCACCTGTGAATGAGGGCGAGGTTGTAATACAGTATCAATGGTATTCCAGAGACTATCTAAAACATTCTGGAATGGTAAAACAATTTAGTTACTCATAAGTACGTGGCTTGGGATGTTCAAAGGCTTACGTACTAATCTTTGGACTACAGATTACCCTTGCTTTTCTGTTCTGTCTACATTTCTGCCATTTCATTGTTCTTTAGCAACCCAATCTGCAGGAGGATGGATCAAAGGAGAGAAGGTAAAACGGATCTGGGTATCCAGTGTCCCAGACAAACATCTGCACCACAAAGCCACACACTGAAAGAAACAGGAATATGTGGTCACTCAGTGTCGGCACGGAACATCAGAAAAGCAACTCTGCTAGCAGTAAACTCTGAAGCAGCCCAGCTTGCTGGCACTGGCCCTGTCTCCCCACACCTCATTTTCAGAGCTGCTTTTCTAACTTTTAGCTACGGTTGAAAGAGGTGGCAGTCTGTGGCTATCTGGAAAGGAGGCTCCCACATTCCACATGACAAGATGGACACATGCATGACTTTCGGTGTTGTGGCCAGCCAACCCAGCCATGGATGCCGACCACTGCAATTCCACGTGATGAATGCTGTGACGGAGAAGGACATGAGGTCTGGGGAGCCTGGAGGAAAGTCATCTCACCCACATTTGTGAGGTCAAGAAACATTTTCGAGAGGAAGTGACATCTAAACCCAAGACCTGAGAAATGCAGAGGGATTAGCTAGGCCAATAGAGACCAGTTGTCCAGGCAGATGGAACAGGATGTATGAAAGAACAGAGGACACAGAGGGGTGGAGTACAGCTAGGACTGGGGAGGGTGGCTGGAGACAAGGCAGCTAGCAAGCAGGGCATGCTGGGCCTGAGGCCATGCTAAAGAGCAACTTCAACTCCCACTGACAAGCTAACTGAGGGATTTACGTCAAGAAATGCATGATCAGGTTTGATTTTTAGAAAGATCATTCTGGCCACTGTGTGGAGATCAGGTTAGAAGGGACAGGACTAAAGGTGGGAAGAACTGTTAGAAAGATGTGGCAGTAATCCTGGCTAACAGTGGCTGCACTCGATACAGGGACAGCTGGAATAGAGAGAAATGAATGGACTTGGGTGACATGCAATTGTGTGTGTGCATGCTCAGTCTCTCAGACATACAGTTAGCAGACCTCAATATCAATAATAATTTGGTAAATGATGGAGGGGAGCAGAAGTCATTTCCGATAGCCGTCTCTATTTTCACCCTAATTGACATTCAGTTTCATTGCTGAAGTTCTTTCTACGTGTTCCATAAGGCAGTAGGATTAAGAATAACATTCAGTTTCCTAGTTTAAAAACAACCAAATGGAAAGACATACCATACCATCCACTGCAACAGATAGCAAAGGAGGTTAAGCAAAACTGGAGGCAGGAGCGAAGGGTATGATTGGGAGATGCATCTATCTTGGCTACACAAGATTTAAGGTGTCTATGGTCACTGAGACAGGGAAAAATACGTCTGGTAGGGAGTTGGATGTGAATGATCTGAAGGCCCAAGAGAGACATCTAAGATGGAGATACAGATTTGGGATTCAAGGACTTCCCTGGTGGTTCAGCAGTTAAGACTCCAAGCTTCCAATGCAGGGGGCGCAGGTTCAATACCTGGTCAGGAAACTAAGATCCCGCATGCCCCACAGTGTGGCCAAAATAAATTTTTTTTTTTAGTTTTTTCAAAAGTTGAAGATCCAGGACTCATTAGCCTGCAGTTGGATAATGAAGACTGCCATGGTTGCGACCAAAGAGGGCAGGAGTGTTGAGTGAGAAGCGAGCTGACTTTTGGGAATCATGCTGAAGAGCATCAAAATTTAAAGCACAGCCAGAAAAAGAAGTGACAGAGGGGACTGTGAAGACCAGAGGGAGGAGGGCAAGTCAGAGAGTACAGATATCATGGAAGCCAAGAGGGAAATAAATAAGCAGTAGTGTTTAAATCTGCATAATGACTAAGAAGCATCCACTAGCTTCACGCCACAAAGAGATCACTGCAGGGAGGTGCGAGGGGGGTTCAGGATGGGGAACACAGGTACACCCGTGGTGGATTCATGTCAATGTACGGCACAACCACTACAATACTGTTAAGTAATTAGCCTCCAATTAAAATAAATCAATTTATATTAAAAAAAAAAAAAAAAGAGGTCACTGCTGCGCTTAGCGAGGATAGTCCCACTGGCAGGGATCTTACTGAACTGGAACTGAGAACCCATGGCAGACAGGTGGTGGAAATGCTGACACAGTAAGTACAGCCAACCTGGTCTGACATCTCAATAAAGTGGAGGAGAAAGAGAAGACCGCAAACCTGGAGGGGTACAGGGCCAGGGAAGATGCCTCCCTTTAAGGTGACAGAAGATACAAGGAGACATTGCTGTCGTGTTCCAGTCAGCAGAAAGGGAAAGACTGGAGAAAAGAGGCTGGGAAACAAGAATGTGATTCAACGCTGTGAAAGGACTGGCTCCATATGGGAGGAAGCCTGCGCCTTGCCTTCTACCTGAGTGCAAATGCAAGGGATTTAGTAGGCTTTGGTCCATGGGGTCGCGAAGACTCGGACACGACTGAGCGACTTCACTTTCACTTTTCACTTTCATGCACTGGAGAAGGAAATGGCAACCCACTCCAGTGTTCTTGCCTGGAGAATCCCAGGGTCGGGGGAGCCTGGTGGGCTGCCATCTCTGGGGTCTCACAGAGTCGGACACGACTGAAGCAACTTAGCAGCAGCAGCAGCAGCAGGGGATGGAAATTGAAAGCATTCGAACTGATGACTATTTTTTCTGTGCAGTGACAAGCAAGGGTACCTGCTAAGGGGCTGAGGGCAAAGCCTGTGGAGAATGTTAGGTAGGGAATATCTGAAGAGAATGGAGACCCAAGACAGAAACTAGCAGAAAGCTAATGGAAGAGAAAGAAGACAAACAGGACAGAGGCAAAGCTGCCAGGTAACGGCACAGACAGCTTCGAGGAGGTGTGATTTTCTAGAGAAGCACTTAGTTCCCACTGTACAGATGCAATGGACGGACACTGCAGGACGGATGTTACTTCAAGGATTTCCTTGGCAGTCCAGTGGTTAAGACTCCACACTGCCACTGCAGGCGGCACAGGTTTGATCCCTGGTCAGGGAACGAAGATCCTGCATGCCTCGACGTGTGGCCCCAAAAATAAACAAATAAGAAAGTAAATACACAAAGTGGAGTGGAACAGTCATGGCTTATATATTCTGTGTTATCTAGAACTACCTGTAATCATGGATAATCAAGAATTGGAAACTTAGGAGCTAGTTTTTATTTCATTAAACAACTACAGTTGAGACCTGCCACACGCTTGTTAACACTCTCTCTCTCATTATACTTCCCTGCTCCTTATCTGTCCATCCTACTCATTTCACAGTAGACAGAGCAAGAAGGTCTCATTCATCTACCATTTAATAGAAAAAGAGGACTAGGTCTCTGTTTTTTCAGTCCAATGACAGCTACTACACTATCTTCCTAACTTGGGGGCACACGAAAGTAGACAATACGACTTCAAAGTAGAGGAGCCAAGCCAAGCAATGAAGAAAATCCGTAAGATCTTGTCTGGAAAGTATTCCAGCCACTATACAGCTTAGAAGGTCTTCCCCCTCCACCTTGTCTTCATGCACATGAAGACTAACCCTGGATACACACCCTCGAGAAGATATTTAGCTTCTGAATGTTCTGCTGCCTCCCACCCTCACCCCCCGCCGCCACATTCCTTCCATAAACAAAGAGATTCAGGTGCAGATGTTCAGAACCAAGCACACAAAGTTAACTAATACTTCCTGCTCTGAACCCTACAGTGCATGTGGCCAAGGGATTGATAGACGAGGAAGGGACCACAGCCTGGACGATGCGAATCCAGCCCCTGTTCACACAGGGTCGAGCCAAGGAATTCTGCATCAGCCCCCTCCATGGTGAAGTATTTCTAATCTCTCTGAGTAGGGGAGAAACCGTTCCTGTCTCAGAACTGGAGTCAAGTACTGACTGCAGCGGAACATGAATGCTTCTCTGTTATGTGCGGCTCAGAGAATTCCATGGGGACGTTGTGCAATAGCGTCCCTTACAGAGAAGTAATGAACGACAATGGATGTACAGAGTTGCACGAAATTTCAACATGCCCTTGCATGGCCTGCACTAGAAGAGAACGAGCTCATTCTGAAGTATCATATTAGGAGTCACTGATCCACTGCTGTTCTTATACGCTCTCTTCTCAAGATCAGAAAGTGACTGCTGTCCTTGCAGTCAGCCTTGATCTGAGATAGACATGCACAAGTGCTTAGTCGTGTCTGACTCTCTGCGACTCTCTGGACTGTAGCCCGCCAGCTCCTCTTGTCCATGGAGTTTTCTAGGCAAGGTATACTGGAATGGGTTGCCATTTCCGATAACCAGGGGATCATCCTGACCCAGGGATCGAACCCATGTCTCCTGCATCTCCTGCATTGGCAGGCAGATTCTTTACCACTAGGGCCACCTGGGAATACGAAACTTCACTGAGGTTGTAGCACAGAAAGTCGATTAGAGATGGGAGATGTTTAAGCTACTAGACGGGAGTCTCCAAACAGTTAACACAAACAGTAGTCGCAGAAAACAACTACTTGAAAACGTTTCCAATGTTGTTAGGGTAACTGCTGGCTGAAATAGGAGTTCCCAGGACAACGTGTACAGCTGCATACCAGCTGTTATTGTTCCACCTCAGCAGACAGATTGTACAAATACGGCCTCGCCAATCAAGATGACCCAGGGCCAAGTTAATGCTGAATGTCGGATCCTCAAGTGGACACAGATGGGTGATCAGAAAGCATGGAGAGGAACCATCAAGCACAGACAGAATGTGTTGGGGGGTGATCTGGGTACATGGAGTCAATCTAACTGTTAAGAGACTCAGCCCTAATTGCCTGCTGAGGCTAGTTTCTGTGGCTCAATTCTCATCTTCAAAATAGATTGTCTTTAAAAACTTATTATCCCACTCCTGTCCCTTAAATTTTAGTGCTCTTTTTGTATGCCCTCTTTCTTGTCAATCAGCTAAATGCCAACAGCATAAGGGCACAATCCCATAGGAACTGCAACTGAATCAGCACAACTGACGGAGGAAGACAAGGAACCTTTACAGTTCTCTATGAAATAGTCGTTCTTCACTGAATTTATTAAAACAAATGCAATAGCATCCACAACTGGAGAAAGCATCCCTTTCAAACGAATAAACAAATGTTCAAATTTCCAGGTACACGCAGAAGGCACATTCCATCTCACACGAGCCCCTGTCATGACAGAAAGACATGCTGAGATGAGCGGTGCTGGAAGGCAGACAGTTTCCATTCCAAACTGCCACAGGGAAACGTCACAAAGCAGGCGGGTAAAACAGACAAGTGATGATAACCACTTTAGAATTTTTTAAAAAGCTAATAAAATTCTCTACCACAGGCTATGTATTAAAAATAATGGTATGGCTGAGAGTCGGACACGACTGAGTGACTTCATTTTCACTTTTCACTTTCATGCACTGGAGATGGAAGTGGCAACCACTCCAGTGTTCTTGTCTGGAGAATCCCAGGGACGAGGGAGCCTGGTGGGCTGCCGTCTATGGGGTCGCATAGAGTCAGACACGACTGAAGCAACTTAGCAGCAGCAGCAGCATAACAATAAAGCTAAGGAGAAAACTCGAGTTTTAAAATGGATTGGTATGATCTGGGACAAAATAAACCCATAATCTCTTGGGGAAACAAGATTTTTCCCTAAAGGACCAAATTTAAAGTTCAAGGCAAACAAGACAGTTTTACTCTCTCCCTATGACCTGCTAAAATTCTACTTAGCTTGACTGCTGAATAAGACCATGGGCACTAACTTAGATCAGATCAGATCAGTCGCTCAGTCGTGTCCAACTCTTTGCGACCCCATGAATCGCAGCACGCCAGGCCTCCCTGTCTATCACCAACTCCCAGAGTTCACTCAGATTCACGTCCATCGAGTCAGTGATGCCATCCAGCCATCTCATCCTCTGTCGTCCCCTTCTCCTCTTGCCCCCAATCCCTCCCAGCATCAGAGTCTTTTCCAATGAGTCAACTCTTTGCATGAGGTGGCCAAAGTACTGGACTTTCAGCTTTAGCATCATTCCTTCCAAAGAAATCCCAGGGCTGATCTCCTTCAGAATGGACTGGTTGGATCTCCTTGCAGTCCAAGGGACTCTCAAGAGTCTTCTCCAACACCACAGTGCAAAAGCATCAACTCTTCGGCGCTCAGCCTTCTTCACAGTCCAACTCTCACATCCATACATGACCACAGGAAAAACCATAGCCTTGACCAGACGAACCTTTGTTGGCAAAGTAATGTCTCTGCTTTTGAATACGCTATCTAGGTTGGTCATAACTTTCCTTCCAAGGAGTAAGCGTCTTTTAATTTCATGGCTGCAGTCACCATCTGTAGTGATTTTGGAGCCCCAAAAAATAAAGTCTGACACTGTTTCCACTGTTTCCCCACCTATTTCCCATGAAGTGGTGGGACCGGATGCTATGATCTTCGTTTTCTGAATGTTGAGCTTTAAGCCAACTTTTTCACTCTCCTCTTTCACTTTCATCAAGAGGCTTTTGAGTTCCTCTTCACTTTCTGCCATAAGGGTGGTGTCATCTGCATATCTGAGGTTATTGATATTTCTCCCGGCAATCTTGATTCCAGCTTGTGTTTCTTCCAGTCCAGCGTTTCTCATGATGTACTCTGCATAGAAGTTAAATAAACAGGGTGACAATATACACCCTTGATGAACTCCTTTTCCTATTTGGAACCAGTCTATTGTTCCATGTCCAGTTCTAACTGTTGCTTCCTGACCTGCAATACAAATTTCTCAAGAGGCAAATCAGGTGGTCTGGTATTCCCATCTCTTTCAGAATTTTCCACAGTTTATTGTGATCCACACAGTCAAAGGCTTTGGCATAGTCAATAAAGCAGAAATAGATCCTCAAAAACTAAAATCCTGCCTGTGTTCCCCAACAGTAATATCCAAAAATGCTACATAGTTTTCAGCAAATTGAAGGGTCAAAATTGCTTTGCTTTACACACTAAATAAATAAGAAATCATCATACAACTGTTACATGAACAGAGAGAATTCTTATCTGAACACTAGAACATCAAACACTTTTGGAAGGTAATTTCAAAATAGGTGCAAACTACTGTTAGAGGTTACAGATATTTTCCTTTATTGAAACATCAGATAAATGTATCTCAATTTGTATATCCTACCATTTTATTTGAATTTGTTACCAGAAGAGACAAGATTTGCAAGTGAAATTTCAAGCCAAGAACTGGGCATATGACTTATTAACCCAAACCTCATGCTCGCTAACTCAATACCAGCCCTAATTCAGGCTAGTAGGTCACAAGCATGCCTGAAATCCTTGAGCCAAGAGAAAGGAATGAAGCCAACATTTACTCCCACTCGTCCAAGCTGAGGCAAAAAAATCCACTCTGCCGAACATCAGAGTTCTAAACTGCAAGGAACTGAGTGATGTGTAAGATTTAATGGAATCACACAAAGAAAGTGGAGCACATGTATACCTGTGATGGATTCATTTTGATGTTTGGCAAAACTAATACAATTACATAAAGTTTAAAAATAAAATAAAATTAAAAAAAAAAAAGAAAGTGGTTAATTATAATACCAAAGAAATAAGGAAATAAACAGGCAATGAAATGTAAGTTCCATAAATAAAACCCATACTTTAAAACCAATATTTTTTAAGACATGAAAAAGATGTCTAATTGTTCAAGACATGATAAGGAAAAAAAGACACCAGTTTTATGGGTAGCTATCTCTTGTTCTGTGACATCTGTACACTATTGAGATCTGACTATTTTTAACTACCATCCCTAGCAAAATACTGAAGAACTTTAAAACAGTAGAGAGAAAATCTGACTGGCAAAAATAAGAGATTCTAATATAGTCATAACGGTAAAGTCATTGACTAAGATGACTTCTAATAAATCCTCCCTACATACAAAAAGTTAACCCACAGTGTACTTTTATTCATTCAATAACTATTTGCTAAGTAAATTTAAGTGACAGTCCATCATGACAAGCTATTTAGAAACGCAGTCCTTCATTTTGCTAGAATGCCTCTTACCCTCCAGTTTAAGTCTTAAACTCAGCTCTCTATGCCTCCAGATCATAAACTATTTGTATCTGTCCTAAATGGAAGAAACAATTATAAATACTATAAAATATCTTAAGTACTAAAATGTTTTTCTCGGTTTTCACAATAGTGTAACTTCTTACCACAGTCACCTATTAGATCAGTTAATAGCCATAACTGGTGCTAATAACTGCAAGTCCAAATTCTCCCATTCCTTCCTCAGATATTTGCTGAGCACCTATTATGCCACTGTCCTGGGCCCTATTCCAGGCACTGGGGCTACAGCAGAAAAGCAGACGGCTAAGGTCCCGACTTAGGGGGCTTACAATGGTACGGAGTGGGAGTGAGTAAGGGAGAGGTAAAAAACAAAAATAAAAACAAAAGTCTTGTGTGTCAGATGGTAAATGACATGATAAAGAACAAACAAGGGACAGAAAGCACGGGAATGGAGCGGTATTTAATGCAGTGTCAGAGATGGCCTCACCGATGTAGATAAGGTGACATTCTGGGAAAGCATAAAGAAGTGAGGAGACATGGCGGGGAAGAACATGCCAGGAAGGACACACCCGAGGCAGGTGTGCTGGCCAGTTCCAGGAAGGATGAAGAGGCCAGTGTGGCTGAAGTAAGACTGAACTAGAAGGAAAGGACAGGGGATGAGGTCAGAGAAGCCGAGGGGAGGGAGAGACTGCCGAGCATGCCAGCCTTTAGGCCACTGCAAGACACTGGCTTCTCCTCTGAATGAGATGAAAACCCACTGCAGGATTCTGTACAAGGGAGTAATATGATCTCACTACTTGTTTAAAAGGATCACTCTGGCTCCTTTATGGACAGGACTATGGAGGGGCGTACAGACAGACAAGAATTTGGGGGGGTTTGCAATCTCCCAGGTTGGAGATAACAGCAGCGTAGTCCAGGGTGGTGGCAGCAAGCAGTGATCAGATTCTGACTGCATTCTGAGGGTAGACCAGATCAGTTACTGATGGGCTGGACACGGGGTGTAAGCTGTGGCAGCTCTGAAGATCAAGCTGTCATTTACTGAGACAGCAAAGAACAGGGTAAGAACAAGTGTAGGGATGGAGAGCAAGGAAACTGAGAGTTCAGTTCCGGATATTTTAAGTTTGAAATGCTAATAAGACATCTGAGTAAAGATTTCAAGTCAGCCACTAAGATATATACAAGTCTGGACTTCAAGGAGACGTACAAGCTAGAGAGAGAAATCTGAAAGTCATGAGCCAGACAGTACTGAGAGTGATGGCATTAGATGGAAACACCTGCAGAATGACTTGCGAGGTACAGAACTGGGTCTTGGGATAACTTTCAGAGATGGGGGAGGTAGGGAGGATTCAACACAGGAGACTCAAAGGGACAGTCACTGAAGCAGAAAGAGAATCAACACAGCAGAATTCCAGAAGCCAAGTTAAAAAAAAAACAAAAAAAGTTTTCAAGAATAAAAGAACGATCAACTGAGTCAAACGCTTCTGAAAAGGTGAGAAAGATGAAAACGGAGTGTTGGCCACTGGATTTCACTGATTACTGCTGACCTTGACAGCAGATGGACTGGCAGAACGACAGGGATGAAAGCCAGAGAATGTTGAGGGGGTGGGGAGGACAGAGACTGGAGACACCTAATAAAGACATTTTTCCAAATAATTCTGCTATGAAGAAATGGGCTGGTAAACAGAGGGGAGAAGACAGGGTTCAGGGAGAAATCACTTTCTTGTCCAGGAAGACAGTACACGTTACGGTGATGGGACTGATCCAGTGCAGCAGCTGAATTTACACTGAACAGTGAGGACCATCTCCAGTGTCATGTAGATGGATCAGAGTGGGAAAAGAGACCGACTCTCGTGCAGTGAAGTTCTTTGAGCCTTTCCAAAAGTTTCTCTCAAGAAAGAAGAAATAACAGAATTAACAGGATCACTAAGTACCTAGATTAAAAAAGTTATCTGGTACAAACTATTATATATAGGATGGATAAACAACAAGGACCTACTGGATAGCACAGGGGACTATATCCAATATCCTGTGATAAACCATAATGGAAAAGAATATAAAAAAAGAAAGTATATACACGTGTAACTGAATCACTATGATGTACAGCAGAAATTAATACAACATTATGAATCAACTCTACCGGAAAAACTTTTTTAGAAACTTAATCTGGTACCCAAACAGTTCAAAGACCACAGGAGCTCTGGAAGGCCTTCCCTAGTAGAGCCAGCCCAGATGGAGACTTTCTTGCTACAGCAGTCTCATAACCTAGCCCACACTAAGGTACCAGACTAGCTGTTAGAATCAATCAGAAAATTTCTGAGAAAATGAAAATTGTTAAGCTTCATCCCCAGAAGTTCCATCTTGGTAGGTTCAGGGTGAATTCCCCAAATCTGCATTTTTAAAAAATACCCTAGGTGATTTTTATGTACATTTGAAAAAATACTTACTAGAAACTCACCTCATCCTGGTTCTCACCCTTTAAAGCTTTAGGAAGGAAAGGCTCTGCCCCCTGTGCTACACTGTAGAATGAACTCTGGCATTCAGGAGTGGAGACTTCCACATTCACGTCATGTATTTTAAGGTGAAATTTACTGCAAGTGTTACCTGTACAGGCAGGAGCAGTAACCAGAGTAATAGCCGTCTATCTTCTTGCAGATACAGACAGATATTAAACTACACAGGGGCTGCTCACTCCACAGCCAAGAAGGCTTGGGGTGACTGGACCAGGTGACCCCAAGCTCCACAACATTCTTCTCTCTGCCAATGTCCTTTTCATTCAACTTGTATCCTCAAGGCTCCATTTCCCAGGCAAGTAGAAAGAAACATTTGATTTTAAGAAAACCCACCTTCTGCTGGAGGTTTCACTGCGCTCTTCTTCTCATGGAGATGTGCTTGTGTGTTAGTCGCTCAGTCCTGTCTGACTCTTTGCAACCCCATGGGGTTTAGCCCACCAGGCTCCAGGCAAGAATACTGAAGTTGGGTTGCCATCCCTTCTCCAGGGGCTCTTTCTGACCCAGGGATTGAACCCAGGTCTCCTGCATAGCAAGCAGACTCTTTACCATCTGAGCCACCAGGGACCTGATTCTCTGTAATCAGATCAAGATTCTCTGTAATCCAAATTCTCCAACCCCTCTAGTTTCTGTCCCTCTTCCTCCTCTGGACAATTACTTAACAGTTTATAAAAGGACAGACCACCAACAGTTCTCAATGGCAAGAACAAATCTGGAAGCAAAGAGTTAACTTCTGCTTCAGTACACTCAAAAAGATAAGAAAACACTTTTCCTTCTTTGTCTAGAAGCCTAGACTTGTCTAATCCCAGTCTGTGTCGGGTAGTGTTGGCATTTTCAGGGAGAGTGTTACATTCTGTTGGGTAAAGACCAATGTAGAAATATTTACTTTTCAGAGAAGAAATTTCAGGTATTTTTTTTTTTTTTAATATATATATGCTTAACAGTAAAGTACCAGACATTCACATTGCTATTAGAGAGAACGGGGTGGGGGGCGGGGGGTGGATCGAGGGGGTGAGATTGACTGAAGAATTATAACACTTTAAAAATCCAGACTTAATACTCTGGATTTTAAATTCTCCCCTATCATTCACACCTGATCTATAGGGTGTGTTTGCTATTTTGGAAATTCTTGGAGGTGACTGATCTCATCTCCCTCCAGAATCAAGCCTCAGGACACACCTTCAGTAGTTTCGAATCTAAGGTTGATCACACTGTAGTCCACAGACCAACTCCAGCCTATCACCTATTTTTGCCAATAAATGCCCACTAACCCCACTTTGTCGATGGCTACTTTCTGGCTATAAGGGCAGAGCTGAGCAACTGTGACAGATGCTGCAGGCCTAAAATATTTACTGTGGCCTTTACGGAAAACGTCTGCCAATCCTGCTCTAAGAAACCAAAGAATACAAAAACAAAAAATTCTACTAAAATCTTGTCTACCTCTTTTCTGCAAGGCATAGTATTTTAAAAAAATAACTGGCCCAAGGATGTCTGAATTTTTTTCTCTATGGTCCCGTAAAATATAGAAGGAGGAAGTCTATTCAGGCATTTTTTAAGATTAATAACAATTCAAATTCATTTGAAACCTAGATTTATTATTCCAAAGGAAAATTATTATTTCAAATGAATAGGCAAAAAAGATCAGCAATTAAAGGAAGAAGAGATGAAGAGTTAATGCATTTCAAAAATCAAATCTGTAATAATGTTAGCCCACAAAAACGAACCAGTCAAGCAGAAAGACAAGAAAAACAGCACTGCTGGGAAAAGTAGCACCGTGTTTCTAGTGATGCCCCCTCTCAGATCCACCCCACGTGGAGACTTAATAAGCAAAAGCAGTCAAAGGAGGAAAACTGATGAGCAAACTCCACAGCAACCACTGGGATGGCAGGAAAAAATGATGCTGAAAACTGCAAATAAAGTGGAAAAGGCAAGTCAATCCCACGTAGATCTCTTCGAGCTCCTCCCTCCCTTGTCCTCTGGGTAGGAATTCAGTCCTTCACACAGGCCTCCTTGTACTTCTGCTCTTCTGAGCGGATGGACAATTTACATCATGAGAATGCTCTGCCAGCTGGCACTCTCTTCCACAAGCGACTGATTGTGAGCAGATGCCTTCATAAGATAAGGGTAAACGAATGCGCCCCTTCTTCATTTTTCATTCATCCCCCCCTCTGTGCAGAGGAATGGAAATGCATACTCTACACACTGTCTTTTAGAGACCAAAGTCTGTGTTCTTCACATCCCTTCATCTCTCATGGGTGGTGCTTGGACTTGCTATTGCGTTTCTGATTACCCTGTGCCCTCCACCACATACCTAAGATGTATGCAATCTCGCAATCTCCCTTGATTATCTGTGAACAACCATGAGCTCCCAAATACAAGTGCCGGCTTATTTTTTCTAATGATTTAAACACTGACTACTCTCAAACATAGCCTCAATTTAGAACATTTGATAATCTACCACAACAAGTATCAAAACTTCCAGCCAGAAGTCAATCAAAATTATTGGTGTAGTTACTGTTACAGATAAAACAATCACATATAAATATTCTTTTTTCTAGTTAAATCACCTTCCTTTTAACATACATTATACTTTCAGAAGCTTCATTTTACATTTCTCTTCAATAGGAAAGCAGTGAGAGTTGCAATGTCCCTTTTCAGGGAGGAGAAACTTTTCAAGATCACTCCTGAAATTGTTTTATACATTATGTATACACCACATTCAGTGAGGGGAAGACAAGATCATGTGACAAATTATTTACACAGAATGCTTCAGGTAGGTCGGTCAGATTCCCTGTACTTCAAAAACACGAGCCTTCTTTATCTGCTTTTCCTTCTATATTAAGAGCAAATATTTAGCAGTGATATCAGAAGAAACGTTCTTCTAACCCATCCTTCACCATATTTCAAACAGACAGTGCTGAGTTCTCATCCATGGGAGGATTCCCCATGCATCACAATGGGACCTGTTCTACCTTCTATTTACATACTGGAGAACTGCCAAAGTCCTTCCCAGCTCTCTTTGATCTGCTGCCAGAAACTTGGTACCCAACACCCACCTAGAAGAAAATTCCCTCAGGAGATCCACAACTAAAGAAGAGGAGTCTGGAAGGAGCTGGAAAATATTCTACAAATCCACCCTACATCATATTGCTACCCAATTTATGAATCTGTGCAAGGTACCTAATCCAGTGCAAACTCCTTAGGCGTGTTATTGCAAGGCACCCATAAGCCTGAAGACTTGGGCTTCATTTTACACCTTCGAACTATATCCTAAAACTCTCTAATGTAAGACTCCAGTCCTGCCATCTCTTTTATATACATACCAATGCTCACCTCAAAGCCATTCAAAGCCTTCACTCCTACCGAATCCTACCTTTCTTCCTAGGTTTAGTTCAAGTGGCACTGTCTCCAATGTGTGTTATCTTACTTATGGGAACACACAGTTCTTACTCCAAATCACGTAATTCAGAACTTGGGTTTTCACCCCTTCGCATAAGTTTCTTTCCCCCTATGAGAAGTTTAACTCCTTTTTTAAATTAAAGTATAGTTGATTTCCAAAAGGTATTAGTTTCAGAGTATAACTTATTCAAAAGCAAGTAATCTACCTATACTTTTTGGATATCCTCTACAATAGTACTTTTCAAGTTTTTCTGACCAGGACATATAGTAAGAATAAAGGCATTTTATACTGCAACTCTCAACATACACACACAGACAGACACTGAAACTCAAGTCTGACTTAAAAAAAATGAAATACTACCTATCATGCAATCTGATATTCTCTTCCATACCCTATTTCATTTGTTTATTAAAAAAAATGCTAGTCACAGCTCACAAAATTCATTTTATGACATTAGGAAGTTGTAACCTACTTGGAAAACACTATTCTATAATCTCTTGGTCACTGTCCTTGGCACAAAACAGTTGCTCAGTTAAGTATTTGTCCACTATAGGCTGACTCATCTCCTGTACATAACAGGTCAGAATTCCACAATGAAATGTTTTCTAGATACTGACGTAAAGTTTAAGATGATAAACTTTCAAGACCTTCCAATTACTTAAAAAACTGAACAATATTTTTAAAGTTTTAGTATATGGCAGCTTTTAACATGATTTAAAAAATAACCTTTTCCTAAAGCTAAAGGGCAAAATTCCATTCATCAACATGGTATCCCTAAGAAGACCAGAAGCCACCAACCCTTCTTGAACTGATCCCTCCAAAGTGGTTCTTTTTAGCAGCTCTGGTTCCAGAAGAACTCCTTTAGCCACAAGTCTGTGACAAGCCTTCAGGGTAGCAGCAAGGATTTCCTCTCTGTGGGGCAGATGGACTCATGCCCAGTGCTGGGGGTTAGACTATACTAAAGAGAAGACATCTGGATATTTATTGGGAAACTCACTTCTTGTCTCATGTTCAAGGCACTTTTCTCATTGGGTTATCAGTACCTGGAATTGTCTCATTTATTTTTTGCACATCTTCTTTATATGCCCCCCAATAGACACACACACACACACAAGAGAGTAAGCTTTTGAGGACAGGACTCTTGTCTTGTCCCCTGCTATCCCTTTACTTTGAGGGATGTTTTTGTCATTGCCTTTTAAAGGGAGAGAAATGTCTGACTTATGAAATAAGCAGCAAGCCAACAGGAGAAATCAGTGACTCAGGTAAGCCTGGCTTGTTGTTTGGTTCATTCATTCACAGATTCATTCATTTTGCAAAGATATGCTAAAACTTTCTGCTAGGCAGTCTGTTAGGCAAGGATGGAATAAGACTCAGTCCTTTCCCTAAAGGAATTCCATATGATAAATAAGGGAAGACACAAATAATTAAATGTAACATTAGAGAAGTACTGTACTGGGGAGTAGGAGCAATCACACATCTATTTGCTCATCCATAAAATAAGGGTTCAACAGGATGAATTTAACATTCAGATCCGAAAAGCTTGATTCTACAGTCCATGTGCTTAGAAATCCACATTTCTAAAGATGCCTGCCTCACAGATCTTTTGAATACTTTCTTTGCTTATAGCAACATTCTAGAGAATGTTAAAATACCATAGGAACTGATTTCACAAGGACAAATGACGTCAGAAACATGAATAGCAGCTGGTTTCCAACTCACCTCAGTTCTTTAAAGACATTAAGTAATTCTCTGAACCTATACCATACTTTTGCCAATATTCTGTGCTCTGTTTAATCCTATAGTCCCAGGTGAGTTTATACTGAATAATCTGCAAAGGATAACAGAAATTAAGGTTCCATTTTTAAGGTTAAAACTTTTCTAATGACTTAACAAAGGGCTCTCAAATAGTTGCTTCCATCCTTGAATGAGGAAAAAATAACTCTCCATTTCTAGGTCCACAAAAGATGAAGAGCTTCAATCACCAGGCTGTAAACAAATAATCAAACACCCTGTCCACAAGGGGCAAATGACACAATGTTTTAGAATAATTTCTTCAGTACCAAGAATGGATTTTCTGCCCTTGTTTCTCTCACTTGCAAAAGTAAATGCCTGGATCCCTTTGAAAATTAGCCCAATCTACAAAACAGTGGAACTAAACTGAACTCCCACCAAGACTTGGCTCATGCATTCTTCCACAAATGTGGAACAAAGACCCCATTGACTTACGCATGTAGGCGGATTAGAATTGCAATGCAGCCATGTAGCACATTACTGCTCAGTGATTCCACCCGGATAAGTCAAGGGAGCCTTCTCCAGATAGATCTCCCTGTTTTCCTTCTTTCCACAGCACATTACTGCTCAGTGATTCCACCCTGACAAGTCAAGGGAGACTTCTCCAGATGTATCTCCCTGTTTTCCTTCTTTCCACAGCAAAGTAATTTCAAGTTCACCCTATAATACAGATGTGGGATCTAGCATAAAACAGGCCTGTCTGCACATTTTTAAACAAACAACAGGCATTACATTTTTAAATTTGCCTGCTTCTATTTAGTGCTGTTTCTAATCCTTTTTAGAGCTTTCCTAAAACACCAGATAAGTGGAAACATGCTAAGGGTCAAACACTCCAAGTTCTTAAAAGTCCAAAGAGAAAAACATTTATTATGAAAACTATTAACAGAAGGAATATCAGAATGGGAAACGGGTCACGTGGTAGAAAACAAGAGAAAAAGGAGAGCATGAGCATAAAGCAGTTTTTAACCAGTTTTGTTGTCTTTAGAATTGATAAATCATGTTTACAAACTTCTTTCAGTGGCCCCCACTTTCTAACTTCTAAGCACATACTAGCTGCCTAAAGTAACAGAATGTAAGCATGGATATGCTCTCTGCCCTCAAAAAGTTTACAATCTAGTGGAACCACAAATCCAAGTGCAACCCAGAGAAGGATGTGCTAAGTTTTAGCAAAAGCGTATGCAGGGCAAACTGACTTCAAATGGACGACTTCACAAACTTATATAAAGCAGTTATGGACAAATTTAGGTTTCTTCTTCTGAAAAACTTGATAAAATACAAGTGGGATGCTTTGACACAATAGACCAACATAATCTATACTCTCAAAAGCATTTTCTTTCGGTTCTTCTCCTGATGTTAGTATAGGAGTTTTAAGAACCCTCACTTGAGTAGAATGCCTGGCATTGTCACTCTTAATGCCAGAATAAAAAAGAGAGCATTGTAAGAAACCCACAGAGAATTTATATGAATACAGGCACAGATAGGGACACAGACTGATTTTAAATACCATATATGCCTGAGTATAATAAAGGAATTTCCCCCTAAATTATCCTTTCAGAAAAGGCAGAACTGCTTTGTATTTCAGTTCTTACAAACCTTCCCAATTATTTCATTTTAGACCACAAATTACTGTGAGGAAATCAAATTAGTCTGAAATGACCTCAAATAACACAAGTTCTGGATGCTTACATAGGACACATAATAGAAGGTTTTTGTTGTTTTGTTTTATAAGAGGCAAGAAATTAACTCAGATTTATGTCATTTCCCCTGAGAAGTATGGCTTTAAAATTAAGTGTTGAATACTATAAATAATAAACCTTTTAAAGAATACTTTATTAGGAAGGAGAGTAAATGGTTATACTATGAAGAACACAAATACAAACCAAAAAGAGAAGCGGAGAAATACATATACTAATATTATATCAATCAGTACATATGACTTCAGAAAAAATTTCCAATGTTAACAATCTTATACAGATGTAAAAGTACTGTATCATAAATAATTTATTCATGAAAATGAATACATCTGTAAAACTGTGCTGATGGCTAAAAAGGGACTTTAACAGTCACTGATGTCAGAGATGTATGCAAAGAACTGGAATAAAATCATTCCATAGATGTGAAATTGTGGAAAAGAATATTAATTTATAAATATATTATTTAAAATGTTAAGTTAATAAATTAAATATTTTAAATAGATAGCTGATTATTTCACCTCTAATCCTTTAAAATTTTTATATAGTCAAATTGGCAAAAACTTAGTTTTTAACATCTTCTAAAAGGGAAAAGGAGAAATAGCCTACTATTTGGGCTGCCTTTCACACATACTCATATGGTAGACTGCATGCTGTGACTCAAAAGAAACTAGACAGTAACTCAAAGGGGATTCTGTATAAATGTAACAGAGCAGTACCCATACAAGAGTGCCAGTCCTAGAAGATAGCAGCACAAGCCAGGCAGCGTGTGGGCTGGCAGGCTGGCCACTCACCCTGGTCTTATTCTGTTTCCATATCACAGATAAAAGTTACCCAGGTGGAAGGATGCCCTGCTTGAAACTCTTCCATCCCTTCCCCATTTTATCCTTACTTTAAAAAGGAAAAACAGCTTGAGGACTTCCCTGGTGGCCCAGTGGTTAAGAATCACCTTCCAACGTAGGGGACGTGGGTTTGACCCCTGGTCAGAGAATTAAAGATCCCACATGCCACACAGCAACTCAGCCTGCACGCCACAACTCTCGAGGCTGCGTACTGCAACCAAGGGCCCACATGCCACAAGTTAAGACGTGACACGGTCAGATAAATACATACATATTTTAAAAACACCTCTTTATAAAAAAGAAAACCAACTTTACAGGCAGATCAATCACCATCAGCACTAATACATGGAAGAATGTCAGAACAGGCACACTAGTATGGTCTACCACAAGGAAAAAATCTGTTTTTCTCTTACTCGTCTTGCATTACTTCAACAAATCATCACTTTTCCTTGCTTCTTCCAAGGTCCTCCCACCTGCACAAGTCACTTGAAGGCCAAAACTGCTGGAAGAGTCAGCAGCACAGACAGCAGGACCACGGGCACTCAACTTAACTTGCCTTGAGCTGTGCTAGGGCTCAAGAGTCCTTGCTCCACTGTGTCACGAACAGACCATACGAGACACTGTCCACAAGGCTTGAGCTGGAGGAACCTCACCGTGAAACTACCCTGACTCCAAAGAATGCTGTCCAAAGTCACAACCCTCGCTTCAGTTCCCAGCACCAGGAAATGGTTGGCACTGACCCTAATAAACCCCCAACTTAAACCATCTTGAGAGATCCAGGCACATGCCTAAAATGCCACAAACATTTTCATCATCAATACTAATAACGAGGCATATCTTGTCTTATTGTTGTTCACCTCATCATGCTTTGCAGACACTGCCAAGCCAGTTGAAGGTCTGTGGCAACCCTGCATCCAGCAAGTCTATGGGCAGCTTTTTTCCAATAGCATTTGCTCACTCTGTGTCTCTGTGTCACATTTTGGTAATTCTAGCAAGATGTCAATGGCACCCCACTCCAGTACTGTTGCCCGAAAAATCCCATGGATGGAGGAGCCTGGTAGATTGCAGTCCATGGGGTCGCTAAGAGTCGGACACGACTGAGCGACTTCACTTTCACTTTCCACTTTCATGCATTGGAGAAGGCCATGGCAACCCACTCCAGTGTTCTTGCCTGGAGAATCCCATGGACGGAGAAGCCTGGTGGGCTGCAGTCCATGGGGTCGCACAGAGTCGGAAACGAATGAAGCGACTTAGTAGTAGTAGTAGTAGCAGCAAGATGTTAAATTTCTTCATTATTACTATATTTGTTACTATATTTGAGACCTTTGATGTGACTGCTTGCTGAAGGCTCACAGGATGATTACCAATATTTAGCAATAAAGGATTTTTAAATTAAGGCATGTATATTAAAAAAAACATTTTAAGTATTTATTTTCATTTTTTTTTTTTTTTGCTGAACCACACAGCATGTGGTATCTTAAATCCCCAAAAGACTCTTGCTCCTTGGGAGAAAAGCTATGACAAACCTGGACAGCATATTAAAAAACAGAGACATTACTTTTCCAACAAAGGTCCATCTAGTCAAAGCTATGGTTTTTCCAGTGGTCATGTATGGATGTGAGAGCTGGACCATAAGAAACCTAGCACTGAAGAATTGATGCTTTTGAACTGTGGTGTTGGAGAAGACTTAAGAATACCTTGGACTGCAAGATCAAGCCAGTCAATCCTAAAGAAAATCAGTCCTGAATATTCACTGGAAGGACTGATGCTGAAGCTGAAGCTCCAGTACTTTGGCCACCTGATGGGAAGAACTGATTCACTGAAAAAGACCCTGATGCTGGGAAAGACTGAAGGCAGGAGGAGAAGGGGATGACAGGGGATGAGATGGCTGGATGGCATCACCAATTCAATGGACATGAGTTTGCGCAAGCTATGGAAGTTGGTGATGGACAGGGAAGCCTGGCATGCTACAGTCTATAGGGTCGCAAAGAGCTGGACACAACTGAGTAACTGAACTGAACTGAACTGAACTGAGGGATTGAAACCATGCTCTCTACAGTGGAAGCACAGATTCTTAACCACTGCGCTGCCAGGAAGTCCCCAGTATGTACATTCTTTTAAACATAATGCTGTTGCATACTTAACAGGCTACAATGTAGTGTAAACATAACTTTTATATGCACTGGGCAAACAAAGAATGTGTGTGACTCATTTAATGTGACACTTACTTTACTGTAATGGTTTGAAACCAAACTGGCAATATCTCCGAGGTAAGCCTATGTAATCAAAAAGCATTCGTGCTATAATCTCATCAACACCATGGCTCTTTGATGCTGCAATAGTGGTCACATGTCATTTAACACTGTCCAAAGCCACAGAATGTACACCACCCAGAGTGAATCTAGCATAAACTATCGATTTGGGGGGATACTTATGGGTCACTATTGTCCCATTGACTGTAACAAATGCACCACTCTGGTTTAGGATGTTGACTGCGGGAGAAGCTGTGTGTATGAATGAAGGGAGGAAGTTCAGTTCAATTCAGTTCGGTTACTCAGTCGTGTCCGACTCTGCAATTCCATGGGAAGTCTCTATACTCAATTTTGCCATTAAAACTACTCGAAAAATAAAGTCTATTAAAAAGAACATTACTAAATTTCATTTAAAGGGCTCATTTCAGAAGCCAAATGAACTTTGTCATAGTTTTTCAAAGGTAGCTTTCATTCAAAAATACTAAAAACTTAAAACATTAGTACTACGAAAAGTTGTCTTAAGACCGGTTTTTTAAGTCCCAAAGTGGTTTGTGTTGAAAAATAAAAACTAAAAAATAAAATCTTACCAATCTAACAACATATATAAAATAAGTCTAGCAATATGCATTTTTCTACTTAACATAATATTTTTTAAAAAACTAGCATCAAACTATAACAGTTAAGATTTAACATCAGAGAAGGCAATGGCACCCCACTCCAGTACTCTTGCCTAGAAAATCCCATGGGTGGAGGAGCCTGGAAGGCTGCAGTCCGTGAGGTTGCTGAGGGTTGGACATGACTGAGTGACTTCACTTTCACTTTTCACTTTCATACATTGAGAAGGAAATGGCAACCACTCCAGTGTTCTTGCCTGGAGAATCCCAGGGATGGGAGAGCCTGGTGGGCTGCCGTCTATGGGGTCACACAGAGTCAGACATGACTGAAGTGACTTAACAGCAGCTACTGGGTCTGGAAAGAACAAACTGGAAGCAATAAACTCTCTGATCCTCTAAAGGTCTGACTCAACTCACCTAGCACTTAGTATAACTGGGTGTTCTCTCAATGGTTCTAAATCCCAATGCTGAAGTCTGAGAAGTTAAGGGAGGGAACAGGGAAGCCTTGACTTCCATAAGGAGAGCCAGGACAAAACACTGAGGATGGAGAAAGGGGAGCTGAGCCTTTGAGAACTCCAGGGATACGCCCCATCCAATCTGGTCCTTTCATGAGCTACAAGCTGAAATGAGTTGTACCCATGTATATTTCATCACTGATCAGTGTAATGCTCTCTGGAAATAAATAACCAAAGATAAAGGATATTGCCTAGAAATTATAGAAACTCTCCTGGTATCTTAAATATCATCTGTGGGAGGGGGGAACAGCCAATAATATTTTTTTTTACATTTTTATAGCACTGTCATTATGCAATAAGATATCCCTTCATTATGCCTATAATAATAAATACATTTATGTGTCCATTCAGTAGAATTGTACTGACTCTATTATAAAAATTGGTAACATTGGTTAGTTATTTTATGCACAATTATCTCATTTTCAGCTTTTCAAACTCAGAAATTTAATTTTTATCAGTGCATGAAAGGCTGATTAAGCTCTTGGGAACTGACTTGGGCCAACCAAACTCAACCAAACTGATGTATTCACAAACAACCACATGTTCATTTTTGATAAAAGCTGTTTTTGTCAAAACAATAGGAACAGATAGCTGCACAGGGCAAGTCCTCACAGAAGACCATATTAGAGATTGTAGAATTGCTTGGTAAGCAGAGAACTGGAGCAAACGGGAGCTAAACATTCTTGGGCAAGAGTTCTCTCAAATTATGGCAAACTGCCCTTCTGTATTCTAGAGATCGTTCTCTCTAAAAATAATCAGACCAGTGGTCTAATATTAGAGTATTTTCTCCCCCAGAGAATGGGACACAGATTAAAATTTTTATTCATTTCAATATTCCTTATAGGTCAGTAAAGATTCTGTCTTATAGTTTTTGCATTAATTATATATCATGATCCCTTTAATCTCACAATGTTGCCTTTAACCACAACATGAAAATTAGTTAAAATTACTCCATCTATTAGGATTCATTTTCTCACCTGGACTCCAGATTTGGGGATTTGAGGATCTTATCTCATTACTTGAGCCTTTAGATTTAAGTGCATTTTAAAAAGCAATTAACATTCCAGTGTGATACCTATCCTTCCAGTTAACACCTTATCTGCAGATGCAGAAATTCATAGGATCCATAACTAGTCAAAAATAAACAACCAATATGATAAAGTCCTGTTAAGAATAATCTTGCTGAACTAGTATTTTTCATAACTTTATCTGTATCTAAAATATCAAGGGGAAAAGTACACTAAAACACACACACACACAAAAAGCAAAGCACGACTTTCAAAGGTTAAGAAAAAAAATAACACCAGAGTTGAATAAATTTTGAGAGAACTTTATTACCCCAAACAAGTAAACTCCAAAGAGATGAGAGAGAAAGCTGGTAAGAACCAGTCAGCACGAACAACAGCACTGAGAAAAGACTTGATAGAACAGGAAAAAGGGAAGGGAAAAGAAATTCTTGCAGATAATGAGCACTGTCCGCAACCATGAGTCTCTCCTGTTCAAAAAGACTCAACTGTATTATCTCCAGGATCACAGGCACTTCAAAGGAATCCCTACTCCCCCCAAACTTCCAGCAAGTACACTTGCTTTCCAATAAAAGCAGAAATGGAGGGGCAAATTGGGTTTGAGACTGGTTGCCTTTTTTAGGTCCTTTGTTCTGCTCTCTCTAAATTAGAAAGAAGCAACCCTAACTGATCTCCAGAGACCCTCTTATTTACACCAACTATCAAAATGAACTCAGAAGCACAAGCCTGGTCTTTCAGGTAACTTCAGGAAACTGCAGTGAAAAGGTCAGTCACCAGGTAACAAAATCAACAGGCCCTCCTCTAACTAGTTGCCCATGAAGTTAAAATACTTTTGTGTTTAAATATTTATGACAGGCATTAGATGGCGGGTGGAGTCTGGGCTAAGGGAGACAAACTGGAGTCTCGGAGAAAAATAATGTTTTTGTTTGTCCACAAAAGCTTTGAATGGAAAGTGATTTCTGTCAAAATTCATATCCAGCCTTCAATAACCAGTGGTCAAACCTCTAACATTAAAGAGGCCGTTCACAGGATGAGTTGATGACTGTGATGCAGAAAAGCAAGGAAAACAAGTGCAGCAGACTTTCTCTGATATAGTATTAGACGTAGTATTAATATGGTCCAGATACTGTTTCATCCTCAAGTTCTACAATGGTCCTGAAGTTAAGGCCTGCTGATGCATGAAGGCTGGTACTCAGCCACTGCAGAACAAAGGAAGAGAGAAAAGAGGTTCAATAACCCCTCCTGTCTTACCAACCCAACCACCAATTTGGTTCCATCATCTTCCCAGGCTGCTAGACAAAGATGACAAAGGCTGGTGAACAATGGACATGTTAATAGAATAAAATATAACTACAGAAGTGTTTCTCATTTGACATCAAGAACCCCATGACTGCATCCTTTCAGTCCTTACTGCTAAGAAATAAAAATGAGAAAGCTCAGACAAAACGTCCTTCCCTACTCAGAGATAAAGGCAAAGGAAAGGGAGCGGAAAGCATTAATATGAAGCGTGCCTAACAATCACAAAAATGTCTGGTAAGCAGAGAACCTTTCAAAGGGTGGACAGAGTCTCCATTTCCATCCTTCTTTACCCCTGTGGAGGCATATTTACACTGTTGGAAACAACTTGCCCAGCAAAGTTAGTTCTCGCTTTCTAATATCTGTAGTCAAGTCAAAGTCACTCAGTCGTGTCCGACTCTTGTGACCCCATGGACTGCAGCCTGCAAGGTTCCTCTGTCCAGGGGATTCTCTAGGCAAGAATACTGGAGTGGGTTGCCATTTCTTTCTCCATATAATATCTGTAAGACCTGGTAAAATGACAGAAAGAAGTTTTTATGACAGCTGCAGAAGCACTGACAGAAACTGGCCAGACAACACGATGCTGAATCCACGGATTTCATAGGTCCCCAGTGCGCCAGGAGATTAGGAAACTTACTGTACTATCTCTTACCCTTCCTCTCCACGCAGGAGACAGCTGAGTCATGAGCCAAAACATCTTAAGCACCCAGAATCTGAGGATTTGTTTGACAGGAAATGAAATTTTTTAATTTTTTATGCATTTTTTTCATTTACTTTTTAATTGCAGAAAAACTGCTTTACAACATGTTGGGTTTCTGCCGGATGACAACATGAATCAGTCATAATTATATGGATAACCCTTCCCTCGAGTGTCCCTCCCCTCCCCGTATCCACCCCTCTAGGTCGTCAGAGTGCCAGGCTGGGCTCCCTGTGCTACAGAGTAGCTTCCCACTAGCTATCTATTTCACACATGATAGTGTACAATAATGCTACTTTCTCATTCATTCCACCCTCTCCTCCCCGTGCTGTGTCCAAAAACCCATTCTCTACATCTGTGTCTCCATTCCTTCCCTGCAAATAGGCTCATTAGTACCATTTTTCTAGTTTCTATATATATGCGATAAAACTTGGTTTTCTCTTTCTGATTTACTGCACTCTGCATAATGGGCTCTTGGTTTATCCACCTCACTACAACTGACTCATATTCCTTCTGGAAGGTGATGAAATTTTAAAAAACTTTCCAAGGATACAAGAGTTTTCTCTGTCAAATGCTTGTAGCTATTCACTCCAATGTACTATACAAATTACCACACCTGAAATGGCAAACTCTAAAAGTGATAAATTGCCTACTTCTGAAGAAAGAGAGGGGAGGCCAGATCATCACTATCCCAAATGAGCAAACAAGACGGTCCACTGGAATGTGTGGGAAGAAAATATTAGAAACTCAAAACTCTCTACTTGGTTTTGTCTCACTAAACTTCCTATTTATGGTATTTGTAATGTACATAATATATTACTATAGCCTACATGTGTATCACTTATAAATAAATTAGTATACATACATTACAGGGGTATACCAAGAAATATTTTACTACCAGTGATGACTGATCCAAAAAGTTTAGAAACCATAGGTCCAGATAGCCAGTTAGAACTCATGCTTGTCATGGACTCAAACACTGGGTAAAGCTTTAAGATAACCTGAGAGTTCATTTCTTAACTTATGCAACTTCACTTCATTCTTGCTCAAACATAGCTATAATCTTAATAACCTGTTTTGGAAAATATTTTCCATTACACAAGAAAATTATAAGCAGTGAAGAAATTTTGTTTCATCACATTTCTTTTAGACTCAAGTGGGACTGAGGTTGTGTTTGAATTTGGGAGGAAATAAGTTTTCTTTTTAAAACTCAGTGAGATAAAGGCTAGTCTATATGTTATCTGTATATATCTGCTATTCTGCATATTTCCAAAAGTAGATAAGTAAAAGAGGTTTCAACTACTGCTATTCAGTTACCTGGTATTTAGGTAGTTTCATCTTTAATTCTTACAGCACTGAGTAAAAAAACTCTCAGGATATTTTTCTTATAGATTCCAATAAGATTACCAATTAAAACTATAAAACCAACAGGTCAGAGTGAAAAATATCATTTTTTCTAACTTATAGAGTATCAAAATTCTCTGGAGTAGATGGGAAATGTGTTCTGTGTTCAGCTCTTCTTTAGGTAAGTACTCAGCCTCCTCTTCAAGAGGGTAGACAGAATTGAATCCAGCAAGGAACCAGAACCTGTGCGATCAACATCAGGATTGAATGGAATTGCAGCTTGCCCTGGGTCTCCTACTGCTGACACTCCTTGGGCTCTACCATCTGCCACCTCCTCTCCTTCCTCCAGCCAGTAACTGTCCTTGCCTGTTCACTCAATGCCAGCCCCTGTATGCCAGCTGTTGCACTGTACTACTGTACTTTTCAAGGTATTATACTGTAAATCAAAAATGCTTTATTTTTTGTGTTTGTTTTTATGTATGATTTGTGTGAAAAGTATTATAAACCTATTATAGTACAGTACTATATAGCCAACTGTGTTAGTTGGGTGGGTACCTAGGCTAACTTTGTTGGATTTAACAAACAAATTGGACTTTGAATGCACTCTCAGAACAGAACTCGTTCATATGTAGGGGGCTTACTGTACCATGATGTTGGGGGTAGGGCTAGAACATATGAAGTCTGAGAGTACAAATATGCAGCCCATAATATGTATCATTTCAAAAAGGTTTTGGAAGCTTACTTGTATTAAACAATTTTTATAAAAAAAAAAAAAAACTTTACAAAGCAAAACATGGTTGAACATTTGGCATATATCCCACTTAGGCAAAAGTCTGATTCCTAGATATTTGATTCATATCAAATGGGTGTGTCTCTTTTAGGTTCCCATTCAATCAGTTCAGTTCATTCGCTCAGCCATGTTCGACTCTGTGACCCCATGGACTGAAGCATGCCAGGCTTCCCTATCCTTCACTATCACCTGGAATTTGCTCAAACTCATGCCCATTGAGTCGCTGATGCCATCCAACCATCTCATCCTCTGTCGTCCCCTTCTCCTCCCGCCTTCAATCTTTCCCAGCATCAGGGTCTTTTTCAGTGAGTCAGTTCTTTGCATCAGGTGGCCAAAGTATTAGAGTTTCAGCTTCAACATCAGTCCTTCCAATGAATATTCAGGACTAATTTCCTTTAGCATGGACTGGTTGGATCTCCTTGCAATCAAAGGGACTCTCAAGAGTCTTCTCCAACACCACAGTTCAAAAGCATCAATTCTTCAGCACTCAGCTTTCTTTATGGTCCAACTCTCACATGCATACATGACTACTGGAAAAACCATAGCTTTGACTAGACAGACCTTTGTTGGTAAAGTAATGTCTCGGCTTTTTAGTCTAGGTTGGTCATAACTTTTCTTCCAAGGAGCAAGCGTCTTTTAATTTCATGGCTGCAGTCACCATCTGCAGTGATTTTGGAGCCCTCCAAAATAGTCTTTCACTGTTTCCATTGTTTCCCCATCTGTTTGCCATGAAGTGATGGGACCAGATGCCATGATCTTAGTTTTCTGAATGTTGAGCTTTAAGCCACCTTTTTCACTCTCCTCTTTCACTTTCATCAAGAGACTCTAGTTCTTCTTTGCTTTCTGCCATAAGGGTGGTGTTATCTGCATATCTGAGGTTATTGATATTTTTCCTGGCAATCTTGATTCCAGCTTGTGCTTCATCCAGCCCAGCGTTTCTCATGATGTACTCTGCATATAAGTTAAATAAGCAGGGTGACAATATACAGCCTTAACATACTCCTTTCCTGATTTGGAACCAGTCTGTTGTTCCATGTCCAGTTCTGACTGTTGCTTCCTAACCTGCATACAGATTTCTCATGAGGCAGATCAGGTAGTCTGGTATTCCCATATCTTTAAGAATTTTCCAGAGTTTGTGGTGATCCACACAGTCAAAAGCTTTGGTGTAGTCAATAAAGCAGTAGTAGATGTTTTTCTGGCACTCTCTTGCTTTTTCGATGATCCAACGGATGTTGGCAATTTGATTTCTGGTACCTCTGCCTTTTCTAAATCTAGCTTGAACATCTGGAAGTTCACGGTTCACATATTGCTGAAGCCTGGCTTGGAGAATTTTGAGCATTACTTTGCTAGAGTGTGAGATGAGTGCAACTGCACGATAGTTTGAGCATTCTTTGGCACTGCCTTTATCGTACAGTAAGAGAACATTTTCTAGATTAAACTATATAAACAGTATTTTTAGTCTGGCACTGCCTACCTAGTACTTCCTTTTTCTTTTAACTTCTCATCTGTATCTTATCGAAAGATTGGTTTAAGGAATTACTCTTCAGACAACAGTAAATGAGATCAAATGAAGAGGAAGGACATTAAATGTCAAGGTGAATTTGAAAACCGAAACTTCAGTCTTAATGCTATTAAAGGAAAACACCAGGCACTGATGCTGCAATGATCTGTCCTCTAACCTAGAGGACCCAAGAGTCATCCATTCACCACACCCAAGCACGTTCATTCACAACTCTGTTAATAATAGTACTGTGGGGAAACTCTCTCCCACCATTTCCCAGATTCAGGTTAGAGATTCACTCTGGAAGGCCCATACCCAAAAGGAAGGAATCTGTAAAAGGAATAATGGTGTTTGAAAACCAGTGGAATGAAGGGCTCCATGACAGTCAACTCAGTACCTCTAATGAAGCAGAAATGTAGACACAATCGGTCAGAACTTTTGGGGTCCAGGATATTCAAAGAGCTGTCTGCAGAGTTTGCAAGGATCACTTGAATTAAATGTTGCCAAGTCTCACACTCTCTGGAATGTGTCACAGCAAGAGTTTATCTACATCAGAAGCTCACCAAGGTCACATTATCACAAATGGTGCCCCCAAATAAGAGATCTCAGAAAGTCAAACTTTACCTATGTATTATTACTTGTTCTAAGCTCCAAATTAGTCTTTTTTTAATTCTCAAGAGACTTTTTCTTTTCTCTTTCAAAAAGCGTAAAAATTCCCCATGTTCTAATCCTCTTACACTGTTGGGAATGTAATTGTGCAGCCAAAATGAAGAACAGTTCAGAATTTCCTTAGAAAACTAAAAATAGGTCTACTGTGTGATCCAGCAGTCCTACTCCTGGGCACATATCTAAGGAAAAATGAAAACTCTAATTTGAAAAGTTATGTGTACCCCAATGTTCACAGCAGCACTACTGACAGTAGTCAAGACATGAAGCAGCCTAGATGTCCATCGACAGAGGAATGGATAGAGAAGACGTGGCACATATACAGAATGGAATACTACCCGGCCACAAAAAGAATGGAATAATGCCATTTTCAGTAACGTGGATGGACCCAGACACTATTACACTAAGTGAAGTCAGTCAGATAGAAACGAAAATATCATTTGATATCATTTATATGCTGAATCTAAAAGACATGATACAAATGAACTTGTTTAAAAAACAGAAATAGACTCTCAGACACGGAAAACAAACTATGGTTACCAAAGAGGGAAGGGAGGAGAGATAAATTAGGAGTTTGGGATGAGCAGATACAAATCACTATATATGAAATAAACAACAAGGACCTACCATACAGCACAGGAAACTATCTTCAATATCTTGGTAATAAACCAAAATGGTAATAAACCATAATGGTAAAGCATCTGAAAAGGATACACACACATACTTTGCTGTATACCTAAAACTGACACAATAAAGTAAATTTACTATACTTCAATTAAAAAAAGTTTGCATGTTCACCCAGGCATCTGAACCATAAGTAGGGCCAGTAAGCTTACTTCAAATACGATCAATTCTCATTATTCTGGTAGTTATGTTCTATAAAGTTGCATGAACACTAAATTAGCAAATACGGAAGCATTGCTCCCAGGGGAAATATAGAATTAGATTCTTGCAAACATCTGATCATATTCTGTCAACATATTAATACATAACCTTGTTTCATGTGAATTTCTGTTTGGGGGCACTTTATTTAACATATATTTTAGGTTCATTAACACTGAACCCTTGGCCAACAGCACTATAACTCACACCTGCTGCTGCTAAGTCGCTTCAGTCGTGTCCGACTCTGTGTGACCCCATAGACGGCAGCCCACCAGGCTCTCCGTCCCTGGGATTCTCCAGGCAAGAACACTGGAGTGGGTTGCCACTTCCTTCGCCAATGCATGAAAGTGAAAAGTGAAAGTGAAGTCGTTCAGTCATGTCCGACTCCTAGCGACCCCATGGACTGCAGCCTACCAGGCCCCTCCGTCCATGGGATTTTCCAGGCAAGAGTACTGGAGTGGGTTGCCATTGCCTTCTCCCTGAAGTACAAAAAAAGCCTTCTTGTACTTAGAAACACTAGACACTTGAGGACCATTTTAGGTAGTAAAGTCACCAAGAAAAAGCACCAAAATGAGAAAAATGTGGCACTAAATGTTCACCGTATGAAAGCTGAAATGAGAGGGTGGGGCATCCCCTTCTCCAATGTCAGCTGAGAACGTGGGTGTCAGGCAACACTCCTCACCTCTCTGAACATGTTCCAAATAACTGCAAAGGAACCTTGAGTAGGGACTTCTGCATTACCAATAAAGTTTAGTGAGGAGGGGAATTTGCAAATACCAAATCTATGAATAATGACTATGGATTGCACAGGGTCTACATACATACCTCAAACAGCATCACAATTTTAGTCTCAGTCTTCCTAGTGTCCAGAGAAAGAAAAACACAGACTTCTTCTTTATTATTTTAAATTACAGCTATATCTGGATACAGTTTCAATTTTCAAGTGAGAAACCCCACAGGGTAACAGCTACAGAACACAGGATAAAGCATTTTCCTCCACCCACATGTAGACAAAACATCTATGCACACACAATTCCAAGTTTCTCATTATGTCTCTTCCTGCATCAATCACCAATTCCCTAACTTGACAACACACACACACACACACACACAACTTTCAAATTTAGAGCCTTGAAAGACATTTCCTGGATCAGCCTTTTGTGAAACAACAACAATATCAGCTTCCTGACATATAAAGCACGTTTTCCTAAACATCAATCTTGAAAAGCACTGTTACTTTGTATAGCCACTCAGCAGGTGGCAGGGTGTGATGAAACAGGAAATGAGAACAAATGCCTCCCACACACACTTGCAGACCACCACAGGGAATAATACATCGGCACACAATCCCACATCTCTATCATCCAACCAGCCATCCTCTGTTGGATGATTTCGCATCCTTTAACCCACTCTTACCCAGTGTTCAGTTATCCTTTGCATCTATCTGACAATTCTCTACATATTAACGTAAGAAATCTGCCAAGGGTGCCATTCCTGTGAGAATTACACTGGATTCAAACAGAAAAAAAAAATTACCTAATTCCTAAAAAAATAATTACTTAAATTAAAAGCAAATCTCCTTAAGCCACAGATTTAAAAATATAACATTGAGGGAGTTTCCTGAGGGTCTAGTGGTTAAGAATCTGCCTTGCAATGCAGGGGACTCAGGTAAGATCCCTAGTCAGGGAACTAAGATCCCACATGCCGTGGAGCAATTAAGGCTGTGTGTGCTGCAACCAAGAGCCAATGTAGTCAAATAAGTATTTTTTTAAAAAAGAATTTTTAAAAACAAGCATATAACATTGATATCTCAAGAAATTATTAAACCCTTTTCCTCCAACTACCTCCAAAGAGTAGTTTTCTCCCTAGTTATCAACTAGATATCATCATTTATTCTACTTCAGTTATAAAACCACAGGATATTTTCCTTCACTACCCCAGAAATCAAAGGAGCCAAATAAATACAAACGGTGGTATACTAGTGAGAGCATGACCCAGACAACGAAGGAAGAGCACACAGATGTTACCATCACCCACAAAACTGAGTATCCCAGGAACATCTGAGCATCCACAGAGCATCTCAGTCATTTAAACTCCATGACAGGCCAGAGTGATGCTCAGAGAGCCAGGACACAGAATCCAACAGAAGGGACTCAGCTCTGGAGCCCCAAGAAAAGCATTAACATCTGTTCATTTACTTAAAATCATAGATGCTCTGTATGGTGGAAGGAGCGTCCCCAAATCTAATCGCCTCATTAACAGGTGAGGAAGCGGGCCCACAGATTAAATGATTTGCTAATACAACCTCTGAATCACAGACTGAACTGTATGACTATGTATTTGCCTTATAAAAGGACTATGGAAAGATGATTTAGGAAACAATAAAAATACTCAAATTTTAAAAGATATAGGTCTGGGCATTTCATTCCCTTGTTTAGATTTTTCAAAGCACTCTGGACTTTAAAAATCTTACCATATGACATGAGAGATTCTCATGGCCAAGTCTATGTATCTCTTATCTCATTCTGCACACATCCTGCAATCCAGCACACTTGTTCATCTGTCTGTTCAGTCAGTCACTCTCTGAGTAATTCTTCATGATGAGTCGTCGGTGTGCCATGCACTGTGTCACTCCAAACTACTTAACAGAACTCAACCAGGCCATTCTTTGTGCACTCAGTGCCTCTGCCCATGATATTCTGTTTCTACCTGGAATGCCCTATCTTCAAAAACACAGTAGGACATTAAACTGCATTTTTAATAATTAGGCTTTCTATATCCTGGTGGATAGCTCCCATCTGTCTTACTCTGAGCATGCATTAGCAAAAGAGAAATAATGAAACTCCATACTTATTATTCCCAGGCACATACAAGGCTGTTTTGAGAATCTGGCAAGAATAGCAAGCTAAATAAAATGCGATGCCTATTTGCCAGTGGGTGGGTATGTGTGGGTGTGTGTTCGGTCGCTCAGTCGTGTCCTACTCTTTGCAACACCATGGACTACAGCCTGGCAAGCTCATCTGCCTATGAGATTTTCCAGGCAGAATGCTAGAGTGGGTTGCCATTTCCTCCTCCAGGGGAATCCTCCTGACCCAAGGATCAAACCCATGTCTCTTGCATCTCCTACATTGGCAGGCAGGCTCTTTACCAGCTGAGCCACTGGGGAAGTACCATGCTTAACCATAAAACATTAAATTATTCTCTTATTTAAAATCAAGAGCCAGACAAAAAATGCCCCCTTCACTACCTGCATTCCAGACTCCATTCATGACTCATTGCCTTCATAGCCAAGCCTCAGAAATCCTGTGATAGAGAGCTTCCCTCATGGCTCACAGTCACCTTCTTTCTTGTAGGTGGTCAAGCGAGGAAAAAAGGAAAGATTCCATCACCCTTAGGCTCTACCCCACAGCTATGCTTCTACCCACTGCGGGAATATGAGCATGTCCCCTCAACCTTCAGAGTCTTGATTTCCTCAACTAGAAAAATGGGAATAAGCGATTTCAGTAACAAAGCACTTACTGAGGTCCTGCTAGCCAATGGAACAGATACATAAGGCTTCATGAACAACAGGTAAACAGATAATACAGCTGTGCAGAAAGTTATCACAGTAAAAGGTATGAAAAGGCTTTGGAAAACAAATGAGAAACCAGTTAATTCTGTTCTACTTAAATCACAGGACTGGAGTAAGGCTCAAAAAAGATAAGATATGTGAAAATAGTTTTATAAATGACAAATCCTTCCACAAGTATGGGTTACAATGAAACAGCAACTCACTCCAATATTCTTGCCTAGAGAATTCCATGGATAGAGGAGCCTGGCAGGCTACAGCCCACAGGGTTGCAAAGAGCAGGACATGACTGAGTGACTAACACATACAAGCTAGTATCTGCTGTTCTGATGCATGTTTATTTCCTAGACCAGCTAGGACACTGTAACTGAATTAATTCAGTATATATTATACAAACTGAAAAATGTGCAAAGCCTAAGAGATTCAGATTAATGTGCCAAGTACAAGACGCTGGATGAAAGTTCTCTGATTACAAACTACTCTTTTTCTTTACTGACACATAATTCACATACTATAAAATTCACCTATTTAGCTTTTATAGCAAAATCTGACCTGATGTGACATGGGCTATTTATAGTCATTATTCCATTTATGCATGAATTTTTCTTTCACTGCAGAAATTGCCATGCATTCAATTATGGGGTACTTGTCCAAAAACTGGTGAGAGGAGGAGTACATAATATACACATTGGGTTACATTTCTAAAAATCATGAATTCTGAAACAGTCTGCCCCATGGGTGTTGGAGCTGGGACTCAGATCAGTTCAGTCGCTCAGTCGTGTCCGACTCTGCAACCCATGGACTGCAGCACGCCAGGCTTCCCTGTCCATCACCAACTTCCCGAGCTTGCTCAAACTCATGTCCATCGAGTCAGTGATGCCATCCAACCATCTCATCCTCTGTCGTCCCCTTCTCCTCCCACCTTCAATCTTTCCCAGCATCAGGGTGTTTTCAAATGAGTCAGCTCTTCGCATCAGGTGGCCAAAGCTTTGGAGTTTCAGCTTCAGCATCAGTCCTTCCAATGAATATTCAGGACTGATTTCCTTTAGAAGGGACTAGTTGGATCTCCTTGCAGTCCAAGGGACTCTCAAGAGTCTCCTCCAACACCACCGTTCAATAGCATCTATTCTTCAGCACTCGGCTTCCTTTATCGTCCAACTCTCACATCTATATGTGACTACCATAGCCTTGACTAGACGGACCTTTGTTGGCAAAGTAATGCCTCTGCTTTTTAATATGCTGTCTAGGTCGGTCATAGCGAGACCTGCAATAACCTAGTACCTACTTCACAGAGTGACTGTGAGGATGAAGAACATCAAGGGCTAGCTCAGTGCCTGCACGCAGCGGGTCTCCCTCAAGAGTCAGGGGCTATGGGACTCCCCTAGTGGTCCAGTGGCTGACTCTGAGCTCTCAATGCTGAGGCCCTTGGTTTGATCCCTGGTAGGGGAACTAGATCCCACATGCCACAAAAGACCCTGTGCAGCCAAATAAATAAAAAAAAATAAATATAAAAAAAAAAAAAAGAGTCAGGGGCTACTGCTAGCCTTCCAGGACTACTTGGTGAAGAGCACTAATACCACCAAAACTTTTCCAGTTTTGACTTCTTCATTCCCATCCCAGTGGATGTACTTGCCCTTCCTTCCTATATGACTTCTGGCTTATCATGTCATACCTTGTACTATAATATCCCAGATGTTACTTCAATTTACCTAAGAATAATGACTTTACACTTTAAGTTCACCTTAAGCATCTGAGTTTGGGTCAACTGTATCCACTGTTATTCTCCACAAGAAGAAATGAACACAAAACAGATAACTCAATAAAACATAGTATCATATAAAAGATGCTTAAAAGGCAACAAACAGCAAAGGCTTTTTAAAAATACCTTGTTCAAATAAGAAATTGAGTATCACCAGCTACTTTCGATATAGCCCTTAAGCTCCTCAGTAGGTTACTAGGAAACGGACCCTAAATTCATCTTCCATATGCTAAAGGAAACTCAGGTTAATGGACTCCAATCTACTCATTTCCTGGAAGACTGACAGGTATAAACAGTTAATCTCTTTTTGCCATTCACCTAGCACAGAAGTACCCATGTGAGGCCCCTAATAACAGATCTTTACCAAGTTCCTTCTGCTATCATGATACTCCCAACACTATTAATATCAAGGTCAATATTGACAAGCTACAGAACACTCAGTGCAGAACTGTATCAACAAAATACATTTGGCAATTATGTGGTCAACTTTAAAAGGAGCCATCCTAATCTTTTTTATTATTATTAAAATAAGAATGCTTTTGTAACTTAAAAATATACTTACCAAAAAAACAGAATTCCAAACAAAATGGAAAAGCCTTACGAATCAAAGATTACATTTCATTTCTGAGCAAAATCCCAGAGTTGATCAGTAAATCATCATCAATAGTTAGACAAAGTCCTAGGTATGAAATCTGTAAGAATATGACCTCCTTTAAAGATTTTTCTAGAAATATGGTTCCATTTCAATGAACACTGGTATCAAAACAAGAAATTACGTTTCCGATGCACTCTTAGAATGTACTTAGCCTTAACCTATACACCAATCACTAAAAATACAATAAACAAAACTTATCATCCCAAGCTCTGCAGATACTTTACAGGATACCTCATTTAATCTTCAAACAACTCTTTGAGATCATAACACTGCTTATCTTCATTGGTTGTTCAATTTTAAAAAAGAACAGAAAAATTGAGAGTGCTGGATTTTTATTCCATTTTCCCCTGTACACAATACCAATCATGTGCTCATATACGTTTGTATTAGCCTATAGTGAAAAGATATAGGGGAATTTAAAACTCTAACCTGCAATATAAGGGACTTCCCTGGTGGTCCAGTGGTTAAGAATCTGCCTACCAATGCAGGGGACCCAGATCCAATCCCTGGCTCGGTTAGATTTCACATGCCATGGAGCAACTAAGCCCGTGTGCCACAACTGCTGAAGAACGGTGTTCTTGCCTGGAGAATCCCAGGGACGGGGGAGCCTGGTGGGCTGCCGTCTATGGGGTCGCACAGAGTCGGACACGACTGAAGTGACTTAGCAGCAGCAGCCACAACTGCTGAAGCCCGTACACTCTAGAATCCAGGAGCCGCAACTACTGAAGCCCACACACCCCGGAGCCAGGGCTTCACAAGAGAAAACACCACAATGAAAAGCCCACACACCACAACGAAGAGCAGCCCCTGCTTGCTGCAACTAGAGAAAGCCCCCACGCAGCAAGGAAGCCCTAGCACAACCAAAACTAAAAAAAAAAAAGAAACAGTATGTACAAATACAGATGTTTGTATGTATACATATGTATGTACATGTGCATGCATATACTGACTTATACACACACACACATCTCCTTCCTATTGGTGGTGTTTCTCTGGAGATTCATGACTTATATATACTTAAATGTATTATATATAAAATTATAACCACCAAATGCATTAACTCATGCACACAAGTTAACCTGTTTTCAGAAGACATTGGAAAAACTCTTCCCCATCTCTGTGCTATATCTGAACTTACATATGTGGGTTAATTAGGCCAGTTATAGTTCCACTTTGTTTTCATGTAAATTCAGTTTGGGGCTTGTCCAGTTGTGTAAAATTTTACAAATACATACACTATTACTGCCCCTGTGTGCCACACTCAGATGCCAGAGAAAGCCTAAACACACCTGATTCCCTGGTGCTGCGCGTGCCACAGGGTAAGAGTCAATTCTACAATAAGAAGGATGTTACCCATTTTGCTTCATAATATCTTAACACATATTTAAAGTGTCAGATCTTATTCTCCTTTATACTTATAACCTGACAATGAAAATGTAACTAATTTGTCATTCAAAAATAAATTACCATATCCCAGAATGAACAACGTTGTAGGCAAACATGATCTTAAAAAAGAAAAGGGGAAAAGTATCAAGTTTGATGTATGAGCAAGCAACTGTTGAAATTAATTTAATATCATCATCTCATTAACACCCCCAGGGAAGATTCCAAGCAAGAGCATCCTTTGCATATCTGAGTTCATTCAGTGTCTGAAACTGGCTAAATTCATTCTAACAATTCAATTTGATGAGACAGATATATCTCTGAACGTTTGTTTTTTAACATTTCTTCAGGAAAAAAAAAAACATACAGAGTATTTACAAGATATTATGCTACACTGTTTAAAGGAATGATAGTAAAGATCTCAGGAACAGCATGGGCCTGACAAAAGCAATTACCACATGTGTTCAGTAGTAAGCATCAGATGCCAGCATCTTCCAAATAGTAATGAACAGTCACATAAAAGCTGCCAATTTCACTAAGCCGTCTTTTGTTTCATTGTTTATTTATTTATTTATTTTTGGCCGTGCTGGGTCTTCACTGCTGTACAGGCTTCGGGCTCTCTCTCTAGCAGCAGAGAGCAGAGGCTACTCTCTACTCATGGTATACGGGTTTCTCACCATAGAGCCTTTTCTTGTCCCAGGGCATAGGCCTTAGCGCATTCAAGCTTCAGCAGATGCAGCACATGGGTTCAGCAGTTTCAGCTCCCGGGTTCTAGAGCATAAGCTCAAAAGTTGGGGCACATGGGCTTAGTTGCGCTGTGTACGCCACCTCTGAAATGCTCATTTTCTAGGGCATCAATACCCACATACAGCAATTTCAACTTTTTTTCATACTATTAGCTATTAGCTCTGGAGCAATGTGCTGATTTCTAATGATATTTTTTAAATTACTTTTGGTTGATAAATTCCATCCATTAACTACCTCTGAAATAAAAGATGGATATATTAATTTGCCTATACTCCAGAACAAGCTTCAATCTTATTATACTGAAGGCTTACAGACAAGTGTTAGTTTAGACTCAATGTGTAAAACAAAATAAATTTGACTATATTGATACTTTGAGTGAAATGCTGACAGTCTTCTGATTTTTTTAAGTAACCATGAACATCTTAAAATGTAACAACACACATTCAAAAATCATTTTATGCTAAATAATGAAACTGGATGTACAGATATTCACTAACTCCCTATCTGTGCCCCTAAAATGAATTTAACAGATATGGAACACTAAGATCACTAGTAATTTACCTTTCAAACAAAATTTCCTACTATTTCTCCTTCAAGTGTTCTGGATTACGTAAGTCAGACACTACCTTGAAGTTGCAAGACGAGCTATTTTATCAGGTATTAAAGAGCCACACTGCAATTCTTAGCAGTTTCTGACAAGAAAAATACTGAATAATATTGATCCAGCCAAAAAAAAAAACAAAACCAGAATTATCCACGACTTTGCATTTTGCAAACAAAATTTACATAGAAATAAATTATAATATTAAACTGACTGAAGGTTTAAACATAACTCTCAAACTGAAATTTAGTGTACTAAAGAAAATAAATGTGTGTAACTTAGTACTATTTTTATCTATCTTATGTACTGAGAGTTTGATTTCGTTAAAGGGTCTGTTAACTAAGAAGGTTTGAGAACTGCTATATGTAAATGTTCAGGTCAACTGGGGATATTAATATTTATTTTTATTTATTTATTTGGCTGTGCTAGGTCACAGCTGTGGCATGTGGGATCTAGTTCTCTGACCAGGGATCGAACCTGGGCCCCCTGCACTGGGAGCACCAAGTCTTACCCACTGGGCCACTAGGGAAGTCTCCCAACCGGGCGTATTAAAGAGATGCAGGCTTCCTTCTTCACTACTTTTCAATTATGCGCAGATACAATTTAACTACACAAAGTTTTAGTTTCCTTAATGAAGTCAATTATTAATATTTACTTTACCAGATGTTGTGAGCATTCAATAAAATGTCTGTGAGGAACCTAACTGGCTCAGTTAATGCAGGAGATGCAGAAGACATGGGTTCGATCCCTGGGTCAGGTAGGTTCCCTGGAGAAGAAAATGACAACCGACTCCAGTGTTTTTGCCTAGAGAATCCCATGGACAGAGGAACCTGGCGGGCTACAGTCCATGGGGTTGCAAAGAGTCGGACACGACTGAGGGACTGAGCATACACCCATCGCAAAAAGTACTGTCAACAACAACCATAACAAAATGTCAGGAAGCCATAATATAATAAGGAAGCGATAGGAACATCTTATAAATGCCAAGAAGAACTGACAAATTATTTCCCAAGATTTCTTCTGGGCCCTCAGCCCAGCAAAGATGCGCTCAGAACAAACAAAAAGCAAAAAAACTAAAAGCGAGAATTATTACAGAAAGAACTTCTGTTCCTCTTTGAAAAACCAGAGCAGAAAATTCCAGATTTAGGTGAAGCTTTTAGATACTAATACCAAAGACTAGAATGGCAAGGACTTTACTTTTGAAGGGAGGCAAGGCGGGGGGCGGGGGCCACGCTGGCAAACCAAAACGTGAGAAATCTAAAAGTGACCCAGGTCCGCCAGAGTTTCGTGGTTTGTTGTTTCAAATGTCTCTCCTCTGGCCTCTCTGATTGGCACATCACCCCAGACTCAGTCATTAAAGCACATCTGGACTGCTACAATAATTTAACTAGTATACCAGGATCCAAACTTTTCCTCATTCCAAAGCATCTAGCCACTAGACTATTTTTCCAGTAACTCTGCTATGTAACCATGTCACTAATCTGACAGAAAAAGCTTAAAATGGCTCCCTTCCATAACACATCTCAAGGCTACTTCATGTTCAAAGTCTTCCAGATGAAGTGATCACATCTCCCTGTGGCTGTTACAGAAGCCTGCTTCTGAACACAAATTCTTCTTTCCAATTAAACTGTTTCACTCCTCTCATCAAAGTGATGCAAATTTTGCATCCTTTTCTTTGCTTATGCTATTTTGTCAACTCAGCATAACCTCTAACCAGGATTTCTGTTTTCATTCATTCATTCATTCATACAACCACCCAATGAGCATCTACGATGTGTCTGGCACTAGGGATAGTGCTCAGGATACAAAGATGACTAAGACCTGACCCTTGTCCTCAGGGGATGTAAATCATTACTTAGTGAGTCAGACATGTAAACAAATCATTAGAACACAGTTTAATAATTGTTGTAATATTGTGTACAAGGTACTATGGAAACACAGGAGAAGTAGTGATTCACACCACAAGAGGTAAGAGATAGAGAAATTGGAATTTGAATTAAGTCTTAAAGGATGACTAATGGGGAGCAGTGGGACAGAATAAAAGGGCAAGTGCTATTTAAGAAAGAATGAAAATACATATCACCCTCCAAGAACTGCAAAAGATCCTGCATTAGAAGTACAAGAAGTAAAGCTGGAAAGTAATTCACATTAGGCTTGAACTTCTAGATACATGATGAAGAGCCTAGGATGATTTTTAGCAGTGACATGCTCAGGGTTTTAGAGCTTGCTCTGAAGACAATCTTCTTTCAAAATCAACAGAGCCTTCTTGCAATGGTGAATTTCACAGTCAGCTTGACTTGGCCAAGGGGTGCTCACATTAAACATTATTTCTTGATGTGTCTGTGAGGTGCTTCCAGACGAGATTAGCATTTGGATGGGTAGACTCCGTAAAATAGCCCGCCTTCCCCAATGTGAAGAAAGTGAAAGTGAAGTAGCTCAGTTGTGTCCAATTCTTTGCGACCCTGTGGACTGTAGCCTACCAGGCTCATCCCTCCATGGGATTCTTCAGGCAAGAATACTGAAGTGGGTTGCCATTTCCTTCTCCAGGGGATCTTCCCAACCCAGGGATCGAACCCAGGTCTCCTGCATTGCAGGCAGACGCTTTAACCTCTGAGCTACCAGGGAAGGATAATGTGAGTGGGCATCATCTATTGTATTGAGAGCCTGCACAGAAAAAGACAGGGCAAGAGGAAGGAAGAGTTCACCCCTTTTCTGCTTCCTGTCTGCCTGTTTGAGCTGAAACCTCTGTCTTCTGCCCCTGGATTGGGATTTATACCATTGGCTCCCCTGGATCACTGTGAGTGGAGAATCTAGAGACCCCTTCTCCCATAGGCCTCAGTTCTTGGTAAGGAAACAAAGAAGAATCTGAGGTCTTATCTGTCGCAAGAGAGTTTACTGAAGATTAGGAAAGAGGGAACAGAGAGAATACCTTAAGACAGAGGTGGGCCAGATCAAGGAAGGCAATGGACCTAGAGGGTGCAGAGACTTTAAGGCAAGGTTATTTGCATAATCCTGGGGGGGTGGGGGGGTCATTGACTGACAGTCTTGATTGACAGTTGCAGGTAATATAACAAGAGGTTCTACTGCAGCATGTCCTCCCCATCATTCAGTCTCTTATAATTAGATGTACGTACTCATGGAATATTTGTGAACATTTAATGAGCCCAATGGCCACCAAAGGTTACCTAAGTACACAATAGTGTGAGGTGTGCGCATGTGCCAGAGTACGGAAAGTCCCGCCAGTCGGCCAGTGGGTGATCTCTCCAGTCCCCTATTTTGGAGTATTGATAACGGTGTATTTGGGGTGGGGCTGGTAAATAGCTTAGTGGGATTAGGTGGCCACTGGACATTTAGCTGATGGGGCCACCTCTCACTGCTTGTGGCTAATCTTCTGCCTAACAGCTCTCAGGCCTCTGGATTCAGACTGGAATTACACCACCAGCTTTCCTGGGTCTCCAGCTCGCAGACAGCAGATGGTGAGACTTCTCAGCCTTCACAACTGCATGAGCCAATTCCTCATAATAAATCCTTTTACATAATAAGGTTCAGGATGGAGGAGACATATGTATACCTGTGGCTGATTCATGTTGATGTATGGCAGAAATCAACACAACCCCGTAAAGCAATTATCCTCCAACTTAAAAAAAAAGAAGAATAAAGCAAAAATAAGGATCTCCCTCCTACTGGTTCTATTTTTCTGGAGAGCTCTGACTAATCCATCTCCCCACTGCCACACTGTTCACCCTTCTTTCCTTGCTGCTCTCTCTTCCACTTAAGACAGAACAATAACTGTCATTAGGGAACACTTGCTATGTCACGTGCACTGTGCCAGACACTTAATACCGTCACTATATTTAATCCCTACAACGTTTCTAAGATAAAGGAACCTAATGTCAGAAAAATTAAACTTCTTGTCCAAATGGCACACAGCTTGTAAGTGGTAAATACCTCCCTCCGGATTCTGTGGTCTCCATCCATGATGCCGTACACCATCCTGCACTGATCAGCCCTCTGCTTGTCCTGTCCCCGTTCCACATCTGTGTGTCTTCTCTTTTACCTATCTCGTAAACTGCTGCCGGACCTGGAGTCCACACTCAGGGCTGCCACAAATTATCAACACTTACTGACTTACACGGGGCAAATCACTTCATTTGACGAGCTTCCTGGGCCGAAATGGAGAATTAGACCAGGTAGTCTCTCCGATCACTTCCATTTTCTCCTGCCACACACTTGGGATTAATGTAAATTACAAGTGTTGATATAAAACAGGGCAAATGGTCTCTTACAACTTGGGATGCTGTGGTCCACCATGATGTAACTTATTAATAACCCATCTATCAAGATTTATGCCAAACACCTTTCAAACTAGGAAACTAAACCTGAGTTAACAAAATCATCAACGAAGCCTCCCCTCTTACCTTTGAGAAGGTTTTATTATTCTGCTAACGCAGCCTCCTCTAAGCGTGGCTGCTTTGCTTATGAAGGCTTGAATTAGAGGCCACTTCACTACCAGGGGATTCTAAGAAAATCACAAGACAGGCAATAGCTACAGGGAACCCAATGGAAGGAATTATCTATATCAAACTAGTAAACTGAGACACACAGCAAAAACAGATCCTGTCATAGGACAGCTATCTTTCAAGAAAAACTTTCCAGACTTTATTCTAAGGGAAGAAAAATTTACATGTTGTAAAACAGAACAAAATATAGATATTACCTTGACTGAAGAACACTTGGGTATTGAGATTGCAGCTGGTAGATTTTTACCTTTAGTAAATTGTAGAGAGCCTTTTGTTGGTAGCTTTTTGTGAGTTTTTCTCCTCCATTAATCACCTTCTTTTACCCTCCAGGGAAACCAAGTAGGTGGGCAAAAATTCCTGGAGGTTTTCTGGGAGGTACTGAGAACACCCACACCCAAAGACATAAAAAAAAGTACTTCAAGTCTAGATAAACAGTCTCAGAAGATAATTTGATTAACAAGAAACATTAGGATGAGTAAAGATAAAATATTTACATATTGAGACATAAGAAAATGTTATAGGAAAACAGGAGAGATATCTAAGAACAAAATTTAAAATATTTAAGATGTGTTCTCTAATGATTCATTCACATGCAAAATTCCCAAATCACCAAATCCATCATTCTTCACTAAAGTGAATGTCTTCTGGGGACAAAAAAAAATATGGATCTCTATTATCAAATAACTGCAGAGAAGAAACAGAAATAGACTTAAATTTATATCTTCCAAGTAAAATAACCACAGAGGAATCTTCTCCACCAAAAGTAGTGTATTCAAGTAGCAGGAGGGAGTTCCAAAAGGGAGGGAATATATGTATACCTATGACTGATTCATGTTGAGGTTTGACAGAAAACAGCAAAATTCTGTAAAGCAATTATCCTTCAATAAAAAATAAATTAATTTTTTTTAAAAAGCAGACAAACATAAAGATGTAGAAAATCAAAAAACACTGTAAAATTTCATCACTCCCAGTATCCCCAACAGTTGACCAAAACTCACATCCACTTACCCACACAATGTGCAGGCTTGACATAAAAATCCTTAAACTGATTCTTGAAGTATATGTCCAAGAATTTACTAAATTTAGAACAGAGCAGTCAGTAGAGATGAACTTTGGGAAAACTACATCACAGACAAAAAAAATAAATGTCCTGCCGTTTTAGAGAGAATGAGAGAGAGTCTCTTTTTAGAAGGGTCAAATATACCCAGTGACAAACTGATAGTTTATTTTTAGAAAGAGATGAGGTCTCTTATTATTTGCTAAACAAGAGCAAATCCTTTTAAAGATGACTTTATGAGTCATCTTAGGGGTTGGGCATAATAAATATCTGGTATGTTTAGTTAAGACACGTAATATATAAGGAAAAAAAACTTCTTAGGGGTTGGGCATAATAAAATATCTGGTATGTTTAGTTAAGGCACATAATATATAAGGAAAAAAATACTTCAACAGAGACTAAATGAGGATGATATATATGTACATTCTCAATTTCCCAACCCTACCAGCTTAAGCTATATCTGACAGCTTTAAGAATTTTTAAGTAAATTTCTATATGGTCTGGAATGGTCTAGGAAACTTCCAGAAAGACAGGCAACTTTGTATTTCTGGAGATTGGCCTGTATCATGAAATCTATTTAGACATCAAAGATGGCTAAGGAAGTGGTAATGAATGAGGCCTGGCCAAAGAAAGTCCCTGGCAGCATTCAGAAGGCTATAAGGTGGGCACCACTGGGCCTTAGAAATAGAAACAAATGCACCCGCCACCACTAAACACTTCTCTTCTGGAGAAGCTGAGGGGCGAGAACCAGGTGAGTACCCAGCTGTGTTCCTCTGACCCTGTATCATAGGGAAACAACACTTCAGCAAACCAAAGAATACTTGGTCCTGCTCCAGAGTCTTCCTTATCCACTTGTTTTTTTAACAGCTCAGTAGGCTGTCAGCTCTTCAAAGACATAGACTTTCTTATAAAGCTCACAGTGCTCAAAGCTTTGTACAAAGTGCTTAGTACATGTATGATTATTAATGCTTGTGTTGTGATTTTAAATAAGAGAATTACTCAATTATTATGCCTACCATCTAAATAAAGTAGGTATATAGACTATGAGCAGGATACGCCCTTGGAAGAGGTTCTCTGTTCCATGAGGTATGGGTCTGGGTACATAATCTCCTATTTCTGTTTTTGTTTTTTAATGAGCTCACAAACTGAGATGGTGCATGGAGTCATGAAGAGAGTACTAATCTAGAAGCAGGAAACCTGATCACTATCTCCCCTGGATTTCAGATTCTTCATCTGTAACATGAGTGTGATTGGTAAAATGACTTCCAAGGTCTTCAAGGTGCCTTCATTTTGCCTCACAAAGCTGATTAAACACCAGTGGCATTCGAGAATTTAGGAGAGAGAGCAAAGCAATCAATGGGCAGGGGAACTGAGAAGCAACCCTTAAGGATGAAGACACTCAAGTCAGGCTTCAAAGACAGTGGTCCTCGTCCAGTGGACAACAAATATACCAGATTTGGCAAGGCCAAGTGTTCACACAGGAGGAAACGGACATGAGCCAGAATATGAGGAGCCGTAAGCGTCAGATAATTCTCTCGGGAAAGCTGACTAGTCTCAAGATCAGACTTTTACCATTGAAGCTTATTATTGATCTAAGCATTTTTCAAACAATACACAGGCTTGAGATGGGGGGAAAAAAAGTTGGTAGGTCAAAGTCAGCATTAAAAAAATAATTAGAACGGAAATATCAGAGTAAGTCTTGTCTTAGGACACCTGTGTCCACAGTCCTGAATACGTGGCAATATAAAATATTCCTTCTAAAGGGTTACAGTTAAAAATATAGAAGAAAACTCACCTATTAAAAATTGACAAAGAAACTAAGTTTTTTGAGTCTTCAAGCAAATTTTTCAAGTTTTTTAATTTAATGCATTGCAAAACCCTAACAAGAGATCTGATTTACAGCACTCTGGTACCATAAATTCAAACAAATAAATTCAGAAAGGGCTGATCTTTATCCTTCCTGGACAGGAAGCAGAAGTACAGAGAGCTCCAGCCAACACGAGGAGGAACACAGTAATCATTGTGTAAGTGCCTTGTGTCGTTTACCTGTGTTTGCATAAGGAAACCCACATGCTCGCAAGACAATAATTCCTTAGGTTTCCAGTCACTAAGCCCCTCAAGAACTTTTATGTAGCTTCTTTGAGAAAGAAAGAAAATGCAAATGCAGAAAAGGTTTCTACTTAATCCAAATAATTTAATGAATAATTATGAATGAATAAGAACATCTCTGTCCTCAAACTGCTTATAATCCACGAAGGGAGATAAGACAAACACCCAAAAAGACATGGGCTGTGCTCAAGGTGAGGGAGAGGGAGGAACATGAGTAGGAAAAATAAGAAATTAAAGATGTTAAGGCAAAGAAAGCAACTGAAATTAGCATTTTGGTATAAACAGAGTATCGGCTGGCACAGTTTGGGAGAGACAGTATTAGAAGTGGAAATCAGGGTACCTCTGAAGGAGGCAGGAACAGCAAAGAAAAGGCATGAGAGCTGCATAAAAATGGACAGGCAGCTAGTCAGACGCCTGTAAGGAAATTGTGGTAGTTAAGGCTATGGCTGATGGCACCAGGGCGTGTACCTTCTCTTTGGCAGGCCATGACAGGGGAGCTTTTTGGTCAAGGGGAATGGCAGGAACCTATGGATACCAAGAATCTGAACACAGTCGGCTTCTTTGGGTTACCACATTCATGGCTCTCCCTGAGATCATCTTAATGATGGGTTCCTACACCAGCCTCCCATGCTGCAGCCACAAAAGGATACCGACCATAAGAGTCTGCTCTCTCAGACACAAGATCCCCGTGATTGGAACTTGGTTTAAAACTACTGCCAAGCTTCGGTTCTCACACAAAAATGCACAGCCTCGGGATGCTTCTGGCTCCTCTCCCGCTACTCTCCAGTGGAAGCCAAGTAGAAGTACAATTTCTGCTGGGAGTCCACAGGCTGTTTTTTTTAAAGCAACCATTCCAGGAAGGAATACAGGCTGATTCCCCTGGGGGGAAAACAGCTTGGGCTTTCCAAGTCAATACCCCAGAGACTCAATAACTGGCCCAATTATCTACTGCTGCACAGAAGGCCACTCCAATGCTCAATGGTTAACAACCACCACCATTTTTATATTTCACGATCTTGAGAGTCAAGAATTTGGGAAGGGCTCAGTTGGGTGATTCTGGCAGTCTGCAAGGCGCTGACTGAAGTCACTTGGTAGTATTCAGCCGGGCTGGTCATGCCTGGTGCCTTGGCCGGGATGGATGGAAGGCTGGACACTGCAGAGAACACTCACCAGAGGGTCTGTCCATGTCTTCTCAAGTCTAGAGGTTTTAGTATAGTCAGACTTCTCCATGGCGGCTCAGGCTCCAGGAGACCAAGGCGGAAGCTGCCACTCCTCTCAAAGGCTAAACCTGGAACGTCTGCGCTCCCACTGTTGGTCAAAGCAGTCACACGCCAGTCCACGTGCAAAGGGAAGGATGTCGAAGCACTCATGCCCATCTCTAATCTATTCTAACCAGCAAAATCAGAGCTGCATCTTAAGGCAGACATGATTCGCTAACTACTCATGATTGGGAATTTTAACTCAGGTGAAGAAAAATCCATTTGACCTCCTCACTTAAAAGGAGAGAAAGGAAGGGAATTCTAGAGCCACAGATACTCTCGGACCCCGTCACTCAGGGCTTAAGACTAAAAAACTTAGCTGAAGAGAAACTAAATGTTCAGTGGTGAGCACACTGTAGGGTGTACAGAAGTGAAAATGTAATGCTGTACCCATAAAACTTACATGTTAGAAAACAATGGTACCTTGATAAAAAAAAATTCTTAATTAAAAAAATTAAATCACCAAAAAAAAGAGTTAGTAAGGAATCATGGAGAGCTTTCTTCAATTTCAGTTTCTATTATAATGGAGGAAAGGCAGATTAAAAATATCAGCAAACACTCCTGGAGTGCACACCTGGCACAAATAACTACATTAATACATTGGAGAGGCAACGAAATCAAAGATACAGTCCCTGTCTATCAACGTCTCCAAGTGGTGAGACAATATATACACCAAAATGTAGTACAAGACAGCACTTGAGGAAGTAACAGCTGGCATTTCAGAAACAGGAGAGAACTGTGGAGACAGGAGACTGGTTAGAAAACCACCTGTGGAAGGATGACTCACTGCAGGCTGATTCTCAAGCCAACAGACTGCAGCCTTACTTCACAACGAATATTTTGCAATGCCTTCCCTTCACCATCCCAAAATGAAACCCATAGGTTATCATCTACAACACACAACTTTCAGAGGAGGGTGCACGCGCGTGTGTGTAGGCTTACTGTAACGTAAAGCAGAAATCAAAAGGAAACTATGCATTTCAATAGATAAGATCTCCATCACTACTAAAAGGCATTTCAAAGCCATCAGACACCTTTACCAGACACCAGCTTATAACAAGTAAGTCTGCATTTTTATTTATTTATTATTTTTATTTATTTACTTTTTGGCCGTGCCATTGTGTGGCATACGGGATCTTAGTTTCCCAACCAGGGATTGAACTCGTGCCCCTTGCCATGGAAGTACAGAGTCTTAACCGCTGGACTGCCAGGCAGGTCCCAAGTTTGCATTTTTAAAAATAGGACTGGATGCCTTTCTATACACGACATACAGAAAACTAAGGGGCAGAGGAACAGGGGGGCCAATGCAATAAAGAAAAATGGTGTTAGCAAAAGTAGTGACACACCAGATGAACCCATAAGTGTTTTAAGAAAAGAATAAATATCACTTTAACTGAGAAGGTATAACAAGTCAGGTCAAATTACAGACTGCCGAAGTAGAGAACACAAGTTAGAATGATATATCGCAGCCAACTTTATCAGCATGCTCCCTTGTAAAATATTCACCTAATCCTAATGATTTTATTGCTCCACAGGAAAAAAACATGTTGGCAGGATAGGCACATTGATAATTATTCATGTGCAGGAAAACCTGTAAAAGCAAATTCCAAAATTTCAACTGAATATGATCAATACTTTCCTTGACATTTGATATTTTAGGGAAAAAAGAGGCTAAGTATACAAATATGCACACGGAGTCACTCTGAGTGCTAGTAGTGTGATCTACACACGTGTCGAACAAGCAACTTGAACTCCGTGAGAGGGACTATTGGCAGAAAAATGACTTTCCTCTTGCTAAGCTCAAAAACTATTTATTTATACAGTGGCTGTATTCATGGAAAATTATGTATAATAAAGTTATGTGGAAAAAACTGTTTATGTGTAAAGACAAAGTTATGTTCTAGGCTCAGATATTTATAATCAGGTTTTTTAATAGCATAAATGTCCCATGAGAAATCACAAAGTTGGGCAAGACTTGGGCAATTCTTTGCTGTGTAGGACTGCCTCCCGTGTACTAAACACCCCTAAAGGAACAGTACCACAGTCCTCTGAGGACCACTTCTCTGGGGGGTACAGCAGAATCCATGAGTCTTACCTATTCCAAACACTTTAAAAACTTCAGATTTATCACATTTTACACTGTACAAGACAATCTTTCTACAAATTCCCATAGATTTACCATTCTTTGTTCTAAAAATCTCGAAATTCAATCCAGCTCTCAGATTAGAAATAAGGTTTCAAAGTGTATTAAAACAGTTTTAAAGAGGGGTAAGAGAGTTTAAAGAACATGACCCACGTTAATGACAGAAAATTCATGACAACTGGCCTAACACATCTAAGGAGCTTCAGAAATTTATCAAACTGAAGTCAAGGATGATTCAGTTAGGAACACAAATTAAAACCTAGGTCTTTTTATCAGTGCTTCCTGGTGTTGCCACTGAGACAGTCTGCTTTGTTTTTTAGAGAAACAAATATACTGATCAAGTCTTCAGTAAATTTTGTAAGTAGCAACATTTCTGTTATCCAAAATACTATTTATCAGGCCAAACAGTATGAATTAACTAATGTGGTACCTACTTTACCACAGAGGTGGGTAATATCTGGGCCCTGCTATTTTTTCCCCTTGGCTCTGCCATGTGCGTTGCAGGATCTTAACGCCCCTAGCAGGGACTGAACCCTGGCACTCAGCAGAGAAAACACAGAGTCCTAACCACTGGACCACCAAGGAATTCTCAATTTGAAGTATTTTAATTCACTGTAACCTGTAGCCAAAACGTTCCTTAAAGTGGTTAAATAGCAAAATAGTTAGACACTAAGCTAAAAAGATTTTGTATTAATACATCTCTTTACAAAAAAAGAAAGTGAGACAGCTTACAGAAATAAATATCATGCAACAAAATAAAAAACAGTGTCAACAGTTACAATGATTACAAAAGAACTGCAACCTAAAATAAAGCATTTCTCATCTATCAAATTAGCAGAGCTTGTAAAAATCATAGTCCTTAAGGGGAATGTTTAAACAGGAATTTGTATATTGTTCAAGTCAGCAAAGCAAAGAAAAAATAAATAAAAAGAGTTAAAGGTCAGTAAGAAGAAACAAAACTATTATTATTCACAGATCATGACTGTCTGCACATAAACCCAAGAGTCTAAAGAAAAGTAATTACAATTAATAAGAATATTAAGCAAGAGTTAAACAAGCGATCTTATATACAAAAACCAGTTACATTCTTACATGCCAGCAACAAAGACATAGAAGACATGATTTAGAAAAAAGTTAAAATAACAAGAACATCAAAAATGTACCCAGGAATAATTCTAACAGAGAAAGGGCAGGGTTCACATGGACAGAATTATAAAACATCACTGGCGTTTGTCAGAGGTTTTCTGATTCTAACTAGCAATAAAGAGTGTGCACTTAAAAAACTACTGGAATTCATTAAAGAAGAACTAAATTATACTATACTCATTAAAAGAAAGACTTAAAATTGTCAAGATGTCAATTCAACCCAAATGGATGCATAAAGTCAATGCAATTTCAACCAAAATCCTAATAGAGGTTATTGAGGAACTTGATAACTTCAATCTAAAATTCACGTTTAAGAGCAAAGGCCCAAAGACAGCTAGGATATTTGTAAGATAGAAGAATAAGTTTGAAAGGGACTTGCCTTAGAAGATAAAGACAATATACAAATCAATTATTACATTAAAATTAAGAAATTCTGCCCAAAAGCTATCACAGGGAATATAAAAGACAAATCACACACTGGTAGAAGACACAGAAAATATGTAATTGATGAAAGATTAGTATCAAGAATATAGGAAGAATTCTACAAATGAATAAACAGGCAAATCAATAAATGGGCAAAAAACATGAAGAGACATTTTACAGGAGAGGAAATATGAAAGACCAACAAATACATGAAAAGATATTCACCCTTATAAATAAAACAACTGAGATATAATTTTACACCATCAAATGGGCAAAATTTAAGAGTTCTAACATTACCAAATGTGGATCAACTGTCTATTAACACTGTTAGTGAGCATCTAACCCAGCACAACCACTCTGGAAAACAACCTGCATTATCTCATAAAACGGTGACACGTGTTAAGATCCAGCAACCCAGTTAGAGAGATTGCCACATATGTGAGAATGCTCATAGAACATTACTCGTCATAACAACCAAAAAATGTCCATCAGCAGAATAACCAATAAATTATCTATAGTATAATCACAATAGAATACTACACAAGAATAAGAACAAAAAATTACAACTACATCTTAGAAATGTATTAAGTGATTACTAACAAAGTGCTGATGACTACATAAACCATTTTTATAAAGTTCAAAAGCAAGCAATACACTATCTAGAGATGATAAACTACTTTCTTTTAAAAGCAAGAAAATAAAACATAAAACCCAAGGTAGTAGATATCTAGGGTGGGGAGGGTGGGCAGAAATGAACACAGAAGTGTTCGCTACTACTCCAGATTTCTGTGCACGGAAACAGGGATCTGCTGAACAAACAACATAATTATCTATTTTGTCTTGCATTTAACTCTAAGTACAAAACACACAGCTGACCATCTGTATTTCAAAACAGACAAAACACACACAAAGAACTCCAGAGATGATTCCGTTTGCCACTGGTGAGTACTTAAGGACCACTAGCCCAGGTGACACCAGGATTTCCTCCTTGAGGAAAAATCCCTGGATTCACTGACAATTAGTATTAAGAATTTATAAGAAGTATTACCCTGTAATAACTTTCAAATGACATGAAGAAGGAATTTCAACACCTACTTTACAGGACTTACTTTATCCTTAGAGAAACAGAAACTCTTAAAAGTTTCAGTCTGAGAAACTCTGCTCTCCTAAAAAAAGAAAGGTATTTAACTTGGCACTCTGGATCCTGGAAAGGAGCATAAGGCTTACTTAAAAAGAAACAAAATTATGGTTGGTCTCAGCTCTTTTTTCGGGTCTCAAAAGAAAGCTCATCAGAACAAAAAGACAAGTCTTCTATTATTACTGTCCATAACAAGGATGATGTCTTAAATTTCGAGAAAACAGCTCTGCGGATTTTCTCCAAAGGTCAATAAACACACCTCTTTCAAACACTTTTTCACAAAGTCTGGACATATTTGCCGAATTTAGCCTTATGCTTCTCAATTTAGAATTTTGATGATGAATTTTCTGATTCATCAAGACAAAGAATACGCAAATGCCTATGGACTTCATAAATCAAGTACCTAACTGAGTTGCTGACCCATAGCTCCCGTCCTCGATGAGCTCGTATGAAGAAACAAAATAAGTACACATTTAAAAGATTCCAGAACAAGATGGTATGCTCAAGTGACCAATGAGTGATACAATAAGCACTACTGTCTCACATTTCTAGAATGTGGAAAAGAATTTTTAGAGAAGGCAATTTCCTTTCAAAAGAAAATGGAATGACAAAGTACAGAGGACAACATGATATATATTCAGGCAAGAGCGTCGGCAAAGGACATTAAAGCAAATAAAAACAATGAGTCTAAGATAAAGGAAAAAGATGTCAATTCAAGGAGACCACAATCTTTCAGAAAGCAAAAACGAAGCTGAGAAAACCCTACAGCAAAAGCAATCATGTATAATCATTTATAAGGCATTCCCAACATGAGTGACTCTTCAAAGATTCCTAATGACTTTGCTTTCTTACTGACTTAAAACAACTGGACAGAAAGAAAAAAAGCTGTAAGTACACAGATAGGGAGGAAAATAGAGGTGGAGAAAGCAAGGACACAGACATCATGTGTTTCTGAGAACAAGAAGAAAATCAGAATTAACTTCCAATTCAAGAAGTATCGCAAGTGAAATGCTTTAAAGCAGCCACATTCCTAACATACGCGCTGGAGATAAAATTGCATTTCTACAAAAAAACAAATAAAACATAACTACTTCTTTGAAACCTATGTTTAATGCTCTATTTGAAATTCCAATACTCTCACTATAATTTGGCTTCCCTGGTGGCTTAGATGATAAAGAATCTGCCTGTGATGTGGGAGACCGGGCTTTGAAACCTGGGTCGGGAAAATCCCCTAGAGAAGGGGTTGGCAACCCAGTCAAGTATGCTTGCATAGAGAATCCCACGGACAGAGGAGCCTGGTGGGCTACAATCCATAGAGTTGCAAAGAGTCGGACACAACTGAGCGACTGACACTTTCACTTTGACATAATTTAATAACCCATCCACTCAAATTGTCCTAAAATACCTCTGTTGAAATTCACCCTTTCAATGAAATAAAAGTTCCTGTTAAATGGACTTTATTCAATCATTTAAAAAAATAACTAATTTATCAAAAGTCTGTTGTGTGTCAAATTTTTACATAGTCTTTAGTAGTTCTATGATCAGTATCTGTGAAAGTGGTAATAACTTATATGTAATCAAATGTGATACAATCCATAATCCTTTATCTGTGATTCTAAATCCAAAAAATTCTAAATAGCAGAGGATTTTCATAACATCTGACAACATGACTTGAGCTAGTGTGAGGTCCTTATAGCCTTTAAATCATAAAATTATGAATACATTTCACTGCAGAGATTAGTAAAGTGTTTGGGGGTACCACTATGGGTTTTATATCATACACATTGATTTTATTCAATTTACTACAATTCTGTAAGTCAGGGACCTGGCTCTAAGTCTCCGACCTAATTAATGGTTAAAATATAGTTCCTACCCTCAGTGAACTCAACTCATATTGAAGGAAAAGATAAACACGCATTTAAAAACATCCCAGAACAAGACTGTATGTTCAAGTGACCAGTAAGTGGTACAAATAGGCTCTGTTTTATTATTCCTGGAGTGCTTGTTTCTGAAACACATCTGGATTTTAAAAAGCATGATTCATCCATCATGACGGAAGGTAAACATGATCAGTATTGTCAAGTAAATCAAGACATAATGATCCTGCAAGGATGTGCTTCTCCTCCAAGATGAATGTGATACAGAGCCAATCAGTGCAAGTACCAGACACTGCTATAGTGAGATCTCAGTGTCAAGATGGGACCATGAGAAGAAAAACTGGTATCTCAGAATCAAATGAATTGTGCAGAGGTAGGGAATGAATGGAGAAGGCAATGGCACCCCACTCCAGTTCTCTTGCCTGGGAAATCCCATGGACAGAGGAGCCTGGTAGGCTATAGTCCATGGGGTCGCTAAGAGTTGGACACAACTGAGCGACTTCACTTTCACTTTTCACTTTCATGCACTGGAGAAGGAGATGGCGACCCACTCCAGTGTTCTTGCCTGGAGAATCCCAGGGACGGGGGAGCCTGGTGGGCTGCCGTCTATGGGGTCGCACAGAGTCGGACACGACTGACTCGACTTAGCAGCAGCAGTAGGGAATGAATGTTGCAACTGAGCAGGACGAGCGCTAACCCCTATTCTTCAGAGGCTCTTATCCTGAAGACCTAGGGGTGTGAAGGTCTGCAGAGAAAGTGTCTGCTCATTTTTCTAAATCCACTTCCTAAAACTGATAGCCACAGAATGGGATCCTCTGAAGAATGCACTTCAGGAAGACCAAAACTCAGTAAAGAGAGGATTCCACAGTGCAGGGACTGGCAGGCACAACACTGCCTGATGCAAAGAGCCGACTGATTGGAAAAGACCCTGATGCCGGGAAAGATTGAGGGCAGGAGGAGAAGGGGGCTACAGAAGATGAGATGGTTGGATGGCATCACTGACTCAATGGACATGAGTTTGAGCAAACTCCAGAAGACAGTGAAGAATAGGGTAGCCTGGCGTGCTGCATTCCGTGAGGTTACAAAGAATCAGACACGACTTAGCAACTGAACACAACAGGAGCAATGCCAACCCCCCGTTCCCTGCCCTCTGTCACTGTAACAGATCTGTGGCTGGCTCTGGCTGCCCAACCAGACTACATTTCCCAGCCTCCAATGCGTATAGGAGTGGCCAGGTGACTAAGTGCTCTCCAATGGCAGATGATACAGTGATGTGGACTCTGTAGGGTCTCGGTCTTGAGAATTAAACCTACATACCTCAGCAGTACCTTCCCTTTTGGAAAAAAGAAGTGGCTATGATCAGCTTCTACCACACACATGAGGACAGCACCCTGAGGAATTGTAGATTATGAAGATGAAAGGACCCTGGACCCCAGAATGTCTGAGTGGATCACAGCTACCCTGCTGACCACTCAGGACCACCACGTGAAAGAGAAACCTGTTTCTTGAACGACTTTACTGTCGCAGCTCTTTACTACTATAGCTCAGTCTTCACCCAACAACACCGGTGAGGGAGCTACATCATGGACCAGCCGTTCCCCTCCACCTGAGCCAGTTTCAATAACCCTATGTAAAAGGCAAACTCCATCTTGAGAAAAATCTAAACAAAATTACTATTTCTCTCTTTTATCTGCATTCTAGGGCTATAGCCTCAGAGAAACAGGAATTCATTCATTCAGCAAACTTTGGAGCACTTAGTACTATATGAAAGATATTATGCAATACACTAAGAATACATAAGCCAACATAATAAAGACAGTCAACACACCCCTCCTAGGGTCAGGGCCTCTGTTTCACCCAGAAGTTAAGCTCTAGGTCCTCCTTTCTGTCCCATCTCCAGCACCTTGCTGGGCCTTTTTAAAACTTTCGTTTTTTAGCTGCACTGGGTCTTTGCTGCTGCCCAAGGGCTTTCTCTGGTTGCGGTGAACGGGGGCTGCTCTCTAGCTCTGGTGCGTGGGCTTCTCGCTGCAGTGGCTTCTCTTGTTTTGGAGCACAGGCTCCAGAGCACGCAGGCTTCAGGAGTTGCGGCGCATGGGCTCAGGAGTTGAGTACAGGCTCTAGAGGGAGGGCTCAGTTGCTCTGAGGCATGTAGATCTTCCCGGACCAGGGATGGAACTGGGCGTCCCTGCACTGCAAAGTCAAAGTCGCTCAGTCATGTCCCGGCTCTTTGCGACTCCATGGACTATACAGTCCATGGAATTCTCCAGGCCAGAATATTGGAGTGGGTAGCCTTTCCCTCCTCCAGGGGATCTTCCCAACCCAAGGATAGAACCCAGGTCTCCTGCATTACAGGCGGATTCTTTACCAGCTGAGCCACAAGGGAAGCCCAACAATACTGGAGTGGGTACCCTATCCCTTCTCTAGTGGATCTTCCTGACCCAGGAATTGAACCAGGGTCTCCTGCATTGCAGGCGGATTCTTTACCAACTAAGCTATCAAGGAAGCCCCTGCATTGCAAAGTGGACTCCTAACCCACTGGACCACCAGGGAAGCCCCGCAGTGCTTTTTACATAACAGACAATAAATATTCATTAGGTAAATGAACTGAAAAATAAATTCATTTATCCTCAACGAATTCAGTCTAATGGGGGAAACAAAACAGTAAAATCTTGCACCTCTCAAATCACAGGCATGCAGTATGTTCAGTGATTTGCAGAAATGAACGAATACATGGACACTGAACAACATGACAGCAAATGCTATAGAGGGGCGGGAGGAATTAGAAATCAAAATCTTTCCAGAGAAACTGAGATTTGCCATGAGTTCTGAAGGACAATTAGGAGTTAACCAAATAAACAAGGTAAGGAATCAAGAAGATGTAGCACCCATGCTGTCTGAACATGTTTACCATGACTGGAACTTAAGGGCAGAGTTCCAAGCACACAACAAACATATCTAGTATTCCTTCAAATACCACTGCTTCCACTAATTAAGCCAAAAACAGAATTCTTTTCTTTAGCATCTGCATCACTCTACCTGCTTAATACAAACTGCTGTCAATGCAGAGCTACCCACCTCTTTAACACCCAGATTTAATTTTCACTTTTAAATCTAAAAAGAGAATTTATTTGACTAGTTCTAACAAGCCCTCCATCATATAATCAAAGAATCTCAAAGCTGGTAGGAATCTGAAAGGTCACCAGGTAAGTGGTCTCGGAATCATTTCATCAGCTACAATCAGTTCTTTGCAGTCATGTGGAATTTCTGATCTTTCTCTTATAGTGCTTTATATTTTGTCTCAGTGTGTTCACTGATATACACATGCTTGCTCTCCCACTAGACTACACAGTTTTTATGTATAATCCACATCCTTCTTTATCTCATATTCTTTCCGTGCTCAATAATCATAGGATCTGTAAAAGAATCTTCTTTTAGTCCGATCCAATCCCATCAGGTCCCTCAGTCCCTGTCAAGTCCCAGTCATTTGCTTGTTCCTGTGTACAGCCTCATTGTTACCTCCAGGAAAGATGAGTTGTTGTGCCTTCTTTCCAAGACCCACAGAGTTTCCTTCTTTTTTTTTTTTTTAATGTATTTTTTTTGGGCTACACTGGGTCTTCATTGCTGTGTGCAGGCTTTCGCTGCAGCAGCACGCGGGGGCGACTCTCTAGTTGCAGGACGCAGGCTTCTCATTGCAGTGGCCTCTCTTGTCGCAGAACACAGGCTCCAGGGTGGGCAGGAGGTCCTCAGTAGTTATAGCACGCAGGCTTAGAGGTCCTGCCGCATGTGGAATCTTTCCAGACCAGACCTGGGATGGAACTTGTATACCCTGCATTGGCAGGTGGATTCTTAACCAGTGGGCCAGCAGGGAAGTTTCTTCCTTCTGTTTTTAATACCATTGATGCCACACTGCTTCTCTTTTACCTCCATTTCTATGTTATAGATTATGGAGGCTGACTACTCCAAATGTCTGGGGAGGGAAATGAAACAAGTTCCAAATAAACCACCCCTTTTATAAGCTGCAGAATGTCCTTATCTCAGAAGTTGTCAGATTTTTAACTGCAGATGTTTTAAGCCTAAAATCATCAATGGCCTTTCCCAGACCACCTTCTGTTCCTCTGACAAGGTTACTGTGTTTCCTGGAGACTTCCTGTTTGAATAATCACACACTTGGGTGTCCGAACTCCCATGTGTCCATTATTCACCATAAAAGGGACCTGAGGAAGTCACCAGGCAGTTGAACATAAAATGATGTATGAACAAAAACAGCTGTGTGTTAGCAGGATGGACAAAAAGACAGCAGGGATCTAGACACTGCTGTGAATTTCAAAAACAAGGTCTATTTAGTCAGGCGTGGTTAAAAGGCTGCTGATTCAGAGCATTAGTGGCCCATTTCATAACTGAAAATCACCAGGGATGTGAAGAACTCCTTTTAGTTACTTCCACAGAGTCGCACCCCTACACCAGCCTTCCTAGCAGTCTCCCTTTTGGGAACAAAGCTGCCTCTCCTTTCTCTCACAGAAATGGCAAATGCAACTTAAAGGTTTCACAAAAAATTTAATACTTGTTTTGTTCCCCATGCCAAAGAACAGATCCCTCTTCCCCAAGGGGTTTTCCTACTTAAAACAAAACGGGAAAGCACAGACACACAAAGAACATAGAAAAACAGCACAGAAAACAAGCCTACAGTCTCCAAACATCTGGAAAGTTTGTTAATTTGCACAGTGTATCTTCGGGTACACTAGATTTACCATCCGTGTCTTGTGCCAGGATACAAGAACTTTAAAGTGGGCCTAAAATAAAACCAAGCTTTATCAGAATGGCCACAAAACTGAATGATCCCAACTGCACCAGGAACTGATGCTAACTTATTTCTTGGCAAGCTACAAAAATGCTGAAAACGGCAGTAAACAAACCAGCTTGAGCCTCTGAAGCGATCCTGATAAAGTAAACAAATTTCATTACAGCTGCATTACAGATGGGTCCACAAACTTTCATAATCTGTAGCAGAGCTGTAAGAATCTGGTATTCAACAGACTTTCTATCCCATGACTTATCTAAAATACTCACTAGAAATTCACAACCATGCACAAAGCCACTTTGAAAATCCTAGATGCTCAAGCCCACAGAACAAGACGCTTTTGCCACGAAGGGGCAACCACATGACCAGAGCAATTAAAGTATACAATTGCTCTTTGGGTTTCCAGCTGTCTTTCCCCCCGACAATGTTCACCTTTAGCCTCATGTTTCTTCTCACCTCCAAAAAAGAACACAACTTCAATGAAAATTTCAGGATGCTCATCATTACCAGATCAGGATCTGGCATTTAAATAATAATAATCTAAAAACAGTAGCACTGAAACAACAGAAGTCATCGTCCTTCAGAACAAGGTCCATAAGCAGCAGGAACCGCTAGGGGAAGAACAGCAACACCAGCACAAACAAACTGCTAAACCAAGGCAACTACACCCTAACTTCTTTGGTAAAGTGAAAGTGAAGTCGCTCAGTCATGTCTGACTCTTTGCGACCCCATGGAGGCTCCTCCCTCCATGGGATTCTCCAGGCAAGAGTACTGGAGTGGGTTGCCGTTTCCTTCTCCAGGGGATCTTCCCAATCCAGGGATCGAACCTGGGTCTCCTGCATTCCAGGCAGACGCTTCAACCTCTGAGCCACCAGGGAAGCCCACTTCTTTGGTAAGAAGAATTAAGCAAATTAAGCAAGGACCCATCCAGTAAAACACATTTTTTAACAGCTTAAACTTTCCTAAGTCTCTTTTCAACTCCAAAATTATTCTAGTTAGCCACATATTTAAAAGTCCAGAGATGCCAACATTCCATAAAACTGGTTGTTTAGGACAGAGTCAGAAAACAAAATCCATTTCTAGATCTAATCATTTCACATTGCCAAGCTACTATAACTTAGTCCTCAGTAGTCGGTGATAATAAGATGACCTCAGATTTTGAGAACATCTGGGCAAACCATTCCTGCCTCTAACCAGGATCTTTGCTGCCAGAGCAGGAAAACATCACTTCCCAGTCCCTGCCAGTGAACAGAAAGTGCAAGAGAAGCTGTTCAACTCATTTTCAACAAGCTGTCATGACCCCCTTTTCAAAAACTGTGAAGCTCTTCTCTTGGAAATACTTAACATCCTTTTATTCTCTTTGAAGACAGCTGATGGAAAAACCCGCTTATGCTTCTGTATTTTCCCAACTGGCAAAAGGGGTGGGGGCATTTTAAGCCCAATCCACAGACTAGAATGCAGCAATGAGTGCCATCCTTTTCATAAGAAATGTGAATTTAAAAATCATCAGTCACTCGACGTAATGCCTGTGTCACAGCAATGTGTACAAAGCAGGACTATAAAGAAAGCAGATAAAGTAGGACTGTGATTAAGTAATACTTCATCTTAGTAGAAGTGAAGGTAGTATGTTGTGGGGGAGGAATACAAAATACAAAATCCAAGTGGGAAATATAACCCTCTTCTTCAGAGAGAAAGCAAAAAAAAAAAAAATTAATTTTAAGGAATCTAGGAATCCCCTGATTGAACCTTAGCTCAGGAGTGCTCTGGGGAACCTAAAGAGATAAACACAGAATGACAGATAGATACACAGATAAGACAGATTACATAGACAGAGTTGTAGGTTTATAAACTAACATTTACAGCAATCAAGGTGAAGGGAGTCACTTTTGAGCTTGAAAGAGGAAACAGTGACAAAGAAATCTCCCAGGACCACAGCAGTTATTTATCAATCAATAAAAGGTGGTTTAGACCTATTCAGTTAGCAAACATGAATAACAAAAAAGCCACAATGTAAGAGAGTTGACTTGAAGCAGAGGAAATGAAATGGAAACTGGAGATGGCCCTGACAGACTTATCTTTAAAGATGTCAGATAAAGTAAGCAACTGAACTAACTTGGCTATTCTCAACAACCAGAAAGGAGTCACGGATAAGGGAGAAAGGAGATAAGGTAGCGTTCCCAACCACCCTTCAGGAAACGCGGTATGTGGTGCACTTTTCCTATCAGTAGACACTGACGAAACACAGGATCTCACTCTGAAATTCAATAAATTCCTTAGAAATTCCTAGAAGTGTTAACAGCTAAATATAAAGCTAGTACAAGCACCCAAAACCTAGTATTTTTCCATTGCTAACAATCCTCTGTTCTTCACAAGTGCGTGCAAAGATCCTTTTTAAACAAACAACCCAAATCCAGCACTCAAGCAGAGACCTGTCAGAGAAACCAGGCTCAGGACCCCCGTTTACTTTCATTTCACTGCCCAGTTAAAAGGTCCTCCTCAGCTCTCCATCACTTACCAGGCTTGTTCTAACACAGCCAGGTGGCAAGAGCATCGTCTATCCACAGCAGATCTGAATTCAGTTCAGATTGACCTAAACTCAACCTGTTCCACCTCAGAGCAGAAGTCATCTTTTATTACTGTCCATAGGGGTGACTAACCAAGTCCTCACTTGGTTAAAGGTAGTGATGAGAAGAGCAAAGAGAACTGCTCACCTGCACACACTCCACTTCCTAAGACTGATTATGAAGCTCAACTGAATGCTTTTCTGAACCTACTCTGTGGGTAGGTCAGTTAAAATCAGCTGACACCTCAATGAAGATCAGCTGGCTGGCTTGTTCATCCTTTCATTCAAAAAAACATTTCTTAATGCCTATTAATGCCAGCAACTGCTCGTGGCATAGAAAGACGGCAAGAGAAAGAGAGTTTAGATTAAGTCTCAGATTCTGTGCTCTCCTATTTTAAACCAAAATGACACCTCAAACTAAAAAAGTCACCTGTATGTTTTTTGTGTTTTAAAAGACTGAAATGTTTCTTAATTCTTCTTTCTAATTTGAATAATTCACATACAACGAAGTGCACATCTATATATATGTATACACCTATGTAATCTCCATGCAACTCAAGATACAGAACGTAAAGTGTGAAATATAACGGAGAAAAATAAAACCTGATCATTGGTCATGTCTCTGAAAACACTGAAGGCATCTCTATAGTCACTGCCATGGGCAATCATTCTTCATGTACACTGTGATTTATCATCACGAACAAAAGTCATTGAGTCCCTAACTCTACACAGGACCACTTATATTTTTTACTTCAAAAAAAAAATTTTTTTTAAGTGAAGGAGGCTGATTCTGAATGTTTACTTTTAAAAACTTGCAAAACAGAAAGAAGATAAAAGAAATCAAAAAAAGATGATACAGCAAAAATCCAATGTTGACTGCAATATAATAGGAAGCAGCCATGCAGCTGGAAACAAAGAGTAAAAGCAGGGAGTTGAGGGAATATACAACTCCTAAGTTTTAAAAGAAATAATGTAAATCCCCTAATTCATCTCCCAGCCTTGCCACAAGACATCTGAGAGCACCACTGTCTAAGAAAGAGATAAGTCTGCTTTATTTTATTCATGAATACGTCGCTGCATAGGGCACCAGGCTGACTGGACCCAGTTATTTTAGGCTGGCCCCCCTGGAAGAGTCCATGGAAAGAAAGGCAGATGTTCTTAATTAGTGTCCCCACAGTCTGGCACAAAACTCTAAAGCCTCAGCAACATTTCTATAAATGAGTTTTCTGCTAACCCCTTTGAGCAAGCTGTCCATTTTAGGCTTGCATGAGCAACATCTAACTTGGTCATTTTATAAGAAAGGAGAGGTTTGCAAATCTTAGCAAGGCCCTCTTACAAACCTTAGAGCAAGAAATTTAGGCAAAGGGATAGAAGTAGCACACAGTCATCTTGAAATTTCACCCTTTGAAATGACGGTTTAAAAGAAGGGACAGATTCGTAATCTCTTATTTTCAACAATCTCCTCCAGAATTTTGGACAGTAAAAATAAACAAACAGCTCTGCTCTAAACTTTGACACTTTCCCCTAAAACTCAAACCGAACAGCAGCAGAGCTGTCAATTACATACAGCTGGAAACAAGAACCAAGGAAAGAAGCATCTGTTGGTTTTGCTGCCTGTTAACTCTAGACAAATAAGTGGCTATTATTCATCTGTCTAACCACTTTAATGTGGTTCTTCACTATCCTGCAGAAAAGGCATGCCTCAGTATGCCTGTATTCCAACTGCACCCCAATGAGTTAAATAAACTAAAAATCCCACACACAATAAGCAAATAAAGATATTTCACTGCAACCCTTCCCCACAACTGCTTAATAATAATAGCCTTTTAGAGTCTATTTCAACAATAGACATGTGAATACATATTTTAAAATAAAATTTATGTCTATTTCTAAAGAAAAAATACACAATATTAACATTAAAATTTCAGGAACGGTCACAAGGGAGATTCAAATCTGAGCATATAGTTTACTCATAAAATTTATCCAGCTAACTTTAAATCATATAAAAGTCTAATTTTTGCCCCCAAAAAAGGACAATCACAGATCTTTCAATTCTGTATCAGTTCCACACCCAACTTAGTACTTTCTTTAAAGCTATAGAAATAAAACCACTATGGACCATATTAACAGTGGCATATATCTCAAGAAAATGACGAGATGGCACTGATAAATTCAAGTTCAGAAGTGTTACTGAGAAGAATGTAAGTTAATGTGGACTGTTTTGGGGCTTCTTATAGTTCAGGCATTCATTTATTTACTCGTTTTTTATATACCTATTGAACACTATGCCAGACAGACTGTTAAGCATTGAAGATATAAACCCTTCAGCCTCCCTCCACATGGTGAACTAAGTGAATGCTCACTGTGTGTGCACCTTTTACCAAAAAGTTTATTATGTAACATTGAATGTATCCGTGTAAAGCAGAGGTCACCAAACTCATGCTGCAGAGGGTCAGACAGTAAACATTTTGGGCTTTATGGCCCAGGACATATTGACACACTCAACTCTGCCTTTGCAGTGCAAAAATATCCAGAGACAATACCTTAATAAATGAACTTGACTGTGTTTCAAAGGAATTTTACAGATACCAAAATTGAAATTTCATATAATTTTCATGTGTCATGTTTTTCTTCTTTTGATTTTTTCAACCAATTAAAGATGTAAAAACTGTTCTCAGCTCATGGCCCATACAAAAATAGGTGGCAGCCCAGGGCTGGATTTAGCATGTGGGCTATAATTTGCCCGCCCACACTCAGGAGAGAGACCTAGGACTCCACATCTAAGCCACAAGTTCCAGGAGGTCAGGGCAATGTCCAATCAATCATTATACACCCAGGAATCTGTATGGTGCTGAGGCATAGCAAGCAATTCTGGGCTCCAAAATCACTACAGATGGTGACTGCAGCCATGAAATTAAAAGACGCTTACTCCTTGGAAGGAAAGTTATGACCAACCTAGATAGCATATTGAAAAGCAGAGACATTACTTTGCCAACAAAGGTTCGTCTAGTCAAGGCTATGGTTTTTCCTGTGGTCATGTATGGATGTGAGAGTTGGACTGTGAAGAAGGCTGAGCTCCAAAGAATTGATGCTTTTGAACTGTGGTGTTGGAGAAGACTCTTGAGAGTCCCTTGGACTGCAAGGAGATCCAACCAGGCCATCCTAAAGGAGATCAGCCCTGGGATTTCTTTGGAAGGAATGATGCTAAAGCTGAAACTCCAGTACTTTGGCCACCTCCTGCGAAGAGTTGACTCATTGGAAAAGACTCTGATGCTGGGAGGGATTGGGGCAGGAGGAGAAGGGGATGACAGAGGATGAGATGGCTGGATGGCATCACTGACTCGATGGACGTGAGTCTGAGTGAACTCCAGGAGTTGGTGATGGACAGGGAGGCCTGGTGTGCTGCGATTCATGGGGTCACAACGAGTCGGACACGACTGAGCGACTGACCTGATCTGCTCTGATCTGATCTGATATTCAACTAAACTAAAAACATAAATCTCCAACCCGGCCTTCAAAAACCTCCTGGTCTAGAAGAGGACAAAAGTAAAGAAACAAGACAACGCCATGTAATAAGTGCAGTGGTAGATACCTACAGGGTGGTGTGAGTGGAAGATCTAATCCAGGCCAGGGAGTAGGATGGAAAGGGATAAGAGAAACAAACTGGGGAAGGATTCCTAAAGGTGGTGACACCTGGGAGAAGTGTCCCAAACCAGAGAAGGAACCCTCTGAGCACATGAAATGACAAAAGATAAGCCTAGAGGTTTAAAAAGGTCCAGACCCTAAAGTACCTTATACAGCATGACAAGGTGTCTGGACTTGATCTTAAAGGCTTGAGGAACCACTGCAGAAATTTTTCGCTAGGATATAACATCAACAGATTTGCATTTTAGAACCAGTGCTCAGTCCCAAGCAATGGCTGCCCAAATAGAAAGAGCAAAACTGGAGGCAGAAAGACCACCAAATTAGTTAACAAGCTGCTACAGTAATCAAGGTAGAATTCCATGGGGAGCTACAGTAAAGCAAGATAAAGATAAGGATCCAAGAGACATAATGGCTGGATACAGGAAGTGAAAGTGGAGTCTTGGTCAGACTGCAGTAAGGACGGGTGGGAAAGAAAGTGATGGAGTTACAGCTGCCCAGAGACTTTCAGCAGTGGATGCTATCTGCTGGCCAAACAGTAATCTTTACTGGTGCCTATAAAGCACAGTCTTTGGCAAAAGAATGGATGAGAGTCTCAGGGCTAAACAGTAATTTAGCTGTATCTTCATTTCATTAAAATACAGATTTGAACTGGATAAGATAATAAGGAATGAATTTAGTTTTGGACATGACCTCTGGACATTCCAAACTGACCATGTCCAACCTGGAGAAGAAACTGTGAATGTGAATTTCAGTTTCAGAAGAAACTGAAAATGTGAATTTAGAATGCACTGATTTGCCAACTTACTGTTACTCTGAAAACCTTGAGATTAAGAGAAGTTCATTCAGGAAGATTAAGTAACATGGGAAAAAAAAAAGAAAGAAAAAAGAAATTCAGAAACATAAGTGGAAAGGAACAGAGGCAGGAGAAGGAAAACCAAGGGAGTTTGGTATCTCTGAATCAGTATATATATGAACTTGTATTTTAAAGTTGCCCTGGAATAAACTAGTCATTCTTTTGAGAGATCTGTTAGAGGAGCTAAGAGCTGAAGGAGCTATTATGTTAGACTGAGTCAAAAACCTACCTCCACTCTAATTTTTGGCAAATCACCACCTCAGGCTCCTCATCTTCTCCTTCCCTCAATGAGTTATGAAAATCTAATCAGTAATTGACTGGGTGCTTTAAAATACTACAAAGGCACTCCTGATTTAGTACTATAATGGCATTACATCTGGGTATGAAAATTCCAAATGAAAGTAATTGAAAGTGCTAGTTGTTAAATCGTGTCTGACTCTTTGCAACCCCATGGACTACAGCCCGTCAGGCTCCTCGGTCCATGGAATTCTCCAGACAAGAATACTAGAGTGGGTTGCCATTCCCTTCTCCAAGGGATTTTTCTGACCCAGGAATCGAACTGGAGTCTCCAGCACTGCAGGCAGATTCTTTACCGTCACCTAACCGAGTATAGACTTCTGAAGAATGGACCTTGATCTTCTCCACCCTTCTGTCAGGTCCTGCATCATGCATTCAGTAGGTATTTAAAATATGCCTGCAGAATATTTGGAAGTAACGTGAGAATGTATGCATAAGGCTGAGGAGTGAAGAGCAAAAGGCATATCTGACTTCCTAAGAGGATTTAGAATTGAAATAGACGAGCTTTGTCCCTCCCACAAATTCGGTCAATGACAAAATCATGGGTGGAAGGGAGCTCACAGCTCTAGAATTTTCTCCTAATGTGTACATTGTTTTTCTGAATACTCCAGAAACATGAAGAAGGTATTTGGAGGAAAAGCAGTGAATTGTAGAATAGGAAACCAGCCAACAGCAACTTTATAAAACTGTGTTCACCAACTGCTGGCCATTAAAGAGGAGCTCCTTAACTTCTCAAGTTGAAACCTGCAAAATGTAAATCAGGCCTTTGTGAGACAAACTAAAATAGTGTCCCCTCAGGGTACACAAATACCACAGTGAAGTCACCAGAGTTCTGACAGTCAGAACCTACCCTGCAAAGACTTTCCTGGGGGAAAAAAATTGCTGTTTTTCCCTGTTAAATGTACACTAAGGGACCAAATAGAATAAAGTGCAATATCCTTCCTTATATAGCAATTATTCTTAGACACCAAAAAAGAGTATCTTAGATACAGCTTAAAAGCATCATTTAATCACTGTTTGTTCCCCGAAACTTATAGCGAGCTTGGACACCAATCTGATCTTGGTGTAAATTTTAGGAGTTCCATAAACTTTGACTGAGTTGGTTTTACAAGCACTCTTTTCCTTAACATAATTGTTTTTAGAAAGAGGGAAAGGTACCCTCCTTCAAGATCAAGACCCAATTTGCCAAGTTTTCACCTACAAATGACTACCAAGTTAATTAAAGAGTTTAATAAAAGGCAAGTTCTCAGCTACAATCTTACTATCAACTATTCTGCTGATAAGGATAAAACTCACTATAACTTATAAAACCCCAAAGCTAAACTCTGAAAAAGTAGTTGAATAATTCATATAGAAGTCAGGAGAGAAGATCCAGAAGTTGAAGGCAAACTAAGAAAAACTTCTTTTTAGAAAAGGATGCCTTGCTGAGATGTCTCTTCACAACAGGCAGAAAATGTGGTTCTGAATCCCACAGCAACTGTAACTCATTATATCTAAGGATACATTACACCCTGCACCCTGGATTACCATATGCGGTGCTTAAGAGATGGCTGCTTTCAGAATCAGTGCTGATTTTCCTGGCTTTCGTACAAGTGATGATAATGGTACAACCATCTAATTTGTACCTGCCATCTATTAAAACATGCCTCACCACCCAAAAAAAGGACCAGTTAAAATGATCGTGTAATTTCACACACAAGTGTATGCATGAAAAGTTTCTGGAATGTTACAAAAGAAATTGTGAGCAACAGTCTCCAGGGCAACTTAGCAACTGGAGATGAAGTACACACTAGTCATTATATTGTTTTAATTCATTATGTCATGTTTCACTTTTACAGTAAAAAAAAAAAAAAAAGATGGGATCAGTGGCAAAGTATGTATATTTCTTGTGACTACTTAAGTGAGAACTGACTTTGCTTATTTTAAAGTTTACTGTGTTTAAAGTTCAACATTAAAAGGAAAGCTAGAAAAGTGGTGGCCAGACCTAGGTCTTTCACACTGCTCCCGTAGAGTTTCACATGCTCTGTAAGGGCAGAGCACAATATGCATCACTTGTTTAAGGGTATGTGAAATCTGAACTGGATGGGAGATTTAATAGATGCACAACAGTCATGGTCCTTGAATTCATGGGAAATAATTAGTTACCTAGAGCCCATGGAGTAACTGGAGTTAGGGAGTGAATACACTGAATATCCAATACATAAAATCCTGTCTATCTGCCATAAATCAGAGATCACAACATGCATGAATACATATATCCTTGTCATTAAAAAAGAGATGGGAGAGACAGAGATTGAGGCATCTAACCCCACTACACATAAATCTCCCTCCCCTTCCAAGAACAAGTACAATAAGTTCTTGTCATGTTTTTTAGAAATTGTCCGCCTAAAAAGCTTAAAGAAATGTTTTTATGAAACATAAGAAAACTATTTTAGGTAACTTTTTACTTATTAGTTTTAAATCTACAGTTTTATGAACTTCATTTAGCAAAAATGTTACCAAAAAGTGAAGAAATTTTCAGCAAAACAAGTTCAAGCATATATAACATTTTCAGAGAAAAAAGTCTTTCAAGCATTCTATCACTAGGACCCAAAGTTCATGTATCCATTGCCCAGAAGTAGCAACCTAATGAGAGATACTGTCTTACCTAACACAGTATCTTTGTAACAGAGAAGTAATCACTGAGTAATCTACCTTCCTACACCATCACCTGAAATAACCTTTCCTACAAAGTGATCAAGGGCTTCCCAGGTGGCTCAATGGTGAAGAATCCGCCTGTCAATGCAGGAGACTGGGGTTTGATCCTTGGGTCGGAAAGATCCCCTGGAGAAGGAAATGACAACCCACTCCAGTATTCATGCCTGGGAAATCCCATGGACAGAGGAGCCTGGCAGGCTATGGTCCATGGAGTTGCAAAGAGTTGGACACGACTTAGGGACTCAACAACAACAACAGATGCAATGCTCACAGCAGAAAATTCAGAAGGTCCAGACTGTCAGCCCTATCTTTACCTACATAAGAGATTCTTATGCAGAAGTTTTCAAATGAATCTCAGGCATGTAAGACATCAAAGCCATGATTTAATAGCCATGTTTAGTATTTCAATAGCCATGTTTAATATTTCAAAACAGAAGAAATAAGACTTCGTGGAGATTCAAAATTCAACACAGAAACTTTAACAAAACAAAAATTTAAACAAAAATAAATGGATAAAAATTTCAAAAGTAATTCTGGCCAAGTTTAAAAATATAACACTTAGGAGAAAAGAGCTAAGAGCAGCCCCACAAGGTCTTGGGAGGCCCTTGGTTTCTTGCAGAATCTTCAGAAGGGCACCTGTTCCAACATACGATTTAGCTCCGTATGTTTCCAATACCTTTGAAAAACTGAACTGTTCACTTCTTCCATCTCTGAAAAATGGGTGCCTCAGAGTTCCAGTTTATAAATGTATTTTTGAAAAGTTTAATCTTCCTAATGATTTGTCTACAAATAAAATATTTACTACAAAAGTGCTAAATACTGCTTTTCTAAAACTTACTCCACACACAGTAATTTGACTTCACCTTTCAAGTACTTTCTCTGGAATCTTGACACTTACATAAAACTTAATGTATCAGAGAGCAGTGGAAAGAAAAATACAAAACCACAACCAAAAGAACCATGTGCCCACCAAATAGTTCCTTTCAAAGATTCCCCAAATCATGTTTCCAGCCTTACAGAACTATACTGATTTGATAGAAGAATGGCTTGGCACCCTGTTCTCTCTTGAAGTTCATTACTACCAGCTACCAGTAAAATCATGGCTTTCAACCTAACTGAGGCTGAAGCTCTACATGTCAAATGTCAGTTTCTTATGCATATGTTAGTCTGTTAAACACAATGATGAATCACTCAGCTTGTTTGTATATTCCAATGATGACGAAAAACTGACCCAGATCAAACATGGTTTTTCATACAATTCTTTGAGACAAACACGTCCATCCTCGTCTACCACCCAGCGATGAAGTTTTCTATACATCCCTTTCCTGATTTCTAAAAGGTCACTCACACATGCTTCTACACTTGCCCTGAATCAAAGCAAAAGGGAAGGCAGTGAGGACAGCCTTTTTACTCAGGGACCAAACCTCACCTAACAATTGCAGTGGGTGCAGATACTTCCTTTTGTTTCCTCCGTACCGAGATTAGCAGTGAAATCGCTTTGTGGCCCTTCATTAAAGATGAACAACTTTCAAGAACAATAACTTTAAAAGTGAACTTCTATTTTAATCACACGCAGGCAACAGCGGTAGTAAAGGCATTTGCTCCCCTCAAATCCCCTTAACCTTTCCTCTCTAGCGTATTCAGCAATACGTATAGAGCAAACAGCAATCACCCTCAACCCTACAAAGACTTTTAAACAAGGTAAAAGTGCTTAAGGTGGACAAGGAGAGGGGGGCGAGCAGGGTTTCTGATTCATGCTTCAGCACAGAGGAACCAAAGAAGCCGAAATGGAGAATAATCTAAGGAAGGAAAAGTCGGCTAAGTTAGAAGAGGAAAGCAGACAGAGAGATGCTGGCGGGAAGCACCTTGGCTCGCGGGAAGTTAGGTGTTAGATCTAGCGTAGAAGTTGGAGAAGGGAATTTCTGTGTGGCCCCGGCTGGGGAGCAGAGAGCCCACATGCGGCTGTTCGGGCCCCTGTCCAGGAGGGACCAGGGGGTGAAGGTGGCCCGGGAGCCGGGCTGCGGGCAAAGCAGCAGCAGGGCACACGGGGCTGTCACTGCTTACCCAGGTGCAGCGTGAGGTTGATGGAGTTGGGGTACTGCACCCCGGCCAGCATGGTCTGGCTCTGCCACCAGGTGGTGTCGGCCTGGTTGTTGTAGTCGGTCAGGAAGGCGGCCCCGTGCTGCAGGTGGGGCTGCCCTGCGTCGCACAGGTGACAGGACTTGGTGACCCCGGTCACCCCGGTCTGCACGCAGTACTCCTCGGGCGGAGTCCCGCACGTGTTGGTGGCCACCACGGTCACGTTGAAGGCGGCGTTGACGAACTCGGGCATGCAGCGCTGCGGCCGCCCGCCCTCGTCCGTGCACTCGTCCATGGCTGCCCGGGCGCAGCCGGCCGCGGCGGCCGCCAGCACGACCAACACCGGCCAGACGCGGCCCCGCGGCCGCAACGCCGCCGCGGCCCGGTCGCTGCCCCTCATCCCGCCGCCCCCGCGCTGGGCCACGGCAAAGGCCAGGGCGTGGGTGCGTTCCTCTTGCCCGGCGGCGTCTCTCGGAGGCCGCTCCGCGCGGGTTCAGCCGCGGGGCCCAGTGACCCGGCTCTGCAGACGCGCGGTGGAGGCGGCTCTGCCACCGGAGAAACGGGAGGGTGGGCGCCCCGGGCGAGAACCGCGCGGCTGGCTGAGAGCTGCTCCGCGCGCACCTCTCTCGCACCCGGGACACAGCCCGCAACTCGCCGCCGACCCCCGACTTCCGAGCGCGTGCCCGCGCGCGCACGCGCGCCCCCGGGGAGGAAGGAGCTGCGGGGTGGGGTCGGCACGGTGGGGTGGGGTCTGGCCGAGGAGGAAGCCCAACCCCGGCGTCCTCTCAGCCGCTCCCCGGCCCTCCGCGCGCGCCGTGGACTGCGCGTCCGCCCCGGAGACTCGCGGCTGCACCTCGCGCTCGAGCCCGCGGCGCGCGGTCGGCGGGGGAGGGCCCTGGAGGGGCGCGAGTGGTGGGCGGGGTCGGGAGAGAGGGCGGGGCGACGGGGAAGGCGGGACGACGGGGCGGTGCATGCCGGGAGGGCCGCGGAGGCGGGGGAGAGCCGGCGCCCAGCCGGGAGATGGACAGCCGGGTCCCCTGACGCCGAGTCCCCAGGAAGACTCGGGGTTGGGGGTGGGGGCAACGGAGGGGTCTTATAGGGGCGACGCCGGAGGGGCGATGGACGCTTGGAGTTGGCCCTTGAGCCCCGCGTGGTCTGGGCCGTGGCTCGGGTCCCAGCCAGGCCAGGTGTCCGTCCTGGTGTCCAGCGGGCCGCGCCCCGGGGCGGGGACCTTAGGGACCCGAAATTGCGGAGGGAGGCGGGGTGTCCGTTCTCCCTCCCAGCCCCCTCGCCGCGGGGCCGCCCCGGGAATAGCCCGTGCTGCTCGCGGCCGGCTCCAGGGCTTTCCGAGCAGAGTTCCGGGGTGTCAGGGGCTGACAAGGTCCCTGGAGATTAAAGAGCCGGATCGCAGTATCAGAATGAGTTTTCTGAAGTGATTTCCTGCCTCTGAATTAAAGCGTAGCCCGTGGTTTTTAACAGGGGCGAGGAAGGAAGTGAGAAGGCTGGGAATGGAATGGCATTTTTTTCCCCTGGGTATGCGGCAGACCCACTGCGAAATTCTTCCACTGCGTTGTTTATGTTCCCCAGCTTGCCTTTAAAAGACTCGAAAGGATCTGGGATCTGACATCCTCCTTTTCGGGCCTGCTGAGTCACGGAATATTCTCCTTGCCAGAATGACTCAGTTCACAGAACCTCAGCCAGATCATGAGGTTTAGCCCGAGATCAGAACCTGGGCACCTACTCAGTGCTGATACGACGCGCACAGACGCAGAGGGAGCGCGCTGTAAAAGTGGATGAATCGCTTTTGGCGCACCGGAGCAAAGTGGGGTGTACGCGGTGGATGCTCCTGAGACAGATTTTTTTTTAACTTTACAAGATCTTAACAGTAATAAATGCACTGGGGCGGGGGCGGGAGCGGAGAATATCTAGTTTTGTACCCAGAAGTCCAGTTAAGAGGGAGATGGTGGGGATACGAAAAGATGAAATAAGTATCCGTTCGTTTACTATGGTAAGGTTACTATGGTAGGGGTCAGCGTTAATTCTAGGAGGACCTTAAGAGTGATGGTTTTGGGGAGGGGAGCGGGTTAGGGGACTTTTCTGAATGGTGAGCTTGCTTCGCAGATACGTGGATCACTTATATTGTTAATTTATTTGATGAGGTGGGTGGAGATTAGGCATGACTCAGAAGCCTGTAACTCCTCATCCCTTGGCATCTGCTCTTTGGTTGAAGAAGGTTGTGGATCTGTGGGTAACAATGTTTTTTCATCCTTGCATGTTTGAGTCAGAAGCAAAATATATTCATTTATACCTAGAGGGGGTGATATTCTCTCTCAGTCCTTGATTGTTCTTGAGAACAAACAAGGACATAAAAGACAAAGATAAGGATGTTAGTTTGTAAATAAAGCTACAGATAATTTTAATAACTATATTTAAATACATATATTAGTACATTTGCCTTATAAATTTTCAGTATTTTATTAGATATTGGCAAACCAAACAGTGTATCTCCTTTTGTTTACTGCCAAGTCAAAATAGTTGAAGAAATGGAGAACCCAAAATCTATGAGTCAACATATATGTTTTCTTGCCACTGATTCCTTTTGGGTTCTAATGTCCAAGGGTAACTAAAGCTATTACTTACGTTTATCTACCCCACAGTTTCATTACCAGAACCTCATCTGGTATTTGGAAAGCACATAAAGAGACTTTGAATTGATTTCTGAATTCTGTTGCTCATCACGAGAGTGTAACAAGGACGTATCTGTTTTGAAGAGAGATAAAAATGTAACCAGCCAGTGTGGGCTTGATGATAAAAAAATTTTTTGCTCCATTGTTTGAATCCTGATTCAAATAAACAAATGATTAAAAGAAAAAAAAATTTAAGACGATTTGAAAATTTTAAATGCTAACTAGATCGTTGATGATAACAAATCAAGTATTTTAAGTACCTGGAGATGCCACTGCTGACTAAATAGACTTGGTATTTTATTTTTAAGTGAGAATGTTTGAGATTTTCTTTTACTTCAAGCTGGCCTGTTTTTTCAAAGAATTTCTGAGTTCTTAATTCATGTTCTTAGCTGCTTGGAAACTTCATTATCTCTGATAAACAAATGTGATGTTTAGAAGAAAAATGTGACAGTTTTGGGGAAATGGTTTCAGATCCCTCAAGAGATGATCATTAGTGCCTTTATACTCAGAGAATGGTAGGGTGAGGGAAGGTAGTCGTTTATTGTACAGAGGAAAGAGCTCCAATTTTTTTTTAATTCCACTTGGCCTGGCGTGCTGCGATTCATGGGGTCGCAAAGAGTTGGACACGACTGAGCGACTGATCTGATCTGAGTACTTCAGAGAACAGAGATTTCCCCCATCAGGATCTGTGTAATCAGTTTCAAGGAAAGATGCTGATTCCCCTGACTCGGGTCACTGCAGATGCCTGAGCATACCCACCCCTAGCAAGGTGAAGAGAGTGATGTGAAAACCTTGGAGTTTAGGAAAAGCAGTTCTTCAAGGAAAGAAGTTGCTGTTGCCAGAAAAGGGCAGGTTACAAGGCAGAAAAAAACCCCAGAAGCCCATTACATCAAGACTGAGACTATGTGATCTATATAATTAGAAAAATAATTTTAAAAGTTTGTATTGACCTTTGCAGCTTGCAACTTGGCCCTTTTTTTATCCTTTATAATTACCAGTGTGTTTATTTTTCCATCCCTTAGTCTTTCTGATTTCATTTCCCTATATTCTTTCCAAGTCTAGACATTACTCTATCTTTTTCAAAAATATTTTATTTATTTGGCACCGAGTCTTAGTTGAGACATGTGGGTATCTTGTTTCCTGTGCTCTTGCTTAATCACTCAATCATGTCCAACTCTTCAACGCCATGGACTGTAGCCCTCCAGGCTTCTCTGTCCATGGGATTTTCCAGGCAAGAATACTGAAGTGGGTTGCCATTTCCTCCTCCAGGGAATCTTCCTGACATGGGATGGAACCTGGGTCTCCTGTGTCTCCTGCTTTGGCAAGCAGATTATTTACTGCTGAACCACCTGGGAAATAGGGATCAAACCCAAGCCCTGTGCATGGGGCGTGTGGAGTACTTGCCCCTGAACCGCCAGGGAAGTCCCAAGCTTTATCTTTTATATTTAGAATGCAACTTAAAGATAACAGTTACAACTAATAATATAATGGTGTTAGTCTATATTTATATTCTGTTTTATACTTTTCAAAATGTAATAATTGCGAAGCAAGGAATAGTAATTGTCTAGGGTTGAGGATAGGGGAGCCTGGCTGGCTACTGTCCATAGGGTCCCAAAGAATCAGACACGACTGAAGTGACTTAGCACATAGCATACATAGGACTGAGGAAACTAAGGATCCAAGAGACTAGAGAGCCTGCACTTTCTGCATGCCTGCCCAATGCTAATTTCTGTTGTTTAAAGATCATGGATGAGAAAAGGGTAAAGGAAAGCTTTCTCAAACTTCTAAGCTTTTGAGATTATCAAATGGGAATTTCTAATCAGGTGAGAATTAATATGATACATTGAAAAAGACCCTGATGATGGGAAAGATTGAAGGCAAAAGGAGAAGGGGATGACAGCGGATGAGATGGTTGGATGGCCAATTCAATTCAATCGACATGAATTTCAGCATATTTCGGGAGATAATGAAGGACATGGAAGCCTGGCATGCTGCAGTCCATGGGGTCACAAAGAGTTGGACACAACTCAGCGACTGAACAACAACAACAGCAGGAGAGAATTACAATATCCCTCTTCAAAGTTACACCAACTACATGTGATTCTTAGTGTTAGGTCTATAGATCCTTTCTTGGTCCTTGGTACAAGTCCAAGCATAACTAGATAAGATATCACTGTGGCCAGGCTCAAGTGAAGACAGGATTCCTCTTCTATGAGGTAAAGCCCGTTCTTCTCATCCAACTCCACATACCCAGTTTAAGCCATCTTTACTTGTGATACTAGTCTAAAAAGGGAGAGGGCAAAAAATGAACACATATCATAATCCACAAGATTTAAACTAGAATTTTCTTAATATAAAGACAATTTTTGAAATAAATGTTTCCAAAAGTTAGGAGCAAAGTTGAATCCCTGCCCTACCCAAAATCCTTCCCATCAAAGGAACAGAAAATTTCACATCTCAAAAATTTTATTATTCTGCCAACCAGATATTGAATGTATCCTACTGTAGAGAACAGAGAGATAAATAAGCTTTTATTGGGCCTTCCCTAGTGGTCCAATGGTCAGGACTTCACCTTCCAATGCAGGGGGAGCTGGTTCGATCCCTGGTTGGGGAACTAAGATTCCACATGCCTCAGGGCCAAAAAACCAAAACAAACCAAAGGAATATTGTAACAAATTTAATAAAGATTTTTTAAAAATAAGCTAAGCCTTTGCCTATGTGGATCACAAGAAACTGTGGAAAATTCTGAAGGAGATGGGAATACCAGACCACCTGACCTGTCTCTTGAGAAACCTGTATGCAGGTCAGGAAGCAACAGCTAGAACTGGACATGGAACAACAGACTTGTTCCAAATAGGAAAAGGAGTATGTCAAGGCTATATATTGTCACCCTGCTTTTTAACTTATATGCAGAGTACATCATGAGAAATGCTGGGTTGAAGGAAGCACAAGCTGAACTCAAGATTGCCGGGAGAAATATCAGTAACCTCAGATATGCAGATGACACCACCTTTATGGCAGAAAGTGAAGAGGAACTAAAGAGCCTCTTGATGAAAGTGAAAGAGGAGAGTGAAAAAGTTGGCTTAAACCTCAACATTCAGAAAACTAAGATCATGGCATCTGGTCCCATCACTTCATGGGAAATAGATGGGGAAACAGTGGAAACAGTGTCAGACTTTATTTTGGGGAGCTCCAAAATCACTGCAGATGGTGATTGCAGCCATGAAATTAAAATACGCTTACTCCTTGGAAGGAAAGTTATGACCAACCTAGACAGCATATTCAAAAGCAGAGACATTACTTTGCCAACAAAGGTCCGTCTAGTCAAGGCTATGGTTTTTCCAGTGGTCATGTATGGATGTGAGAGTTGGACTGTGAAGAAGGCTGAGCACTGAAGAATTGATGTTTTTGAACTGTGGTGTTGGAGAAGACTCTTGAGAGTCCCTTAGACTGCAAGGAGATCCAACCAGTCCATCTTAAAGGATTAGTCCTGGGTGTTCATTGGAGGGACTGATGTTGAAGCTGAAACTCCAATACTTTGGCCACCTGATGCGAAGAGCTGATTCATTGGAAAAGACCCTGATGCTGGGAAAGATTGAGGGCAGGAGGAGAAGGGGACGACAGAGGTTGAGATGGTTGGATGGCATCACCGACTCAATGGACATGGGTTTAGGTGGACTCCAGGAGTTGGTGATGGACAGGGAGGCCTGGTCTGCTGCAGTTCATGTGGTCACATAGAGTCGGACACAACTGAGCAACTGAACTGAACGGAACTGATACAGATGAAATGGTTTTACTGTAAGAACTCAGAATTTCTACTAAGTTGTTGACCCTTGGTGGTTAAATACTGTCAGAAAGGGTAATTCTTTCAAAACCAAAGTTATTATTGGTAGTTTTTTCTCAACATTTAATTCCATTATAGTTCGTTATCTCATTCAAATACATACTTTTTTTTTTGAGGCTGTGCCTAGCAATTGTTCACAATTAGAAGTTCACAGCTCTTTGAGCAAGACTCTCTTTGGCAGTATGATAATACCAACTTTAAATTTTTTTCTGATTGAATTTATATTGTCCTCATAAAGAACTCAAAGGCCTCCACCTCCAGTTTATATATGTATTTGAACAAACACTAAATTAATTTTTCTTCCCACCCAAATTTTGTTTACTGTAACAACCAAATGAAAGCAAAATTTTTAAAACTTCGTCTATAATTATATGCTATAATTATACTACTATACTACTAACATGACTTTTTTAAAATCAGAATTCTCTCTCCTAGACTTAATCATTCTTTTATTTTAATAGACATCTTTTACTGAAGTACAATTTACATGCAAAACACACACACACAAATTCCAGGGTATAGTTCAGTAGTCCATATCACAAAGGGCACACACTTGTGTAATCACTACCCAGGTCCAGAAATAGAATATTACCCTAACTTAAAAGCCCCATCACGTCCCCTGACAATCAGTACCCTTCCCTTCTCCCTAAATGTAGCTTCTATCCTTACTTCTGTCACCATAGATTAGTTTTGCTTGTTTTCAAATGCTATTTAAATGAAATCACACAGTATGTGTTTTGGGGGGGGGGGTGGCTTCTTTGATCAATATTGTGTTTTTTGATATGAATCCACATGTATTTAGCAATAGTTTATTATTTTCTTTGTTGTGTGGTATTATATTGTATAAAGAAACTATAATTGGTTTATTCATTCCATGATTGGTGGACATTTCGGTCATTTACACTTTAGGGCTTTTTTGAATAATGTTACTCTGTTACTATCAAAATTCTTGTCCTTTGAAAATATACACATGCACACATTTTTGTGAGTATATACCTAGAAATGTAATGTCTGAGTCACAGGATTAGGCAAATATTCCAGAGAGGAAGGCAGTTCTTAAAGGAAGCCTGTTTGTGAAAGTCACTCAGTCGTGTCCAACTCTTTGCGACCCCATGGACTATACAGTCCATGGAATTCTCCAGGCCAGAATACTGAAGTGGGTAGCCTTTTCCTTTCTCCAGGGGATCTTCCCAACTCAGGGATCGAACCCAGGTCTCCCACATGGCAGGCAGATTCCTTACCAGCTGAGCCACAAGGGAAGCCCAACAATACTGGAGTGGGTAGTCTATCCCTTCTCCAGGGGATCTTTCCAACTCAGGAATCAAAATGGGGTCTCCTGCATTGCAGGCAGATTCTTTATCAACTGAGCTATCAGAGAAGCCCAATCTACCAAACATACATAAATAAAATCAGTGAATTAGGCAAAATGAGGTGACTGAGGAGTATGTTGCAAACAAGGTACAAGATAAAATCCCAGAATAACTAAGTGAAATGAAGGTAAGCGATCTACTTCACAGAGTTCAAGATAATGATCATAAACATGTTCAAAGAACCAAAGAACTCAAGGAAGAATGGATGAATAGAGGGAGAAGTTAGTTTTTAACAAAGAGTTAGTAAACATAAAGAAGAACCAGACATGAACAATATAATAACTGAAATAAAAAACATACTAAAAAGATCTTCAGGACCCAGATAATCACGATGGTGAGATCACTCACCTAGAGCCAGACATCCTGGAATGTGAAGTCAAGTGGGCCTTAGAAAGCATCACTACGAACAAAGCTAGTGGAGGTGATGGAATTCCAGTTGAGCTATTTCAAATCCTGAAAGATGATGCTGTGAAAGTGTTGCACTCAATATGCCAGCACGTTTGGAAAACTCAGCAGTGGCCACAGGACTGGAAAAGGTCAGTTTTCATTCCAATCCCAAAGAAAGGCAATGCAAAAGAATGCTCAAACTACCACACAATTGCACTCATTTCACACGCTAGTAAAGTAATGCTCAAAATTCTCCAAGCCAGGCTTTAGCAATATGTGAACCGTGAACTTCCTGATGTCCAAGCTGGTTTTAGAAAAGGCAGAGGAACCAGAGATCAAATTGCCCACATCCGCTGGATCATCAAAAAAGCAAGAGAGTTCCAAAAAAACATCTATTTCTGCTTTATTGACTATGCCAAAGCCTTTGCCTGTGTGGATCACAAGAAACTGTGGAAAATTCTGAAAGAGATGGGAATACCAGACCACCTGACCTGCCTCTTGAGAAATCTGTATGCAGGTCAGGAAGCCACAGTTAGAACTGGACATGGAACAACAGACTGGTTCCAAATAGGAAAAGGAGTATGTCAAGGCTGTATATTGTCACCCTGCTTATTTAACTTATATGCAGAGTACATCATGAGAAACACTGGACTGGAAGAAGCACAAGCTGGACTCAAGATTGCCGGAAGAAATATCAATAATCTCAGATATGCAGATGACACCACCCTTATGGCAGAAAGTGAAGAAGAACTAAAGAGCCTCTTGATGAAAGTGAAAGAGGAGAGTGAAAAAGTTGGCTTAAAGCTCAACATTCAGAAAACTAAGATCATGGCATCTGGTCAAGCACTTCATGGGAAATAGATGGGGAAATAGTGGAAACAGTGTCAGACTTTATTTTTGGGAGCTCCAAAATCACTGCAGATGGTGATTGCAGCCATGAAATTAAAAGACGCTTACTCCTTGGAAGGAAAGTTATGACCAACCTAGGTAGCATATTCAAAAGCAGAGACATTACTTTGCCAACAAAGGTCCGTCTAGTCAAGGCTATGGTTTCTCCAGTGGTCATGTATGGATATGAGAGTTGGACTGTGAAGAAGGCTGAGTGCTGAAGAATTGATGTTTTTGAACTGTGGTGTTGGAGAGACTCTTGAGAGTCCCTTGGACTGCAAGGATGTCCAACCAGTCCATCCTAAAGGAGATCAGTCCTGGGTGTTCATTGGAAGGACTGATGCTGAAGCTGAGACTCCAATACTTTGGCCACCTCATGCGAAGAGTTGACTCATTGGAAAAGACTCTGATGCTGGGAGGGATTGGGGGCAGGAGGAGAAGGGGATGACAGAGGATGAGATGGCTGGATGGCATCACTGACTCAATGGACGTGAGTCTGAGTGAACTCCAGGAGTTGGTGATGGACAGGGAGGCCTGGAGTGCTGCGATTCATGGGGTCACAAAGAGTCGGGCACGACTGAGTGATTGAACTGAACTGAATTGAAGACAACATCAGACATACCAACATTGGCATTAAAGAAGTCCCAGAAGAAGAAGAGAGAAAGGTGTAGAGAGAATATCTGAAGACATGATAAATGAAAACTTCCCTAACCAAGGAAAGGAAACAGATATTCAGGTAGGAAGCACAGAGAGTCCCAAACAGGAACAACCCAAAGAGGACAATACTGGGAAAAGATGTAACTAAAATGGCAAAAAATTAAAGATAAAGAGAGATTATTAAAAGCTGCCAGGGAAAAGCAACAAGTTATGTACACAGGAACTCCCATTAGGCTATGAGCTGACTTTTCACCCAAAACTCTGCAGGCCAGAAGGGAGAGGCATGACAGTTAAAGGGATGACAGGGGGAAATCTACAACCGAAAATATTCTACCCATCAAGGCTTTCATTCAGATTTGAAGGAGAGATCAAAATTTTCACAGGCAAACAAAAGCTAAAAGTGTTTAGCACCATGAAGTCAGCTTTACAAGAAATGTTAAAGGGACTTCTCTAAGCAGAAAAGCCCACAACTAGAAATATTAAAATTATGAAAAGAAAATTCTCATGGGTAAAGGCAAATATATAATAAAGGTGATAAATCAACCATGTACAAGGTTAGTAGGAAGGTTAAAAGATAAAAGTATTACTACTTTTTTTTTAATCATCTGTATCCACAATAAGTAGGTAAGGAATACATGAAAATAAGGGATGTAGAACACTGTATCCAATCAATAACGCTGAGCTCCAGCTGCCTCCTGCCTCTTCAGATGGCTCTCCAAGATTGACAGGTGGATCTGATTTAGGATCTTTTCAACCTACTGGCTCTGCCCCGATTCTCAGAGGGTGAGATTTTTTGTGTGCCCTTGAACAGTGGAGTCTCTATTTCTTACTACCCTCTAGTTCTCCTGAAAGGAAGTGGCTTTCAGAGCCAAATGTTCTGTGGGTTCTTCTTCCTGGTACAGGACCCCCCCCTAGGCTGGGGAAGTCCACTGTTGAGCTTAGAACCCTCACTGTTTGGGGACCTTTATAACTGTAATTATCCTCCCATTTGTGGGTTGCCCACTCCGGTTGTATACGTTTTGACTATGTTGTGTCTTCATCCCTCCTACATGTCTTTTTTCTTTTTTAATCTTTAGTTGTATAAGATCTTTTCTGCTAGTTTTCGGATCTTCCTCATCAATAGCTCCTCTGTAAATAGGTGTAACCGTGATGAACCCTTGCCAGAGGTGAGTTCAGGGTCTTTCTCTTCTACCATCTTGGCCACTCCCCCGCTATACTATTTCATTCAGTGGAGTCCTTTGATGAAAGAAATTCTTCATTTTAATGTAACCTAATTTTAAAATATATTTATTTATCTGGCTGCACCAGTTCTTTAGTTGCAACCTGCACTCTTAATCGTGGGATGCGGGATCTGGTTTCCTGACCAGGGATCAAACCTGAGCCCCCTGCATTGGGAGCACAGAGTCTTAGCCACTGGACAACCAAGGAAATCCCTAATAAAACCTCATCTCACATGCTAATAAAGTAATGCTCAAAATTCTCCAAGCCAGGCTTCAGCAATACATGAACCGTGAACTTCTTGATGTTCAAGCTGGTTTTAGAAAACGCAGAGGAACCAGAGATCAAATTGCCCACATCCACTGGATCATCAAAAAAGCAAGAGAGTTCCAGAAAAACATCTATTTCTGCTTTATTGACTATGCCAAAGCCTTTGCCTGTGTGGATCACAAGAAACTGTGGAAAATTCTGAAAGAGATGGGAATACCAGACCACCTGACCTGCCTCTTGAGAAATCTGTATGCAGGTCAGGAAGCCACAGTTAGAACTGGACATGGAACAACAGACTGGTTCCAAATAGGAAAAGGAGTATGTCAAGGCTGTATATTGTCACCCTGCTTATTCAACTTCTGTGCAGAGTACATCATGAGAAACGCTGGACTGGAAGAAGCACAAGCTGGACTCAAGATTGCCGGAAGAAATATCAATAATCTCAGATATGCAGATGACACCACCCTTATGGCAGAAAGTGAAGAAGAACTAAAGAGCCTCTTGATGAAAGTGAAAGAGGAGAGTGAAAAAGTTGGCTTAAAGCTCAACATTCAGAAAACTAAGATCATGGCATCTGGTCAATCACTTCATGGCAAATAGATGGGGAAACAGTGGAAACAGTGTCAGACTTTATTTTTGGGAGCTCCAAAATCACTGCAGATGGTGATTGCAGCCATGAAATTAAAAGATGCTTACTCCTTGAAAGGAAAGTTATGACCAACCTAGGTAGCATATTCAAAACCAGAGACATTACTTTGCCAACAAAGGTCCGTCTAGTCAAGGCTATGGTTTTTCCAGTGGTCATGTATGGATGTGAGAGTTGGACTGTGAAGAAGGCTGAGCGCCGAAGAATTGATGCTTTTGAACTGTGGTGTTGGAGAGACTCTTGAGAGTCCCTTGGACTGCAAGGAGATCCAACCAGTCCATCCTAAAGGAGATCAGCCCTGAGATTTCTTTGGAAGGAATGATGCTAAAGCTGAAACTCCAGTACTTCGGCCACCTCATGTGAAGAGTTGACTCATTGGAAAAGACCCTGATGCTGGGAGGGATTGGGAGCAGGAGGAGAAGGGGACGACAGAGGATGAGATGGCTGGCTGGCATCACTGACTCGATGGACGTGAGTCTGAGTGAACTCCGGGAGTTGGTGATGGACAGGGAGGCCGGGCATGCTGCGATTCACGGGGTCGCAGAGTTGGACACGACTGAGCGACTGAACTGAACCTAATTTTGAACTTTAAGATTAGTATTGTTCTGGGAATTCCCTGGTGGTCTGGTGGTTAGGACTCAGTGCTTTCACTGCCGTGGCGCAGGTTCAATCCCAGGTCAGGAAACAGATTCCACAAACTGCAGGGTTGGCCAAGAAAAAAAAATGTTAGTGTTGTTTTTATACTCATTTAAAAAATCTTTAAAGATAATAGGATATCTTATTATGCTATGATCTGAAAATTTTGTTTCATCTTCCATATTTAAAACTTTAATAAACCTTGAATTGATTTTTCTGTATGGTATGAAATAGAGGTGAAGATACCTTTTTTCATATGGCTGCCCTATTGCTTAATCATTAATATTGAAAAGACTATTCTTTCCAACATTACTCTGCACTATTACCTTTATCACTAATCAAGTGTTCACTAATCGGATTCAGTTATCTGTTTTCTGTTTTATTATAGCTCTGTAGTAAGTCTTAATACCAAGTAGTGTATGTTCTCCAACATTTTTTTTTCCCCTTCAAGACCATGGTGATTATTCTTGACCTTTTACTTTTCCAAACAATTTAAAACCTGGCTTGGCAATTTACAAAAAAAAAAAAAAAGTTACCTAGAATTTTTCTTGTGATTACATTCAATTCTATATATTCCTTGAGGCAGAAACAATATATATATATTATTGAGTCTTCCATTACTTAAAATGATACGTCCTTCCATTTAATTTAGGCCTTCTTTAGATTATCTTAGTAATGTTTGATGGTTTTTTGTGTAGAATCTTGCATACTTTTAAATTAAATATTTTGCTAAGTATTTTCTTTTTCATCCTATTGTTTGTTACTAGAGTATAAAAATACAATTGGTTGCTTTATATTGGCCTTGTATCTAGCAACCCAAAAACTTTGCTAAATTCACTTGCTATTTCCAATACTTTGAAAATTCTTTTAGATTTCCCAGCTATACAGTCAGGCCATTTGTGCATAGAGATAGGATATTTTTTTCGTTTTAAATATTTTCAGTTCTTTTTTTTTCTTCCTCAACCTGCATTGTTTAGCTTTCTTATTAAATGTTAAATAGAAATGATGATAATAGACATCTTTATCCTGTTCTTGATCTCAGAGGAATACTTTTCAACATTTCACCATTAAATATGTTTGTTGTACATTTTCTCTGTTTACCTTTTATCAGATTAAGGAATTTCCTTTATAGTCCTAGTTAGATAAAAATATTTTTTTAAGAAAATTATGAATGAATGTTGGAATTGGTCCTGATTTTTCTGCATTTTTTGAAATGCTTTTCCATTTTGTACATCATATGATATTATTTTTTTAGTGTGCAAATTACATTGAAAGAAAAAACAAGGTAGCTCAGACAATAAAGAATCTCCCTGCCATGCAGAAGACCAGGTTCTATCCCTGGGTCGGGAAGACCCCCTGAAGAAGGGAATGGCTTACCCACTCCAGTATTCTTGCCTGGAGAATTCTATGGACAGAGGAGCCTGGCAGGCTACAGTCCATGGGGTTGCAGAGTTAGACATGACTGAGCAACTAACACTTTCACTTTCAAATAAACTTCTATTTATGGTATAAACTCAGTTTGGTTGTGCTTTATCTATCACTGAATTTAGTTTCTAATATTATATTTAGAATTTTGTTCATCTATATTAAATGTCCTTTTTTTCCTTAATATTTCTTAAGGATTTATTAATAAGACCATGCTGGATTTAAAAAACAAGTTGAAAACTATTTCTCTTTTTCTATTCTTTGGAGGAATTGTTTTAAGTATTATTTCATCTTTAACAGTTTGGACTAATTCACCGGTGAAGCCATTTAGACCTGGTTTTGGGGAGAGGTGAATAGGATAGGAAAAGACGTTTTAATAGTACACTCAATATTTAAAATAAATATAGAATTATTTAAATTTTGTTTATTTTATAGTCAGTTTTAAAAACTTGTGTTTTTTAAGGAATTTGTCAGTTTCCTCCAAATTTCAAGTTCATTGGCATAGAGTTATTCATAATAACTTCTTATTCTCTTTTTAATGATTGCAGGAGCTTTATTTGTTCCTGAGACTGGTATTTTCTCTCTTTTTATTACTTACTAGAATCTATCAGTTTAATTAATTTTTACAGATTACCAGCTTTGGGCTTTGTAATTTTTCTCTATTACTTGTTTATAATGTCATTCATTTCTGTTTTATTATTTTCTTCCTTCAACTTTGAGTTTGATATTCTGTTCTAGCTTTTTTATATGAAATTATAGAGAATTAATTTCAGCCATTTCTCTCTTTATATATATGTTTAAGGATACAAATTTCACTCTAGACACTGCTTTAGCTACATCCCATGAGTTTCAATCTACCATGTCATTTTTACTATTACTCAGTTCAAAATATTTACTAATTTCTACTTTGGCTTGTAGGTTATTTATGAGTATGCATTTAATTTCCAAAGATTTGGGGGGTTTGTAGTGATCTTTGTCATTATACTGTGTTTTATTATAATGTTCTTTAAAGTATAATTAATGGGACCTTAGGAAATCTAATGTTTATTATGGTGATTGTTTTGCTTAGATCATGGAGTCAACCCATGGAGGGAGATGAGAAAGAGGACTTGGAGGTCTGATCAGTTTGGAAAGGGTTGGCTCTCTACAATCTCTCTAGAACCTTTCTGATCCAGTAACCTGAAGGTGTATATATTGCTGGAGCAGCAGTAGCCTTTCCATAGCACTAAAAGGCCATCAGATCTGACCTCTTGAAGCTGAGTAACAATCCTTGGATTCTTGGACTTACCGAGACATGTGGACCCAGAAAATGAAAGACATTCTCAAAATAAGCAGGAGAGATGTTTGGTGTCATATTACTACTAAAAATATGTGACCTTAAGTTAATTCTCCAAGCTGGAAAAACAGGATATAACATTTTTCATTTGATATCATATTTCACTTGATATTTAGGAGACATGAATATAATTTAGTCTCCCCACTGTGTTAATAATATCCATAGTTGATATTTACTTAGCACTTTTACTACATCTCAGGCACTTTTCTAAGCATTTTGCCCCTATCAATTCAATTAGTCCTCATACCTGATTTCCACATTTTCAGATGAAGAAACTAAGGCACTGTGATATTGAATGATTTGTCCAAGGTCATTCGGCTGCTGGTGGAGTCTGGATTTAAATTCAGGATGCCTGGCCCTAGAGCTGATGCTCCTAACCACTGTGCATACTAATAACAAGTGCTTACTTGGAATTTTCTAGGTTGCATTCACATGTTAAGTGCTCAGTATATATAAATTTATTTAATCTTTATAATAACCCTATGAGGTAGGTTAGGTTCCCTTGGTGACTCAACAGTAAAGAATCCACCTGCAATGCAGGAGACGTGGAGCAGGAAGATCCCCTGGAGAATGAAATGGCAACCCATTCCAGTATTCTAGCCTGGGAAATCCCGTGAACAGAGGAGCCTGGTGGGCTACAGTCAATGGAGTTGCCAAAGAGTCAGACAAGACTTAGCAGCTAAACAACAAGGTAAGTAGTTTTATACCAGTCCGTCTTATAGGTAAGCATACGAAAGCACAGGGAGGTTCAGTAACTTAGTTAAGGTGGCAGAACTAGTGAGTGGCAGAGATGAGATTCAAACATGGGCAGTTTGACTGCAGAGCCTTTGTCTTCACTGTGACATACCACTGCCTCTCGAATCATATTGACTTATCAAAGACATTCGTGCGTGTTGTGTTATATTATCAAATTAACATTGACCCAGACTTGATGATTACATCAGTAACGATGAGGCATTTATTCCTGAATGGATGCTTTTCTCATAAATAAAGTTCTTCCCAATTTAAAAAAATTAAAAACAATGTATAGGCATAACAGAAATAACCTACAAATAACAGTGTTTATGACAAATATGATTATATAAAAATACACATTATAGTCTTAGTTTGAATTCTATGACAAAAAGAAATGACTTACAGATAAGATCAACTGAGGGAAAGAAAACTTCAGTTTGCCTTAAGTTATGCACACAGGTTGTTTTTTCCCATGGCCGCCACCTGAATTATTAAAGTTTAAAAGTTAAACTTTAATGTTAAACCACTCAGACTTCATAAATATGCTGTAGTGACGAGGCTTATTCGGTGTTAGTTCCACATGAGGGGGAAAGGGTCCATTTTCATCCAAAGGTCACCTGTCTAATGTCCAGGTAACTTAATGACTGCAGAGCTGAGCAATCATCTTCCTACACATCACATGTTTTAAACTGTATAGTATATTATACAGGAATTGAAGTCCTTAACTTGCTTTTAAATTTTAGGAATAGAGCCTTCAACCCTTTATCTGGTCATATTTGACTGAAGTAATAACAGTTTTCTGCTAACTTTTCACTTTTGATCTTTGGTGTATGTTCACTACACTCATTTGTTAACCACAAAGGATATGCTTCTCTGAAGCAAGAATTAATACTGATTCAAACTGATTTTATGGAAAAGTCATTCCAGGGAGTAATTTGACATCTGAGTATTCACTGAATACAAGAATGACAGTTTCTTTCAAAGAGCCGGATGGATGGTCTTTTAGATGTCCAGTTTTACATGCACATCAGTAGAACTTCTTAAGCATAAGGTACTCTTGTTTTTAATAACATCTGAAAATTTGTGCTAATGGAAGCACTGATCCCGCATTCTAGAATAAGTTGGGAAACGACACTGAATAGAAAGGACCCCTGTGACATACTGAGTTTAAGCAATGAATGTACTCCAGGCTCGGAGAAGGCAATGGCACCCCACTCCAGTACTCTTGCCTGGAAAATCCCATGGGCAGAGGAGCCTGGTAGGCTGCAGTCCATGGGGTCGCTAAGAGTCGGACACGACTGAGCGACTTCACTTTCACTTTTCACTTTCATGCATTGGAGAAGGAAATGGCAACCCACTCCAGTGTTCTTGCCTGGAGAATCCCAGGGACCGGGGAGCCTGGTGGGCTGCCGTCTATGGGGTCGCACAGAGTCGGACACGACTGAAGTGACTTAGCAGCAGCAGCAGTACTCCAGGCTATAAAGCAGGAATACAGTACAATCACTACATAAGGCAAATAAGTGGAAACATTCCATATGGCTTCCTAGGCAGAAAAGAAAATTAAAACTTCTAAAGAATTCTTCTCAGTATGTTACAAAATTAAAGCCAAAGCAAACTGCTAAAATTGGGGAAATAAAAAACAGAATGTAAAAAAGGGGAAAAAAGAAAAAGAAAATAACATACTTTGGAAATTGGTGCCATGGCAACTTCCAATAGCCAGAGTGCTTCAAGACAGAAAAAAAACTCATTAAATTATTGTTATGGACCAAATGATTGTGTTCCCAACACCCTCCTCCCACATCCACACACACAAATTTTATATGTTGAAGCCTTAGTTCCCAATGTGATGATGCTTGGTGCTAGGACCTTAAGAGACGATTAGGGTTAGATGTGGTCATGGCGGTAGAGCCCTGGTCTGACAGGCCTTTATAGAAAGAGACACAAGAGAGCAAGTGCTTCCACCCTTCTCTCTCCGTATTTCTCTCTCTGTCTCTCTCTCTCTGCCACACAATGAAAAGGTGTTGGCTACAGGCCAAGAAGAAAACTGTCACCAAAAACCTATATTGCCCAGCACCTTGATCTTGGAATTACAAGCTTCCAAAACTGTGAGAATGTTAATTTCTGCTCTTTAAGCCACCCAGTCTATGGTCTTTGTCCAGATAGCTTGGGCTAATACAATTGTTAAAAAACTACCTTTACTTTGTTGCAGTCAATGCAAAGTAAATCTGCTATGTCTCAGAAAGTGTGATTCTTTGTTTATACTGAAAGTCTTCAGAGCCTGCTTTTTTCTCAATTGGTTGCAGATCCTAAAAATAGGAATAAATTATATCTTAATATACCTGTTTGCAACAATCTAATATTCACTGATCTCTAAAATATGCCAACAAAAACAAATCCTTAGAAACTCAGAAAATCTCAAATACTTACAACAAGAAGATGCGAAAACTCTTTGTGCCTGTAGTTCTGAAGTATGTTCCAGCTCTGAAATCTTGTGATTTTAAGTATTTAAAGTTTAATTTTTGATAATTTTAAGAGTGGATTTTGTTCACTCAGCATGTGTAACATCTGAACATTTTTATAGAGGTAAAGTGTAAGAATTAAGAATTACAGTACTTTTTCCTCATTTTGTGCTTAGGATCATCAAGTAACAGGATAGCTTTACATTATCCTGAAACACTGGAATATTTCTTATTCTGGAACTTCCATCTTAAGACAGCTAATTATAAAATCATCAGTGTCTGTGGAGTGCATTAAAGAGTCATTGTCATCAGGCTGCCATCCTGATCCATCTTATCCCTCTATCTGAGATATATAATTACACAGCAGCACTGAAGCTACAGAAAATAGAATGTTTCCCACTGCAGAGGCAGTACAGCCAAGGAAAGAGTCCTTCTTAGCACAGACAGGGTCAGTGACAAGCAAAGAATAAATTCTCATGTATGTGCCTAATTTCATTCATAAGAGATATGTCTTTTATAATCCAGATTACCTGAAGTTAAAGACCAAGGTTTGGGGTTTTTATTTTGAATATTGATATTGGAAGGACTGATGTTGAAGCCAAAACTCCAATACTTTGGCCACCTGATTGAAGAGCTGACTCATTGGAAAAGACCCTGATGCTGGGAAAGATTGAGGGCAGGAAGAGAAGGGGACGACAGAGGATGAGATGGTTGGATGGCATCACTGACTCAATGGACTGGGTTTGGGTGGACTCTGGGAGTTGGTGATGGACAGGGAGGCCTGGCGTGCTGTGGTTCATGGGGTCGCAAAGAATCGGACATGACTGAAAGACTTAACTGAACTGAACTGATTAGGATGAGGGCTGATTGCCAGTGGAACCAGCCCTGTGATTAGAGGTTTGGAACTGAAAAGTCCCACCTCTCCCCCTCCCATCATCCCCAGGAGAGGAGAGGCACTAGAGATAGAATTTAATCACCAGTAGTCAACGATTTCATCAGTCACATCTAAGTAGTGAAGCCTCCATTCAAACTCAGAAGGAAGGGGTTCAGGGAGTTTCCCAGCTGGTGGACACATGGAGATACTGGTAGAGTGGGTCCCCATGCTTTGCCCTGTGTGTCTCTTCCCCCTGGCTTCTCCTAAGTTATATCTTTCTGTGATAAACTGGGGATCTAGCAGATGAAAATTTTCTCTGAGTTTGTGAGCCTCTCTAGCAAAACTACAGCAGACAGTTGGATGACATCACCAACTTAGCAGACACGTTTAAACAAGCTCCAGGAGATGGAGAAGGACAGGGAAGCCTGGCATGCTGGGGAATGGGGTTGCAGAGTGGGGCAGGACTGAGTGACTGAACAAAAACTAGCAAAATTCATCAAACCCTAAGAAGTGGCTGTGCGAACCTCTGGTTTATAGCAGGTCAGTCAGAGAAATATAGGTAATACTTGGACTTGGGAATGGAGTCTGAAGTCCAAGGAGGGGGTCACTGGAAGCTCCAATCTAGCTAGTTGGTCAGAAGCATGGGTAACAGCCTGGGTTTGCAACTGGTGTCTGAAGCGTGTGCATGTGTGTGTGTAGGGAGGTGGTAATCTTGTAAGACTGAACCCTTACCTGTGGAATCTGATGCTATCTCTCAATAGATAGTGTCAGAATTAAGTTGAATTCTTGGACGCACCCTTCTGATGTCCAAGAATTGTTTGTTGATGTAGGGAATTGACCCCCTTCACCACTACATCGGGTCTCAGAACACCCAAAAAAAGTGAAATGGAATTTCATAAAGTGAAATGGAATATGACATAAATACAGAAATAACTGGAAGTTATTGAAGGAACGTTAAATAACTGGAAGCTACATAAGCATAGAAGTAACGTGATAATATCTCCAAATTTTAAAGCACATTTCTCTCATTGCAGATGAGAAATGAATCAAAAATGGAAGAGAGCCATTTAGAAAATTGATGGCTGTCATCCTTGTAGGAGATCGATAATGATAAGGGGATGGAGAAAGACATACCTTTGAGGTAGAATAAGTACCTCCTGGGTTTATTTCTTGACTTTAGAAGATTAAGAAGACAATAGGAAAGAAACGTCTAGATTCTGGATTGAGCGACTGGGTTAATGGTGACATCATTTAATGAGATAGGAAATGCTGGAAGAAGAATAGGTTTGGGGATAAGGTTTAAGTATGCTGAGTCAGTTTTCAACAAGTTCAGTTTTGGTCGATATGACTATGTTAGATGCAAAATAAGACATAATGTCTGACCTTGAGGGTTCATAGTACAAGAGAAAAACAATTAGCACGTTATTGTATTCAGCATAATGAAAGACTACATAAAGACACAAAGTGTTGAAATAGGATATGTGAGGTTATGAATAAACTCTAAAATTCAGTGACTTAACCAACAAGAATTTATTACTCACTTATGTGAACTCTAATGCAGTTTCAGAGGACTTTCCAGAGCACACCTACCCCCTCCCCAACATGTGGTGTGTTTAGGCCATTTTCATCTTGTGGTTCTGCCATCTCATCACAAGACCTTCCTAGTTAACTGACAGAAGAGAGCTTTGGAAAGTCATGTACCAGCTCTTAGGTGTTTCAGACCAGAACTGGCACATGTCACTTCCACTCATGGCTCTTTGGCCAGAAGCAGTCACATGGCCCCACCTTGTTAGAAAGGAGCTGGAAAACATAGGGCATTGACAGACTACTCAGTGAGGAGCAAGAGTTTGGAATGAGAATGATTCAATCACTAGCTGGGAAAGTCGAGAACTCCTTCACAGGGGGATCACGTTTATGCTGGAAATTGAAGGAAGTCTAGGCATCGGCCATGTGATGAGTATAGAGGAAGGGCTTTGCCGGCTAAGGGAACATCATGTGTGTGGATGAACACAAGGTGTTAACAGATGTCTGGGGAATGCAAGAAGACACTTGTAGTCAGAGTCTAGGGTTTCAGGGAAGTAGAAGAAGATAAGGTGATGATAAAGATTGGGGAGGGCATGAGTACCATACTAAGGAGGTTGTATTCTGATCTGTGGGCAAGGGTGAGCCACTGGTGGTTCTCGGGTAAATAAATCCCTGTATAACATCAGTGAGGAAAAGCAACTAGAAAGAGGAGAGACTGGAGGCAGGAATACCAGGTAGGAGACTGTCATAGAGTTCACAAAAGAGACAAAGAGAGAAATCTGCTTAGTAAACACAATGGGCAGGACTTGGAAAACCTCTGACATGGGAGGGGGAGGTAGAAGGGACTGTGGAGATGAAATTTGAGGTTTCCAACTTGGTCAGTTTAGAGGATAGTGAAGCTGTGAACAGAGACTGAGAAAACAGTCATTGGAACAGATACAACAGTAAAAGTAAATCTTTCTTACAGTTAGAGATGTGAGATTCTATGAGCATCCTTTTCTTTTTTTTTTTTTTTTTTTTACCAAGAACTGTTCTATAACTATGTTGTAATAATATTTTTCCTAAAAAAAAAAAAAAGTTTTGTCTACAGAAACACTGAAGGAATAGGCTTTGTTATTAGCTAAAATCACCCCTTTTATTTGAGTCTTAGCCCAATTGCTATCGCCTACTAGATCCTGATGTGCTTGGACATGGAAGCATCTGGACCAACCACATTTCCTTATTTAAGCCAAAACAAGTTAACTCATCTGTGGCTTATCTCATATCCGCCCTGTAGATCTCATGGGAGGATATAGCCCTGATTATTAAAATAATGTGTAGAACACAAAAATAGCATGGAAAGGAGTTTCAGAACACGATCTTTATAGTTGCTTTTAAAAATAACTTACTCATATAAAGTTAATATAAGTTAATGTTTTGTGATGAAATATTGCTTGGTTTTGATAAAGTATCTTTGTTGTTCTTGGTTTTGCTTTTTTTTTTTTTTAATGTGCATTCACTTAACTTGGGGGGAAACCTTTTTTTGTAATAAAAAGAAAAACACTTAGATGCTGTTTTTTCCTCTGTAACTTGTGGTAAGTCACTTGACCTTTTGACAATTAAGCCCTTGATTGTGATACAGGATAATAATGTTCAACTCTCCTTATGAGAATATTTTTAAAACTTATCTTATCAAAGGTGTTAAAACATTGTTGTGCCCTTAGGTGACATGTATTGGTAAGTACTAAGTATGAATAATTACTGCTGCTTATTTTGAATATAATAATTTATTTAATCCTGGTACTTAGCAATCTTCTATTATATATTAGGTGCTAAGGATAAAAAAAAAATACATGGTCCCGACTTTCAAGGGATTCTTCATTTTAGCAGAGAAGATAAATCATAAGATAAAAGAATCAATCAACACAGATAAGCACAATTTCAATGGAATCACTAGAGGGGAAAAAAGAGTGAAAGAGAAAAAAATCAACAGAAAAATTACCTGAGCTAGTTTTTCTAAAAAACTTCATATATCTTGACTGACTCTTTTTTTTTAATTAGCTCTCTTTTTTTAACTAATAATAAGCCATAGTAATTTTCAAAGCTTCCATTTGATGGCAAGTTATTTGAAGCAAGTCATATTTTTCAACCTGGTGTCTTATTTATCACAAAGAAGTGAAGAGTGCTGGCCCTGGATGTAGAGCTGCTGAATTTAATTACTGGTGTGTGACTTTGAGCAAGTTTCTAAGCCACTTAATACCTCAGTTACTTCATCTATAAAATGAGGGAATAATAGCAAAACTTCGTAGAGCAATTGAGGACTGAACAAGTTATACATGCAAAGAAACTGAAAAAAAATATAAAACGAGAAACTGAAAGTAATTGGCACCTGTTAAGCATTCAGTAAGCACTAACTATGATTATTAGCCACACCTCCTAGTACAATGTTTTGTATACAGTAGGTACATGCTGTTTGGATTAAATTAGCAGACACTCGGGTGTAATCCAGAATCAGGTAAAAGAACCCATTCAACTGTCACTGTTCTTGACAAAGACAAATATAAAGCTGGAAAGATTTCACCTCATGAAGAAATGAGGAAAGAGATAAAAAACCAAAAAACCTAAGGGTGGACCTTGAAAAGGGTTCTGCAGATCTTAGGAAGTGAACAGCATCTTTAACATGTCATGGGAGGGACTTCCCAGTGGTTAAGACTCTACATTCCCATTGCAGGGGGTACAGGTTCAATCTCTGGTTGGGAACCAAGATCCTGCCTGCCATGTGGTGCATGTCATGAGAGCAAGGACAAGGCCAGTCTTCCAGGCCTGACACCTACCTAATGTCTAGCACATAGTAGATACTTGACAAGTATTTGTTAACTAACAACCCAATGAGGGTTTGGGGGTAAAATGTAATTCTGAAATTATCTAGCATTACTCAGAAGAAAATTTCCATTTTTGATCTCTTCCACAAAATGCAAGAAGAGCTATTTTTTTTATGAAACAATATCGGAAAATTATAACGAGAAAAAAATGGGACATTGCTAGTCCAAGCACCAGTGATAAAACGCTTGTTGCCACCTGTGATGACTTTAAAGACTGTGTCTACTGAAGGCAAGGCCTTAGCAAATGTCATACCTGCTGCAGTAGATCTTAAGCCAGTGTGGGGTAGGAGTGGAGGGTACACAGAGTCAAAAACTGTCAGGCTGCTTCTAAGTGTTCATTTATATTGTCCAAATCCTGGACAGTGAATATGTGTGGTAATGAATTCTAAGGATGTTAGATCAGGAGGCAGGAACATAATTTTAGATTGGGCTGAATTTATCACTTGGCATGTATCCATAAGAGATGCTGGATTCAGTGAGCTAATTCAAGCAGCTGAGAATAGTTCTAATTGTTGGCTTTGATTTAATGTATTCTATGCTGAGTTAAGCTGAGATAACAGAAATTCCTTGGTATTATATGAAACAGTGATTCTCAGCCCAGTTTGACCTCATGCCCCCTTTTTATAATAATTTTTTGTAATACCCCCTTTGTTCTGAAATGAAATTCATAGTTAATATAATCTACTTATACATATTATTTTCTTAAATCAATATAGTATTCTAACTGTAACATAAAGAAGGAAAGGGAAGGTATTACTATTTCAGTGTGTAAATGCTTAAACACAACTCCTACCGGGAGACACAGCAGCAAACTAGCCAGTCATATGTCTACATCTATGTGTGGAATCGCCATAGTAAAGTAGCTACAAATATAGGCTGACATAGATGTGTTGTTTTGAAGGTAAAAGATCATAGGTAGTCTTGTGGTTAGTGACATAATTTTTCCAAAATAATGAAACGAGTATTGGTGAAGTTCTGAACAAAACAAAATAGCTATAGCTTCATTTACATGATTCCTGCTTTCCAGAAAATTTAGTGTATATTAAAACCTCATACATGAAAAAAAAAAATTCACAAACGTGCCTAGTTTTTGAATGGCTTTCACGTGAAGGTCGATTTTTTTGAATGTACTGTAGTGACCGTATTTGACACAATTACACAGTGAAACCCAAGATTCTGGACTCCTGATCACCTAGCCTGAAAGTCAACATTTTTTTAAGCCTTTTATTTTATATTGGAGCATAGCTGATTAACAATATTGTGTTAATTTCAAATGTACAGCAAAATGATTTAGTTACATATATCTATTCTTTTTCATGTTCTTTTCCCATTTGAGCTGTTATATAATATTGAACAGAGTTCCCTATGCTATACAGTAGGTCCTTGTTGGTTACTAATTTTAAATATACCAGTGTGTACATGTACACACTAAAAATCAATATTTAGATTTAAATATACTACCTGCTTCTCCCTCTATCTTCACTGCTAGGATCAAAAAAAGAAAGTATCAGCATTTAATGATCATATATTATGTGGAAGGAACTATGTAATGCTTTATAGTTATTCTCTCAGATCCCCTAAAACAGCCCAATAAAGTAGGTGTTTTTATTTCCCTTGGATGAAAGAAATGAATAAATGAAGCTCCTGGATTTTTCTGAAAGACCCTGTGTCATTTACTGAGGTAACTGTACACTGGGAAAGAGAAATACTCTTCATGGATTATGGACTGAGCGCTGAGCTGCCAGGAATCCCTGGGAACCAAGAACTTTACTATGGTCACTCAGCTGAGTTTGGCTTACATAGGTCCTGTTGTAAATGCTGTTGGGTTCGAGTCTATCTTACAGTGGGTCCTGATATTTACAATCCCACCTCTGGTTTCTTCTACTATTCCAGAGTATATATTTGGAAGAGTATTCTCAGCGGTTGGTAGAATTCTAGTATTGGCTCCCAATCCAAGTAATAAAGGCTATTACAACAGATAAAGGTCAAGTAGAGGATTCCCTGGTGATCCAGGAGTTAAGATTTGGTGCTTTCACTGCTGTGGCCCCGGTTTGATCCCTGATCAGGGAATTAAGATCCTGCAAGTGGCCAAAACAAAAAAGAAGAAGAAGAAAGAAAGGAAAGAAAAGGCCAAGTAGAACAGCCTTCCCAATCAAAACAGCAAACTGAAAGCAATTCTAAATTTCTGGGAGAATCACAGAAGTCAGTGCTTGAAAGGGTTTAATAAAAGACTTGAAACAAACAGGAGTACTAGTCCTCATCTTATCTGCATTGAACTTGACATTCACCTGTGCAGAAGACAAATAGGTTCTGGCATCATAAGCTTAATTATATTAGGAACAGTATACAGCTGCACCTTTGATCTCTTTACTGAGTCAAATCAACAAAATGCCACATCTTGTATGCAGATATTGATGTGATAAGTGCATTTTTTTTTTCTGTCTTAAGCTGAAGCACCTTGCTTTCACTAATGTGGATAGCAGTACACCTTCACTGTCTTGGTAAGCAGATATCACGTGTGCCAAAGAACGGAAAGTAAGTCCCACAAAAGTGCATGGTCCTGCCACCTCAGGAAAGTTTCTGAGATTCCAGTTGTTTAGTCACATGAGGATATTCTTTCCAAAAAGAAATATACAGTGATGCACCTTGCAATTCTACTTTGAGAAAACGGCACAACACTTGGCGGAATGGTTTTTAATTAATATGTAACATAGTTGGGTGTACATTCTCTGACGTTTCCTAGGTAACCTATAAAGACACTGACATTGAATAGACCTAGAGGAAGAGAAGGATGTCAGCTGCTCCAGGCTTCAGTGCAAGTATCTGATCCTTCATATACAGAAAATACAATGGCAACTGACTTTACCCATGGACTATCTTGGAATTCTGTGTAGAAATCTGCGGCAGGCCTAACAAGAGAATCATTATCAAAGCTCCATTGAATTTTATCACCAGGTCCTTCTCTCTTCAGCAAATAACTACTCTCCTTTTCTTCTATGTATCTCTTAATAAATCTCTAAATTGGGTCCTGATAAAGATTAAACACATTAAATGATTAATTACCCTGGTTACTCATCACAAACTGGGTGTTTTCTTTTCAATCCATCACAGTGAAAAGTTGGACATGACCAGCACATTCCATCATTAAATGGAAGCAGCGACTGAATTTGGTTTGAAGCAGGCCCTTGAAGGACAGATGAGTTGTGTGAACAGGTGGCTCATTCTTTATCAGTTATGCTACACACTGACTTCTCTCCCTAAACCAGACATATGGCCTCGTGGAAATCTACTATCATCAGTTAACTGAGAAAGCATACTTCAAGCCTGATCTGCAGATGGCTTTTGGAGTATATGCTGGTACCAGCAAGAAGCAGACTGTCATAGCACTAGAACTTCAAGTTGGGGGCGAGAATTGGGGGGTGAATTGGATAAAGGTGGTCAAAATGTACAAAACTTCAATTAATAAAATAACAGTACTAGGAATGTAAATGTACGATATGATGACTACAGTTTATATTGCTCTGTGGTGTGTTTGAAAGATGCTAAGAGAACAAAGCTGGTTTTAGAAAAGGCAGAAGAACCAGAGATCAAATTGCCCACATCCGCTGGATCATCAAAAAAGCAAGAGAGTTCCAGAAAAACATCTACTTCTGCTTTATTGACTATGCCAAAGCCTTTGACTGTGTGGATCACAATAAACTGCGGAAAATTCTGAAGGAGATGGGAATACCAGACCACCTGACCTGCCTCTTGAGAAATCTGTATGCAGGTCAGGAAGCCACAGTTAGAACTGGACAGGGAACAACAGACTGGTTCCAAATAGGAAAAGGAGTATGTCAAGGCTGTATATTGTCACCTTGCTTATTTAATTTCTATGCAGAGTACATCATGAGAAACGCTGGGCTGGAAGAAGCACAAGCTGGACTCAAGATTGCCGGGAGAGATATCAATAACCTCAGATATGCAGATGACACCACCCTTATGGCAGAAAGTAAAGAGGAACGAAAAAGCCTCTTGATGAAGGTGAAAGTGGAGAGTGAAAAAGTTGGCTTAAAACTCAACATTCAGAAAACTAAGATCATGGTATCTGGTCCCATCACTTCATGGGAAATAGATGGGGAAACAGTGGAAACAGTGGCAGACTTTATTTTTGGGGGCTCCAAAATTACTGCAGATGGTGACTGCAGCCATGAAATTAAAAGACCCTTACTCCTTGGAAGGAAAGTTATTACCAACCTAGACAGCATATTGAAAAGCAGAGATATTACTTTGTCAACAAAAAGTCTGTCTAGTCAAGGCTATGGTTTTTCCAGTGGTCATGTATGGATGTGAGAGTTGGACTGTGAAGAAGGCTGAGCACCAAAGAATTGATGCTTTTGAACTGTGGTGTTGGAGAAGACTCTTGAGAGTCCCTTGGACTGCAAGGAGATCCAACCAGTCCATTCTGAAGGAGATCAGCCCTGGGATTTCTTTGGAAGGAATGATGCTAAAGCTGAAAGTCCAGTACTTTGGCCACCTCATTCGAAGGGTTGACTCGTTGGAAAAGACTCTGATGCTGGGAGGGATTGGGGGCAGGAGGAGAAGATGAGATGGCTGGATGGCATCACTGACTCGATGGACGTGAGTCTGAGTGAACTCTGGGAGTTGGTGATGGACAGGGAGGCCTGGTGTGCTGCGATTCATGGGGTTGCAGAGAGTCGGACACGACTGAGCGAATGAACTGAACTGAAGAGAACAAATCCTAAAAGTTCTCATCACAAAGAAGAAAAATTTTTCTCTTTTTTGTATCTGAATAAGATTGTGGATGTTAACTAAATTAATTTTGGTAGTCATTTCATCATATATATGAGTCAAGTTATTATGTTGTACACCTTAAGCTCATACATGGCTGTATGTCAATTATATCTCAATAAAACTGAAAAGATAGAAAAGAAATTTTAAAATAGCACATTGTTAAGCAGGAAAAATAATAACAGATTTATAAATTCGCCAAAACAAACAACAACAAAAAAGACTTAGAACTTTATATAAGGGGCCTGGAAAAATAATTCACCTCCTAGGGGGAAGAGCTTTAAACAGCAATATGGGTTATCTGCTTTGCCTGGAAGGATGGTGGCCAAAGGTTAAAATCAACAGTGATTTATGGTGTTATGCAATAGTTTAGATTGATGATCAGGGACTGGACAGAACTCCAATTAGGATAACAATTGGAACTCCAATTAGAACTCCAACTGATGACAAGGAGATTCGGTTAAGCTATATACATGAAATGATCCTCCAACTCTCCACCCCACCCCACATTAGAAAAAGCTCATCAAAATGGACTTTCTCTTGTCAAAGCTGATTTAGTGATTGCTACTGTTGAGTGACTGTAAAAGTTAGATTACATGTTAGGCTGAAAATACAGAGGCTTAAACAAGTTAAAAGTAATAGGAATAAAGTGTATTTACCTTTCCTGTAGAAATCCTGGCAGGCAATCCAGGCTATTATGGCAACTTAACATTTTAGGGAGTTCATATTCTTTCCTGCTTGCTTTTCCCTTTTCCTCTGCTGTTTTATATAGGGTGTGTCGTTAGTGGTGAGTCCACACGTCACACGTTCTCAGACGAGGATTGTGACTGAGCTAGAGTAGAAAAGAGCATCACTCCGAGGTGGACGCTGTGGCTGAGAAGATGTGGGGTCTCTTGGAGTGATGGTAAGGATGTTCTCATTTGTACAAAGTTTTGTTGCATTATATTGAGTGGGAATAGCTGGCTGTTGGAAGTTTAAGGATGAGAAGAAGGGTGTGTACAAATGAATTTTGGGTCGCCAGGAGGCCTAGCACACATACTGTAGAATGGTTTGCACAATACCTATTTCACCCTTGTCCCAGAATGCCTTTCTGAAATGCAGAGATTGGAAAGCTGAAAGATACTTATTCCAGAATTTAATAGATTTTAAAAATAAATTATTTTTGAGTGCACCAGGTCTTACTTGCTGCACATAAGATTTTTAGCTGTGGCATGTGGACTCTTAGCTGGGATGTAGTTTCCTGACCAGAGATAGAACCTGGCTGGGCCTCCTGCATTGAGAGCACGGAGGCTTACTGCTGAACCACCAGGAAAGTCCCTTATTCCAGATTTACATTCAAGTTGCAGCTAAATTTCCATGTTCAGATTATTTGGGTTGAGCCAAGCTGAAACAAAGAATTTGATTTGAAACTGAATTATGTGAGGGTAGAAACTGATACAGATGGTGAAGAAGAGCTGGGAGCTATGGCTTCCTGGTTCCCAGGGATCTTCCCATTTTAACAGGAGGCTTTTAGATTCAGCAACTTTTGATGTGGCAGAGGTGGCCTGTTTCTGGTGCCAGCCATTGTGGAAGCAGCTTCCTGATTCAGCAACTTCCTGATCACAACAGAGTCAGCCACTACCTATTTCTATGTATTACTTTGGGAGAAGTCCTGGAAGTCCAGACCAGAGGTTCTTCCTTTAGCTCTTTCAATGATTGTACAAATCAAATAAACTTTTTGGGATTTAAACTAGCTAGAGTTTATGCTCCAGACTGTTAAGAATCTACAACAATACACATGGGACCTAGAGAACAGGAGGTCTCTTATAGGAGGATGATAAAAATATGGTCCATCTTACTAGCTGTACACCAGGCCTGGAAGGCAATCAGTTCATGTTAGAGTCGGGAGGACTTTGGGAAAAAGCACCCAGCAAAATAAAAATGGAAATCATAGATTATCTGATGTGATTAGGCATTTGGAAAAATTATTGCTAAGTGTGTTGGAAAAATAAATGGTAGGAGCAGTTGAAAAGAAATTAAAGCTAGGTACAGAAAAAACACAAGCAAATAAAAAAGGAGTCAATTATTAATTGCAGGAAAACTAGAAAGGTGTACAGAAAAAACGCGTGCTTAAGGGACACTATTTGGCTCAATAATAAATAATATTTACACAATCAGAAAAATATATACATCAGCTATTGCTTTAGCAAGTTTCTTTAAAAATGGAAGAAAGGAAGTACAGAGGTAAATCTTCACCTACTGTAATAAGTAATCTATACAGTCTGTCTAAAAGTGATAAGTTGGTAGGTATAATTATAAAAAAGGAGATAAATAGCAGAAGACACAGCTAAAAGAATTAAAAATGGCTGCCCCTAGGGAGTTATATTTGGTGGCAGAAAGAGAAAAGACTAGTATTTCTTGTTTAAGCCTTTAGTACTACTTGATAATTTATCTATTTGTATGTATTACTTCGATGAAAATATTTTAAATTAAAAAGAAAATACAGGAACTAAATATTCCACTTAAGAAATTAGAGAGACTTCCCTGGTGATCCAGTGGCTAAGAATTCACCTCCCAGTAATGGGGATGTGGGTTCAACCCCTGGTCAGAGCACTAAGACCCCACATGCTCTGGGGTAACTTAGCCCATGCACTGCAATGAAGAGTCTGTTCAGCCAAAATAAATAGAAACAAATGAAGATGCTTAGGAAAAATGTTGAAGGAAAATATAACAAAAAATATCCCAATAAAGAAAGGAATAACTAGAAGAACAAAGAAGTGAACTGATAACTAAGAACCAAAACCAAATATAAAATATAATCTTAATGGATAAAAATAATCTCAATCTCTATTGAAAATATCAATAAAACAAAAACCATTGGTAAAACTAACCAATAAAAAATTAGTAGAAATCATTGAACACTATTAAAAGCAAGAAAGGGACACAAATGAATATAATGAGATTAGTCATTCTTGCTGCTGCTAAGTCGCTTCCGTCGTGTCCAGCTCTGTTTGACCCCATAGACGGCAGCCCACCAGGTTCCCCGGTCCCTGGGATTCTCCAGGCAAGAACACTGGAGTGGGTTGCCATTTCCTTCTCCAATGCATGAAAGTGAAAAGTGAAAGTGAAGTCACTCAGTCGTGTCCGACTGTTAGTGACCCCATGGACTGCAGCCCACCAGGCCCCTCCGTCCGTGGGATTTTCCAGGCAAGAGTACTGGAGTGGGGTGCCATTGCCTTCTCCGTAGTCATTCTTAGATAATATTAATTATTATGGAAAATTAATTTGACAAGCTATTTGACATGAACAGTTTACTAGGAAAGCATAAAATAAATATTACTTCTGACTCAAGAAGGGGTAATAACAATAATACATTAAAACTTTGAAGAAATTGAAATCTGTTAAAGAACCATTCTAAAACAATTAACCAGTTTTATACAATTTCTTCATGTAGTTTCAACATTATAGAAACTATTTAGAAACATATGTTTAACAGGCTTCCCTAGTGGTCCAGCAGTTAAGACTCCGAGCTCCAAAAGCAGGGGATCAGGGTTTGATCCCTGGCCAGGGAACTAGATCCTGCATGCTGCAACCAAGACTCGGAGCAGTCAAATAAATAAGTAAAATAAAAATAAATAAATGGTGTTTTAGATAAGAAAAAAAACATGTGGTTAAGAAAATCTTTCCAGCCCATTCTATGTATCAGACATAACCATGGTTTTAGCTCTAAAATACAGTTATAGCACACCCCCCAAAATTATACAGTCTTGTTAATGAACAAAGATGCAAAAATACTAAGTACTAGAAAGTTACTGTGTGGATCACCATAAACTTTGGAAAATTGTTAAAGAGATGGGAATACCAAACCACTTGACTTGCCTCTTGAGAAATCTGTAAGCAGGTCAGGAAGCAACAGTTAGAACTGGACATGGAACAACAGACCGGTTCCAAACAGGGAAAGGAGTACGTCAAGGCTGTATATTGTCACCCTGCTTATTTAACTTATATGCAGAGTACATCACGAGAAATGCTGGGCTGGAGGAGGTACAAGCTGGAATCAAAATTGCAAGGAGAAATATCAATAACCTCAGATATGCAGATGACACCACCCTTATGGCAGAAAGTGAAGAAGAATTAAAGAACCTCTTGATGAAAGTGAAAGAGGAGAGTGAAAAAGGTGGCTTAAAGCTCAACATTCAGAAAACTAAGATCACGGCATCTGGTCCCATCACTGCATGGCAGATAGATGGGGAAACAATGGAAACAGTGACAGATTTCATTTATCTGGGCTCCAAAATCACTGCAGATGGTGATTGCAGCCATAAAATTAAAAGATGCTCAGTCCTTGAAAGAAAAGCTATGACCAACCTAGACAGCATATTAAAAAGCAGAGACATCACTTTGCCAACAGAGATCCGTCTAATCAAGGCTATGGTTTTTCCAGTAGTCATGTATAGATGTGAGAGTTAGACTATAAAGAAAATGTCAAAGAATTGATGCTTTTGAACTGTGGTGTTGGAGAAGACTCTTGAGAGTCCCTTGGACTGCAAGGAGATCCAACCAGTCCATCCTAAAGGAAATCAATCCTGAATATTCATTGGAAGGACTGATGTTGAAGCTGAAACTCCAATACTTTGGCCACCTGATGAGAAGATCTGACTCATTTGAAAAGACCCTGATGCTGGGAAAGATTGTAGGCAGGACGAGTAGGGGACGATAGAGGATGAGATGGTTGGATGGCATCAATGACTCAATGGACATGAGTTTGAGTAAACTCTGGAAGTTGGTGATGGACAGGGAGGTCTGGCATGCTGCAGTCCATGGGGTCACAAAGAGTCGGACACAACTGAGCAAGTGAACTGAACTGAGAAAGGTAGATCTTACAGTTTATAAATAGATGAGTACTTTACGTAATTGGGTTTATCACAGGAATATCAAAATGCATCAACTTTACAGAATTTAAGGATAAAATTCACTGTATGAACAGATTAAAGTTAAAAGTGATCTTCAAAAAATGACAAACAATAATTCAATAAAAATTCCATGTCTATGAACACACTTCGTAAGTTAGGAATATATCTTGATAAAACTGACCTATCAGACAACATGCAAATGTACTTAATTGTGAAACATTAAATGCAATCCCATTCAAGGAAGGAAAAAGCAAAGAGTGATAGTATCAACGTTGTACTGAAGATGCTAAACTACAGTAAGAGAAGAAAAAAATGCACATTTTGAAATGGGACAGACAAATGGTCGTTATTTGTAACAATATGTACCAGTAACAGTTGCTTATAAAATATAATGAAAAAATACAGTGGAAAAACAAATAAATAAAAATCCATATAACGCCAGTGATTAGATCTATTAAACATGCTGCTGCTGCTAAGTCACTTCAGTCGTGTCCAACTCTGTGCGACCCCATAGATGGCAGCCCACCAGGCTCCCCCGTCCCTGGGATTCTCCAGGCAAGAACACTGGAGTGGGTTGCCATTTCCTTCTCCAATGCATGAAAGTGAAAAGTGAAAGCGAAGTCACTCAGGAGTATACCACCGTCAGCGACCCCATGGACTGCAGCCTTCCAGGCTCCTCCGTCCATGGGATTTTCCAGGCAAGAGTACTGGAGTGGGGTGCCATTGCCTTCTCCGTATTAAACATGAGCAAGGCCCAAATGGAAAACACTAAAAATTTTACTCAAAGACAAAAAAGATAATCTGACACCTGGAGAGATGAATCATGTTCTTGGATAGGAAGACTAAATATTGTAAAAGTGTTCATTCTTTCTGAAAAATAATCTATAAATTCTATTAAGAAGTATTTGACTTGTTTCCAGTATTTCATCCATCTTCGAGATAATCTGGGCTTCCCTGGTGGCTCAGCTGGAAGAATCCGCCTGCAATGCAGGGGACCCCCAGTTCGATCCCTGAGTTGGGAAGATGCCCTGGAGAAGTTAATTGCTACCCAGTCCAGTATTCTGGCCTAGAAAAGTCCATGGACTGTATAGTCCATGGGGTCGCAAAGAGTGAGAATATCTGGAATAATCCAATCTGATTATCTTTAGTTTATAGAAAAGTATTCTTCTTTCTTGACATATGTAACTTTTCTTTGTCTTTGAAATTTGTAAATTTTATCAGAACGTATCTAGGTTACATCACTTTTAGTGATCCTTACTGCATAGCTACTTATAAATGTCTATTGCTTTTTCATTTCTCTTCCTTTTTGCTTTCTGCAATTCATTAAAGGCAACATTAGATTACTAACATCTACATTCTATGTTCTTCAGTTCAGTTCAGTCGCTCAGTCATGTCCTACTCCTTGCGACCCCATGAACCACAACACACTAGGCCTTGCCGTCCATCACCAACTCCCAGGGTTCAGCTAAACTCATGTCCATTGAGTTGGTGATGCCATCCAACCATCTCATCCTCTGTCGTCCCCTTCTCCTCCTGCCCTCAATCTTTCCCAGCATCAGCGTCTTTTCCAATGAGTCAACTCTTTGCATCAGGTGGCCGAAGTATTGGAGTTTCAGCTTCAACATCAATCCTTCCAATGAACACTCAGGATTTATCTCCTTTAGGATGGACTGGTTGGATCTCCTTGCAGTCCAGAGGACTCCCAAGAGTCTTCTCCAACACCACAGTTCAAAAGCATCAATTCTTCAGCACTCAGTTTTCTTTATAATCCAACACTCACATCCATACATGACCACTGGAAAAACCATAGCCTTGACTAGACAGACTTTTTGTTGACAAAGTAATATCTCTGCTTTTCAATATGCTGTCTAGGTTGGTAATAACTTTCCTTCAAAGGAGTAATCGTCTTTTAATTTCATGGCTGCAGTCACCATCTGCAGTGATTTTGGAGCCCCCAAAAATAAAGTCTGACACTGTTTCCACTGTTTCCCCATCTATTTCCCATGAAGTGGTGGGACCGGATGGCATGATCTTCGTCTTCTGAATGTTGAGCTTTAAGCCAACTTTTTCACTCTCCTCTTTCACTTTCATCAAGAGGCTTTTTAGTTCCTCTTCACTTTCTGCCATAAGGGTGGTGTCATCTGCGTATCTGAGGTTATTGATATTTCTCCCGGCAATCTTGATTCCAGCTTGTGCTTCCTGCAGCCCAGCATTTCTCATGATGTACTCTGCACAGAAATTGAATAAGCAGGGTGACAATATACAGCCTTGACATACTCCTTTTCCTATTTGGAACCAGTCTGTTGTTCCATGTCCAGTTCTAACTGTTCCTTCCTGACCTGCATACAGGTTTCTCAAGAGGCCAGACGGGTGGTCTGGTATTCCCATCTCTTTCAGAATTTTCCATAGTGTATTGTGATCCACACAGTCAAAGGCTTTGGCATATAAAGCAATAAAGCAGAAATTTGGCAATAAAGCAGAAATAGATGTTTTTCTGGAACTCTCTTGCTTTTTTGATGATCCAGCGGATGTTGGCAATTTGATCTCTGGTTCCTCTGCCTTTTCTAAAACCAGCTTGAACATTTGGAAGTTCAGGGTTCATGTATTGCTGAAGCCTGGCTTGGAGAATTTTGAGCATTACTTTACTAGCATGTGAGATGAGTGCAACTGTGCAGTAGTTTGAACATTCTTTGGCATTGCTTTTCTTTGGGATTGGAATGAAAACTGACCTCTTCCAGTCCTGTGGCCACTGCTGAATTTTCCAAATGTGCTGGCATATTGAGTGCAGCACTTTCACAGCATCATCTTTCAGGTTTTGAAATAGCTCTACTGGAATTCCATCACCTCCACTAGCTTTGTTCGTAGTGATGCTTCCTAAGGCCCACTTGACTTTGCATTCCAGGATGTCTGGCTCTAGGTCAGTGATCACACCATTGTGATTATCTGGGTCATGAAGATCCTTTTTGTACAGTTTTTCTGTGTATTCTTGCCACCTTTTCTTAATATCTTCTGCTTCTGTTAGGTCCATACCATTTCTGTCCTTTATCGAGTCCATCTTTGCATGAAATGTTCCCTTGGTATCTCTAATTTTCTTGAAGAGATCTCTAGTCTTTCCCATTCTGTTGTTTTCCTCTATTTCTTTGGATTGATCACTGAGGAAGGCTTTCTTATCTCTCTTTGCTATTCTTTGGAACTCTGCATTCAAATGGATATATCTTTCCTTTTCCCCTTTGCTTTTCGCTTCCCTTCTTTTCACAGCTATGTGTAAGGCCTTCTCAGACAGCCATTTTGCTTTTTTGCATTTCTTTTTCTTGGGGATGGTCTTGATTCCTGTTTCCTGTACAATGTCACGAACCTCTGTCCATAGTTCATCAGGCACTCTGTCTAACAGATCTAGTCCCTTAAATCTATTTCTCACTTCCACTGTATAGTCATAAGGGATTTGATTTAGTTCACACCTGAATGGTCTAGTGGTTTTCTCCACTATGTTCTTAACTTTTATCTAATAATTTCCAAAGCCTTTTTGTTCTCCCTATGGGATAACTGGAGCTTCCTAGGTGGTTCAGAGATAAAGAATCCACCTGCCAATACAGGAGAGATGGGTTCTGTCCCTGGATTAGGAAGATCTCTTGGAGAAGGAAATGGCAACCCACTCCAGTATTCTTGCCTGGGAAATCCCATGGACAGAGACTGGTGGGCTACAGTCCATGGGGTCGCAAAGAGTCGGACACAACTGAACACACACCCACTTGCATGGGATAACTGACCAAGCTCTAATTCACACATTTAATTTTCCATAATTTGATATTCATTCAGTTACAATCTGTCTTAACTGGGTTTGTTTAAAATATATTTTGCTTATTCTCGGATTGCTTCCGTTGAGCAGGAGCAGCGTCTTCAGCTACACTGATCACAATCTCCCTGGAGCAAGTCTCCACGCAGGCTTCCTCTTTGTTGAGTGATTTTGAGAACAGGGCCAGGTCATGTTTTCCCTGGGGGCAAACCTGTAAACAGGCTTCCTCCAGGGTGGGGGGCTAATAAGTATTTGTGAACCAGCCAGTTCTCCTAGTAAGCAAAAAAGATGAGTCAAAGCCATTTCCTATCTTGCCATAGTTGTTGTGTTGTGTTAGTTGTGTTAGTCACTCCAACTCTTTGCAATCCCACAGACTGTAGCCTGCCAGGCTTCTCTGTCCATGGGATTCTCCAGGCAAGAATACTGGAGTGGGTTGCCATGCCCTTCTTCAGGGCATCAAAATGGCCAACAGGCTGGTGCTCCCTTCTTGGTTATGTTAGCTCTGTGAAAACTCCTTGAGTCATGAGATACATATGTGAGATAGGTCTTTATTTTCCAGGGTTAGGCAAAACATATCCATTTTATATTTGCTAGACTATTTTAGTAGATGTTTGGAAAGTAAGGTCATCAAATGCATATGCTTGTTTTACTATCTTAGCTTTATCTCAGGAAGAGTTTACCTTTACCATATGGTGTTAATTATTAATAGAAAGGTAAAGAAGGAGGATATGCAATTAGAAAAACAAGAACCATAACTTATTTTTACTGTTTTTGTTGAAGTATATCCTATAAGAGAGTTGGACCGTAAAGAAGGCTGAGCGCCAAAGAATTGATGCTTTTGAATTGTGGTCCTGGAGAAGACTCTGGAGAGTCCCTTGGACAGTAAGGAGATCAAATCCAGTCAATCCTAAAAAGGAAATCAACCCTGAATATTCATTGGAAGGACTGATGCTGAAGCTGAAGCTCCAATGTTTTGGCCATCTGATGGGAAGAATCAACTATTGGAAAACACTCTGATGCTAGAAAAGATCGAAGGCAGGAGGAGAAAGGGGCAACAGAGGATGAGATGATTGGATGGCATCACTGACTCAGTGGACATGAGTTTGAGCAAACTTGGAGACAGTGAAGGACAGGGAACCCTGGTGTGCTGCAGCGCATGGGATCGCAGAGTCGGACACGACTTAGTGACTAAACGAAAACACCTTAAGGAGTGGCTGCAGGCTGATGGCTCCTAGGTGACAGGTATTCGTTCCTTCCTGAGCTCCCTTAGGGCTCACTGGCTCATGATCAGTTAAGTCGCTCAGTCATGTCTGACTCTTTGCAGACATGAATCATGATGGAGGAGGGCTGCAATTGTTGAGGGTTGAGACATCCTTTGTTTACTGATAAGGCAGGAAATATTCCATTTCTCACCTTCAATGTTTTCATTTATTAATTTATGTTAATAAGGATGCATGGAATCATAACTGTTACAAACATTATTTTGTTGTTCAAACAGTCCATTTTGGCCAGTGAGAACTCTTTTCAAATCAACTTCTGTGTCCTTTTGACATGTCCCCATCATTCTTTGAGTACTTCCTTTCAGTCTGGCATAATAAAATATTTCAGACTCATCTTTCACTCTCGCTGCACCAAGTCTGGACTCAGCTGTTTTTATTTTGATAAGGAGTCCTGATTCCTTTCAGCGGAGAATAGCATGCAGAAGCCAAGTTCTGCGCTGTTGGTGTGCTTGTTGCTATTGGACGTGGGGGAAAGGGGTGATGCTCTAGGTCAGAATTAGGGAATGCGTATATCCCATATAAATATGTACATGTATTTCCATACCCTGAAAACACTGGAATCCATAAGTTCACACCAGTGCTTCTAACTCCAATCCATTACAGTGCTCATTCTAGCTTAGTACTTTTCCAAATCTGTAACTCTTTTCTCTAAAACAAAAAAGGAAGAATCTAGCACCCATCATCAGTATTTTATTTCTTTTATGTATTCTATTTGTATTTTGTGTATTATCTCCCGTTGCCTCTGCTGCATGCTTAGCTTGTTCAAGGGATAAAAATACTAGTAAGTCCAGTATAGCAGAAACCGGAGAGTAAAAGGGAAAATGGTAGAAGATGAAATTAGTGCCGTGTCACTTGTACCCTAACAGTAAATCTTTCTTGGCTTCCCAATGGTGCTAGTGGTAAAGAACTCGCCTGCCAAGGCAGGCGGAGAAGGCAATGGCAACCCACTCTAGTACCCTTGCCTGGCAAATCCCATGGACGGAGGAGACTGGTGGGCAGCAGTCCATGGGGTGGGTAGGAGTCGGACACGACTGAGCGACTTCACTTTGTTGGAGAAGGAAATGGCAGCCCACTCCAGTGTTCTTGCCTGGAGAATCCCAGGGACAGGGGAGCCTGATGGGCTGCCGTCTCTGGGGTCGCACAGAGTCAGACACAACTGAAGCAACTTAGCAGCAGCAGCAGCAGCCAAGGCTGCCTGGAGAATCCCATGGACAGATGAACTTGGTGGGCTACCATCCATAGGGTCACAAAGAGTCAGACACAACTGAAGTGATTTAGCACAGCACAGGACATGATAAAACAGAATAGTTATTATATAAAAATTAGTTAAATTTAAGTGAAGTGAGATCTTAAACATGGACTTCCACATCTTTAGACATGCATATTTTTTTCTTCCTGTATTTTGTCTTTTAAGTTATTTTTGTCTTATTTGTCTTTGTATGCTTCATGATGGGCTTCCCTCATAACTCAGCTGGTAAAGAATCCACCTGCAATGCAGAAGACCCTGGTTTGATTCCTGGGTCAGAAGATCCGCTGGAAAAGGGATAGGCTACCCACTGCAGTATTCTTGGGCTTCCCTGGTGGCTCAGATGGTAAAGAATCTGCCCACAATGTGGGAGACCTGGGTTCAATCCCTGGGTTGGAAAGATCCCCTGGAGAAGGGAAAAGCTACACGCTCTGGTATTCTGGCCTGGAGAATTCCATGGACTATGAAGTCCATGGGGGTCACAAAGAGATGGACACAACTGAGTGACTTTCACTTCACTTCACTTCATGCTTCATAATATTTATCTAGCACAAAACAGGTGCCCCATATGTTTTTATTATTTAATTTAAATTTTAAAACAATAAATTTAAATTTGTTTTTAAAAACATAATTGAATATTCCTACTTTCTAAATAGGTATGGACTGAATTTTTTCATAAAGACAATAATGATCTGCAGTATTCCAGAGGAAACTGGCTTATTTTTATATATTCTTAACATTTTCTTTTTTAAGCATTCTATTGTTTTAAACATGTAATTTAGACTCTTAAAAATAACATTTCCTTCCCCTAAATACAAATGTATTTATTTTTTCCCATTTGGCAAACATTGATTTGGAGCTTCCCAGGTTTATAATAGAACCCATACCTTTCTCAAGAATTAAAATGAGCCAACACCCGGCTTTCCTGCTGACTCAGTGGTAAGGAATCTGCTTGCCAATGCAGGAGACGTGGGTTCGATCCCCGATCTAGGAAGACCCCACATGCTGAGGAGCAACAAGCCTGGAAGCCACAACTGCTGAGTCCTCCGTGCCACCACTACTAAGCTGGCATGCCTTAGAGCTCGTGCTCTGCAAGGAGAGAAACCACTGCAACGAGGGGCCTGCACACCGCAGCTGGAGAGTAAGCCCCGCTCGCCGCAACTAGAGAAAAGCCTGTGCCGCAACGGAGACTCAGCACAGGCAAAAGAAAGAAATCAATAAAATTATTTTTTAAAAAATGAATGCACACCTTATTGTACTCCTCTTTTTGGATCTTTTCCCTGAATATGTATCTTCTTCTTAATGTGATACTTTGGTGAAAAAACGAGTTCTGTAGAGCTTAACAAGGTCCATTGAGGAAATCGAAACCACTCTAAGAGTGCTCATTGCTGCTGGCTTGAAGCTAGGTGGCTATTTTTAGGCCACCAAAGATACATATATATAACATATATAAACTTTGAGCATCCCTATATGGCCTATGTAACAGGCTTTCTAAATTTTGTGTTATCATTTTCTTTCTATTAATATGTATCTTTAAATAATGTATTGTTTAGTTCTTCAGTTTTGAAACGTTATATAAATGGAATCATATTGCAGTTATTTTGTGACCTTTGGAAGGTTTGGGTTTTTTTTTTTCTTTTGGTCAGCATTAAGTTTATGAGATTTACCCATGTTAAAACATTCACTTTCATTACTCTATACTATTTCATTCTCTGAATAGACACCATTTATTCATCTATTCTCCCAAAGATGCAAGTTTGGGTCATTTCAAGTAGTTTACTCCAGTGAACAAAGTAATTATGACCATCTGGTGTGTATAGTCTCTTGGTGCATTCATGCAAGAGTTTCTTGTTTCCAATAACTGAGAAGTGAAATTTCTGAGTTCTAGGATCTAATCCCACTTCTGGTCCTTCAGCTAACCTGAACGGCCTTCGTCCAGGTTACCAAAGCCGCCACAGTGGCGGATGGGTAATTTTCCGTTCTCATTGTGCTTGGGCCCTCAGCGGTTTCCAACTCAGCTTTTCCTTCCCTGGATGCTCTGCCCGGGTCAGCATAGCACAGTCGGCTGACATTTCTCATATTCCAACGGTAGCGCCTTCCTGGTCTATATTTCCAGCTCCTCTTAATCCACTCTACCCCTGCCTCTCAACACAGAGTTCCTTGGAATCCTTCCTGAGCCCTTTCTTTTTTCACTCTCTACCCATATTTCTCTAGGTGAACGCATCCATTTCTATGACTTTAAATGCCAGTTATTTGTTTTAGACACTGATTTTTTTGGTCCTCAGCTTTCCTCTCTGAACTCTAGTTGTATGATTAACTGTTCAGATGACTCAGAGTCTTCTCAAATTTAGCATGTTTGAAGTGAACGTATAAATTTTTCTCCATATATCCTAGTCTACGCAGACTCCCTCATCCTAGTAAACAGGATACTAGTCTTTCAGTTGCTACAGCCAGAAACCTGGGTCTGACTCCTGATGCTTCCCTGTCCTTCATCCCCACCCATCTAATCCATCACTATGAACTGTGGACTCTACCTCTAAATATATCCTGAATCTGAACCTGCTTCTCTACCTTTATTGCCACTGCCCTACCTGAACCACTTTCATCTTCAGCTGTGCTTCTGCAATACCATAACTGATCATAAACACTGCTGTTCTTATAATCCTTCAGTTTATTCTTCCTACCGCAGCTGGTCCAGATGCTTCAGTCACACAGGCCTCTGTCAGTTTTTTTTACAACATGCTAAGACTTGCCTTGTAGGGTCTTTGCACTTACATTGCCTCTACAAGCCTTGTGCCTCTTGGATTTCCCGTGAAGGACTTCTTTTGATCATTGGGGTCTCAGTTTAAAAGTCCCCAACTCAGAATGGCTTCGAAAAGAACACAAATAACAAGTGTTGGTGAGGATGTGGAGAGAAGGGAACCCTCATACGCTGTTGATGGGAATATAAATCGGCACAGCCACTGTGGAAACGGTATGGAGGTTTCTCAAAAAACTAAAAACAGAACTACCATATGACCCAGCAAACGCACTCCTGGGTATACATCCAGGAAAAACAAAAACACTAACTTGAAAAGATACATATACCTGCAATGTTCATAGCAGCGTTATTTACAATTGCCAACACATGGAAACAGCCCAGGTGTCCATCAGCAGATAAAGCAGATGTGGTGTATCTCTAGTGGAATACTACTCATTCATAAAAAAAGAATGAAAAGGTACCATTTGCAGATACATGGATAGACTTGGAAGGCATTATTCTAGGTGATATAAATCAGACAGAGAAAGACAAATACTGTATGATCTCAGTTATATGTGGAATCTATAAAACACAACAAAGTAATGAATATAACAACAAAAAAAATAAGCAGACTCACAGATATGGAGAACAAACTAGTGGTTAACAATGCGGAGGGGGGCAATTTAGGGGTAGGGGACTAAGAGACACAATTATGTATAAAACAAGTTACAAGGATATATTGTACAATACAGGGAATATAGTCAATATTTTATAACTATAAACGGAATATGTTGTTGTTGATGTCAGTTAGTCGCTCCTTCGTATCCAACTCTTTTGCGACTGTAGCCCACGAGGCTCCTCTGTCCATGGGATTCCCAGGCAAGAATACTTGAGTAGGTTGCATTTCCTTCTCCAGGGAATAAATGGAGTATAACCTTTAAAACTTGTGAATCTATATTGTACACCTGTAAGTTACAGGTGTTGTACCTTAGTTATACTTTAATTTAAAAAACAGAAGAAAAAAAAAGTCCCAAGTTAGAGAAGACTTCTCTGACTTCTCTGTTTAATTAGTTCCACTCCGCTATCTTCTTCTCAGTGCCCTGGTTCCTTTAAAACATGAATCACAGTTTGTAAATAGATGTTTACAGTCTGTCTCCACCACAAGACTATGAGGTCCAGGGGAATAAGAGCTTTGTTAGTCTTTTTTGTCTGTTGTACCCCAGCATCTTGCAAGCTCAACCCCATTTTGTCAAGTTGTCAAGTTGACAAAAGTTGTCAAGTTTTGTCATGTCAAGTTACTAAAGCTTGACAGTTGTGAATAAGACCCATATCACATCCTCAGGTTTGCCAAAGTGAATAATTTATTTGTAAAATATTCATCAACCTTGACAATAGATGCCAAAAGAATTCTATGCATATTGTAGTAATTTCCTGAATAAATTCCTGTCTGACTCCATCTATGTCAATACTTGGCTTCCTTAGCGGAGGGTATTTGGTGGTGGCTTCCCAAATGCCATTAAAACCTTGTTTAAAATCCCATCAAACTTTTTAGCTTAGCCACACAGCACTGATCAAAAGTTCTGTCTTGAGGAAATGAGCAATCCTTTTTCTTGACCTGGAGTCCACCTGAACAGCCACCTAGAGTCTCTTTGTTTGGTTGGGTGGGTCCAGCTTGATGAATGAATAGCCCCTTTATCAAAGAACAATAGGGTAGAAGACCTAGGTCACTAACGAGTTGAGAGGTGTTAATCTCCTTGCAGGTAATTATTTCCAGAAATCTAACAACTACTAGAATGTTTCAACTGCTACCATGGTTCTAGAAATTTAGCCAACATACTTAAAATGTTTTTAAAACTTGTTAGATTTCTTAGTTTTCACCTGCACACAATTTCAGAAATCATGGTTTCATATTAAAATTGTAAAGTAGTAAATATTTTTCTTGAAATTGTTTTGAATTTATAGTTTAGAATCTGAGAGAAGGGTTTCATTGATAAGTTTAATTCACTTTCAGATCAAACATGTGGAACAGATACATCGATCAAATGTGTAGTTTACCATGAACACTTTTAACACCTCTCCACCTGAAGTGATATGTCAAACCTACTGAGATGCCGCTGTGACCTGCAAATGTTTACTTCAAGAAGTTTAAACAGCAGAGCTTCTGCAGGGGTTAATCAACAGTCTATTTCTAATAGCTTGCTGACAAAGGCAACTTTATTCTATGTCATTCTAAAAACCACCAACATTATTTATTGTAACTTTACAGTGAAAACCAAACTGTTCATGGCCTCGATGCCCTGAGAAGCATGGAGTCCTTAGAAACCAAAAGTAAACCCTAGAATGGGAAAAATAACTTCCAAACTGGATCTTCCTCTAAACTTTACGGTGGCAGGTAAAGTAAACCGGGGATCCTCCCCACACCTCCTTGTGAGCTGGGACATTTCATGCGGAGCGAATTGTGTGTGGTAACACACCACACTGAATTTAGCTCATATCTGAAAAATACCACAACCATGCTCCATTGTTTGGCCACGTTTATTTCTGGCTAGAAGAACTTCCAGAGAGTATTCATTTCCTCTATCTCTCTTAGGCTCTGGACCTTTGTTTCTTGCAGTATAGCTTTGCGTGGTGGGATTTAGGTTGAGTTTTGAATGCCGAAAAGGCATGATTAGATTTATCTTTAAAATACCTTTTGAAAATACTGTCCATATCTTACTGTTTTACTGTAAAATCCCAGTCCATTTTTACACAAGATTTCTAGATAAATTGATTTAATGTTTAAGACCTGAGACCTCAGATTCAAAAATAAGAAAAGAAAAGACAACAGAAAAACCCAGGAGCTTGTCATTTCTGATTTAATTTTGTTATCATTTAGATATTATACCAGATTCTTCAATTGGGTGAGACTGTTTGTTCCTCTGTTTCACCTGTCAATTTTCAATTGAAGTCTCAAATGGCTTTAGGCTCCTAAGTTGGCCTTCAGTTTCCCTTCTGTTAATAAGCAAGATATGTCCGTGGAGCAATCCAGTTTCTGACACTGACATAGTGTCAGATATACCTAACGTGATATCACAAAGATATTAGATAGGAGCAGCCTCCAAAAATGGGTTTTCTGATTGGTAATATTTCACTCTGACATTTCCATCTGTGTTTAAGTACATAATTTAATTTTTAAGTTACCCAAATCAAAAAATACAAGAACGAAAAGAAAGAAAATTGCTTCTGTGAAAAGTAAGTTGAATGCACTGGAAACTTGCAATAAGATCGAATCACTTCAACTTGTCAAATTTTGTTGTTGCTTAGTCGCTGAGTCATGTCTGACTCTTTTGTGACCCCGTGGACTATAGCCAACCAGGCTCCTCTGTCCATGGGATTTCCTAGGGAAAAATACTGGGGTGGGTTGCCATTTCCTTCTCCAGGGGATCTTCCCAACCCAGGGATCGAACCCTTGTCTCCTGCATTGGCAGGCAGGTTCTTTATCACTGAGCCACCTGGGAAGCCTAAGTTGTCAAATTAGATATAGGTTAAACAATAAAAAGTTTAACTGACATTAAAAGGTCTGAGAACAGTATAGATTCCGTGGTGGTCCAGTGGTTAGGGTTCTGTGCTTACTCTGCCGAGGGCCTGAGTCAGGGAACTAAGATCCCACAAGCTGGGCAGTGTGGCCAGGAAAAATGTTTTTAAATCTGAAAAACAAACACCTCAAACATAATAGAGCCGCCACCTCACCCTAAGACTTACTGCTGTGGTCATCAGGTAGGTCAGTTAGGTGGAGGTCCTTAAAAGAGAGTCTACTTTAATGTTGACTTATGCCATCTTTATGATATTCCTTATTTTTTAAATATATCATGGGTGTTACAAAGTGTGTCAAAGAAATGCAATTGAACAACAATGTAAGACAGACTCATGCATGACTTAATTACGATAATAAAAATGGCAATAAAATATCCCAAAGAAAATGCTCTAATCATTTCATGATTGTAAAAAGCTCAATCAGTTTTTAGTTACAAATAACAGAAACAGAAACTGACTTCGGATATTTAAGCAGTTTATTAAAAGAAGTTTTTAAAAGATATTGGCTTAAAGCACATGAATGTTATGGTATGTAACCCACAGACTGATAGGGCTGCAAAAGAGGATGCTGTGTCTGTTCTCAGTCGTGTCTGACCCCACCAGGCTCTCATGTCCATGGAACTCTGTCCAGGCAGGATACTCTCCTGTCCAGGCAAGAATACTTTCTGTTCAAGTTGTGTCTGACTCTTTGTGACCCCATGGACTGCAACATGCCAGACTTCTCTGTCCTTCACTATCTCCTAGAGTTTGCTCAGATTCATGTCCATTGAGTCTGTGATGCTATCTAATCATCTCATACTCTGCCACCCCCTTCTCCTCCTGCCTTCAATCTTTCCCAGCATCAGGGCCTTTTCCAATGAGTCATCTCCTCACATCAGAGTACTAGAGCTTCAGCTTCAGCATCAGTCCTTCCAATGAATATTCAGGATTGATCTCCTTTAGGATTGACTGGTTTGATATCCTTGCAGTCAAGGGACTCTCAAGAGTCTTCTCCAGCAACACAGTTCAAAAGCATCAGTTCGTTGGTGCTCAGTCTTCCTCATGATCCAACTCTCACATCCATACATGACTAATAGAAAAACCATAGCTTTGACTGTATGGGCCTTTGTGAGCAAAGTGATGTTTTTGCTTTTTAATACAGTGTCTAAATTTGTCATAGCTTTCCTGCCAAGGAGCAAATGTGTTTTAATTTCAGGCTGGGAATATGCACTGGATTATGAATGGAATGGAATCTTCAGTTGTTTTGTATGATGGGGTGAGGTGGGGCTCCAGCCCATGCCAAGTCATTCTACCCCAGATCATTCCATTCTTTTCTCTCCTCCATTAATTACCCTCTCACTCTAAGTTCTTTGAAAGATATTAACTTTTCAAGGCTACAAGATAAAATGAATTACAGTTATAAGTCAAACTGGAAATGCTTTGAACTGGGCTTGCTCAGTTTTCCAGATCCCCACTACTGTATTCTTCCCTGGGCTGCCTGAAGATGGTTTTTGTTATCTGAACAGGCAGAAGCCAGCACAAGATATTCAATGATTCACATTTTCAGCATTTATAAGGCAAAGACGTGACCACACTTCCACTCACCTCTACACTCACACATTTTTTCCCTCTTACTCTCTCTGGGGGCAAAGAGAAGGAAATGGAGAAATCCTGGCTTAGGTCAAGCATTCCTTATCTAAAACGTACCGCGTTCCCCCTTGCCTTAGTGTTTGGTATATTTCCTCCAGCAACAAATGCAGAAGAAAGACGGCTAGATGACTCTCTGGGACAGTGCTTCTTCACGGACTTCCCTTGGACTCTAAGTCGCTCCGTCAGCCCACATCTGCCTGGAGTCCCAGGCCACCCAGTGCTCTGGTACCTCTCACCCAGCAGCAGTTGTTCCACTTGGTGAGCCTTCCAAACCTGCAACTAGCAAGTTGACTTAGAAAATGTCCCTCAGTAAAACATGCTTATGGCTTAGACTTTTAATACATATGAGATGAATCCAAATTGAAAAGTATTCCAAAGGACGTAGGATTTGTAATTCCTAGTGTTAGGGAGCAAATATACTACTGTTAAGAGTTTGGGGGCTTCCCTGGTGATCTGGTGGTGGTTAAGAGTCCGCTCTGCAATGCAGGGGACACCAGTTCGATCCTGGGTCCAAGAGGATCCCACACACTGCAGGGCAACCAAGCCCATGTGCCACAACCACTGAAAACCAGTCCCCCTAGAGCCCATCCTTCACAACAAGAGAAGCCACATAGTGAGGATCCCACACGCCACAAGGAACAGTAGCCCCCGCTCGCCACAACTAGAGGAAGCCTACCTGCAGCTATGAAGACCCAGCACAGCCGAAAATAATTATTAATTAATCAATAAATACATGTGTGTATACAAACACACATGTATATATGTACACATGTACATCTGTCATAGAGCCGAATTTATGGAGCATGGACTTGGTCACACCAAAGTGTATATTTTTTTATTTAATTAAATTTATTTATTTATTTTTGGCTGTGCTGGGTCTTCATATGAATATTGTATAGGAACAATACGCATAGGAATATTACTCAGCCATGAAAAGGAAAGAAATTTTTCATTTGCAGCTATGTGAATGGACTTGGAAGACATTATGCTGAGTGAAATAAGTCAGACAGAGAAAGACAAATACCATATGATTTCACTTGTATGTGGAATCTAAAACATAAAACCAATGAACAAACATAACAAGTAGAAACAGAGGTACAGATTCAGAGAACACACAGAAAACAAGCAGTTGCTACAGAGAAGGAAGGTGGAGAGAGGAAAGAAATGGGTGAGAGAAATTAAGAGGCACAAACTTCTAGTTGCAAAGTAAGTGAGTCATGAGTATGAAATGTACAGTGTGGAGAATGTAGCCAGGACCTATGCAATATCTTTGTATGCTGACGGATCATAGCTAGACTTATCATGGTGATCATTTTGAAGTGGACAGAAATATCAGATCATTATGTTGTGTTATAAGGATTAACATAGTGTTGTAGATCAATTATACTTCAAAACAAACAAACAAGCATAGGAAAAGAGATCAGACTTGTGGTTACCAGAAGCACGGGGAAGGGGAGGATGAAGGTAAAAGGTACAAACTTCCAGTTGTAAGATAAATAAGATAACACTGCTGTATGTTATATACGAAAGTTGTTAAGAGTAAACTGCAAGAATTCTCATTACAGAAAAATAAAACAAAAACTGTTTCTTGTTCTGTATCTACATGAAATGATAGATGTTCACTAAACTTACTGTGATGATAGTCATTTCATGATATATGTAAGTCAAATCATTATGCTGTACACCTTTAAACTTACAGTGTCGTATGTCAATTACAGTTCAGTAAAACTGGGAGAAAAAAAATCTGGTTCTATGACTCAAAACCAGAATAGGAAACTCACTTGTTTTACCTGTTTTACCACTGTTTATCCATTATTGGTAATTTTTTTTTAAAAGCATGAGAATTTATTGGCTCATATAATTGAAGAGACCAGAGGTAGTTACAAATTTCAAGCATGGTTGATTCAGGGCTCTGGTTTTCTTTCTTTCTGCTTTTATTGGTACTGGCTCTGTATTCAGACTGGATCCCTTTGTGGTTGTAAGAGAGATCTCAGTAGTAGGGCTACACGTTGAAAATCTTATGATTTCCCTGGAGGCTTACTGAATAGCTTTACTTTCCTTCAAAATTATACAGAGGCTGTATAATTACACAAATAGCATTGGTGTATTTGACAAATGGTTCTTCAAAGCATCAAAGTGCTGGAGCACCAACGTCTGGTGCTGGATGATGAATAAGGGTTAAGTCACCAGAGGGGCTGTGGACGTCCTCATTGTCCAAGGGCACGGGGTCTCTTCAAGTTGAACAGTTCTGCTGGTCACGTGTCAGGGGAGCACCCACGCCTTTGCTCATCTGGGAGTCCCAGCAGTCAGGATTAAGCCTTCTTGCCTTACCATATGGCCGGTTTTCTTCAGAGTCTTTTCATTACTCGTTATTTTTAAGGGATTTGGAAAATGAAGCAATGAATATTGTAAAATATTATCACGTTTTCTATGAACACAGAGGAAGCCTAAACAGTAATGTGAAGTTTTTTCCTAATGTATCATTCTCTTTTATTGTATTTTGACATTCAGCGTGATTCTATTTCTAGTCTGACAGTTAAGTATAGGAGTTAATGTGTATGACAGTCTAAAACTGCACTGATGACATTTTTTCTGTGCTGCAGTCTGTGTGTTTTAGTGTGAGGGTCTGTATGTGTGTGTGGACTATGTGTTGCGGGGGGTGGGAGTCAGGGGGGTGGTCAGGGAAGTGAGAATAAGATCCTGCTGCTGAACTCGGCAGCAAGTAACATCCACTAAGCACAACTGTGTGTCAGCCATGGCTTTGAGCTTCTTACAAACATCATCTCATGTAATTCTTATAAATACCCAAGGAGGTGATTTCTTTTCCTAATATTGATTTTTATTCATTTGGCTGTACCAGCTTGTGGCATGGGAGATCTTTTTTTAGTTGCATGGGCGTGCGAACTCTCAGCTGTGTCAGGTGGAATCTAGTTCCCTGACCAGGGATCAAACCCAGGGCCCTGGGGTTGGGAGCTCAGAGGCTTAGCCATTATACCACCAGGGAAGTCCCCCAGTGATACCATTTCTATACTTGTTCCCATTTACAGATGGAGAAACCCAAGTTCAGAAAGGCCAATGACGCTTCTCAAAATGGCCTAGCTTGAGAGGGGCTGAGCTGAGCAGTCTTTTGCCAGAGCCTGAGGCCTAACTGAACTGGCTCCCCGTGCCCTTTCCTTTGAAGTTTATGCTTGATGTTCCTTAATAATGTGACAAAAGATGTCTCCCACCTCCATTCTATGCCCTCTGGGAAGCCTTTACTCTGGGAATTCCATAGACAGTTTAAAGTCAGGAATAGAAGAGCTAGCCCAAGCCTTTTTGTCCCCCTAGGAAACATTTTATTTCCTCTAGTACAAAGGCCTTCTTCTCTTTTCATATGATTCAATACTCTTCAAAACTTAGACAAAGAGCTACTATTTGATTCTTTAAAATATATTTTTATTATGACAGAAATACATGCAAATTGAAAACTTTAAAGAAAAAGAAAACATGGAACTATGTAAAGAACCACATAATCCACCCACCCCCAAATCCCTAAGATAATGCTCTTAACATGTTTGTGGATTTTCTTCTGCATATACAGCTTCAAGGGTTTTGTTTGTTTGTTTGTTTGTTTCATATATGGTAATGTGGTAAACAGGCTTCCCTGGTGGCTCAGCGGTAAAGAATCTGCCTGCTAGGCAGGAGGTGTGGGTTCCATCCCTGGGTCAGGAAGATCCCCTGGAGAAGGAAATGGCAGCCCACTCCAGCATTCTTGCCTGGGAAATCCCATGGACAGAGGAGCCTGAGGGCTACAGTTCATGGAGTCGCAGAAGAGTCAGACAGGACTCCCCAAGTAAACAGCAACAATGTGATAAACACTCAACATCCTTCAGGGCAACAGCTGTGTTTATTTGGGCTACTGTTATATATAGCACAGTACCTGGCACACAGCAGTTAGCACCTAATTATTAATGTCTAATTATCTGATTTAATAAATATTAGTTGATTGAATAACTGACATTATATATCCTTCCAAAACTTTCTAAAGCCCACATAATTATGAATCTCTGAGATAAAGTGTAACTGTGAAATCACATTAAGATGGTGCATGACTCATTTCCAGCTGTTTCACCAGGGAAAGACAAAACAGTATAACACAAAGAAGCCTGGGGCAGGAGTCAGGCTGGCAGGCTCTAGCTTAGTTCAGCTATCATACGTACAACAATACACACTCCATTTTAACTTCCTAATACCTCAGTTTCCTCATTTGTGATGTGAAGGGGTTGATTGGACTGCTTGCTAACATTCATTTCTATTTTTACTCTATACCATTTTCTCTCTTTGAAAGGGTGTTACTGTAGTACATACATATATTTTTTTAAAACATTTAAGTAATACAGAATTATATGGGGTAGAAGATAAAGTTTCCATTTTACAACCGCTCCCATCCCCAGTACCATTCTCCTCCCCAAAGGTGACAGCGAGTATAGTTTGATGTCTTTAGGTCCTTCCATCCCTTTACTAATGTTTTTATATATGTCCAAATATAAATTTGCAATTTAAAAACCCATAAATGGGATATTATCTGTATTATTCTGAGAACTGCTTCTTATCCTTTTTTCCCATTTCTCTACAATATATTTTTGGGGCCCTTTCTGAGTCAGCATATTCAAATTGGCTTTATTTTGGTAAATTGGGTGTTACCATCGGTTATTTACACCACCAGCAACAGATGTAGGTTGTTTCCAGTTTTATGCTATTATAAACACTGCAATAGTAAATAACGTACTGCAGGCTGTAGCAATTAAGAGCATGAACTTTGGACTTAAGACTGTGTGCATTTGAATCCTGGCTTCTTCACTTCATAGCGGTTACTTAACCTTTCTGTGCCTCAGTTTCCTCAACAGTAAAGTGGAGAATATGGATTTTAGAAATAAACCAATCAGCATAAGTAGAGTTCTTCAATTATATATGGCACATGCTACTGCTAAGTCGCATCAGTCTTGTCCCACTCTGTGCGACCCTATAGACAACAGCCCACCAGCCTCCCCCGTCCCTGGGATTCTCCAGGCAAGAACACTGGAGTGGGTTGCCATTTCCTTCTCCAATGAATGAAAGTGGAAAGTGAAAGTGAAGTCGCTCAGTCGTGTTTGACTCTTAGTGACCCCATGGACTGCAGCCTACCAGGCTCCTCCATTCATGGGATTTTCCAGGTAAGAGTACTGGAGTGGGGTGCCATTGCCTTCTCCCATATATGGCACATCAGATCAGATCAGATCAGTCGCTCAGTCATGTCCGACTCTTTGCGACCCCATGAATCGCAGCACGCCAGGCCTCCCTGTCCATCACCAACTCCCAGAGTTCACTCAGACTCACGTCTGTCGAGTCAGTGATGCCATCCAGCCATCTCATCCTCTGTTGTCCCTTTCTCCTCCTGCCCCCAATCCCTCCCAGCATCAGAGTCTTTCCCAATGAGTCAACTCTTCGCATGAGGTGGCCAATGTACTGGAGTTTCAGCTTTAGCACTTGCTATGGCACATAATCATTATAATCATTATGTATAACATCTTTGTGCACCTTCACAAGGGAATTGATTTCTAAAGATGGAATTACTGGGTTAAAGTTAAGCACATTTAAGATTTTGAAAAGTTTTGCCAAATTGCCTTCCTAAAAGTCTTTAACAATTTCTACTTTCATCCACAGTAGTTAAGGGTGCCTTTCTTACGTTGGTCACTATCCATTTTAAATATATTTGCTCTACTATTAGAGATCTGTGCACTCTTCAAAACGTAGGCTAATTAGCTATTGTCTTTCTTAGTGTCCTTTATTGTCAAGATTGAAGTGTAAGGCTTCTGATGGGTGTCAAGGCACGTTTGGGCCACTAGCTCTTCACCAGAGGAGCTGGAGTCAGCGGCTTCGGGGTGTGCTTTGTCCATAGCCCGCACTTCCTCTCTTTAGTGGAATGCGTGTGCCCTGAAACATGTCTGGTGCTTCTCTTCCTTTGGGTGGTTTATGTAAAACGAAATTAAAATCCTGTATTTACCTCAAAAAGAGCTAAAGCAACAGCAGAACACAAAACAAGTTATCAGGGAGTAAGCACTCATTGCCAAAGTTTGAAGATTTAACAGACATCACATTTGAGGCGAAAGAAATGTTAGACTTTAAAGAAATGTGTCTGAGCTTGTCCTTTAGCAAACTGGTGTGTAGCCTCCTACTGAGTCAGGGCTGGAGCCGGCGGGGCTAAAGGAATGCTTCAGGCTCCACCCAGCCCTTTGGGATTAAACCGCGCAGAAGCTCTTTAGTGCCCTCTTCTGGCCAAATTGAGGAGATACATGCTTATTAGAGAATGTTCCTGTATCCTCCCAACATTCAGAATATTTGTTTACAAAGTTAACAAAAAGAGTTAAGGAAGAGGGGAAATTTGGTGTTTTAAGAGAGAAAAATTAAATTGCTGACTGGAGTGTTTATTAATATCAATTTTTTGCAACTGAGAAAACCAAAAGGAAAAACAAATATAACTGTATTTCACAGCATCCTATTGAGTGCACTTTCAAAACAATAAAAACCATATATCCACCATATGAAACTTCTACAATTCCTAGAGCTTCAGATACACTCACTCAGTGTTTTCTGACCAATACAAACCTTATTTAAATAAAAGGGAGGGGTTATATGTATGCCTATGGCTGATTCATGTTGAGGTTTGACAGAAAATAGCAAAAATCTATAAAGCAATTATCCTTCAATTAAAAAATAAATTAACTGAATAAAAAAATAAATGCTTAACATATAGAAAAATGTGAAAATAATATGCTAGCAACATTAAGGACTTTATAAAACTGTAGCTACTCCTTATTTACCTGTGTTCTTTATATCTGAATTGTCCTCTGGGAATGACTGGGTGAAACAGAAAACTTTTCTCCCCTTGCAGCTGTCAGAGTCGAAGGTTTTCCTCTGACTTCCTTCAGATCTTTACTCAGAAGTCAGCTAATTCAGAAGTCAGCTGAATTTAATTTTGAATGCCCAAACACCTAAACGATGGCTAGAACAAACGGAAATTGAATCTTCCCAATTTCCATTCTTGATCTAGTTTCCCCTGCTCCCTTCACTTTCCAAAGCATGCCAAAGTCATGAACTACCCCCAAAGACAGAGTGATTATCTGAATAGATATTCGCAGTTTCGCCTTCTGCTAGCATGCACGCTCTAGTTAAAGTATAGAATTTTGTGTGCTGGGATGAAGTAGCAGTCATCAGCAGGGCTGCCTCGATAGCTTCAAAGGAGGAGGTGACTGCATACCCAGCACAATATTCGCCTTTGCCATTTTTCAAATAAGAAACATCCATAAATCATGCAATCTCTGCAATAGCAATAGTAGTTTCTTGTAAGTCAGCTCTAAGGATCAATAACTGCTGAGTCAAACAGTCATGAGGAGTTTGGTGAGTAGGTAAAGGGACAGGCTTGCAGGGTTCAAGTTATTGCAGTGGGAAAGGGTTATGTGAAGAGAAGTCAGCAACCATATTTCATATGCAGTAAGATGGCTTGCAGAAAGGTGTTTATGGTGATGAGACTTGAGCCAGGCTTATATCACATGGGGAATACAGATGATGAGTGGACAGCCCATAACTGTTTGCTCAGTTGATTTTGCAAGGGTTGCTACCACTGAAATAGCTCTCAGGCATTCGGGAAAACCTCTGGTTACAGGGTCTAATTGTTGACTGCAATAGCCAAGGGGTCAATGTTGACCTGTGTGCTTTTTAATAAGCACTTCTAGGGCATTCTTTTCCCCTTCCTATACAAAGAGGAAAATAAGAAGCTGGTAATTAGGATGTCCTAAAGTAGAGACTGAGAAGTCTGCTTTTCAGGTTCTGGAAAGCCGTAAAATGTGTTTTCCTCCCCCTCTAAGAGATCTGGTCTTTCAGCTTTGAGCAATGCATAAAGATATTGGGCAATTAAGAAAAAGTTAGTTATCCAGTTCCTACAGTATCTGGCAAGACCCCAAAATCCTTGAAGTTGTCTTTCAGTCTGTGGGAAATCTGAGACCCTGTGAATCTTATTAGGTTCTAAAAGGATTCCTTGATCTGAGATCAAGTGTCCTGAATTTGAGCAAGGTGTCATTTCCTTAGAGACCTGAAGACCTTTAGTTACTAACAGCTTGAGGAGACGGATCCTATCTTGCTCACTTGCTTCCTTGGAAGAGGAGCAGAAAAGAAGTTCGTCAACATATTTTCAGAGGGTAGACACTTGTGGAAAATCGACATCTGCTAAATCTGCTTTTAGGATCTGTGAAAAGTAGAAAAAACTTGCGGTGTAGTCAGGTGTATTATTGTCCTTTCCACATGAAAGTGAATAAAGATTGACTCAGGAGCCACACCAAGGCAATGGCACCCTACTCCAGTACTCCTGCCTGGAAAATCCCATGGATGGAGGAGCCTGGTGGGCTGCAGTCCATGGGGTCACTGAGAGTCAGACACAACTGAGTGACTTCACTTTTCACTTTCATGTATTGGAGAAGGAAATGGCAACCCACTTCAGTGTTCTTGCCTGGAGAATCCCAGGGATGCGGGAGCCTGGTGGGCTGCCCTCTATGGGGTCGCACAGAGTTGGACACGACTGAAGTGACTTGGCAGCAGCAGCAGCAGGATTCACAAGGTATGCTGAAAAGTGCATTATAGAGATTTATCATAGTGAAAAATTTACTCTCTGTAGGTATTGCAACCCACTCCAGTATTCTTGCCTGAAAAGTCTCATGGACAGAGCAGCCAGGTGGGCTACCGTCCAAAGGATAGCAAAGAGTCGGACACGACCAAACGACTAAGCACAGAAGATCCCCTGGAGAAGGAAATGGCAACGCCCTCCAGTACTCTTGCCTGGAAAATCCCGTGGACGGAGGAGCATGGTGGGCTACAGTCCATGGAGTTGCAAAGAATCGGACACGACTGACTTCACTTCACTAATTGCCACTAAAAGGGTGGAGGATTGGAGACAACTGGATGACAAGGGATAACAACGTTATTAATAGCCCTCAGATCTTGGACAAATCCCCACCCTCTTCCTTGGATTTCTTAACAGAGAGAATGGGTGTAATACAAGGACTGGTGCCAGGGACTAGGGAGCCTTGTGCCTCATATTCCTCTATGATTGGTTAATTCCTGCTAAGGCCTCAGGATTTAAAGGATACTGTTCAATATTAGGAAAAGGCTTACCAGAGTCAATTTAAATTTGAATTCAGTTCAGTTCAGTTGCTCAGTCATGTCCGACTCTGCGACCCCATGGACTGCAGCACACCAGGCTTCCCTGTCCATCACCAACATCCAAAGCTTTCTCAAACTCATGTCCGTCAAGCTGGTGATGCCATCCAGCCATCTCATCCTCTGTCATCCCCTTCTCCTCCTGCCTTCAGTCTTTCCCGCATCAGGGTCTTTCCAAATAAGTCAGTTCTTCACATCAGGTGGCCAAAGTATTGGAATTTCAGCTTCAACATCAGTCCTTCCAATGAATATTCAGGACTGATTTCCTTTAGGATGGACTGATTGGATCTCCTTGCAGTCCAAGGGACTCTCAAGAGTCTTCTCCAACACCACAGTTCAAAACCATCAATTCTTTGGTGGTCAGCTTTATGGTCCAACTCTCACATCCATACATGACTACTGGAAAAACCATAGCTTTGACTAGATGGATCTTTGTCGGCAAAGTAATGTCTCTGCTTTTTAATATGCTGTCTAGGTTGGTCATAGTTTTTCTTCCAAGGAGCAAGTGTCTTTTAATTTCATGGCTGTAATCACCATCTGCAGTGATTTTGGAGCCCAAGAAAATTCAAAAATTTGAATTGGGGATGCTGAATGAATCCACCCAATGTTGGTTGTGGACTTTGCCCAGAGTTTCTCAGCGACTTCTTTGGGGAGTTTTAAGTTTATCTTAGAAACTTGTCTTAAGGGCAAAAACTGCTAATGGGATTGAGGAGCTTGGAATGCCATGAGTTGTTGAGGAGGTTATATCAATTTCAGGGATAATTTCCCTTTAGAGGAAAAAATGGAGAAGGAAATGGCAACCCACTCCGGTACCCTTGCCTAGAGAATCCCAGGGATGGGGGAGCCTGGTGGGCTGCCATCTATGGGATCGCACAGAGTCGGACACAACTGAAGCAACTTAGCAGCAGCAGCAGAGGATAAAAAGATGGCAGCATGATATTTTTAAAGTCTTTCCCTAAGAGGTTGACAGGAGCAGAATTGGCCAGGAGGGAGGAATAGCTGTCCTGGAAGGAGCCCAGTGGGAAAGGTAAGGGACTTATAAGCTATAAGGGGTTTACTAGACATCGTCTCCATGTGAGTGTGCTCTGAGGAAGGGCTTGCTTGTGGATGGTGTGAAAGTGTTAGTCGCTCAGTCCTGTCCACCTCTTTACAACCCCATGGACTGTAGCCCACCACGGTCCTTTGTCCATGCGATTATCCAGGCAAGAATACTGGAATGGGTTGCCATTTCCTTCTCTAGGGGATCTTCCCGATTCAGGAATGGAATCCAGGTCTCCTGCATTGCAGGCAATTCTTCATCGTCTGAGAGTTTGGTGTGGGTGAGCATGAATACTGTGGCTTCAGTGTCAATTAAGACAGTAAGGACTTCATTTCCAGTTATAAGAGAGGTTTTGCCCATAAGAGAGGGAAGGACTGGAAAAACCCCTTGTTTGTCTTGGAGCAGGTTCTGTCCATAAGAGAAGCTGAAGGCTTAACGTGGGAGAATTGTTTACAATATTTTAGTTTAAGGCAATCCTTTATCCAATGACCAGGTTTCTTAAAAAATGGCAGAAAATTTGAGAGTTTGAAGGCTTTAATTTAGTTTGTTGAATCCCCTAGAGAGAGGCTGCTAGCTGTTGAACCTGTGAATTCATGATTTTAGTGGCTTTTTATTTCAATTTTGAATAGTCCAGGTTGATTTGTTTGCTGGATTAACTACATTGGGAGATGCCTGGTTTCCTAGTTGAGTTGTGCTCACTTTATTAGAATGGTGAGATCTTCATCTGAGCTGTTTATGAACAGCTTGTTTATAAACAAGGTGTTAAAGGCCACCTTAGTGACTCTGCATCTAAAGGGAGTCCAGGGTTTTCCTTAAAAATAATTTTAGGTCTGTTGTAATAGTTATGCAGAGGTTCATCAATCCTTGAGTGCATGCTTGGATTTTATTTCAATCAACAGGTTTTGGGAAGGCCTGGGAGATGGCTTCATATAAAGTTTTTGCTATTTCTTGAGCCTTGAATCAGTCATCATGATCCACTGAAGATTCTCTAGAGGATGATTCCAGCTAGCTTTAGCCATCAAGTGTTGGGCCTGACCTTCTTGGATGAGCATGTGGACTAATTGATAAAGATCAGGAAACACGGGCTCATAGGTTTGGATAGCAATGTTAAATTCCTTTGCAAAACGGCCAGGCCTTCAGTAACCTTGGGAAATTCTTTGGCCATATCTTGCAATTCTGCCTTTGTCCAAAGTGTGTAAGTTACATTTAAAAGGGTGCTCTGGGAATTCCCTGGAGGTCCAGTGGTTGGGATTCCATACTTCTACGCTGTCAACCAGTGTTCAATCATCCTGGTCAGGGAGCTAAAATCCTGCAAGCTGTGCAGTGCGGCCAAATAAATAAAAGGGGGCCTTCAGTATTGGGTTCCAATTTAAAGGGAAGGATTTGAAATGGTTTAAGTGGAAGATGTTGGGCTGGAAGATCAAGGGAGGTCTTGCGGTTTCTGGACTAAAAGGGGAGTTCAGCAAAGGAAGGGTAAAGGGAAGCAGAAGTGGAGGAGGTGTGGGCAAAGGGCAGACTGAGGAGTTGGGGGGCAGAGGGGTGACAGAGAAGAGTTACGAGTCTTTTGTGATTGAGAAACGTACTCAGAAAGTTTAAAATTTTCATCTTGGAGGGAAGTGATTTTGAATCTTGGACTCATTGCTGCTGCTACTGCTAAGTCACTTCAGTCGTGTCTGACTCTGTGTGACCCTGGCAGCCACCAGGCTCCCCCGTCCCTGGGATTCTCCAGGCAAGAACACTGGAGTGGGTTGCCATTTCCTTCTCCAATGCGTGAAAGTGAAAAGTGACAGTGAAAGTGAAGTCGTGTCCAACTCTTAGCGACCCCATGGACTGTAACCTACCAGGCTCCTCCATCCATGGGATTTTCCAGGCAAAGTACTGGAGTGGGGTGCCATTGCCTTCTCCCTTGGACTCATTAATAGGCTTCTAAATACCAATTAAAAAGTCCCATTCAATCTGCTTAGTTCTGTAGTTCTCAAGTTTATTGTGCAGAAAAATAAGTTTAGGGATGTCAGAAGAACTCCACTGTGGCCACTGTAATATTAAATATATTTGGTGTTGTTAATCCATTGAAAGAGGAATTTATATATTTAAGAACCATGGTTTTTTGGGTTTTCGTTTAGTTTTATTTTTTTATTTATTTATTTTTTTTATGTCTTGGCCCTTCCATGTGGCATGTGGGATGGTTCCCTGACCAGGGATTGAACCTCGGTCTCTGCATTAATAAGCACCAATTCCTAACCACTAGGCAACCAGGAAACTCCAACAACCATAGTTTTTAGACTTCAAATCTGCTTGGGTCCCTGAGGGAGGCTATTTGGGAGAACTTAGAAGAGGACAGTCCCACAATTAAAGAAGAATGCCAAGAAAACAGAACACTCACTGGAAGGGAAATCCTTCTAGCAGCATAGTGATGAACTGGCACAGTGAGACAGTCAGTATGCACCAGGGCGTCTGCCCACCTGATCCCAAAGAAAGGCAGAGACCTCAGCCTCAACTTAGTTGAAGGAGATGGCAAGTTGTGAAAACAGTGAACTCGAGAGGGTCTGGGTGTACCACACCGATTCCTGGAGGTATCAGTCCTGTGGCCTTGAGAGGGCTTCAGATCCCACTTCTGACACCCCTCAACCCAAGAAACCTAAAAGGGCATAATCAGGCAAAAAAACCTTTATTGGGGATCAAAGAATTGCCATTCAAGGCGTATAGATTCCAGTAGCAACCCAAAGAGTATCCCACTAGGGAGTAAAAGTCAGGGGCTTTTAAGGCAAAGAAGGGAGGTTTGCATTACAAAGACTTTTAATTGGAGTTGGAGGCAGAAGCTAATCTTGGTTAAACATGACTGAATACCAAGATTATCTCTGCTGCTGCTGCTGCTAAGTCACTTCAGTCGTGTCTGACTCTGTGTGACCCCATAGATGGCAGCCCACCAGGCTCCCCCGTCCCTGGGATTCTCCAGGCAAGAACACTGGAGTGGGTTGCCATTTCCTTCTCCAATGCATGAAAGTGAAAAGTGAAAATGAAGTTGCTCAGTCGTGTCCGACTCTTAGCGACCCCATGGACTGCAGCCTACCAGGCTCTTCCATCCATGGGATTTTCCAGGCAAGAGTACTGGAGTGGGGTGCCATTGCCTTCTCCTACTGGAGAATGGCAAGGAAAACCAAATCAAGGAAATATGTACCTCTCTCGCACACACCCCACCCTACTCCCTCCACCCCCACCCTCCTCTTCACAGGGTATAGAGTGGAACTGGCCTCATTTAGCAACCAAGGCCTTGCTAGTTAGAATTACTAATCAAATATGAAAATTGTTTTAAGTGCTGTGAAAAAGTACTGACTGATTTAACACTGATAGGATGTACCTCAGTTCAGTTCAGTCGCTCAGTCATGTCCGACTCTTTGCGACCCCATGAATCTCAGCACGCCAGGCCTCCCTGTCCATCACCAACTCCCGGAGTTCACGCAAACTCACGTCCATCGAGTTGGTGATGCCATCCAGCCATTTCTTTTTTTTTCTTCTTTTTTTTTTCATCCAGCCATTTCATCCTCTGTCGTCCCCTTCTCCTCCTGTCCCCAATCCCTCCCAGCATCAGAGTCTTTTCCAATGAGTCAACTCTTCGAATGAGGTGGCCAAAGTACTGGAGTTTCAGCTTTAGCATCATTCCTTCCAAAGAACACTCAGGGCTGATCTCCTTCAGAATGGACTGATTGGATCTCCTTGCAGTCCAAGGGACTCTCAAGAGTCTTCTTCAACACCACAGTTCAAAAGCATCAATTCTTTGGTGCTCAGCTTTCTTCACAGTCCAACTCTCACATCCATACATGACCACTGGAAAAACCATAGCCTTGACTAGATGGACAAGGACTAACTAAATAGATAAACATATTACCTCATTACCACAAACTTATTTATTTTTATTTAGTTTTAAATTTTTATTGGTGTATAGTTGATTTAGTGTTAGTTTCTGCTACAAAGTGAATCAGTTATACATATATCCACTCTTTTTCAGATTCTTTTTCCATCTAGGTCATTACAGAGCATTGAGTAGAGTTCCCTGTGCTAAATGGTAGGTTCTTATTAGCTACCTATTTTTTGTAGAAGTATGTATGTGTCAATCCCAACCTCCAAATTTATCCCTCCCCACCCCCATTCCCTCCCTGGTAACCATAAATTTGTTTTCTACATCTGTGACTCTATTTCTGTTTTGTAAATAAGTTCATTTGTACTTTTTTTTTTTAACCACAAATTTATTTGAGTCTCATTTTACTGGTAAGGAAACTAAGGCCATAGAGAGGAGAAGAAACTTACCGTTATATCACAGCCAAGCCACTGAAACCAGGAAGTCTGGGCAGAGTTCATGCTCTTGATCATTCATTATACAAATTAACTTAAGCAAAGAAATGAATTGAGAAAAAGTGATAGAGGAGAAGTAAGCTCAAAGACAGGAGTCCAGTGAGATCAGCTACATGGGCATTCAAACTTTCAAATCCTTTGCATGTCTCCATCCCTTAAAACCCTTCACTCTCAGCCTTAGGGAAAGGATGACTAATACTCTACAAGTCCAGGAAAGTGAAAGTGAAGTTGCTCAGTCGTGTCCGACTCTTTGCGACCCCATGGACTGTAGCCTAACAGGCTCCTCCATCCATGGGATTTTCTAGGCAAGAATACTGGAGTGCGTTGCCATTTCCTTCTCCAGGAGATCTTCCCGACCCAGGGATTGAACTCGGGTCTCCCGCATTGTAGGCAGACACTTTACCATCTAAACCACCAGGGAAGTCCAGGGAGGGTGCCTAATTCCCCATCAGTTCCCAGGGCTAAAATTGATTGACTTAATAATCTCAAGTGCTGCAGCTAACACTCTTTTAGACCAATAGCTCAGATGAATCAGCACTGAGTCCAATTTTGTAGAGTTCTATTCTATCTTATATCCCAATTCTGATAACTGCAAGTAGTGGATGCTGGGGTGAGCTGCCCCTACCCCTCTTTTAGAACCAAGACAGTCATTTTCCCAGCTGCTGAGAGTGCTGCCTACTGAAGACTCACATCTGTATCCCTCTCTGGGAGTTAGCCTCAGCCACATGGAGCTGCCACCACCACACATCCCTTAGAATGGACAAGATTCAGAATACTGATGACACTGCATGCTGGAGAGGATATGCAGTAACAGGAATTCTCACTCATTGCTATAAGGAATGTGAAATGGAACAGCCCACTTTGGAGAACAGTTTAGCAATTTCTTATAAACGGAGCTGTCACATCCAGGTGATGCTCTCTCTTTTTGAACAGCTTACATTCAATGACTGGAAGATCCAGAGGTACAGAGGCCCATTCAACTAAAGGGCCATCCCAGTCCAGAGCTGCCAGGAGGAGTGGCTGAGGACTCATTTTAAAAGTATCAGAATTCAATAGCTCTCTTTGCCATTTTCACTTCCTTCATTCCCTTACAGATGTGATTTTCAGAAAGACTTCCTCGAATTCTCTTCATGCAAATCATCATCTGATTCCCAGGAGACCTAACCTAAAACAGCTGATAAGAAAGCAGATTGTCTGTTAGTCACTCAGTTGTGTCCAACTGTTTGCAAACCCTCCAGGTTCCTCTGTCCATAGGATTCTCCAGGCAAGATTATTGGAGTGGGTTGCCATTTCCTTCTCCAATGGAAGCAGATTATAAGATAATATTTTGAAACTGGATCACCGTCAATGAGGACACTGTCATTGGTGGTAGGTGGAATACTGATAGCTCCTAGCATGATAGGCAGGTGCAGTTGTTAAAACTTTCACTGTGGGTGAAAGGGAAGGGCTTCACTGGTGGAACAACATCGGGGGTTTGAGAAGTTAGGGAAAGAGGTAATTATAACCACTATAGAATCTCAACATTCAAAAACACTAAGATCATGGCAACCAGTCCCATCACTTCATGGCAAATAGATGGGGGAAAAGTGGAAAGTGACAGGTTTTATTTTCTTGGGCTCCAAAATCACTGCAGATGGTGACTGCAGCCATGAAATTAAAAGATGCTTGCTCCTTGGAAGAAAAGCTATGACAAAACCTAGTTGTTTAGTTGCTCAGTTGTGTCTGACTCTTTGTGACTCCATGGATCCCAACACGTTACGCTTCCCTGTCCTTCACTATCTCCCAGAGTGTGCTCAGATTCATGTCCATTGAGTCGATGATGCCACCCAACCATCTCATCCTCTATCACACCCTTCTCTTCCTGCCCTCAATCTTTCCCAGCATCAAGATATTTTCTAATGAGTCAGTTCTTCGCATCAGGTGGCCAAAATATTGGAGCTTCAGCCTCAGCATCAGTCCTTCCAATGAATATTCAGGGTTGATGTCCTTTAGGGTTGACTGATTTCATCTCTTTGGTGTCCAAGGAACTCAAGAGACATCTCCAGCACCACAGTTCGAAAAAATCAATTCCTCGGCACTCAACCTTCTTATGCTTTATTTTAAAAGCAGAGACATCACTTAGCTGATAAAGGTGCGAATAATCAAAGCTATGGTTTTTTCAGCAGTCACGTATGGATGTGAGAGTTAGATCATAAAGAAGGCTGAGCACTGAAGAACTGATGCTTTTGAACTGTGGTGTTGGAGAAGACTCTTGAGAGTCCCTTGGACTGCAAGAAGATCAAACCAGTCAATCCTAAAAGAAATCAACCCTGGATATTCATTGGAAAGACTAATGCTGAAGCCGAAACTGCAATACTTTGGCCATCTGATGTGAAGAGCTGACTCAGTGGAAAAGACCCTGATGCTGGGAAAGATTGAAGGCAGGAGGAGAAGGAGATGACAGAGGATGAGAAGGTTGGATGGCATCACCAACTCGACAGACATGAGTCTGAACAAAGTCTGGGAGATAGTGAAGGACAGGGAAGCCTGTCATGCTGCAATCCATGGGATCACAAAGAGTTGGACACAACTGAATGACTGAACAATGACAATAGAATCAAATGGCTCTTGCTAAGTCTTATTTATTCTCTTCACAGGCATAAGACAAAGAAAGGCTGAGGTAATTAATTGCCAGTTTAAGGTTTGAGGCCAGAGGCCTCCAGTACAGCAAATAAAAATACTAATTTACTGTTGAAGGACAGAAAAAACACAGCTCCAGGTTTTTGTAAGAGTAATGAAGTTTCAGAGTAGGTTGAGTTTTCAGCCAGAACAAGACTGCTAAACCAAAGTGAGGCTCTGATTGGGAAGGAATAAGATTCTAAGACTTGGAGACGTACTGGTTGACACATTTGAAAATATTGAATACCCAGATTCCCTTGAACTTTCTGGGTGCACAGCATCCCATTAAAGCCTGCTCCCCTATTGGAGACGATGCATAGGCTTCTGTCTTACGTAAATGTCTTACGCCACTCCTGATGATCCACCCATATTTCCTCCTGGCCACTAGTCTAATAAATAAGATTAAGATACAACATAACCCATCCAGAGAAGTACCGGGTTTGCCAAGGGAAGACAAGGACACTGAAGGAGTGGCCCATATGTACTGGTAGGTAGTGGGAAAGTTTATCTGGAAATGGATACTGAAGGTGCTGGATTAGAGAGTGGAATATAAAGCTGGATAAGGGACAGTCCTCATGACTCATATGACTCATAAAGAATCCACCTGCAATGTGGGAGACCTGGGCTTGAACCTTGGTTTTGAAGATCCCCTAGAGAAGGGCATGGCAACCCACTCCAGTATTCTTACCTGGAGAACCCCCATGGACTGTAGCCTGTCTGTCCATGGGGTTGCAAAGAGGTGGACACGATGGAGCAACCAAGCACAGCAAGGGACAGTTTATCAATATGGTTGGAATTCAACTCCTTAATACATCATATATGTGACTCTTTGTGATATGACTTTTGTATGTCTTGCAAATTTGCCCCCTCTGTTCCAATAATACCAAGTTACTTGGCCAAGTTATTTTACTCCTCTGTAAAACCATTAACAACTCTCTCCATCTAGAATGTTTACCCTACTCCACCCCCATTCTACCCCTGCCTTAGACACCTATAGAAGTGAAAAAGAAAGTGAAGTCACTCAGTCATGTCCAACTCTTTGCGACCCCATGGACTGTAGCCCACCAGGTTCCTCTGTCCATGGGATTCTCCAGGCAAGAATACTGGAGTGGGTTGCCATTCCCTTCTCCAGGGGATCTTCCCAATCCAGGGATCGAACCCAGGTCTCCTGCATTGCAGGCAGACCCTTTAACCTCTGAGCCATTTACACAGCCAATCTGGGAATCTTATCTGCTAATGGAAGTAGAAATTAATACATCCTTTTTGGGAAACAATTTTGCAATATTGAAAGCCTTAAAATGGTTCAGGAACCCCACTTTTCTGGTGGGTGGGGATCTGAAATTTTCAAAAATTTATGCATAAAGATATTTAAAATGGTATATTTATTATTATACAAATTAATGTAACCAATATCTGAAAGCATAGGTTTATGGAAATTATATTCATACCAAACAACTGAATGTAGTTATTGAAAATTATGTGTTTAAATAATTTGCAATGATAAGAAAATGTTTATGATACACTAAATAAAAAATGAAATTATTAGGACCAAAACTTGGCAACAATGTGATAGGAAAAAATATTACCAAATTTAACAATTGTTATTGCCTGGTATTGAAAGTAAATTTACTTAAATTTGCTTTTTTCTTGGCTCAGGGAACAGATACTGCTTTCAGAATCAAGATTCTGCTTAAGTATCACCTCTGGGAAGAAAAGACCTTTTTCTCACAGTGTGAAGAATATATGTATATGTGTGTGTGTGTGTGTATATATATATATATATATATATTTTTTTTTTATCATGGTCCTTACCAAAGACAACCACCTATTCACCCATCTGCACCCTTCACTAGGATTATGAAGATAAGAATCTTGTCATTTATTTCTATAACTTAGGCATCTATGCACTGCCTGGCAAACAGCAGCTTCCTAACAAACTGTTTTCTTTTCTTTCTTTTTCTTTGGTGGGAGGTTTTTTTTTTTTTTTTTTAACTTTTGACTAAGACAAGTGCTCTCTGTTACTCTGAACCTAAAGAGTAAAAAGCCTGCTGCTGCTGCCATGTCACTTCAGTCGTGTCTGACTCTGTTCGACCCCATAGACGGCAGCCCACCAGGCTCCTCTGTCCATGGGATTTTCTAGGCAAAAGTACTGGAGTGGGGTGCCATTGCCTTCTCCGAGTAAAAAGCCTACATTTTATTAAAAGCAAACTTTGTCAATAAATGCTAGTGTAATTTGTTTTTCTTTCATGAGTAAAATCTATGCTGCTGCTGCTAAGTCGCTTCAGTCGTGTCCAACTCTGTGCAACCCCATAGATGGCAGCCCACCAGGCTGTCCCGTCCCTGGGATTCTCCAGGCAAGAACACTGGAGTGGGTTGCCATTTCCTTCTCCAATGCATGAAAGTGAAAAGCGAAAGGGAAGTCGCTCAGTCGTGTCCGACTCTTAGCGACCCCATGGACTGCAGCCTACCAGGCTCCTCCGTCCATGGGATTTTCCAGGCAAGAGTACTGGAGTGGGTTGCCATTGCCTTCTCTGGAGTAAAATCTATAGTTAGGGATAATTTTTTTTAAAATTCAGGACTTCTGACAAAAGGAATAAACTTAAGAGTCAAATATGAATGTCGTAATTATTCCCTGAACTATAGTTACACGATATTAATACTAATATTTTCCTCAAAATAAACTGCAAATTTAACACAGTGTCCTTCCAGATGAGCGGGAAGGCAGGTGTTTTCCCAGTGCTGTTTCTCTCCGTGGGAGCTGTCAGCCCCAGCGCAGTATTTCACAGCTAGACTGTAAACAAAAGTTATTCCAATTGGCTCAACAGTACTTTCAATAGAAGAAATAACAGAAACGAACGGTCTCTGTTCTCCAAAACTATCATCTTGAGCAGACTTTTATTGTGAAAGCGTTCGTCATTTGCCCACATTACTCCCAGCTGGAAATTTGCGTGCAGTTGAACTGTTACAAAACATATTCTTTCACGTGAGAATTTTGAGCAGCAAAAAAGGGACATGAAAATAGACCACACCTATCCTTCTTGGCAGAAAGTGTCTTCCTTAAAATGTAAAGAAAATTTTATTTTGGGAAACTTGTGAAAAATTGGGGGGAAACCTAGGTTGCTGGATTTGTCACTAGATTTTCCTCTAGTAATAACCAGAAAGGTCCAGCTACCATTGCCACTCAGTATAAAAATAAACTTTCTTTCAGGCTGTATTTGAGCAGACACGTGTGCATGGAGGGTTAGGTAGCACCTACATATATTAGGTTATGAAGACGTGGAGGGTGTCCCACAATCACCCCTAAAACGTATGAGGACCCTACGAAAATCTTCCTTTGGGAGAGAATTCCGTCTCTAAAGAGACGGTTCTAAAGAGGGCAAGGTGAGGTTAGACCCAGCTTCTGATTTCTCAGTTGGTAAGGACTCTGCCTGCAATGCAAGAGACCCAGGTTCAGTCCCTGGGTGGGGAAGATCCCCTGGCGAAGGAAATGGCGCCTCACTCCAGTATTCTTGCCTGGAAAATCTCATGGACAGAGGAGCCTGGTGGGCTACAGTCTATGTGATCCCAAAAAGTCGGACAAGACTGAGTGACTAAACCACCACCATCATCACCAGACCCAGCGGGCGCCAAGCAGGCCGCCATCTTGTGGCGCCCCTGCCCCGCCCGCCAACAGCTCGCCCAGAACCTTCCTTCCATCCCGTCCCGCCCCGTCGCTCCCCACAGCATTCCTACCCGCCCCCAACCCCCAGATTCGGACCCGCAGCCAACACCTCATCCCCCAACCCACTCCGGGCGGCATCCCCTCGAGCCGCCGCGCTCGTCGCGGGACCTGCAGGTACGGCTCGCCCATCGACCCGCGCGGCCCGGGCCGGAAAAGTGACTAACGGCTGCCGCTGGCCCGCAGGGTGCTGAGGGGATGGCGTCGGGGTCCCGGCTGCCTGAGGACGCGGTCCGAGGCGTCAGCCCTGGCCAGCGAGGCGAGAAGATTGTCTCGGCGCTCACCGGGGACTTGGTGATGGCTGCGGCCCTGAAGAGCGCCGCGTCCCCGGTGCGGTCGGTGGTGGCCTCCCCTCGCCCGGTGAAGGGGACAGCGGGCCGGGAGGCGGCCCGGCGGCGGCTCCAGCTCCTGCCGGGTTCTCAGGCCGAGGGCCCGGGACAGGGGCCAGAAGAGGAGGAAGAGGAGCCCCTGCTCTCAGTGCCCGAGGAAGACGAGGAGGCGCGGCCGCTGCCCCCGGTGTGCGTGTTCCCCATGAGGGGGATGTGGCGGGAGGAGAAGGTGGCGTTGTACTGCGACGAAGTGCTGCAGGGCTACAAGGTGAGGACAAGAAGACAGCGGGCCCCGAGGGACTCGGGGCCACCTTCCGTGCAGATGTGGGCACAGAGTGCACGAAGAACCTGCATGTCACAAAAGTAAATTTACTCCACGCTTACAGGACTTCCACCTTGATAGAGGTTCCCAGGCCTCTATTGAATTCCAATTCAATTTTTCCTTCAAACAGATCACATAGCGTTTTCCAGTTTTTTTGAGAGCTGAAGGAAGATAGGCCTTATCAGTGCCCTGGTCATAACTTTTCTTCCCAGAATTAAGCGTCTTTTAATTTCATGGCTGCAGTCACCATCTGTAGTGATTTTGGAGCCCCCAAAATAAATTCTGCCACTGTTTCCACTGTTTCCCCATCTATTTGCCATGAAGTGATGGGACCAGATGCCATGATCTTAGTTTTCTGAATGTTGAGCTTTAAGCCACCTTTTTCACTCTCCTCTTTCACTTTCATCAAGAGGCTTTTTAGTTCCTCTTCACTTTCTGCCATAAGCGTGGTGTCATCTGCATATCTGAGGTTATTGATATTTCTCCCAGCAATCTTGATTCCAGCTTGTGCTTCTTCCAGCCCAGCGTTTCTCATGATGTACTCTGCATAGAAGTTAAATAAGCAGGGTGACAGTATACAGCCTTGATGGACTCCTTTTCCTGTTTTACTGTGTCATTAATCAGTCAGGGTTTAATGTCTGGGTTTCATACTAGTTTAGATTATCATCCTGGGGTAGTTGAATTGAAATGCAGAAAACCAAATGGGCAAAATATTTATTGAATTCTTAGTATGCTCATTTGTTTTATAGAATGGATTTCTGTTTTAAAATTTTATGTGCTGAGTAAATTCTAAATAGGTCATTAAATCTTTAAAGTTCAGAAAAAATTCATGACTAGGTTTTTAAACATGATAATAACCATGTTTTTGTATGTATAATTACAGTAGAGCTACCTGGAGTAACAGGCAAGTTTGGCCTTGGAGTACAAAACAAAGCAGGGCAAAGGCTATCAGAGTTTTGCCAAGAGAATGCACTGGTCATAGCAAACACCCTCTTCCAACAACACAAGAGATGACTCTACACATGGATATCACCAGATGGTCAACACCAAAATCATATTGATTATATTCTTTGCAGCCAAAGATGAAGAAGCTGTATATAGTCAGTAAAAACAAGACCAGGAGCTGACTTGTGGCTCAGATCATGAACCCCTTATTGCAAAATTCAGACTTAATTTCAAGAAAATAGGGAAAGCAGCTAGGCCACTCAGGTATGACCTAAGTCAAATCCTTTATGATTATACAGTGGAAGTGAAAAATAGATTCAAAGGATTAGATATGATAGAATGCCTGAAGAACTATGGATGGAGATTTGTGACATCAGATGGGAGGCGGTGACTGAGACCATCCCCAATAAAAAGAAATGCAAAAAGCAAAATGGTTGTCTGAGAAAGCCTTACAAATAGCTAAGAAAAAAAGAGAAGTGAAAGGTAAAGGAGAAAAGGGAAAATATACCCATTTGAATGCAGAGTTCCAAAGAATAGCAAAGAGAGATAAGAAAGACTCCCTATGTGATCAAAGAAATAGAGGAAAACAATAGAATGGGAAAGACTAGAGATCTCTTCAAGAAAATTAGAGATACTAAGGGAACATTTCATGCAAAGATGGGCACAATGAAGGACAGAAATAGTATGGACCTAACAGAAGCAGAAAATATTAAGAAGAGGTGGCAAGAATACACAGAAGAACTATACAAAAAAGATGTTAATGACTCAGATAACCATGATGGTGTGATCACTCACCTAGAGCCAGACATCTTGCAATATGAAGTCAAGTGGGCCTTAAGCATTACCACAAACAAAGCTATTGGAAGTGATGGAATCCAGTTGTTATTTCAAATCCTAAAAGATGATCCTGTTAAAGTGCTGCACTCAATATGCCAGCAAATTTGGAAAACTCAGCAGTGGCCACAGGACTGGAAAAGATCAGTTTTCATTCCAATCTCAAAGAAAGGCAATACCAAAAAATGTTCAAAATTGCCATCATTCTCACACATTAGCAAAGTAATGCTCAAAATTCTCCAAGCCAGGCTTCAGTGGTATATGAACCAAGAACTTCCAAATGTTCAAGCTGGGTTTAGAAAAGTCAGAGGAACCAGAGATCAAATTGCCAACATCTGTTAGATCATAGAAAAGCAAGAGAGTTCCAGAAAGACATCTACTTATGCTTTATTGACTATGCCAAAGCCTTTGACTGTGTGGCTCACAACAGACTTTGGAGAATTCTTAGAGATGTGAATGCCAGAACACCTGACCTGCCTCCTGAGAAATCTGTATGCAGGTCAAGAAGAAAGAAACAGAACTGGACATGGAACTACAGACTGGTTCCAAATCCGGAAAGGAGTACATCAAGGCTTTATATTGTCACCCTGGTTATGTACTTATATGCAGAGTTCATTATGCAAAATGCTGGGCTGGATGAAGCACAAGTTGGAATCAGGGTTGCTGGGAGAAATACCAGTAACCTCAGATATGCAAATGACACCACCCTTATGGCAGAAAGTGAAAAGGAACTAAAGAGCCTCTTGATGAAAGTGAAAGAGGAGAGTGAAAAAGCTGACTTAAAACTCAGCATTCAAAAAACTAAGATCATAGCATCCAGTCCCATCACTTCATGGCAAATAGATGCAGAGGCAATGCAAACAGTGACAAATTTTGTTTTCTTGGGCTCCAAAATCACTGCAGATGGTGACTGCATCCACAAAATTAAAAGACACTTGCTTCTTGGAAGAAAAACTGTGACCAACCTAGACAGCATATTAAAAAGCAGAGACATTATTTTGCCGACAAAGGTCTGACTAGTCAAAGCTATGGTTTTTCCAGTAGTCATGTATGGATGTGAGAGTTGGACCATAAAGAAAACTGAGTGCTGAAGAACTGATGCTTTTGAACTGTGGTGTTGGAGAAGACTCTTGAGAGTCCCTTGGACTGCAAGGAGATCCAACCAGTCAATTGTATAGGAAATCAGTCCTAAATATTCATTGGAAGGACTGATGCTGAACCTGAAACTCCAATCCTTTGACCACCTGATGCAAAGAAATGACTTATTTGAAAAGACCCTGATACTGGGAAAGATTGAAGTGGGGAGGAGAAGGGGATGACAGACGATGAGATGTTTGGATGACGTCACCAACTCAATGGACATGAGTTTGAGCAAACTCTGGGAGTTGGTGATGGATAGGGAGGCCTAGTATGCTGCAGTCCATGGGGTTGCAAAGAGTCAGACACAACTGAGTGGCTGAACTGAAATTGCTCAGTAGATCAATAAAACAAATTACTTAAAAAATAAATAATAAGTAGATGTCTCATCTCTGAATTACTCTATGAGTGAATAGATATCTTTTAAATTTATTCTACTTTTTTAATGTTTCTATTTTTCATTAAATATAGATTCAGTTAAAATCTATTATTTTTGAGTTTTTTCATTATTTTAAGGGCGTATGGGCTGCATACTTAATAGAAATCAGTAAAAATACTTAATTTCATATATATATGTGTACATATTTTTGTTTTGCTAGGCAGAAGATGCTGATGATGCTATGAGTAAATATCTATCAGAAAAATTAAAGTTGAAAGACAAATGGCTTGGAGTCTGGAAAGCTAATCCTGAGTTATTCTTTGTGAAATATGAAGAATCTTCTATCCCTTTTGTTGGTATATTGGTTGAGGTAAATAATTTTTACCTGATCCTTTTTCTTTGCGTGAAATTATCAGTTCTTTTTAAGACCAAAATTTAACTTTATAAATTTGAGGTTTGGATACTTAAACAAAGGTTGGCAAAAGTTTACATCTATTTAAGTTTCTTAACAAGTTAACAATGTAAAAAGAGGGTAAGGAGGGGTATTTGCACACATTTTTCTGTAAACAGTAATCATTAAATAAAATCTCATAGTATTAGGTAATATTAGCCTACTTTCAATTGCTCAAATAATGTAAAAATAACAAAAGTGCACTTCTTAAAAATTAGTAAATTAGGCTTTAATTAATTTGGGTCTTTTTTCCCATTATTTATCTTTAATCTTCATTTATCTGAATTATGAGGTTTAGTTATATTAGGAAAGAATAAACTAGATCAGAAAATTATTGGTAAAATTTGTAATTTTTTCCTATGAAAAGTGACTTTTTAGTATAATACATCTACTTCCAAGCTTTTATCTAAGGTTTTGCTTTTATAGGTCTATAGGTTAAATATTGTAGCATATTTGACATCATAAATCTGATTGCCTTAAAGGTCAGTTATCCTGTGTAGAAATTAATACTTGCAATCACAAATGGTACTCCTTCAGATAGATATTTCAAATCTGTGGTTTTGGTGATAAGAAAAAAATTGTGTTTGAAACTCATTACATTACATACTATCAGAAAACAATTCAATTCTGTGTTTATAGAAAATAAGTTATGGGTACATGTATATATATGGTTGAGTCACTTTGCTGTTCACCTGAAACTGTCACAACATTGTTTGTTAATTGGCTATGCCCAATACAAAATAGAAAGTTTAAAAAAGAGAAGGAAAGAAAGCATGGTTAGGTAAGAAAACCAGTCAATTGACCGTAACTTGATTCCTTTGAATAAAAAATTAAGCACCAAAATGCTGTATATGTAAAAAAAAAAAAGTAATACTTTTATTGGACATGTATTTGAAAATGTTCAAAATGTATTATTGGTAGTGTTTATTTTTTTTTCAGTTTTATTGAGTTATAATTGACAAGATTATAAGATAGGGTGTATAACATGATGATTTTATACATACATATAAAAAAGTGAAAGTGAAGTCGCTCAGTCGTGTCCGACTCTTTGTGACCCTGTGGACGGTAGCCTACCAAGCTCCTCCATCCATAGGATTTTCCAGGCAAGAGTACTGGAGTGGGTTGCCATTTCCTTCCCCAGGGGATCTTCCCAACCCAGGGATTGAACCTTGGTCTCCCACATTGTAGGCAGATGATTTACTGTCTGAGCCACCAGGGAAGGCATATATACATATGCTGCTGCTGCTAAGTCGCTTCAGTCGTGTCCGACTCTGTGCGACCCCATAGACGGAAGCCCACCAGGCTCCCCTGTCCCTGGGATTCTCCAGGCAAGAACACTGGAGTGGGTTGCCATTTCCTTCTCCAAGGAAGGAAGTATATATACATATACTTCTTGGCAAATAGATGGGGAAAAAATGGAAAAGGTGGCAGATTTTATTTTCTTGGGCTTCAAAATCACTGTGAATGGTGACTGCAGTCATGAAATTAAAAAACACTTGCTCCTTGGAAGAAAAGCTATGACAAACCTAGACAGCATATTAAAAAGCAGGGACATCACTTCACAAACAAAGGTCTGTATAGTCAAGTTAAGGTTTTTCTATGTATGAATGTGAGAGTTGGACCATAAAAAAAGCTGAGCGTTGAAGAATTGATGCTTTTGAACTGTGGTGTTGGAGAAGACTCTTGAGAGTCCCTTGGACTGCAAGGAGATCCAACCAGTCCATCCTAAAGGAGATCAGTCCTGGGTGTTTGTTGGAAGGACTGATGTTGAAGCTGAAACTCCAATCCTTTGGCCACCTGATGCGAAGAGCTGGCTCATTTGAAAAGACCCTGATGCTGGGAAAGATTGAAGGTGGGGAGGAGAAAGGGGCAACAGAAGATGAGATGGTTGAATGGCATCACAGACTCAGAGGACATGAGTTTGAGCAAACTCTGGGAGATGGTGAGGGACAGAGAGGCCTGGAGTGCTGCAGTCCATGGGGTCACAAAGAGTTGAACATGAGTTGGTGACTGAATAACAAATTATCAACTGTAGTCACTATGTTATATGTTAGATCCTTAAACCTTTTTCATCTTACAGCTGAAAATTTGTACCAACTTCTGTAATTCTATATTTTATGCTAATACTTAGTGTAGTTTATTAATTTTTAAAGCTACTGTGCATTGGTTAAGATTTCTCCTTTCAATGCAGGGTGTGCTGGTTTGATCCCTGGTCAGACAGCTAAGACCCCATGACTCCCCGCCAAAAACCAAAACATAAAACAGAAACAATATTGTAACAATGGCAATAAAGACTTTAAAAATAAATAAAGCTTCTGTCAACTCAGTAATTTCATGCACTTATTTTCAGACATGCTAGAGGTTATCACAATATTGTGGTGAAATAAGACAAGAAAACACACGTGTGTTGTTTATGAAGCTAAATTTATTCAACCTGTACTCTTGCCTGGAAAATCGCATGGACGGCGGAGCCTGGTAGGCTACAGTCCATGGGGCCGCTAAGAGTCGGACACGACTGAGCGACTTCTCTTTCACTTTTCACTTTCATGCACTGGAGAAGGAAATGGCAACCCACTCCAGTGTTCTTGCCTGGAGAATCCCAGGGACGGGGCAGCCTGGTGGGCTGCCATCTATGGGGTCACACAGAGTCAGACACGACTGAGGTGACTTAGCGGCAGTAGCAGAAGCAGCAAGGACTTTACCTTTTACTTTTCTTTTTAGGACTTAACTTTTTTATTATGTCCATTCTACTTTTTTTGGTATTTTATAATCCTTTCTTTTACTAATACTGTAATACAGATAATCAGTTCAGCTGCTTAGTAGTGTTGGACTCTGTGACCACATGGACTGCAGCAGGCCAGGCTTCCATGTCCAATATAGACTATAGAATATTTTAAGACATACTTTCATGGCAAAATTAGTCCAAAATTTTTTTAATACTACTGTTTTATAAAATCCAAAAGTCTGGCAACTCAAACTTACAAATTATGTAGGAGACAGTTCCTCTCATGAACCTTAAATACTAATAATTGTTTAAGAAGTAGTTTGAAAATTTGTTTTGATATTTTATTCTGTATTGATCTATTGTTATTATGTACATTGACTGTTAGAGAAGTCATAAAAATTTAAAAGAAGAAATGTTATAAGTAGCTCATATTTGAGGAAGAATCTTTGTGATTGACTTTCATTCACAACTACAAACTTCATATTTATCTTAGGTAACTTGTAAACCAAGCCAGAGCTCATCGTCTTGTTTCAACGTTACTGTTTCTGTTGCTGAGCCCTTTTCTTCTAACATTGCAAATATTCCAAGAGATTTGGTTGATGAGATTTTGGAAGAACTAGAGCATAGTGTGTCTCTCTTGGAAGTGTACCCTGTTGAAGGACAAGATTCTGATTTACATGATATTGCTTTGGCCTTGGAAGTTGTAAGGTATTAGAGCTTTTAACTTCTGAAAGTTCTCATATTTAAAAAGTTGATTTAATATGTAAGTCTTGTTTATATAGGTACTTAATTTAACTTTTTACTCACTGCTGAAATCAATTTTTCTATTTTCAATGTACTTATTTGTACCTAAAATATTCTCTCTTGTGGAAGTATTTTATGTGGGCAATAAGTTTGCTGGGTTTTGATCTTGCATTTTACAAAATTTGAATTTTAAAAACTTCTAGAGATAAGTCACACTAAATTCTGGTATATTCCTTGGCTTTCACTGATGGGACCCAGGTTCAATTCCTGGTCAGGAAACTAAGATCTGGAAAGCTGCAAGGGGTGGCAAAAAAATAACCCAAAAAACAAAACCACCATATTCTGCTCATATTTAAGCATCTTAAATATATTAGATTTCATTTTTCACATTTAAAAGCATTACAAATACCAGATGTCATCATCCCCATTATGATTGCTTCTTACACATTGATGCAATTTGAGAGAAGCTATATGTAAGCATAATACAGAATATTGGGGGGCATGTCTTTGTTTTCCTAATACCCCCCAATATAAAATATGATTATATCTCAGATATTATTTATTTGGTAAACAAAATCAGCCACAGTCTATGAAATGTGGAACATGAATTTTATAATCCCACTTCAAGAAACATTATCTGTAGTAACTTGAAATATAATGCAGATCATCTAATGTTTGAAGTTTTACTTTTAATATTAGTTCACTGAAAGTTTATTTTGAAATATTGGTGATGGACAGGGAAGCCTGGCGTGCTGCAGACCATGGGGTCACAAAGAGTCAGACATGACTGAGTGACTGAACTGAACTGACTGATTTTTTTAAACAATTAAGATTCATATAAAGATTTCTGACATCAGGATATCTTTTTAATTATAAACATGGTACTGGCTGATTTTGATCACTGTCATCTCAATCTGATTTGTCATAGGTTTTTTTATGACTTTCTTTGGAGAGACTGGGATGATGAAGAAAGTTGTGAGAATTATACTGCTTTGATTGAAGAAAGAATTAATTTGTAAGTATAGTTAAAAACTTACTCATCATATTATGTAAGATAAACATTGTCACTGTACTGATACTTTTCAGGTGGTGTGATATACAAGATGGAACTATACCTGGCCCTATTGCACAACGTTTCAAAAAAACTTTGGAGAAGTATAAAAACAAGAGAGTTGAACTCATTGAGTATCAGAGCAATATTAAAGAAGATCCATCTGCAGCAGAAGCTGTTGAATGTTGGAAAAAGTACTATGAGATAGTAATGCTCTGTGGATTACTGAAAATGTGGGAAGATTTACGCCTCCGGTAATAATTTGCCCTATTTTTTTTTAAAGATTTATTTATTTATCTATTCATTTTTTTGGTTGTCGTAGGTGTGGGTCCTCATTGCTGTGTGCTGGCCATTTCCAGATGCAGCGAGCAGATGCCACTCTTTGATGCAATGTGAGGGCTTCCCACCATGGTGGTCTCCCTGTTACAGAGCTCAGGCTCTGGGTACACGGGCTCAGCAGTTGTGGTGCACAGGCCCAGCCACTTCAGAGCATGTGGGATCCTCCCAGACCAGGGATCAAACCAGTATCCCCTGTATTGCAAGGCAAATTCTTAACCACTGGGCTGCCAAGGAAGCCCTGCCCTATTTTAAATGGAAACAAAAGATTGCATGGTCATTCTTTTTTTTTTTTAATTAATTAATTAATTTTAATTGGAGGCATTACTTTACAATATTGTAGTGGTTTTGCCATATATTGACATTAATCAGCCATGGGTGTACATGTGTCCCCCATCCTGCATCCTGAACCCCCCTTCCACCTCCCTCCCATCCCATCTCTCAGGGTTGTCCCAGTGCACTGGTCCTGAGCACCCTGTCTCATGCATCGAACCTGGACTGGCAGTATGTTTCACATATGGTAATATACATGTGTCAGTGCTATTCTCTCAAATCATCCCACCCTTGCCTTCTCCCACAGAGTCCAAAAGTCTGTTCTTTACATCTGTATCTCTTTTGCTGTCTTGCATATAGGGTCATTGTTACCATCTTTCTAAATTCCATATATATGTGTTAATATACTGTATTGGTGTTTTTCTTTCTGACTTACTTCACTCTGTATAATAGGCTCCAGTTTCATCCACCTCATTCAAATGCATTATTTTTAATAGCTGAGTAATATTCCATTGTGTATATGTACCACAGCTTTCTTATCCATTTGTCTGCCAATGGACATCTAGGTTGCTTGCTTCCATGTCCTAGCTATTGTAAATAGTGCTGCAATGAACACTGGGGTACACATGTCTCTTTCAATTCTGGTTTCCTCAGTGTGTATACACAGTAGTGGGATTGCTGGGCCATATGGCAGTTCTATTTCTAGTTTTTTAAGGAATCTCCACACTGTTCTCCATAGTGGCTGTTCTAGTTTGCATTCCCACCAACAGTGTAAGAGGGTTCCTTTTCTCCACACCCTCTCCAGCATTTATTCTTTGTAGACTTTTTGATAGCAGCCATTCTGACTGGCATGAGATGGTATCTCATTGTGGTTTTGATTTGCCTTTCTCTCTTTTCATGTGTTTGGTAGCCATCTGTATGTCTTCTTTGGAGAAATGTCTGTTTAGTTCTTTGGCCTATTTTTTGATTGGGTCATTTATTTTTTGGAATTGAGCTGCATGAGCTGCTTGTTTATCTTTGAGATTAATTTTTTGTCAGTTGCTTCATTTCCTATTATTTTCTCCCATTCTGAAGGCTGTCTTTTCACCTTGCTTATAGTTTCCTTCCTTGTGCAAAAGCTTTTAAGTTTAATTAGGTCCCATTTGGTTTATTTTTGCTTTTATTTCCAATATTCTGGGAGGTGGGTCATAGAGGATCCTGCTGTGATTTATGTCAGAGAGTGTTTTGCCTATGTTTTCCTCTAGGAGTTTTATAGTTTCTGGTCTTATGTTTAGATCTTTAATCCATTTTGAGTTTCTTTTTGTGTATGGTGTTAGAAAGTGTTCTAGTTTCATTCTTTTACAAGTGGTTGACCAGTTTTCTCAGCACCACTTGTTAAAGAGATTGTCTTTTCTCCAATGTATATTCTTGCCTCCTTTGTCAAAGATAAGGTGTCCATAGGTGTGTGGATTTATCTCTGGGCTTTCTGTTTTGTTCCATTGATCTATATTTCTGTCTTTGTGTCAGTACCATACTGTCTCAATGAGTGTAGCTTTGGAGTATAGTCTGAAGTCAGGCAGATTGATTCCTCCAGTTCCATTCTTCTTTCTCAAGATTGCTTTGGCTATTTGAGGTTTTTTGTATTTCCATACAAATTGTGAAATTACTTGTTCTAGTTCTCTGAAAAATACCATTGGTAGCTTGATAGGGATTGCATTGAATCTATAGATTGCTTTGGGTAGTATATTCATTTTCATTATAACAATTCTTCTGATCCATGAACATGGTATATTTCTCCATCTATTTGTGTCATCTTTGATTTCTTTCATCAGTGTTTTATAGTTTTCTACATAAATAGGTCTTTTGTTTCTTTCAGTTCAGTTCAGTTTAGTTCAGTTGCTCAGTCGTGTCCTACTCTTTGCGACCCCATGAATCACAGCACGCCAGGCCTCCCTGTCCATCACCAACTCCTGGAGTTCACTCAGACTCATGTCCATCAGTCAGTGATGCCATCCAGCCATCTCATCCTCTGTCGGTCCCCTTCTCCTCCTGCCCCCAATCCCTCCCAGCATCAGAGTCTTTTCCAGTGAGTCAACTCTTCGCATGAGGTGGCCAAAGTACTGGAGTTTCAGCTTTAGCATCATTCCTTCCAAAGAAATCCCAGGGCTGGTCTTCAGAATGGACTGGTTGGATCTCCTTGCAGTCCAAGGGACTCTCAAGAGTCTTTTCCAACACCACAGTTCAAAAGCATCTATTCTTCAGCCTTCTTCACAGTCCAACTCTCATGTCCATACATGACCACAGGAAAAACCATAGCCTTGACTAGACAAACTTTTGTTGGCAAAGTAATGTCTCTGCTTTTGAATATGCTATCTAGGTTGGTCATAACTTTCCTTCCAAGGAGTAAGCATCTTTTAATTTCATGGCTGCAATCACCATCTGCAGTGATTTTGGAGCCCCAAAAAATAGAATCTGACACTGTTTCCACTGTTTCCCCATCTATTTCTCATGAAGTGATGGGACCAGATGCCATGATCTTCATTTCTTTTTTTTTTTTTTTAACATATTTCAATGCCATTCTCCGAAATCATCCCACCCTCTCCCTCTCCCTCTCATATACAATTACCCTGTATACAAGACAGCAAAAGAGACACTGATGTATAGAACAGTCTTTTGGACTCTGTGGGAGAGGGAGAGGGTGATCTTCATTTTCTGAATGTTGAGCTTTAAGCCAACTTTTTCACTCTCCTCTTTCACTTTCATCAAGAGGCTCTTTAGTTCCTCTTCACTTTCTGCCATAAGGGTGGTGTCATCTGCATATCTGAGGTTATTGATATTTCTCCCAGCAGTCTTGAATCCAGCTTGTGTTTCTTCCAGCCCAGTGTTTCTCATGATGTACTCTGCATAGAAGTTAAATAAGCAAGGTGACAATATACAGCCTTGACATACTCCTTTTCCTATTTGGAACCAGTCTGTTGTTCCATGTCCAGTTCTAACTGTTGCTTCCTGACCTGCATACAGATTTCTCAAGAGGCAGGTCAGGTGGTCTGGTATTCCCATCTCTTTCAGAATTTTCCACAGTTTATTGTGATCCACACAGTCAAAGGCTTTGGCATAGTCAATCAAGCAGAAATAGATGTTTTTCTGGAACTCTGTTGCTTTTTCCATGATCCAGCGGATGATATCTGGTTCCTCTGCCTTTTCTAAAACCAGCTTGAACATCAGGAAGTTCATGGTTCACATATTGCTGAAGCCTGGCTTGGAGAATTTTGAGCATTACTTTACTAGCATGTGAGATGAGTGCAATTGTGTGGTAGTCTGAGCATTCTTTGGCATTGCCTTTCTTTGGAATTGGAATGAAAACTGACCTTTTCCAGTCCTGTGGCCACTGCTGAGTTTTCCAAATTTGCTGGCATATTGAGTACAGCACTTTCACAGCATCATCTTTCAGGATTTGAAATAGCTCAACTGGAATTCCATCACCTCCACTAGCTTTGTTTGTAGTAGTGCTTTCTAAGACCCACTTGACTTCACATTCCAGGATGTCTGGCTCTAGGTCAGTGATCACACCATCGTGATTATCTGGGTCGTGAAGATCTTTTTTGTACAGTTCTTCTGTGTATTCTTGCCATCTGTTCTTAATATCTTCTGCTTCTGTTAGGTCCATACCATTTCTGTCCTTTATCAAGCCCATCTTTGCATGAAATGTTCCCTTGGTATCTCTAATTTTCTTGAATAGATCTCTAGTCTTTCCCATTCTGTTGTTTTCCTCTATTTCTTTGCATTGATCACTGAAGAAGGCTTTCTTATCTCTTCTTGCTATTCTTTGGAACTCTGCATTCAGATGCTTATATCTTTCTTTTGCTCCTTTGCTTTTCACTTCTCTTCTTTTCACAACTATTTGTAAGGCCTCTTCAGACAGCCGTTTTGCTTTTTTGCATTTCTTTTCCACGGGGATGGTCTTGATCCCTGTCTCCTGTACAATGTCACGAACCTCTGTCCATAGTTCATCAGGCACTCTATCTATCAGATCTAGGCCCTTAAATCTAGTTCTCACTTCCACTGTATAATCATAAGGGATTTGATTTAGGTCATACCTGTATGGTCTAGTGGTTTTCCCTACTTTCTTCAATTTAAGTCTGAATTTGGCAATAAGGAGTTCATGGTCTGAGCCACAGTCAGCTCCTGGTATTGTTTTTGCTGACTGTATAAAGCTTCTCCATCTTTGGCTGCAAAGAATATAATCAATCTGATTTCGGTGTTGACCATCTGGTGATGTCCATGTGTAGATTCTTCTCTTGTGTTGTTGGAAGAGGGTATTTTTTATGATCAGTGCATTTTCTTGGCAAAACTATTAGTCTTTGCCCTGCTTCATTCCGTATTCCAAGGCCAAATTTGCCTGTTACTCCAGGAGTTTCTTGACTTCCTACTTTTGCATTCCAGTCCCCTATAATGAAAAGGACATCTTTTTTTGGTGTTAGTTCTAAAAGGTCTTGTAGGTCTTCATAGAACCGTTCAACTTCAGCTTCTTCAGCATTACTGATTGGGGCATAGACTTGGATTACTGTGATATTGAATGGTTTGCCTTGGAAACGAATAGAGATCATTCTGTCGTTTTTGAGATTGCATCCAAGTACTGCATTTCGGACTCTTTTGTTGACCATGATGGCTACTCCATTTCTTCTGAGGGATTCCTGCCCGCAGTAGTAGATATAATGGTCATCTGAGTTAAATTCACCCATTCCAGTCCATTTTAGTTCACTGATTCCTAGAATGTTGACATTCACTCTTGCCATCTCTTGTTTGACCACTTCCAATTTGCCTTGATTCATGGACCTGACATTCCAGATTCCTATGCAATATTGCTCTTTACAGCATCGGACCTTGCTTCTATCACCAGTCACATCCACAGCTGGGTATTCTTTTTGCTTTGGCTCCATCCCTTCATTTTTTCTGGAGTTATTTCTCCACTGATCTCCAGTAGCATATTGGGCACCTACTGACCTGGGGAGTTCCTCTTTCAGTATCCTATCATTTTGCCTTTTGTACTGTTCATGGGGCTCTCAAGGCAAGAACACTGAAGTGGTTTGCCATTCCCTTCTCCAGTGGACCACATTCTGTCAGATCTCTCCACCATGACCCTCCCATCTTGGGTTGCCCCACGGGCATGGCTTAGTTTCATTGAGTTAGACAAGGCTGTGGTCCTAGTGTGATTAGATTGACTAGTTTTCTATGAGTATGGTTTCAATGTGTCTGCCCTCTGATGCCCTCTTGCAACACCTACCATCTTACTTGGGTTTCTCTTACCTTGGGCGTGGGGTATCTCTTCACGGCTACTCCAGCAAAGCGCAGCTCCTTCCCTTGGACGAGGGGTATCTCCTCACCGCCTCCCTTCCTGACCTTCAATGTGGGATAGCTCCTCTAGGCCCTCCTGCGCCTGCACAGCCACGATCCTTGGACACGGGGTTGGGCCTCCAGGCCGCTGCCCCTGGTCTCGGCGTGGGGTTGCTCCTCCTGGCCACTGCCCCTGACCTCGGATGCAGGGTAACTCCTCTCGTCGACCCCCCTGACCTCAGACGCGGGGTAGCTCCTCTTGGCCATTCCCGCGCCATCGCAGCCTGGCACTCTCTGCCGCTGCCCCTGACCTCGGACGTGGGGTAACTCCTCTTGGCTGCTGCCCTTCGGGCATGGGGTCCTCCCGGCTTCTGCCCCTGACCTCAGACGTGGGGTAGCTCCTCTCGGTCGCACTTAGTGCGCTGGTTGTCGCAGCCGCCTGCGCTTAGTGAGCTGATTGTCGCAGCCAATTTATTCCTAAGTATTTTATTCTTTTCATTGCAGTGGTGAATAGAATTGTTTCCTTAATTTCTCTATTTTTCATTGTTAGTGTATAGGAATGCAAGGGATTTCTTTGTGTTAATTTTATATCCTGCAACTTTACTATATTCATTGATTAGCTCTAGTAATTTTCTGGTGGTGTCTTTCTTTCAGTTCAGTTGCTCATTCGTGTCTGACTCTTTGCGACCCCATGAATTGCAGCACGCCAGGCCTCCCTGTCCATCACCAACTCCGGAGTTCACTCAAACTCACGTCCATCGAGTCAGTGATGCCATCCAGCCATCTCATCCTCTGTCATCCCCTTTTCCTCCTGCCCCCAATCACCCCCAGCATCAGAGTCTTTTCCAATGAGTCAACTCTTCGCATGAGGTGGCCAAACACCCAGGACTGATCTCCTTTAGAATGGACTGGTTGGATCTCCTTGCAGTCCAAGGGACTCTCAAGAGTCTTCTCCAACACCACAGTTCAAAAGCATCAATTCTTCAGTGGTCAGCTTTCTTCACAGTCCAACTTTCACATACATACGTGACCACAGGAAAAACCATAGCCTTGACTAGACGGACCTTTGTTGGCAAAGTAATGTCTCTGCTTTTGAATATGCTATCTAGGTTGGTCATAACTTTCCTTCCAAGGAGTAAGCATCTTTTAATTTCATGGCTGCAGTCACCATCTGCAGTGATCTTGGAGCCCAAAAAAATAGAGTCTGACACTGTTTCCACTGTTTCCTCATCTATTTGCCATGAAGTGATGGGACCAGATGCCATGATCTTCGTTTTATGAATGTTGAACTTTAAGCCAACTTTTTCACTCTCCTCTTTCACTTTCATCAAGAGGCTCTTTAGTTCCTCTTCACTTTCTGCCATAAGGGTGGTGTCATCTGCATATCTGAGGTTATTGATATTTCTCCCGGTAGTCTTGATTCCAGCTTGTGCTTCTTCCAGGTGGTGTCTTTAGGGTTTTCTATGTAGAGGATCATGTCATCTGCAAACAAAGAGAGTTTTACTTCTACTTTTCCAATCTGGATTCCTTTTATTTCTTTTTCTTCTCTGATTGCTGTGGCCAAAACTTCCAAAACTATGTTGAATAGTAGTGGTGAGAGTGGGCACCCTTGTCTTATTCCTGACTTTAGGGGAAATGCTTTCAATTTTTCACCATTGAGGATAATGTTTGCTGTGGGTTTATCATATATGGCTTTTATTATGTTGAGGTATGTTTCTTCTATGCCTGCTTTCTGGAGGGCTTTTATCATAAACAGATGTTGAATTTTGTCAAAGGCTTTCTCTGCCTCTATTGAGATAATCATATGGTTTTTATCTTTCAATTTCTTAATGTGGTGTATTACATTGATTGATTTGAGGATCTTGAAGAATCCTTGCATCCCTGGGATAAAGCCCACTTGGTCATGATGTATGATCTTTTTAATATGTTGTGGGATTCTGTTTGCTAGAATTTTGTTGAGGATTTTTGCATCTATGTTCATCTGTGATATTGGCCTATAGTTTTCTTTTTTTGTGGCATCTTTGTCTGGTTTTGGTATTAGGGTAATGGTGGCCTCATAGAATGAGTTTGGCAGTTTACCTTCCTCTGCAGTTCTCTAGAAGAGTTTGAGTAGGATAGGTGTTAGTTCTTCTCTAAATTTTTTGGTAGAATTCACCTGTGAAGCCATCTGGTCCTGGGCTTTTGTTTGTTGGAAGATTTTTATTACACTTTTGATTTCCATACTTGTGATGGGTCTGTTAAGATTTTCTATTTCTTCCTGGTTCAGTTTTTGAAGGTTATACTTTTCTAAGAATTCATCCATTTCTTCCAAGTTGTCCATTTTATTGTCTTATAGTTGCTGATAGTAGTCTCTTATGATCCTTTGTATTTCTGTGTTGTCTGTTGTGATTTCTCCATTTTCATTTCTAATTTTGTTGATTTGATTCTTCTCCCTTTTTTTCTTGATGAGTTTGGCTAATGGTTTGTCTATTTAACTTCTCAAAGAACCAGCTTTTAGTTTTGTTGATTTTTTCTATAGTCTCTCTCCTTTGTTTCTTTTTCATTTATTTCTGCCCTAATTTTTATGATTTCTTTCCTTCTACTAACCCTGGGGTTCTTCATTTCTTATTTTTCTAGTTGCTTTAGGTATAAAGTTAGGTTATTTATTTGATTTTTCTGTTGTTTCTTGAGGTAAGCTTGTATTGCTATGAACCTTCCCCTTAGCATTGCTTTTACTGAATCCCATAGGTTTTGGGTTGTCGTGTTTTCATTTTCCTTTGTTTCTAGGCATATTTTGATTTCTTCTGTGATTTGTTGTTTATTCAAAGCGTGTTGTTTAGCCTCCATATGTTTGTATTTTTAACAGTTTTTTTCCTGTAGTTGATATCTAATCTTACCTCATTGTGATCAGAAAAGATGCTCAAAATGATTTCAAATTTCTTGAATTTACCAAGGCTAGATTTATGGCCCAGGATGTGATCTATCCTGGAGAATGTTCCGTGTGCACTTGAGAAAAAGGTGAAATTCACTGTTTGGGGATGAAATGTCCTATAGATATCAGTTAAGTCTAACTGGTCCATTGTATCATTTAAAGTTTGTGTTTCTTTCCTAATTTTCTGTTTAATTGATCTGTCCATAGGTGACAGTGGGGTATTAAAGTCTCCCACTATTATTGTGTTACTGTTAATTTCCCTTTTCATACTTGTTAGCATTTGCCTTACATATTGCGGTGCTCCTATGTTGGATGCATATATATTTATAATTGTTATATCTTCTTCTTGGATTGATCCTTTAATCATTATGTAGTGTCCTTTGTCTCTTTTCACAGCCTTTATTTCAAAGACTATTTTATCTGATATGAGTATTGCTAATCCTGCTTTCTTTTGGTCTCCATTTGCGTGAAATATCTTTTTCCAACCCTTCACTTTCAGTCTGTGTGTGTCCCTTGTTTTGAAGTGGGTCTCTTGTAGATAGCATATACAGGGGTCTTGTTTTTGTATCCATTCAGCCAGTCTTTGTTTTTTGGTTGGGGCATTCAACCCATTTACAGTTAAGGTAATTATTGATAAGTATGATCCTGTTGCCATTTACTTTGTTGTTTTGGGTTCAAGTTTATAAACCTTTTCTGTGTTTCCTGTCTAGAGAAGATCCTTTAGCATTTGTTGACAAGCTGGTTTGGTGGTGCTGAATTCTCTCAGCTTTTGCTTGTCTGTAAAGCTTTTGATTTCTCCCTCATATTTGAATGAGATCTTTACTAGGTATAGTAATCTGGGTTGTATGTTTTTCTCTTTCATCACTTTAAGTATGTCCTGCCATTCCCTTTTGACTTGAAGAGTTTCTATTGAAAGATCAGCTGTTATCTTTATGGGAATCCCCTTGTGTGTTATTTGTTGCTTTTCCCTTGCTGCTTTTAATATTTGCTCTTTGTGTTTGATCTTTGTTAATTTGATTAATGTGTCTTGGGGTGTTTCACCTTGGGTTTATCCTGTTTGGGACTCTCTGGGTTTCTTGGATTTGGGTGGTTATTTCCTTCCCCATTTTAGGGAAGTTTTCAACTATTATCTACTCAAGTATTTTCTCATGGCCTTTCTTTTAGTCTTCTTCTTCTGGACCCTATGATTTGAATGTTGGGGGTTTAACATTGTCCCAGAGGTCTCTGAGGTTGTCCTCATTTCTTTTAATTCTTTTTTCTTTTTTTCTCTCTGTGTCATTTATTTCCACCATTCTATCTTCCACCTCACTTATCCTGTCTTCTGCCTCAGTTATTCTACTGTTGGTTCCCCCAGAGTGCTTTTGATGTCAGTTATTGCATTATTCATTATTGATTTACTCATTTTTATTTCTTCTAGGTCCTTGTTAAACATTTCTTGCATCTTCTCAATCTATTTATCTGTAACTCTATTTTGTTTTCAAGATTTTGGAGCATTTTTACTATCATTATTCTGAATTCTTTTTCAGGTAGACTCCCTATCTCCTCCTCTTTTGTTTGGTTTGGTGGGCATTTATCATGTTCCTTTACCTGCTGAATATTTCTCTGCATTTTCATTTTGTTTAGGTTGCTGTGTTTGCGGTGGCCTTTCTGTAGCTGGAAGTTTGTGGTTCCTCTTTATTGTGGAGGTTGCTCCCTGTGGGTGGGGTTGGACTAGTGGCTTGTCAAGGTTTCCTGGTTAGGAAACTTGCATCTGTCTTCTGGTGGATGGAGCTGGATTTCTTCTCTCTGGAGTGCAATGAAGTGTCCAGTAGTATGTTTTGAGGTGTCTATGGGTTTGGTGTGATTTTGGGCAGCCTGAATTTTAATGCTCAGGGCTGTGTTCCTGCGTTGCTGGAGAATTAGTGTGGTATGTCTTGCTCTGGAACTTGTTGGCTCCTGGGTGGAGCTTGGTTTCAATGTAGATATGGAGGCTTTTGGATGAGCTTTTGTCGATTAATGTTCCCTGGAGTCAGGAGTTTTCTGGTGTTCTCAAGTTTTAGATTTAAGCCTCCTGCCTCTGGCTTTCAGTCTTATTCTTAAAGTAGCCTCAAGACTTATCCATCCATACAATACAGATGATAAAACATCTTGGTTAATGGTGAAAAGATTCTCCACAGTGAGGGACACCCAGAGAGGTTCACAGAGTTACATGGAGAAGAGAAGAGGGAGGAGGGAGATAGAGGTGACCAGGAGGAGAAGAGGGAAAATCAAAAGGGGAGAGAGCAGTCTAGCCAGTAATCAATTCCCTGTGTGCCCTTCACAGTCTGGAACACCCAGAGAGGTTCATGGAGTTACATAGAGAAGAGAAAATGGAAGAGGGAGATAGAGGTGACCAGGAGGAAAAGAGGGGGAGTCAAAGGGGAGAGACCAGTCTAGCCAGTAATCAGTTCCCTAAGTGTTCTCCACAGCCCAGAACACCCAGAGAGATTCACAGAGTTAAGTAGAGAAGAGAAGGGGAAGGGAGGAGACAGAGGTGACCTGGGGAAGGACAGGGAGAGTCAAAAGGGGAGAGAGCAATTAAGCCAGTAATCATACCCCTAAGTAAAAATGGGTACTGAAGATTAGATTCTTAAAGGTACAAAATTGATAACAAATACCAAAAAGCAAAGATTAAAAATCTAGAGTAGAGGTTAGACTCTCAAAAATATATTAAAAATACAAAACAAAATCAATCACAAAAATTATAAAATATATATATATGAAATTTGCTTTAAAAATAGGGTCATTTTTTTTGCAAGGTAGTAGTAGGTTATAATGGAGAAGGCAATGGCACTCCACTCCAGTACTCTTGCCTGGAAAATCCATGAATAGAGGAGCCTGGTAGACTGCAGACCATGGGGTTGCGAAGAGTCGGACACGACTGAGCGACTTCACTTTCACTTTTCCCTTTCATGCATTGGAGAAGGAAATGGCAACCCACTCCAGTGTTCTTGCCTGGAGAATCCCAGGGACGGGGGAGCCTGGTAGGCCACCGTCTGTGGGGTCTCACAGAGTCGGACACGACTGAAGCGACTTAGCAGCAGCAGCAGTAGCAGTAGGTTATAAAAATGAAAATTAGAGGAGTAATAAAGAACTTAAAAATTTAAAAAGTAGAAGGGGGAGGGGAAAATATTTAAAAAGTAAAAAAATTTAAAAAAATGATAATAGTAAAAATATATCTAGGAATTTCTTTGGAGCTGTTTAGGGCAGTGTGGGGTCAGTTCAGTTTCAGATAGTTCCTTGTTCCAGCTTGTACTTCTTCTCAAGGTCTGTAGGCCCCTTCCAATGCTTAGTCAATGCTAACTACAGGGTTTTAATCTGTTGCACCTGGCACTTCTAGAGTGGTTCCCTCTTCTTTGTTTATTTTGGCTTCCTCTGTTTGCAAGTCTCTTTGGTGTCTAATTTCCCCCCTGACACAAGAGGGCAAAGGTGGTCACTTATTTAGTCTCACTTGTTCAGTTGTGCTATGGGAAGGGAGGAACACTGCAAACAAATATCACTGGCATGTGTGGGGAGTACTCTGTTATGGACCACACTGGGTTTGCCCCAGCTCATGGCGGTATGTGCTTTCCTGGTCTACACTGCTCAGGCTCTGCAGGAGAACTGTCCAAAGCAGGCCCTGCATTTCGTACACTTCCCAGGTCTAAGATGCTCAGGTTCAGGTTCTCAGATACTCCACAAAGGCACAGACTTGGTTGGGCGTGCGTTTTGTGCCCTTGCCAGGTCCGAGCAGCTCAGGTGACCAGGTGCTTGGAGAGCACACTGTCCCAGGTGGGCTGTGCATCTGAATCCCTCCCGGTCCCAGCTGCTTGGTTTCCTAGGTGCGTCTCAGGTGTGCTGTGTGTCTCCTCTGGGGAGCTGATCTCTGGCTGCAACCCTCCTGGCAGATGTCAACTGTCCAGGATCCCAGGAAGACTTGGTTAGCAACTCGGAGCCTGCTCACAGTTTGGTGGAGGATGCATCTCTGGGGCCAACATTGCCTCTCATCTTCTGGCTCTGGTTCTCGCCCGCCTGCCTCTCTGCCTCTGGCAAGGGGAGGGGCTGGTCCAGAGCCGGCTAGCTCTCCTTTGGTATTTATGCAATCCTTTGTTCTGTGAGCGGGCCAGGCTGTGCCTTAGGTTAGAGCTTTTTGCTGAAAGTTCTCTCTCTCTCTCTGTCTTTTTCTGTCTCTGGCTATCCCACAGTTTGGGTTGCTATCTCATGTTAGGTCCCTCAGATTGTCTTCAGGGCATTCAGGCCTGGTCCTTACCTTAAGCGTTCAACCCGCACCTCCCTGTCCAGCCCCCACTCGCTGGTGGTGGACACAGCATCTGGGCTACTTCTCCGCTGGGAGCTGCAGTTAGGCGTGTGTTCTGTGGGTTTTTTTTTTTTTTTTTCCTTCCTCCTGGTTATGTTGCCCTCTGAGATTCCAAAACTCCTCACAGACCCACTGGTGAGAGGGTTTCCTGCTATTTGGAAACTTCTCCTCCTTCATGACTCCCTTCCTGGGATGGGTCTCCATCCCTAACTCTTTTGTCTCTTTTTTCATCTTTTATATTTGTCCCACCTTCTTTCAAAGAGAATGAGCTGCCTTTCTGAGGGCCTGGTGTCCTCCACCAGTGTTCAGAAGTTGTTTTGTGGAAGTTTTTCAGCATTCAGATGATCTTTTGATGAACTCATTGGGAGAAAGTGGTCTCCCTGTCCTATTCCTTCATCTTCCATGGTCATTCTTTTATCATATCACTTATCATATATCACCCCAATTGAAATAAGTTATAAAAATAGACATCTAATTTATGCTTTTGAACTGTGGTTTTGGAGAACATTCTTGGGAGTCCCTTGGACTGCAAGGAGATCAAACCAGTCAGTCCTAAAGGAAATCAGTCCTGAATATTCATTGGAAGGACTGATGCTGAAGCTGAAGCTCCAATATTTTGGCCACCTGATGCGAAGAACTGACTCATTGGAAAAGACCCTGATGCTGGGAAAGATTGAAGGCAGGAGGAGAAGAGGACGACAGAGGATGAGATGGTTGGATGGCATCACTGACTCGATGGGACATGAGTTTGAGTAAGCTCTGGGAGTTGGTGATGGACAGGGAAGCCTGGTGTGCTGCAGTCCATGGGGTCACAAGGAGTCTGACACGACTGAGCGACTGAACTGAACTGAACTGAATTTATGAGATAAGCACAGGTACAACTACCAATATTGGAAAATTATTTTTATATGAGCTGAATTCACTGAAATCAATGTTCTGGGGTTTTTTATTTTTAAAAATCTCATAAATCTAGTCCTTTCCTTACCTTTCTTCTTTACCTTCTTAATTTTGGCCAAAGCATAAGAAAAGAGTCAGGAGACATTGTCCACATATAAAATGCAAAGTAGAGAGTGAGAATTTGTGGCATTTTGGTTTGAGGGTCATCACCAGCTGTTAATAGCTCAGGTAGCAAAAAAGTGCCATCTTACTGTTTCAAGGTGACACAAAGGACAGAGTTCAAGGCTGACAGAGTAGCTGGAAATTTAGTTGGGATATTCTGAAAGTGAGAGAGCTGCAAAAGGAGTGAGACCCAAAATTTGAGCAACAGAGAATCTCAACAGAGAAATGAAAAGTATAATAAAAAAGAACCAAGAATTTCTGGATTTAGCTCTGACATGCAAAGAGCTTGTGAGTTATCATCCTTATCCTTACAATAAGAAAAAAGCTGAACAAACTTGAAAATTACTTTCTTGGAACCATCAGAGAACTGAGATCACAGGACAAACTGCCACCCTAAAATTTGGAGAAAGGTAAATTCAGAGAGTCACAGCTAAGATCTGCTTATCTTGAACAGAACCAGCTAGAGCCATAAATTATAAGAACATTTAAATGGTAATTTTGATAGATTGCTGGATGCTGAATGATAACTAGTATCAAAGAAACTCACAGGGAGCTGCAGTTATTAGTGAGATCCCATACCTTTGTGGGGTTTTACCTCTAGGAGTCTCACTAGGTTCTCAGTGAAGAGCCAAGAAAGATTCTGTTATGACTCTGGAAGGGTGAAGGGAAAAGTACCCATTATGAAATATACCCAGAGCATTCTCCATAATAAAGATCTGCTATTCTCCAGGAGAAAAGTCTTTACCAGAGTTTTTTGCCACCTAGAGGAAAGGCATTTCTCTGACTCTAGTCCCTTCTAGCCTTCCTGTCTGGGGAAAAAGAGGATTAAGAACAGTTGTGAAGGTCACAGTCCAGGGACATAGACTCAGTAAAAGACCAATAAGTAATCACAAGAGTATAGACACTTCCTCTCTGCTAAATCTTAAAACCATACCAACAAGATTACAGGATAATAACTGGATTATAGTTAAAAGAGCTGTAAGACACAGACTCTTCTAAAGAGTAGTTTGGGGCTTCTAAAGGAAGCCCGAAGATATACAGGGACCGAAAATTGGAAATTACAGGAATTTGAAGCCTCTGACACATAAAGCTACAGCAAATAAACATAGGCTACCTCCTGGTTGGATTAATAATTGATCTACTTCACTTCCTGTTAGCCATGTGTAGGTTTCAAAAAAAAAATTATGATATGCTAAAAGGCAAGGAAATAAACCAAGTCTGAGGAGGGAAAGCAAGCATCAATAACAGACTCAATTATGATTTTGGAATTTATCAGACAGGAAATTTAAAATAGCTATGATTGGGACTTCCCTGGAAGTTCAGTGGTTAAGACTCTGTACTTCCACTGCAGGGGGCACAGGTTCGATCCCTGGTCAGAGAACTAAGATCCCACACACCATGCAGTGCAAACCAAAAAAAAAAAAAAGTAGCTATGATTAATATGTTAAGGACTTTAATGGAAAAAAGTATACAATATGCAAGAAAAAAATGGATAATGTTCAAGCAAAACATGGAAACTGTAAGAATGAATGAAAAGATCATTCTAAAAATCAAAGACACTGTAAATAGAAATGAAGATTTCCTTTGAATGGCTCATGAATAGATGGGACACAACTGAGGAAAGAATCAGAAAGCTTGAGAAATTGTCTCAAACTGAAATACAAAGAGAAAAAATAATGAAAAAAGATCTAAGAATTGTGGAGTAGTTTCAAAGAATGTAGCACATGTGCAATTGGAATACTAGAAGAGAAGAAAGCAAATGCAACTGAAAAAAAATTCAAATTCATCAGAGCAGATCAGATCAGATCAGTCGCTCAGTCCTGTCCGACTCTTTGCGACCCCATGAATCGCAGCATGCCAGGCCTCCCTGTTCAAATTCATAATGGTGAAAATTTTCCAAAATTAAATGAAAACACCAAACCGCAGATCCAAGAAGCTTAGAGACCACCAAGTAGGACAAATACTCCCAAAATGTGCAAATAGGCATATTATACTTAAACTGAAGAAAACCACAGATAAGAAAAAATCTTGAAAGAAGCCAAGAGGGTAAAGAAACCCTACCTGTGTGTGTGCATTTAGTTGTTCAGTCATGTCCGACTCTTTGCAATCCCATGAACTGTAGCTTGCCATGCTCCTCTGTCCATTGGATTTTCCCAGAAAGACTACTGGAGTGGGTTTGCATTTCCTACTCCAGGGATCTTCCCAAACCAGGGAGTGTACCTGTGTCTCTTGCATCTCCTGTGTTGGCAGGTGGATTCTTTGCCCCTGAGCCACCAGGGAAGCCAACACCTTTTTTTTTTTTTTTGGCAAAGTCTTCCAAAAAATAAAAAGAGAAGGGACTACTTCCCCAACTCATTCTATGAGGCTATTATCACCTTGATACCAAAACTATAGAAAGATATCACAAGAAAACTGCAGAAAATACCCAGTATAAATATAGATGCAGGGACTTCCCTTGAGGTCCAGTGGTTAAGACTCTGAGCGTCCAATGCACAGGATGTGGGTTCAACCCCTGGTCAGGGAACTAAGTCCCACAAGCTGCAGGACACAGCCAAAAGACTTAAATAAAAAATAAGTGAATAAAATAAGTAAATATAGATGCAAAATCTTCAATAATACTTTAACAAACTGGGTCTAACAACATATGAAAAAGATTAGACACTATGACAAGTGGAATTTATGCCAGGAATGCAAGGTTGGTTTAACATATGGAAATAAATCAATATAATACACAATAAAGCCACACTATCATCTCAAAAGTTACAGAAAAATCATTTGACAAAATTCCTCTTTCGTGATAAAAATTCTAAAAAAACTTAGAATAGAATGGATCATCCTCAACCTGTTTAAGGCCATCTGTGAGAATCCTATAGCATCATATTTACCAATGAAAGAATGGATGTTTCCCCGCCTAAGATAAGGAACAAGACAATGATGTCCACTCTTGTATTCAGTTGTGCTGGAGGTTCTAGCCAGAGCAATAGGAAAGAAAAGGAAATAAATTCATCCAGATCCAAAAAGGAAAATGAAAATTATCTCTACTTGCAGATGACATAATCTTGTATGTAGAAAATCCTAATGAATTGATGCTTTTGAACTATGGTGTTGGAGAAGACTCTTGAGAGTCCCTTAGACTGCAAGGAAATCCAACCAGTCCATCCTAAAGGAGATCAGTCCTAGGTGTTAATTGGAGGGACTGATGTTGAAGCTGAAACTCCAGTACTTTGGCCACCGGATGCAGAGAGCTGACTCATTTGAAAAGACCCTGATGCTGGGAAAGATTGAAGGCAGGAAGAGAAGGGGACGACAGAGGATGAGATGGTTGGATGGCATCACTGACACAATAGACTTGGGTTTGGGTGGACTCCAGCAGTTGGTGATGGACAGGGAGGCCTGGCGTGCTGCAGTTCATGGGGTCACAAAGAGTCGGACACAACTGAGCGACTGAACTGAATAATGAAATATTTTTCTGTGATGTAAAGAAATTGCTGATATACAAAATAACATGGTGGATCTCAAAATAGTCTGACTGAAAAACTGCAGACACAAGAGAGTACATAGCATATTCTACTTTAAAATTCCATTTTAAAATTCTGAAAAAGGTACTGGTACTGATGAACCTATTTGCAGGGCAGGAATAGAGATGCCGACGTAGAGAACAGACTCACGTACACAGCTGGGGAAAGAGAGGGAAGGACGAATTGAGAGAGTAGTATTGAAACATACACATTACCATATATGAAATAGAGAGCTAATGGGAAGTTGCTGTATAATGCAGGGAGCTCAACCCAGTGCTCTGTGACAACCTAGAGGGATGGAATGGGGTGAGGGGTGGGAGGGAGGTTCAATAGGGAGAGGACACGTGTATACTTATGGCTGATTCACATGGCTATATAACAGAAACCAACACAACATTGTAAAGCAATTATCCTCCAATTAAAATTACAAGAAAGGAAAATCTATGACAAAAAGATTAGTGGGTTTCTGAAAGTCGATGCTGAGGACTGACTGCAAAGATGTATGAAGGAACTTGTACGATGGGAATGTTCTATATCTTGAGTGTTATGATTGAGTTGCTGCTAAGTGACTTCAGTCGTGTCCGACCCTGTGCGACCCCAGAGACGGCAGCCCACCAGGCTCCCCCGTCTCTGGGATTCTCCAGGCAAGAACATTGGAGTGGATTGCCATTTCCTTCTCCAATGCATGAAAGTGAAAGGTGAAAGTGAAGTCACTCAGTCGTGTCTGACTCTTAGCGACCCCATGGACTGCAGCCTACCAGGATCCTCCATCCATGGGATTCTCCAGGCAAGAGTACTGGAGTGGGGTGCCGTTGCCTTCTCTGACAATAGTATATAGTACCACCTATAATCTTTTTTTTTTGGATGAAATGTCAGAACATTTATTCACCTGAAGCCCATCAGTTGAGCCTTCTCCAGAACCCTCCTGATGGGTTCAAAATCCCTGCAGTAGAATGGTAGTCTTGGCCTTGCACTCTGCCCTATGAAGGAGAAATGAGCTCCTGACAAATGAGAGACGCCCACTGATCTACATTTCTCCTTGAGTGCAGCTACTTCTTCCAAAGGCTGGAAGGAGCAGGGTTTGACCTCTTCCTTCTGCTTTTATACCGGGTAGTTTGAGGCAACAATTGTAAGTGTGTGTGTCTCTTCTGCAGTTCCAGGCTCTTCTGGCCAGCTGGTCCTCAAAACTCAGAGGGTAGATTTTTAATTGAATCTTAATATTACCAAGCTTCTAGATCTAAATGTCAGGGGGATTGAAGAACTTTTGAAATGATGCCTTGTTATTCAATTAGCCAAATTATGTGGGAAATTCTATAGATCAACAAACAAATATCAGGGAATTCCCTGGTGGCCCAGTGGTTAAGACTCCAGGCTTCCACTACAGGGGACACAGATTCGATCCCTGGTGGGACAACTAAGATCCTACATGCTGCAGGGCCAATAATTAAAAATAAACATCATAAAAGAGAATGGGTAATTAGTATAAATGAAAAAAGATAGATTTAGATATTTAAGATATATTGATCAAATTTAGTGTATGGACCTTGCTTGGCTCTTGATTCACATAAACCAATGGTAAAAATATCTTCCAGAGCTAAGTGCAGACATTTGAACACAGACAAAGTGTTAGATGATGTAGGGGCACTATTATTAACCTTGTTTGGTGTAATAATGATACTGTGGTTATGCTATTTTAAAAAGTGGCTACCTGTTGGATATACATACTGAGGTATTTACAAGTCAAATTAAACCATAGCTGGGATTTCCTTTAAAATATTCTGGTGACTATGATAGGGGAAAATGTTGTGAGAATGAGATAAATGACAGTTCTCGAAAGTAGTGATGGATGGATATATATTAAATATATATATATATTCTCTACTTTTAAATATACTATTTTTTCTACTTTGGATATGTTTGAAATTTTTCATAATAAAGAACTGGGGATTTTGTTTGTTGAATTTTAAATAGGTTATGTTCACATAGGTTATAGCCATCAGAGTGAGTTCAACATGAGTATTCCCTATCTTTACCCACACACTCAATGACTGTCAGTCACAAATGAGAGGAATGAGTCAGTGGTGAAGAAAACAGCAAAGCAAGTGGGCAGAACAGTGGCAACTGGTACCCACCTCTGTATTTGGGATGAGTGGGGAGTTGTAGGACCGTGACAAATGGAAGGTCACAAACATGATTGAGTTAAATGGGTGTGTACATTTGTGAAGTCTCAGAGAGAGGTTCACTTAAAATGAGTGTTATGTAAATTATACCTTATTAAAAATATAGCTTTGAAAATCACTGACATAAACCTTTAATTTTAAAGCTAGGATTGTATGATAAACTATTTCCTGCACGTAAGATGCTTTACTCTTTGAGCAACTAGTAATTATATATATGGTGAAAAAAATGTATGAGTAGTTCTCTTTCTCAAATCAAAATTTGCTTAAATAGGTATAAAAGTGCTGAATGGGTTTGATGTTGAAATGTCAAATGAAACTTTTCCTTTGGAGGACATTGCTAATATCTTAGAGTTCAAAATTCAATCATTGGAATGATAAATATGTAGGAACAGTTCTCTGAAATGTTAAGCTTCACAAAAATATTGGTAACTGAGGTATTGCTTATATGTGGAACCTAAAAAGAAGGGTGCAGATGAACTTAGTTACAATACAGAAGTAGAGTCACAAATGTGAAAACAAGCTCATGGTTACCAGGGTATAAGGGGGAGGGGAGAGAAGTAAATTGGGATTGACATATACACACTGCAAAGTGTATATAAAATAGATAACTAATAAGGACCTTCAGTTATAACACAAGGAGCTCTACTGTATACTCTGTAATGGCCTATATGGGAAAAGAATC